>NC_037672.1:64444081-65049887 GCF_003255815.1 Theropithecus gelada | reverse complement strand
TTTTTTTTTTGAGACGGAGTCTCGCTCTGTCACCCAGGCTGGAGTGCTGTGGCCGGGTCTCAGCTCACTGCAAGCTCCGCCTCCCGGGTTCCCGCCATTCTCCTGCCTCAGCCTCCCGAGTAGCTGGGACTACAGGCGCCCGCCACCTCGCCCGGCTAGTTTTTTGTATGTGTTTAGTAGAGACAGGGTTTCACCGTGTTAGCCAGGATGGTCTCGATCTCCTGACCTCGTGATCCGCCCGTCTCGGCCTCCCAAAGTGCTGGGATTACAGGCTTGAGCCACCGCGCCCGGCCTGAAGTCAATTTTTTCTTATCTCACAGGTGCCCAAATGTGATTGTTACACATTTTTTAAAATAAAAAGTAGATGAGAAGAAACCAAGTGGTGAATAGTTGAAGTCAGTGATGGGGCTTGTTATGCTTTAAATCAAGTATCTGTTAGGCATGCTGTGGGAGAGTTAGTTGCTCTTAAAGTTTCTGCAGGACTTGATCACTCAAACCCCGTGGGGGCGGAACAAAAAAGTCAAAGCTCCATCTCTCCTGGGATCCCTGCTTCTACGCTCGCTTTGCTGCTGCCTGCCAGGGTGATAGAGGGGTCTGCCTCTCTTTCCCAGCCCCAGCCTTGTTCCACAGCATCCCTCCAGTCAGTCAGGTCCAGAGAAACCCACCTGTCACTGGGGTGCAAGGGAACTGGCTGTGGCTTGCAGTGTGTGTGTGCATGATACAGCATACGTGTGTGTGGAGCAGCCACGCAGCACAGCACGAGGGAGGCAGCTCAGTCGCTGATACCCAGAGGAGGGCCCTCTCCCAGGGCTCCTCATCAGCCGTTCAGCTCTCCACACAGCTCTGCATGGATTTCCTGAGACCATCCCAAACATAACCTTTCATTTTGGTGAAAAGTTTTCTACCGCTTTTTGTATGACACAAATCAAGCAAACAGCACAGAAACCAAAATCTATTTATTTGGAAATATTCTGAAGTGATTCACTGGTATAATTTCATAGTGTTAAAGCGGGTTAGAATCCAGGCCTTGTTACTTACTTGCTCTGAGAACTTGGGTGAATTTCTTTGTGTTTCTGTGACTTTGTTTCCACATCTGTGAGGATGTACACTTTAATGCATTTTTTATTGCACCTTAGACCAGTGCCTGGCATATAAATAATACCTTCTGAATGTTAGCTGGTTTTAGAGATGTAAAGCTCTAAGCTACTATTTCCAGAGTGGTGGTCCTGGTACTATTTCAGTACACTTCACCAACATTTTATATTCGTATCACTAATGGTTTTGGCGATTTGACATCACTTTTACCTCTCCTCATAAATCAAGGCATTTTGTGGTCTCTAAAGAAGTAGGGTTCATTTGAGCCCCAGAATACTGCTTCTGGCTTTGGATCTATGCTTTTCCAGCAATCTTTTGATCACTCACATGTTGTCCCCTCATTTGAGCCTAAAGAATTGGTTTCTCTCCCCTCTTGTATTGGTGGTGGTCATAAGTTCTACCCACTAGCAGTTGAAATTGGGATAAAAACATCCCAGATGTCCTGTGTTGACTCTTCCTAATTCCTTTTCCTGTTGTCTTCTTTCCTTCTTAAAATTATCCCCCTTTGCCATGGTACTGGTCCGCTATTAAAGGTCAGTGACTCATGTCGAGCCTCAGCACTCTACCAATCCCTGTACCAGATGCTGGGGAGGCAAAGTGAATACCACTTCAGGTTTTTGTTACTGGAGATTTCATAGAGTGTTAGAGCAGGAAGGGCTTACAAAGAAACAAGCTCATCTAGCCCTTTTGTTTTACAGAGAAAGAAGCCAAGACCCAGGAGAGTAAGTGACCTGCTTAAGACCCATAGGCTCAGAACTGGAGCCAAATCCCCTGACACTTGCCCACACTACAAATCTAAGGACAGTAGAACTAAGGTGTTCTAGATCGGTCTTTTGTAGACAAATTCTTCAGTCGTCTCCCACTGCCCAGTGGAGAAAACCCAAACTCCCCTTCTAGTCACCTATCTTGTGTTTAGGACCCTGGACATTCGTTTATTTATGGTGAAAAGAATCTCACCGTTGGACCTGGGCTGCAGATGGAATGAATCAAGTTTAACTTAGGTCCTCAATGCAGTTGGATATTTTATGGTGAGCCACCCTTTGTAAGAAATGTGAGCGCTTGGTTGGGTGTGGTGGCTCACGCCTATAATCCCAACACTTTGGGAGGCTGAGGCAGGCAGATCTCTTGAAGCCAGGAGTTCAAGACCAGCCTGGCCAACATGACAAGACCCCATCTCTACTAAAAATACAAAAATTAGTCAGGCGTGGTGACACATGCCTGTATTCCCAGCCACTCAGAAGGCTGAGGCATGAGAATTGCTTGAACCCGAAGGTTGCAGTGAGCAGAGATTGTGCCACTGTACTCCAGCCTGAGTGACAGAGCAAGACTTTGTCTCAAAAAAAAAAAAAAAGAAAAAAAAAAAGGAAAAAAAAATGTAAGCCCTTTTAAAAGGTTTATGGAACACAGCTTGGGTTACTGTTGGTTCCTCTTGTGTGTGTATCTCTAGGACTAAAGAATAACTAATGGCTTACAGACACATAGAACATGGTTGGAAAACTCTCTCTACCATCCCAGAGTGTTTACTATGACTATGTCAGCTTGGGGCATTTTTGGTTAGTTGGTATACTTACTACAAACATGAAGTACTTCCCGTAGCCATTCCCATAGGTTTTTGTTGCAACTTCAATCCACTTCTATTATTATTACTTCAAGTTTTAAATATATTCACTTATTAATTGATTTAAAATAATAAACTTATTACATTTTAACATAAATAACATTGCTTTATGAAAAATAACCACATTTTTCAAGTCAAAAAATTAGTGAACTTGCGATGCATTGTTTCACATTTTGCAAATCTCTTTAAAGTCTGACTTAATGGACAGCTGGGTCATCAGAGCTGTGTTTCATTCACTCCAATGCAACGTATTCTTTTGGTTGAAGTACCTGAAGATCCAACCTCACATAGATATGTGGTTGGAAAAGGAGGAACTTATATACCCTAAAAGGTTCTTAGGGAGGCCCCAAGGATTCTCTTACCAAATTTTGAGAACCACTTTCTTTAAAGCAACTCTTCTACCCTCTGTATCTTCTACCTTCAGTCTTCTCTGAGGAGGAGTTCTGAATTTCCTACAGATAACTTGGAGAAGGAAGTAAGCACTTTTGTTATTTTGAAGTTAGGACTCTTAGTGACTGTGTCCTGATAGTAGTGCATAAGGTAACACTATAAAGAAAAACAAGAAAAAGGTTTAAGGCAAATTCAGGATAGTGTTTACCTCCAATACAGAGGAGAGTGATGCCATCTCACAGGGTACCCCGGGGCTTCAAAACTTTTGTTAATGTGTTGTCTTTTGGGCTGGGTGTTGGGTATGTGAGTGTTTGTTCTATTTTCTTTACATGGCGAGGACATGTTGTAAAAGATTATGAGGTATCCACTTACATACTTAAAGAAACCTCTGGTTTTTAGTACTTGAGGAAACAGCGAATACAGTATTTTGTATTCAACATTTTCTGCTTTTTTTGGCTTGTATCTCTTGTGTCTTTCTAGGTCCAGTTTTTTAAAATACCCCTTTTGATAACTGGCTCACTCATCAGAATTATTTTTCACTTCCTATACTTCTGTTAACATAAGATCTAAGGTTTGTGATTCCCTAAATGCTGTATGAATACACAGAACAGGAGACTCGCAAGCTCAGCTATGGGAGTAGAGTGATGAGATTTCTTGGTGTCTGAATGTCTGACTATCAGACGACAATGGCTTTCAACCGTTCTAAGCCTTCTATGTCACATTGATCCTGGCCCTTAAGGACCCGTTGGTTGTTCTGGTTTCCACTAGATAATAGGCTGATTTTGCGGTATCTAAACAATCACAAAGTTGCACTTCTTGGAAAGGGTAACCCACTATTTGACTTACGTTGGGAGCCATCCTGCTGTTGTATCTTCTTGTTTGGTGTCAGCATTTTAGACTTTTGTTTTGATGACCCAATACCTCTAGTGAGGTTTTATTTGAAGTCTGATACCCACTCTGACGTAGGCTCTGGCAACCTTTAATCTTTTACCCCATTGCAAATGTTAGAATCCCATAATTTAACAACTAGAGTTTGTTTATGTACCTTTCCTTAATGACCCTTCTCCGCCCATCTATGTTACAGATGATGACACTGAAAACCAGAGAAGTGGTGGTCCCAGTCACTTACAGCCAACCTAGCTGAAATAGGATTGGAAGCCCTGATGGATGTTTAGCTATGGAATATAATGGTTAAAGTAGTTTTTTATGTGTATTTGCTTGTTTGCCTTAAGGTGGATAAGCCCAGCTATACAATATAATATGGAATGAGATAGATAAAGAAAAGTATAGTGTTCTAAAGAAAGCATTTTTGGTGGAAGAGATATTTAAACCATAGTAAAAAGCTCGAGAGAGAGAGAGAGAATGTGGCAGTAAATAATATGTGACTGAATTTTTTAAAGTGATTTAGAATGCTCTGCCCTTTGTTACACTTACAAAAATATTACTGCTTAAGTAGATGACATCTGAATATGGTTTCCAAGGGCCTGAGTAAAGTATTTGTAATTACCTCATGGATTGTTAGGAAATCAACAAAACAGGTATTTTATGTTGCTGCCATGGTGGCTAGTGGTTGAAAATTTGTTCCAAATTGCAAGTTGCAGAGAAGTGCATGTAATGGAATGTGAGTGTAATTAAAATGCCTTCAGAAATGGGAGTCTAAGTAAATATTGTATTTATTAAGTAAAACAGCATAAGTGAAATTGCCAACTAATGCCTAGCTCAGGGTAGGCTTTAGAATAATGAATATTAGTTTTCCTGAGAGTAAAAAGTTGCCAGTTTTTAAAGACTTATTTTTAAATATAAGCTCAGAAGTGGATAATGGAGTTTCATCAGTAAATCAATATTTTTTTATTAGTCTAATTTTAATATCTGGGTAATGAGCATTTTTAGCCTTTCTAAAAAAGATGAAGGAGTGAATCTGGGGATGTCCTCTTATCCCAAAAGGTTCATCTTTTTTTTTCTTTTTAGGATGATTAAGTTGATAAAATGGCTTACTAGTTCCTTGCACACACTAGGTAGAGATACAGAAAAGATTTCTTCTCTAGTCCGTACTACTGAAAAGTTATTTGTTTGTTTGTTTGTTTGTTTGTTTTTGGTAATACAAGCGTATGTGTGTTTGCTCCTCAGTAGTCTATAAGAAGCTAAGGAGGAAGTGGTGGGAATATCTGATATGTTAGTCATGTGGTTTTAATCAGTCAGGACTGCTAACTGCACCCTTTCTTGTTTTCCTTTGCATCTTCTGTGTAATCTTTGGTTGATTTTTCTCTGCAACTGATTCTTACAGCTTTGCCAGAGAAAAGTAAGAAATGAGACTTGATAATCCGTGCTCTTAGAAGAGTGTGAGAGAGAGTAAGAGTGATTGCTGTAGGCTGCCTAACCTTAACCTGCACTCTCTGGGTTAGACTTACTCTGCTTCTTTCCTGCGAGAATTACAAGAAATCCACTCCAGCAGTTGGTGGTGGAGGTCTCTTCTTGGATTCTTTCTTCTCTTGTTTCCTACTGTTCCCACTTCCCATAGCTCCCACGTCGCTTTCCTCGTGTACTCTTACTCGGTGGAATAGGGCCTGTGCACCATGGCAACCTACCTCTCCAGCGATTTCTCACCTTGGAAGTTGGTGACTTCTGTAGTGTGATGTGCTTGGACAGGTCACACATGTCCCTTAATGGCCAACACACACTTCACTCTCTGGTTTATAAAAGGTTGACCAGAAGTAACTTTTCTAGGCTCCCCGGCTCTACTAATGTAGTGGCCTGGGCTTTGGAGGCAGCCTGCTTGGATTTGACTCCTGGCCCTACCACTTACTTGCTGCATGACCCCAAGGAGCTTAATCTCTTAGAGCTTCACTGACCTCCAGCGTAAAATAGGAATAATAAAGGCGCACACCTCAGAGGTGATTGTGAGACGTAAATGAGACCTATGTACACTACTCAGCATAGTGCCTGCCATGTATGTATAAAATAAGAGCTTTATACTTGTGAACTTTAGCAGAATAGTTTATTTCCTGAGAGCAAACACTCCCACCACGTTTGACCTCTTCACTACCGTGTCTCTCCTTCCCGGCAGTTGATTGTGGCTACGTGTTGGGAAGGGTTCATACTGAAGCATGTGGCTGGAGCATTGACATCCTTTTCTCCGTTTTCCAAGGGCCCTCTTAAACTTCACTTCCTCCATCATAGTATGGGCATTTCAGCCCATAATGAATGCTCCCTCCTATGAATTCTCTATCACTACACTGCTGCTCCATGGTGGTTGTTTTTGGTTGGGGAAGTCAGGTTGTATAGACTTCGTGAGAAATAAGTTGCTGCATTCATTCATCCTAAACGTTTGGCCCTGGTTACCTGTGATGTTGTACATCACAAGTAAGATGAATAAGACAGGGTTCCTGTCCTCAAAAAATGTCCATTCTTTTGGGGGCCTGACCAAGTGGAAAACTAAGTGTACTGCTAGATGCAAGATGGACCAAGGACCCAAATACAGTGGACCTTTATAAAATAAAAAGCAATGGTGTCTAATTCAAGGAACCAGGGAAGGCTTAGTGAAGAAAGTGGCATTTTGCCTGGAATTTTGAGGATGAGTAGGATTTGACAAGTGGAGTTGAAGGTGGAGGCGTGCTCAGTGCAGAGGTTACTGTGCTTTGAAAAGAGTCAGTTGTCCAGTTTAGGGTATGGGCGGTGGTGACTTGGAATCTGGCAAAACTGGTTTGAATGCTGGTTCTGCCATGAATTGAACTTTAGTTTCCTCCTCTGTAAAATGGAGCCAATGGTATCTACTTCACAAATTATAAGGATTAAATGCGAAGGTTTTTAAAAGGGCAAACAAAGGGCCAGGCATGTGGCTCACATCTGTAATCCCAGCACTTTGGGAGGTCAAGGCAGGTGGATCACCTGAGGTCAGGAGTTCAAGACCAGCCTGGCCAACATGGCGAAACCCCATCTCTATCAAAAAATACAAAAATTAGTTGAGCGTGGTGGTGGGCGCCTGTAATCCCAGCTATTTGGGAGGTTGCTGCTGGAGAATTGCTTAAACCCGGAAGAAAGAGGTTGCAGTGAGCCAAGATTGTGCCACTGCATTCCAGCCTGGGAGACAGAAAGAAACTCCATCTCAGAAGAAAAAAAAAAAAAAAAATGGGGGCAAACAAGCACCCAATAAACATTGTTTTCCTGATGGGTACAGTGGAAGGAGGAATATATTGAGAAGCTTGAAGGGTAGACCAAGCATGGTGGCCTTCGAGTGCCTTGTTTGTTTTTGCTAAACCGTACTTAGTATTGTGGTCTTTTCATAAATGTTTGATAAAATTGTTTTTTGATTGATTGATTAAGGGAAGTGGCAGACCCCTCTTTTTTTGTTCTGTGGATAAAAAAGTGGTAGAGCCTTTTGCCTTTTTTTCTTTCTCTGGGTATTTTAACTTTAATCACATAGGTACTCCCAGCAACTTTAAACTGATATTTTGAAAAGATAGTGATCTGCTTTTCCACCTTGATCCCAGAATGTGAGGTGAAGTATGAGGTGCATTTATTGGTGCTCTGTTCTCCATGGGGACTAAAGCTTCATAAGTTTATCTGTCCAAATGCATCTGGTTTTACAGTGATTGTTTCTTGGGTGTTCATGCATGTGACTTGTGGCTGTCACACTGTTTTCTGAATTATTAATATCTGGGCTAAAGGGTGGATAGGAAGTGGAACTGAGAAGGAATCGTGGGGGATTGCTGCCAAGCCTTGTATCCTTATATTGGTGGCTGTAGCTGCCACATTGCGCTAAACCCACTCCCAGTAATAAGCAACCTAAGTGTGTACATTTGGTGCAGTTGTGGCAAAAGAGGTTTAACTCTGTGTAGCCATGATTACAATGAGATACATGGTCTGACCCGCTCTATGTGGGAAGGGATTTGAGGCTTGGATTTTTCTCAAATTCAAGTGGGAAAGTAGTTCTTGTTTTTGCCAGGGTAATCATCAATTATTTCCCTTAGCTTGCCATTCATTTTATCTATGTGAATAATATTATTCAAATAGACCATTAGGCTTTGGGAGTGTTTAATGGCAGCCACCTGGATCAGTGCCTAAGACTTTTGCTAATTCTGGTTTGTCTTCCACCCTGAGTCTGATTTAACTTTTTCAGTTTTTCCTTCCTACAGATCGTATGGATTACAGCAAGGATCTCTTGCCAAGCTATAATCTTTCAAGTTTTGATTTTAGCTTAATGCTTCCCTGTAATCTTGCTATCAAGACTGTCAGAAACATATTCCCATTCACATATCCCATAACTCTTAATCTGTTAATCTAGAAGCATTGATGTGGAATTGGACCCCATCTTGGTGAGAAGTCTGGGCTGCTGACCCAAACCGTTTGTGCTTTGTGGTAACAAGAGTAAAAATATAACCTGTGCTCTTGCACGTATTTTATCATCTCTTTTTGAGAGCTGATGGGATTTATAACAGATTATTGTGTGCAGTCGCGTTTTCCCAGTGTTCTACTTGGGCCCTACTTGATTATTCAGACATATCAACATGATGATAATGATAATGAAAATGCCTTTTTAAGAGACAATTTTAGTGGACAATGGAGGGGGTGGAGCGGACTGTGGGAACATTCTTGTGAGCTGCAGCATGTGAAAAGGTTTGTTTTGCATTAGCTGGTCAAGACAAGAAAGCCAGCGTATAAAATCATCTATCAATAGGAGAACTTTGAGAAAAGAGGAAAATTGTAATACAGCCTCTTGGGTCTGCTTTCCTAAGCACAACAGTGTGTGTGAGAAAAACTCTAAACCAGCTTTCTCTTACACCTAGGTGGATGCTTCCACAATGTGCAGTTAACTTTCTGTAAGGCAGAAAGTTGTCTCTGCTAGTGGGAGTATTTATTTATTTATTAGGGGTTAATAGGTCCTATTTTTTGAGAAGGAGAACAGAGTAAGGAAGGAGTAAGAAAGCTTTAGCTTGATTAGAATGGCTGAAATTGTAGCTGTAACAAATAGAGTCTGTTTATTAACTTCTCTGCAAGATATGCTTTTTTTTTTTTTTTTTTTTTTTAATGCTCTGAAGGAAGTTTGCATCAAATAGCTTACTATTTGGATGGTTGCCCTAGCTAGTAATCTGGGTTAAAACCTTGGCTGAGGCAATTCTATACTCATGATCCCTTGGTCTGCTGGTCTGGTGGGAAGATACGTTTTTAAGTACACTAGGGAGTGGGAAACAGAGAAGTCTTTCATGACGTGGCTGCACAGTGATTGTTTCTAGATCTCTCCCCCAAGTGACACTGGAAATGCTCCCCATTTAAGCACTGTTTCTAGTAAACTGACAAAGAATCAGTTTTAAAGTCTTACATCCTCTACTCTTAGTTTTCCTTTAGTTTTTCTAGTTCATTGATTTCCATACCCTTTGGGCCTCTTTCCTTTTCCTGCTGCCTTCCTTAATAGATTCTACTTGTTTCTCTCCCTCCATCTCCATTCCTTGTCTGCAACTGTTCAAATCTTTTTTTTTTTTTTTTTTTTTAGTTGAGATGGAGTCTTGCTGTCGCCCAGGCTGGAGTGCAGTGGTACGATCTCGGCTCACTGTAACCTCTGCCTCCTGGGTTGAAGTGATTCTCCCACCTCAGCCTCCTCATTAACTGGGATTACAGGCAGGTGCCACCATGCCTGGCTAATTTTTGTATTTTTAGTAGAGACAGGGTTTCGCCATGTTGGTCAGGCTGTTCTCGAACTCCTGGCCTCTAGTGATTGCCTACCTCAGCCTCCCAAAGTGTTGGATTACAGGCATAAGCCACCACTCCCAGCCCAGATCTTGTTTCATCTTACCACGACCTAGGGCGAAACTGACCTGCTTTAAGAAAGTTTTACATTTTTGTTCTGGTCCACATTCATCTCCATTGTCTAACCCTGTAATCTTTGTACTATATTTCATCATGAAATGATGATTTCAAAATCATCTTCTGTTTTGCCTCAATAACTTATCTCCCTAATAAGACTCAAATTCCTTAAGAATCTTTTGCATTTCCTAGAATTCTTGTTACAAACACGGCACCTAAATATTTGCAGTTTACTTTCGTTATTGGAAGGCTTCCTCCAAAGGCAAAGGGACTCTGGCTAGTCTTGTGGTTAGCTGCCCTTATCAGATTCAGTGTGAAAGGTCTGCCTTGGTAGCCTGAGAAGGATCTAGTTTACTATGCTGTTACTAATATCTATCTGTTTTCTCCTGGAGACAGTTATGCTTTTTTTTTTTTTTTTTTTTTGAGCTGGGGAAATGCCAATATTCATTATTATGTCTTATCCTAAAGTTACACAGGAGAAATAGGGATGTTGAAATAATGTATACTTTGGTAGGCAGAATCCTAAAATGGCCTCAAGATCCCAGCCCCTGGTATACACATTCGGCATAATCCCCAGAACTTGTGAATATCACTCCCACAGGTAGGTTATGTTATGGCACAGCTGTCGTTTAGAAATGGAGATTGACCTGGGTGGACCTTACCTCGTTAAACAGTCCCTTAAAAGGGACCAGACTGTTCCTGAAGAAGGATATTTGAAATGTGAGAGGGACACAAGGGAGATTTTTCATTGCTGACTTTGAAGACAGAGGTGACCTCGTGGCTTGGAACCATCAGAGACTTTTTGGAACTGAGCACAGCCTCTGACAGTGAGTAAGGAGAGAAGGCCCTCAGTCCTACAGCTGCAAGGAATTGAATCTGCCCACATCTGGAATGAGCTTGGAAGAGGGTATTTCCTCAGAGCCTTGAGAGGACAACCTCCTTAGCTTGGCCCACACTTTGACTTCAGCCTTGTGATAACCCAGGCAGAAAGTCCAGCTATACCATGCCCAGACTTGTGACCTATGAAACTGACGGCTAATAAACGGATGTTGTTTCAAGACACTAAATTTGTGATAATTTGTTATATGTATATAGAAAACTAGCACATGCCCCACATTTATGTAAACAACCTCTATTCAATCCTGATAGTGTTCATCCAGGGCTGAGATTAAGACACAGTAGAACTCTTAGAGGCCAGGCGCGGTGGCTCATGCCCATAATCCCAGCACTTTGGGAGGCCAAGGCAGGCAGATCACAAGGTCAAGAGTTAAAAACCAGCCTGGCCAACATGGTGAAACCCTGTCTCTACTAAAAATATAAAAATTAGCTGGATGTGGTGGCAGGTGCCTGTAATCCCAGTTACTCAGAGGCTGAGGCAGGAGAATCACTTGAACCCTGGAGGCGAAGGTTGCAGTGAGCCGAGATCGCGCTATTGCACTCTAGCCTGGGCGACAGAGCAATACTCCGTTTCAGGAAAAAAAAAAAAAAAAAAAAGAACTCTTAGGAAGACTTGAGGATTTTGGCCATAATTGTTTAGTAATATTTGTAGAGCAAGACCAGATGTTAATTGGTATGTTTATTTCCTCAATATGTATCATGGTTTTGGTCATTTTTGGTATGATTCCTCAGTTTTCAGGTGCTGGAAATGTGTCACTGGACTCATGTTCTAGGTCAGCCTGGATTAAGAACTGAACATGCTTTGGGAGGAGAAAGCAGCCAGGTTGTGACTGGGGGAAACAGCCCTGGCGCTTTTGTTCATGACTTGCTTAGAACTGTATTGGATTTTTTTTTTTTCTTTTTTTTCTTCTCCCACAGAGACTGCCATCACATGGCCATTACTGTAACTGAAAATCCCCTGCCTTTTCAGAAAGGCACAGAAATACATGGTATCTTTCAGAAAGGAAGTGGCTAATTTATATCCGGTGATAATGGTGGCATCGGGAAGGAAGCGTCCCATCCATATTTCATTATTTGCTGATGAATGCATTCAGTGAATAGAAATAGATGAACTGAGCCACAATATTTCTCAAACAGGAAATACTGAGGAATGGATGTGTGAATATGAGTAGCACAGGACATAAAAAGTTGAGAAAAAAACTTCCAACTGCTTTGAGCCTCTTAATTCTCTTTGACCTCCTATTTGTCACTGTTTTGAAGATATTCCACAGGATAAAGACAGGACAGGTGGGACAAAAATGACCCAAATAAACAACAGTGAGACAGGTGGGTGGTTTTATACTCTGCAAGAGACATGATATGTCTTAAATGGAACCGGGTTATTTGGGACCCCTTGGACAGCAAGATGGTTTTGAAATGGTTTGTGACCTCTCCCCCACTTCCCTGTTTGCTTTGCTCATTAGTGTTCCTAGGTGGCTGCTGGGTGAAGGGCTTCTCATCATCTCCGATGTGGGCCAGTGCGAGAGAGCAGCTGCAGCATCTGTTTCTAATCGGGTCGTGCCTTTCTAAGTACTTCTTGCCTGCTTGTCACATTGTTTCCCTCCCACCCCGTCTTCCTTGGAGTACTGCAGAATCTGTAAGCGTCCCTGGAATGCACACGTGGACCTTGTCATTCCCAAACAGACTTTCTGCTGGTCAGCACTTTGTAAGGTTCGGCTGTTACAGGCATTAGTCACTTGGGCTCATAGAGAGACTGTGGTCTTTGGAAACTCAAGAATATGTCTTTTTTGTTGTTGTTAATTCTTGGCATCCAGTTAGATTTAACTTCTTAAGAGTTTACACAGACTTTTAGAAAAACGTTCTGTCTCTAAGAAAACAGTGCTCTTGCTTTGTACAGTTTTTGTATTTTCACACTTGGTGGTGGTTTGCTGAAATGCTGTTTTGCTAGTGATTCCCCTCCTCCCCCTATCCGGGGTTGTAAGCAGCCTCTGGGGCTCTGTTCACTTCAGATACCTGTTTCTGGGGACAGCTTTTCAACAGAGTTTTTCCTAACAGGCATATAAGAAATTTAATTTCTGATGGAATGAGGGTGAAACTCTAGTCCCGGGCAAACCCGCCAGAGCTCAGAGGAAATGTGGGCAGTTACCATTTTATCTGAAGGTAGGATGTAGAGACAGAAAAGGGGCTGCAGGTCCAGGTGGAAGAACAAGAACGAATGCAGCATGGTATGTCCAGGCCTGTTAGATTCGGCTTCATCCACAATCAGTGTGAGCTTTTATCTGCAAAGCAGGCCTAAGTGTAATGGAAAGAAGGTGGGCCAGGCACCAGGGTCCTGGGTTCTCCCACACCTCACTCTGTCTCCACCTGCCCTATGCATAAAGAACACCAGTCAAGTAGCCATTGTACCTGTTTCCTTATCTGAAAATGAGAAGGTTGGAGAGTATGACTTCTGTTGAACCAACAACGCACATACAAATTTTGGTGAAGTCGAATGAGGGCAGCGTCGAGAGAAATATCAAAGTCAGTCATTGGATTTCAGGGCTTAGGGATGGAAACCAACTGGTAGTAGAGTGGTTGTAGTTATGTCCAAAGGGCAGAGTGGGAAAAATATGACCAAAAAGGGTGTGGTGGGTGTTATGTTAACAATAAATGTTAGAGGTATACATCTGGGCACAGAGGAGAAAAGCCAACGTGGTACTGATGACTTCAAGTCTTCACTGTCCAATTCAGAGGATAAGGGAGGGTTTAAGCTGATTAACCAGTGGACTTTTTTCTCCTGCAAGAGGGTGGAGATCTATAACTGCAGATTTTATCAGATGCATGCTAATACATGTTATTCTGGGGGACTTTCTGATACCTTGAAGTAGACGTTGCTGCTATTTGGTATGAAAAAAATAGGAGGACTTGTTTGAATGGAGAATGGGGACAGGCTGAGTTCCACCGAGATGTTGGCTTAGAGCTGCCTGGGCCGTGCTGTACAGCAGGAAGCCCAGCAGAGGGGAGTGGACTGTGGGTCATGACAAGGGAGTTGTTAGCTGATGGTTGGCTACTAAAGTCATGGGCAAGGATGGAGTCACCCAAGAAAAGTGTGTAAAATGAGCTGATGAAAGAGAAATCTGTTAATTAATTCCTACAGCAGCCCTGTGAGAGAATGTATCTTAAAGCCAACAAAACTGAGGCAAAGTTAAATACCCTAGGTCACACAGCTAAACTATGTCAGAGGTGCTCTCGTCTTGACTTCACATGTCTGGCACCTTCCACTACACTTTTCCACTTTTCTGATTCCTCCTGTCACTTTCAACATGACTTAGTTCTACTATTAGAAAAATTAAGTTCTCCTATTTTACCCTCTTAACCTACCTATTAGCTACCATAAATACTGCGGGTTTACCTCCTCAAACAAAGATATTTGGTGTTATTGTTATTGATGTTCCTGGATTTTAAAAACCTTATATATTTTCTATTACAAAAGTACAATTTTTTTTCCTTTTGTAATAATTCAAATGTCACAGAAACAAAACAATCAAAAGGTAATATTTTCCTAAAATCTTACCAGCCCCAAAGAAAACCCCCACACGGCATTAATTTTGTAAGGCTCTGGAAGAGCAAAATGTGTTCGTCTACTGGGAGTCTTTTGGAGAAAGTTACTTAGGGATAGCACTTGGAATTGGGACAATTATTCAGTATTAATCAAGTGCTTTTTTGGTTATATGGTATGTTTTCCAGGGTGGCTCCCTGGGTTTGGCATTCCAAGCTCATCTACCTGGCTTTGTGACCTCGGGGCCGGCCCCTGCATGCTCCTGCTTAGTCTCATCTTCCAGCTGCGCTGCACTGAGAAGTTGTTCTTTCCTTGTATTACCATATGGTTTTTCTCTTAAAAGTTCCCCACTGCCGCCTGGCGCTCTCCGTTCTGCTGCTTGTGTGAGACAATTTCCTTGGGGGTTTTCTTGGCTCTAGGCTTGGGATTTCATGGTATAGATGACAAGCAGAGTAGCAAATGTTGTTCAAATCATCTTTAAAGAATGCAATTCTCATTGGTAATGAGATGGTCCAGACATTTTATATTATGAAAGTTACCCCGGCAATGCTTAGCTTTGAAAGCATCCTGATGCTGGCTTCATAGCTGTGGTTTGGGTCGAAACTTTGCATTCCAGTGTTTTCCCTTTTGCATGAGAACTAAGGGCGTTTCCCGTCTTCCCACTAACCTTCTTTTCTTTAAAAGAGAATATAAAACCAATTCAATACTTTCTAGAATGCAGTCAGGTAGCAGTGTGTATCTACAGAAGTGATTAATCAGGGTACTTGAGTAAAACTTATTTTGCGGACAGTTCGTGACTCCAGAATTTCTCCATTCTTCAGATCCTGGGAAGTGGCTGGGGTCAATCAAAGATTTTGTGTGCGAGACAGCATGTTCTTTTCTTTACCTCTCTTCGGCTCAGAGGCATCCGTACTACTGAAGTAGGACCTCAGAAAAAGACATGACTTAAGATGAAGGGGTATGTACCTCTTCTCTTTTCCAATTAGGTATTCTGTAAGGAGAAAAGACAGAGCTCAAAGGAGTGTACCGCACATGTCTCCTCTGCCCTCTGCTTTCCCATGATTTCATCTCAGCTCTCTTTAAAATTGGACATCTGTTCCCTTGAAACCTGAGTCCTGATATTTCTACCTTCTCCCATCAGGCAGTGCTGCTCAGAAAGATTGTTTGTTTTCATCTGAAAATAGGAAACCTGCACATCAGCTGTACACAGGGGCCACCTATTAAATTAATATTCAACAGTGCTTTGGACTAATACACATTTTTACATACTATAGGCTGGTGAATTCACTCAGAGATTGAGTAGTTAATCACATGAGTTATAAGGCGCACAGCGTCCTGTCCTTTGGATAGCTTTATGGTTATGTATTTGTGACTGTTTGATTGACGTCTGTGTGCCCCGTTACCCTGTTTGCTCCGTGAGTTGGGGATGCTTTGTTTTTTCATCATGGTATCCTTAGCATTTAACGCAGTATTCTAATTGGTACTCAATAAATATTTGCTGATGAATGAAAGCATGAATAAAGATTTACTTTTCTTTTTGAGAACAGATGACTAACTTATACAGAGAAGTTATTTCCTAGGTTTTTTGTTTGTTTTTTATTATTGAGACAAAGTATATCACTCTGTCACCCAGGCTGGAGTACAGTGGCACAATCCTGGCTCATTGCAGCCTCTAACTGCTGAGCTCAAGCGATTCTCCTGCCTCAGCCTCCCAAGTAGCTGGGATTACAGGTGTGAGCCATTGTGCCCAGCCCTAGGTTTTGTTTTGAGGATATAAATCCACTTTTCAAAAATCTTGTGGATGACTGGAGATATGGCCAAACAAAAAGAAATTGCTTTTAAGCAGGGCATTTGTAAAAAGTGGGTACATAACTTTCTTAGCTAATTCATATGTATTGTAGTTAAGCAGAAATGAAAAGTTGAGGTGGAAAACACAGAGGTTATGCACACAGATTTCCATTTGGTTTGGAGTTTCCCAGCATAATTGATAGAAACTCCCTTTCATGGGTCAATTAAAACTTGAGCCATCTTGATCTGGCCAGAGCAAATATGCTACCAGGAATTTTTCACCCTGTGTTGGCTTTCCTTAAGCAAAATGACAGAATTGGATTTATGCATCTCTAACATCCAGATTCAAGAAGCCTTAAATTAGAAAAAACAAAGTACCAGAGACTTTGTTTAGAGGTCATTTGGTTAAATCTCCTCACTTTACAGAGGAGGAAACATAAGCCTGAGGATTAAGTGACTTGGATCAGCATACTTTATTTATCCATAATCTGAGGCGTTGAGAAAAATGTAATCACCATGTCTTATTAATAAAAATCTCCAGCTCTCCACCTGAATACATTAAAAAAAATAAATTTTAAAGAGGAAAATATTTCTAAACTTAAATTGTAATACCTGATTTTAAAGGTAAAAATTAAATATTGCTTTCAAATGGAAATGTAATTTTAATTTGTTTGGATTAAACAATTCAGATATCACCTTGGTAACATGCTCTCTTGCTTCCACCTGCTGATAAGGATCAGAGGCTATGGGCTACCTAACCACATCTACCGAAACACTTCAGTTTTAAAAGTAAACAAAAAGGATATCACTTCAGTTTGACTATGGTGAATAAAATCCATCTGGGCACACCGAGCTTGTTAATTTCAGTAGACCTAGGGCTGGATTAAAATATAGTCATGTACTGCTTTACAAATGCTCAGTCAACAATGGACCGCATATACAATTGTGGTTCCGTAAGATTGTAAAACTGCACTTTTACTGTACCATTTCTATGTTTAGATATACAAATATTTACCATTGTGTTACAGTTGCCTATAGTATTCAGTACAGTAATATTCTGTACAGGTTTATAGCCAAGGAGCAATAGGCTATGCCATATATCCTAAGTGTGTAGTAGGCTATACCATCTAGGTTTGTGTAAGCGTGTCTGGAGTTTGTTCCTGGCAGTGGGTTTGTGGTCTCGCTGACTTCAAGAATGAAGCCGCGGACCTTCATGGTGAGTGTTATAGCTCTTAAAGGTGGCACAGACCCAAAGAGTGAGCAGCAGCAAGATTTATTGTGAAGAGCAAAAGAACAAAGCTTCCACAGCATGGAAGGGAACCTTAGCGGACTGCCGCTGCTGGCTTGGGTGGCCAGCTTTTATTCCCTTATTTGTCCCCACCATGTTCCCTTTCTGTTGTATCAGAGTGCCCTTTTTTCACCCCTCCCCGTGATTGGCTACTTTTAGACTCCTCCTGATTGGTATGTTTTACAGAGCACTGATTGGTGCATTTTACAATCCTCTTGCTACAGAACACTGATTGGTGCATTTTTACAGAGCACTGATTGATGCATTTTATAATCCTCTTGTTAGCTACAGAGCACTGACTGGTGTGTTTTTACAGAGTGCTGACTGGTACATTTTACAGTTCACCTGCTAGCTACAGAATACTGATTGGTGTGTTTTACAATCCTCTTGTAAGAGGGAAAAGTTCTCCAAGTCCCCACTCGACCCAGGAAGTCCAGCTGGCTTCACCTCTCACAAGTACACTCTAGGATGGAGTCCGCAACCCCCAGGCTGCCGACAGAGACCAGTCCGTGGCCTGTCTGGAACCGGGCTGCCCAGCAGGAGTCGAGTGATGGGCTACTCAATTTTACCGCCTGAGTTCTGCCTCCTTCAGTATTACCGCCTGAGTTCTGTCTCCTTCAGATCAGCTGCAGGCATTCGATTGTCATAGGAGCCGGAGCCCTGTGGTGAACGGCGCATGGGAGAGATCTAGGTTGTGCGTTCCTTATGAGAATCTAATGCCTAAAGATCTGAGGTAGGGCGGTTTCATCCCCAAACCAACCCTGTCTGTGGAAAAATGGTCTTCCACAAACTGGTCCCTGGTGCCACAAAGGTTGGTGACTGCTGCTCTAGGATGTTCACACAAGAACAAAATCACCTACTGGCATGTTTCTCAGGATGTTTCCTCATCACGAAGTGGCACATAACTGCAGAAGCAAAAGTGATGGGGAATCCAGAATTTTTCCCAGCTGGGGAGGATGTGGCTTCTGCTGACTGCTGATTCTGCAAACAGGAATGTGACTCTGTGGCTTTTCCCCCAGCTTTGTAAATGAGTTTTCTCTTTAGGAATGGATTTTCTTCATGCTAGAATTGTCATTCTCTTTTTTTATTTCTTTCTGTTCACTTTGGTTTTATTGTGATTTTACCTTCTTCACATGTCCGAGAGCTTTGCTGGTCAGCAGCTTCTCCTGGAATGCCTAGCAGCAGTAATAGAACTTCTGATTAATTTCAGATTTTTAAATGATAATTGCCTCTTCCTCCCAACTTACGTAGGTAAAGGAAGTCCAAGTTTCAGAAGACCTGTTAAGTGCTAGGCACTCTCATCCGTACCTCCTTATCTCCTCCCAATAACCCTGCCAAGGAGATATGTATGAGAGAGCCTAGCACCTCTTCCTGTTTTTACTGAGGGCAGAACAGAGACTAAAGCAAGTAGAAAGCAAAGCTGGAATTCAAACCCATGTCTGTCTGACTCTAAGCCTTTTGCTGCCCTTCTCTTTTGAAGCAAGATTTGGAATTGTGGGACATATTTTACAGCAGTGCTCAGAATGTAGGTGGTGGCACACATTCTTACATAATTTGTTTTATAATTATCTCAATAATGAAGTCAGCTGAGAATTTTCTGAAAAGCTACCAATTATATACTTCAGGTATACATTCATAAGAAAGTGACCTTTTGGGCATAGATAACATTTATCCAGAAGGGTTCTGCAAGCTGGGCTTTTGTTTCACTGATAGATTTGGGGAACTTTAGCCTTCCTAAAAGGTATCCCCTTAATTTCCCTAGCCAAAAACTACTTCTTCTCCATGCCTTCCCATAGTTGAGGCCATGGTATTGATGGCTTTTATCCTTCATAGTCCTACATTTACATCTGTCCTAGCTCTACTATTTTTTTTTTTTTTTTTTTTTTTTGAGACGGAGTCTCGCTGTGTCGCCCAGGCTGGAGTGCAGTGGCGCGATCTCGGCTCACTGCAAGCTCCGCCTCCCGGGTTCACGCCATTCTCCCGCCTCAGCCTCCGAGTAGCTGGGACTACAGGCGCCCGCCACCACGCCCGGCTAGTTTTTTGTATTTTTAGTAGAGACGGGGTTTCACCATGTTAGCCAGGATGGTCTCGATCTCCTGACCTCGTGATCCACCCGCCTCGGCCTCCCAAAGTGCTGGGATTACAGGCTTGAGCCACCGCGCCCGGCCAGCTCTACTATTACATTGTAAAACCTCTTAAGGGTCGGAACTGCAGTGTTGATCAATGAATAATAAAAATAACATATTTTAGCTTTCTTAGTGCTTTCAGCAGTGGGTATTTTTGAATAAACGAATAAATAATTGTATCTAAGAGGATATGTTCTGAAAAGAGAAAAGTGAAATTGTCAAGTGAAAAACAAGTTTATTTTATACCATAAAGGTTGGTCATAATCCATTTCAAGATGGAGTGGGCTGTAGAAATTACCTAGTTACAAAGCGTCACTAGGCAGATTAGCAAATGGAGGGCTAAATCAATTCAGTCTTATACTTACTTAGTGGTTCTGTGTTGGCACTATCTTTTCAGAAATGGTTAAAACTAAGCATTATATTATGGGTTTCATATGCCATCACTACAAAAATCAAAGTTTGGTCTTGGCATTGCCAGGATCAGTGAAAATATACTTGGAGCTACTTTGCCAGTTTTAATTCTCAATTTCCATCTCTTATGGTTGCCAAAGAATCATGGTTTTCAGAGAGTATTTTTTTCCTTCTATTTTAATATATTGGATTTTTATAACAGCTGAAATCACTGTACTCTCTGGGGCTACCTGGGAACTTAATAAATCATCATGAGATAACAATGACTGTTCGGCAGCTCTGGAACCTGACTTCCTGGGTTCCAATTTCAGCACCTTGACTTTACTAGTTGGGAAACGCTGGGCAAGTTACTAAATGGTGCCTCTGTTTTCTCATCTGTAAATTGAGTTTGGGTAATAATGTAACTAATTTATAGAATTGTTAAGAGAGAGAAGTTAGGGCTTTTCTGGAGCATTGGAAATGGTCAATAAATGTTAGCTGTTATTATCATGATGGAATTCCAAATAGCTTGAGCCGCTTTTCAATCAGTATTTTCCTTTTAGTGGTCAGAAGAATGTTTAGTGAATTTTTTCCCAAGATTTCATAATAAAGACAATGATGGAGGTAGAATTTTATTGGGATCTGGAAGATTTGGATATGTAAACACTGGCTGTAAGGCCCTTTCACACAGAGGAAATAATGTGACTAAATTCTGATGGGAAGAAACCTGGGTTTGTCCCAAGAACAGGGGCCATTTAATTTAACTGCAGTGTAAGGTGCTCCCTGGGGAGAAGTGGGAGATTCAGTAGGAATGGAGATTTGGGGTTAGCCCGTGGGGCCCTGAAATGACAGGCCAACGAGTTTGGATTGGGACCTTGAGTACCAAGATCCCCTTGATGGCAAGGTGGAGGGAGGAAGTATTAGAGAGGGTGACATCAAGTCAGGGAGGCTAGTTGGGAGGCTGTTGAATTAGTAGGAATAGAAATGTGGAGGATGTAGTACTGATAAGACTTCAGAGTTGATGGTGGGAGGGGAGGTGGTCTCAAGCATGGCTAAGTACTGTTAACAGCAATAGGGAACTCTGGAGAACGGGCGACTTTGGGATAGAGGAATATGATTTCAGTGTCATAAACATCAAGTTTGAAGTACAGATGGGACAACCCAAGAGAAGTGTTCCTCTGATAGAAATTCAGAACTGGACGCCAAGCAGAGTTCAATATTAGAGATAAATTCAGAGTCATTTCCCGATGCATTAGTGTTAACAACATGGAATATATGCAGTTCCCTGAAACTGGGCCTGGAGACTCAAAAAAGACCCCACAACCCTTGGCTTGTGGCAGCTAAGGGAAGAGCTATAAAATGCTGGACTGGAGGGATCCGGTTCAGCTGCTGTGCTGGAGGCACTGGGTCAGGTGCTCAGAGCTGCCCTGTGCAAGTCCTCCAGTGCCGTTCTCTCCAGTTTTTGAGCCTGTTCGTAAACCAGAGGAGGAACCTCTTTTTCCCTTTCCCCCATCACATACTGATGGGCATTGACTCTCAGGTTTCCTTTAATACTGGGCAGAGAATTAGGCTCAAATTAAGAAATGTAAAAACTGTATTATAAAATTTACATATTCTATATTACAGTGTTAGAAGACAGACTCTAAAGATACAACTTCAAATTTCAAAAATGTCAAGACCAAACTGTTTTATAACCCTTCATTTTGTATGTGGTTTTCAATGGGTATAAAAATACTTAGTGGGTGTGTGGGTGGCTTCTCGTGTTTTGGAAACGGTGAGAATATGAGATGCTGAGCTTTGGGTTCTAGGATGAGAGCTATAATTACTAACTCTGATTCTTTCCCAGGATTGGTTCATAGGTGGATATCTGGTATCTAAAAACCCAGCAATCCAGAATCCAGAGCAATAAACCATTCTCCCCTCCCCCTGAAATTAAAAGAATTATGTGGCGGTGGAGAGAGGGAATGTGGGATGATGGTTCTGCCCTGCGTTGTCTCTTTCATACCGTTCACGAATGGTTGAAGTCAGTGATGCAGCAGAAATGAAGGCTGGTGCCATGGCTTCTCCTAGCCTGATACACAATAGCTACCGCACAGCTCGGTGGAAAGCATTCTAAAAATAACCCAGGACTCATTTCAAACCCTCCTCCTCCCCCAAGTCTTGGCGGATGTGGTAAACACCCTAAAAATACCTGCTGTCTGAACCTTTGAGGTATCTAAAGAGGAAGGGGCAGGTACAAGGATTGGGGCTGGAAGAAGTACAGCATTGTTGGAAGGCTGGCCCAGCTACAAGGACTGCTGCCCACTGGGGCCTGCCTTCGAAGCTGTTTGGTGAGCTGCCTACCATACCATCCTGTTCAAGGATAAGTGCCTACTCGAGTCTCATATTCACTGTTGGCAGGTTTCAAGGAAACTATTCATAGACTAGACATCTGTTGTCTGTCCCATTGACCTCAAATCTGCAGCTGCCACCATGGTATTCAGGCAGTGTGGTGGCTTTTAGTCTTATTTCACAGAATCAGAATTTTAGAGCTGATATGGACTTTAGACATTGTATTATTAATAAAACCATTGAAGTCCTTTAAAATCACTGCATTTCTGGAGTCACATTTCTGTGCCTATATGGTGACCACAAACATTTGAAATGGGGTCTTAGTCCTTGCTTATTAAAAGAAATCACCCTCACCCTCACGATTATGTAACATAAAAATAGGATGATGAAAACCAGTACTTTGAAAACATTGACTAAGTGATCCTGTGCAAAGCTTTCTTCTTTTTTTTTTTTTCTTTTTTTTTTTTTTTTAAATAAAATGGACCTTTGAAGCTGGGAGTGGTGGCACATGCCTGTAGTCATAGCTACTTGGGAGGCTAAAGCTGGAGGATCACTTGAGCCCAGGAGTTTGAGGCTGCAGTGAGCTATCATCACGCCACTGCACTCCAGGCTGAGTGACAATGCAACCCTGTCTCTAAAAAAATAAAAATGGCTGAGCGTGGTGGCTCACGCCTGTAATCCCAGCACTTTGGGAGGCCAAGGCGGGCGGATCACCAGGTCAGGAGTTTGATACCAGCCTGGCCAACATGATGAAACCCCGTCTCTACTAAAAATACAAAAATTAGCTGGGCCTGGTGGTACGTGCCTGTAATCCCAGCTACTCGGGAGGCTGAGGCACTAGAATTGCTTGAACCTAGGAGGCAGAGGTTGCAGTGAACTGAGATCGTGCCACTACACTCCAGCCTGGCGACAGAGTGAGACTCCATCTCTAAATAAATAAATAAATAAATACAAAAACAAATAATAAAAATAAAAATGGAGCTTTGAGGATCATTTTCTCACCTGGACTCCAGTATTTTGAGTATAAAGTTCATTGACAACACAGCCAGAATACCAGGAGTCGTGTCTCCAAGGAGAAGACTTTCAGTATCTAATTTCTGAAATTGCAAACCATAACCATGATATTATAACTGAGGGACTGTAGCTGATCTCTGCATCTTGCGAAAAAAGGGTTTCACAGATTATCTCTAGCACCCACGGGACACATTCAAAGTTGTGGGGGCAGCCAGTACCATTTGATATAACAGCATAAATCACCCAACAATTTTATTTTAGCTTCCAGCTATATCCTGTGTGATTTTTAAATGTATGATAACTACCTTACCCCAGTCTCCATTGGTAAACTCTGCAAAAGTCCAGCAGTTACAGAATCTCTGCTAACTCAAGAAACCTGTGAAACTAATGGAAGAGAGGAAACCAGCTCATGTGCTGAGAAGTTTTAAATATGTTGCATTTATGGTGGGTAGAGCATTGTCATCATTGTAAGGAGTATGTATCCTCCACCGTGAGCTTTTCAAATTCTTTGGTATCTGGAAGAGTGTTAAATATGTTTTCACTGTGAGTTGACAGTAAATTGAAAGCTTTTCTTGGATAATGAAAGTGATCAAAATGGCTGGAGGCTTTTGTGTTTTTTTGGTCACTTAATGCATATCTGAAATAGTCACCTTTAGAAGCTCAAATTTCCCTGGACCAGTACACTTGTAACAAGAAGTGAGATACCCAGGGAGATGGTCTGCTTTGGGAAACTGTGATTTTGTGGAAAGAGCATGGCTTTGGAGTTGTTAGTGCCCTCAGCTGTGTAGAAGCCAAGGCAGCTGTGGGGGTCTATTTCCATGTATGTCAAGGGAAGAAGAGGAGAGAATGTAATGTTTGTGATGTGTGATACCCAGGTGGCATGGTTCATGGACATTCAAATCTTTCTCCCCTGAAATTCCAGAATGAAGAGCTTCGAAACTTGTCTTTGTCTGGCCATGTGGGATTTGACAGCCTCCCTGACCAGCTGGTCAACAAGTCTACTTCTCAAGGATTCTGTTTCAACATCCTTTGTGTTGGTAAGTTACTCATCACCCTCGCAGCAAGAAGTTTGATCCTTAGATATTGACAGGTGACTGTCGGAGAGACATGCTTCAGTGAAATAAGAATGACATGTTTATTCTCTTTTTTTTCATCAGTAAAGCAAGGCAAAATATCTGCCTTATACATGTCACAAGTTATAAAGATTGAGAGCTGTATTTAGGTAAATGCATTGTATGTTTTGTCATGTTACTCAGATTACTATTAGTATTTCTGTCACACAGTCAAGCAACCGATCATTACAATATCGTTAAGATCCCTTAAACATTTTACTTTGGACTAGGCCTCTGCCTTGGTATTTTTCTTCACTCCTCTAGCCATATCTTTTTTTTTTTTTTTTTTTTTGGAGGAGTCTTGCCCTGTTGCCCAGGCTGGAGTGCCATGGGGCGATCTCGGCTCACTGCAGCCTCTGCCTCCTGGGTTCAAGCAATTCTCCTGCCTCAACCTCCTGAGTAGCTGGGATTACAGGTGCCCACCACCATGACCGGCTAATTTTTTGTATGCCTTATCCTTTTTGGACTAAGAAGAGGAAGGTGGAAAAGAAGGGGGATAAAGAAAATCAAAATATAAATTTCCTATTAGTTTGAAGGAGAAATGTGCGTGGAACAGATAATGGCTATTGCTCTCTCCCCCATCACGCCTGATGAATGGCAGGTGAAACAGCAGTGAAGTGGTTTGGTCCATATTGTTCTGTTGGCATTGTCCTCTGGGCATTTCCCTCTGAGACATCACTTTGAGACAGATCAAAGAATTCTGTATGTAGCCAAGTGGACTGTCTTTTCCCTAAGCTTGGCAGAATGTGTCAGACTTACTTTTCTTGTCCAAGTAAAGTCAAGAGAATTTAGAAAAGGTGTGTGTTTAGTGTGAGAACCATCATTTGCTTATTTGTCAGTTATGGAAGTTGGGGGGAGTGCAGATATTTTTCTTTTTTAAAAACTTCTTGAACCTCTTGATGACTCGACTGCATGTAGCCTCTGCACTGGGCATTCATTAGTAGAAAGTCACAATTGGCGGGCACGCTAGACCAACTTGCTCCCTGGCATTTTATCTTAAGCACTGGATAAGAGAAGGACTGGAGAGAAACATGGCCACAGCAGCCAACTCTCATCTCATGCTTTCCCCTTTTCCCTACATGAAGCCTTTTAAAATTCAGCAGGAGACCTCCCGAATGGCAGCTAGTTCTACAGAGTGGCATGAATGGGTTGTCCTTTCTCTCATGATAAATGCTTATTGCAGAGCAGGGCAATTCTTCATTAGCATAGCAATTTGTTGGCGATTTGTTGGTTTTCTATTGAAAAGTATGCTAAATTGTAATCCCAGGCCAATTACTCTTCTGGCTTTTGTTCAGTGCCTCCCCAGCCCTGTCTCCAAAATCAGTTCTAAGAACCTGTCTGAGAGTCCTGTCCTGGCTCTTGCAGGGGATGGTAGGGGAAAGCCTTCCGGTGGGATCCTGGTTTAACTGGGTATGTGGTGTGCAGTGGGGTGTGTTGGCTCAGGGGCTGACTCCTTGTGTTAAATAAGACAATTTGGATGCTGAATTCCTCAGAGGCCAAATCGATGCTGCCCTGTTAGACGTGTAAAGCAGCCCTATTTGGAGTCTCCTGTGATTCTTAGATTTTTGTCAGGTTCTGTTCTTAAACAATACCTGTGATTCTTAGATTTTTGTCAGGTTCTGTTCTTAAACATGTTTAAAATTAGTTTTTCAAACTAATGAACATAGTATATATTTTTTGTTTAAAATGTTATAAAATACTTCCCTTTCATCTCCCACTCCCATTTCCATTTCACAGAGATAACACTGTGGGATCCTTCTAGAAACTTTTGACATCTTTCTGTGTTAGGAAATTGCTTTTGGTGGCTTACAGTTCTGTAGGTAGGAGTCCAGTATGGGTCCGCAGGGCTGCATTCCTTCCTGGAACCTTTAGGGAGAGTGCATGCCTTCTCCAGCTTCTGGAAACTGCCTGCATTCCTTGGCTCTTGGCTCCTTCCATCCATTCTCAAAGCCAGTCACATCGCATCGCTCTCCTAGTATTTTTGTGTCAGAAAATTTTCCACAGAGAATTGCAGAAATCCAGCTTAAATCCAGTTAAGACTCTCCCCCACCCTCCAACACACACTGAAAAGGTAATATGGTGAATTGGGTAATTAAGAGCAGCTGGCTCCAGGAGTTCAAAGAGCCCTGTCAGGCCTCTTTCTCTGGTTCTTGATCCTGCTTGCTTCTGCTTGCTTCACATTCAGGCATTTTCCTCACGACAGCAGCCTGGCTCCGGCAGCATCACCAGCCTAGCAACCTCAGGGGAAGGAACAAGGCATTCCTGACACGTCTCACCCAACAGTCAGGATTTCACTGATTGGCCAGGACTCAGTCACACGCTCGGCCTGCGGGGAAGATGGGGTCAGTTCACTCCAAAACATACGAGGTTCCCCATAGGCAAGAAGACAGGATCAGAAAGGAGATAGGGCTTGGAAGAGACACATACTGGACAGATAAAAACAGCTTTCTCACAGTTATGTAGGTGCTTTCTTGTTTTGCTTTTACACAAATGAGATCATGCAGTTCATCTTGTGCATTTTCCTCTTTTCAGTCTACAAGAAGTCCTGGATATCCTTCGTTGTCAGCATATCTAACTCTCCAGGTCGTTTTCCATAACCCTTTGGAGCCCCTTGTTTGGGGCTAGCATGAGTTCTTTGGGAGATAAGAGTGTCAGCATTAAATATCATCCTCAGAAAGTTGAATATCAAATCCCTTTGCCATAGATATTTTATGGCATAATATCTTTATAAGAAAAAACTTACTGTCAATCAATGGTCCATCTATTTTTAAAGTAAGAGTCTATAAAAAGTAGATCAAAATATTTGGACAGCCGCATAGAGGAGTAGGTGTTATATTTAACTTAAGAGCATCCATGGTAATTTTTCCTCCTTACTTACTCCTTCTTACTGCCCATTTGTTTATTTTGCACAGTATTCACATGTGATACTTATAGCGTGAATTTACTTGTGATAAATATGGGAAGGAATTAAGGACAAAAAAATAAAGTTATGATCCCAGTAAGGAAAATTTTTACCAAAAAGGTCTCAGAATTGTAATTTTGTTTTGTGGCATGAGCCTGTAGTTTGAAAGAATGCACAGGAAATAAACCAGAGCAGAAAATGGTCCTGGCATGAACTAAGTCTAGTTTCAGAGATACTGAATTAAACGTCTGCTGCTAGAACCCATCTCTGTTGGTCCTGGGAAGGCACGTAATAGAGGAAGTATAGTTTTCATTTCACTGGGAAGAGAATTCTGATGTTAAATGAGATAACAGAACACCCAGGAGTTCATCATTCCCCCACTGTCTGTTTTGCCACAACACACCTAAATCACTCCTGAAGCTACATTTTAGTTTAAATTAAAGCCTTTCATGTTTTACCCATGCTGTAATTCTCCACAGAATCTAAATTAGATCTAAATTAGCATTTAGCCTTTTTCTATAATTTTAAATTTGTATATCTTTCTCATCCATTTTCCAAAATGATACTAACTCTAGGAAAAAAACCTCATCAACATTGATCCAGCTGTCTGTTTCTTGTGAACATACAACGGTGAATAAGATACTGTAACATCTCTGCTTTTGAAGAAGAGCCAATTTGATAGTAGAGTCAAAGTAAATTAGTAATACATTTTGAAACAGAAAATGTTTCCACAATTCAACCTTAATTGTTTTGAGGGGATGAGAGAACAGGAATTGAAAACAGGTAAGTGTAGTGTAAGGCCATCTTAGCCAAGGTATAGTGTCAACATAAATTGTGGAAATTTACAATCAAATCTTAAACATTTTTATCCCATCTTGTTTTCCAGGAAAGGATGTAAATGGCTTATAGGGTAAAATAAATAAAGACAAAATTAACCCTAGAAAATAAAGTTGAAGCCAGGGATAGAATCAGAACTCAAAGTGTGCCATCAGGCCTGCCTATAGCAATTAATTGATGAAGTATTACATTTACATTTTTCTCTCAGCTTAGTGGTCAGAGCATGGAGAAAACTATTAATTCACTCATTCATTTAGCAGATATTTAATGAGCATGTGTTATATGCTAAACACAAGCAAAAAGTTTAACATACGACAGATTTATAGTATCTATAAAGTAAAAACAAAATGATTGCTCCGGATGAAACACAGCTTTACCTGGAAAAATTTCTCGATGGATTTTCAGAAAAGAGATTTGGTGTATGTAGTGGTCTGGGTTCCTGGGCATCCTCTAAGTCAGTGCAATTGTTTAATGAAATGCCAGGTGCCACATGCTGGCTCATCTTATGCCAGAGATTGTTTCATCAAAGGTGATTCTATGAGGAACAAGAACAACGCAACTTAGGTATGTAGCTTTCTGACTCTCTGATTCCATCCAAGAGTAAAATCTAGAATATTTAGGGAAGGCAGGCAGATCCCCATGCACAGTTACTTACCCAAGTAGCCAGTCTTGGCAATTAGAGTAAAAGAGCTGAATCACAGATCAACAATTTGTTCAATCTACAGTTATCTTCTAATTAATAATACAATCCCTCTGTTTTTCCCTTGCCTTGTTCACCTTAGAGCTCGTGGGTTAAATAAGCCTGAGAATAGAATGGAAAAGGTAGGACTGCCTTCCCCCTAGCATTGGCAGGAACAGGAAAAACAGAAGCCCCAGATAGCACTTCAATAGGGTCTCTAATTACTGTAACAATAAAGTGGTTAGGCAGATGAATTTATGATAGAATAAACAACAGACTCTGAAAAAATCTACCACAGTGGCATATCTCTGTATAAATCACCACCATGATCATTTTTGTTTTCTATTAACTTTTTTTTTTTTTTTTTTTAAGATGGGGTCTGTCACTCTATCGCCCAGGCTGGAGTGCAGTGGTGTGATCTCTGCTGACTTCAACCTCCGCCTCTCAGGTTCAAGGGATTCTCCTGCCTCAGCCTTCCGAGTAGCTGGGATTACAGGCGCCCACCAGCACACCTGGCTAATTTTTGTATTTTTAGTAGAGATGGGGTTTCACCATGTAGGCCAGGATGGTCTTGAACTCCTGACCTCAGGTGATCCACCTGCCTCAGTCTCCCAAAGTGTTGAGATTACAGGCATGAGCCACCGTGCCCAGCCTGCAATTAACTTTCAATAAATGTCTCCTTTGTGCCAGGCAGTCTGCTAGGGAGTTTTGAAATACTTTAGTGTTAGTCATTGATTTTTCTGAAAATATTGTTATGGTTGTTTGGTTTGAATTGGAACCTGTGCCTGGTAGGCTTTTAGTTATTCAGTTAGAAAGAAATTTTTGTCTTATGGGTCCTCAAAAGTATAGATGAGATTCCGCTTAGAAAGATTAGAGAGAAGCCTCAAAAACGAATCCCAGTGCTTCAGGAGGCCAAGGCAGGAGAAATGCTTGAGTCCAGGAGTCTGAGACTAACATGGGGAACACAGTGAGACCCTGTCTGTTAAAGAAAATAAGCTAATGCATTGAAAAACTTCCCTAGTTCTTCTGGAGTTCCTTTTCTTCCAAAAGCTGTCATTTCCTGCTGAACTGCTTTTGGTGAATCACACTGCTGCTGGGGTTGCCGTGTCTAATTACAGCTCTTAAAAGCACAGAGCATAGAAATGGAAAGCAAAGCACACCAAAGTTTAGAGGAACAGTGGTTTTTTTCAACCCATTGATTAACCCTGTGCTATAAGTAGGGCCTGGTATGCTAATTGTTTGTAATTTCCACCTTAATGTAAATGATAATTAAAATTACCAGGCCTTTAAAAAAAAAGTATGGTGTTCCTGATTCACATGGGTGCTTAAGTAATTTTCAACCTAGTAAAATAAGATGATAATTTCAATCTTGTCCAGGTAACCTAGAGTCCTTGCCATGTAATTGAAGTCTTTATTGCTATTCTTAGGGAAGAAGATGAAAGTTAAGTAGGTCACTTTCTACTGACAGAGCCTTTCCCATAAAGGGGAAACTTTTATATGGCAGATCTGCTTTTGTGCCTTTTTTGTTCTAAAAATAGGTAAATCCTGAAAAGAAGTTGGCTCTGCTTGAGAATGTTACACTTGTAGCATGTACTTAAAATGACTCAAGTACCTTCAGTATCAACTACTAGTGAGAACCCTGTTTTATTTCTGTATCCACTACACAGTACTTTGTTTTGCTCAAAGCTAATTTGTTAAGCCATGGATGGTGAGTATTAACTTGTTAAACTGTTTCAGGTTAGGGAGCAGAGACTGGTTTTATATTGCTTTTATGGAGGGTTTTTTTTTGGTAAGACTATTCAGGAAAGTAAAGAAGACAGGAAACCGTCTCAACCGCTGCACAACCAGACCCCATAGAAATCTGGAATGACATTTAGGATGTTACAGAAGTGCAAACAGGTGTCAGTGTCTGTTTTCGTTCATTACTTCATCCCTGCACCTATGCTTGTCACACAGTGAGCACCCAAGCATTAATTTCATGATGGATTTCCAGTACTCTACGCCATCTATCTGCTCTTCCCTGTATTCCCAGCCCACATTCTGTCTGCAGCATGGCTTCCGTTTACTTACAGCCTTTGCTGCCTCATGGCTTCTGCTTACTTACCTCTCTTTGTATATCGTTTCTTTTTCATGCCTTCACACTGTGTGGAGATTGCATGTATCTCATTCAAACACCCAAAGAGAAAAATTGTGATTAGATAGGCCACTCTCCAATGTGGAGCCCCAGCTCATAGTGAAATGATTGCGCTTCCGTGGTTGCCTTTAGGTCAGGACCTAGCCATGGTCTAGTTGTCTGTGGCCAACTAGCAGGGTCATGGGTGTAAAGGATGGTCTTGCTTATAAGGGGAAAGCAGTTGTGACAAACACTTAGAATGTTGTTCCCATAATAATAAATTAGAGTCTGACTGGTATTATTCAGTCATGTTCTAGACCAGATTCTAAGATGTGGGAGACCACCCCATCAGGCTAGTTTCTTGAATTCTCAGAACTTGGCACAGAACTTGTACATAGTAGGCACTGGAAAAATACTGGCTGAATGAAGCCTGACTAAAGAGGAAATTCTATGATCTTAGATGTTCAGGGACACAACAGGAAAGGTTAAAGAGTAAGATGAATGTACTTGGCCAACTTTTACCCTATAAGTGAATCATCATGGTTAGAGGCAAGCCATATAAGGCTTTTCTAATCAGAGAAAGTTCAAATCCAGAAAGACTTCGTCCTCCTTCACTTTTGTATTATGTTGGAAAGCATATGACACAGTATCATATTGGTGTTGAATTAACTGATCTTTTAGGTAATTCAGTGTAAATGGAATCACTTGTTTCAAGTAACAGAAATTCAACAGTATAGTCTTTTATCCCTTAAGTAATATAGTTTTATACTCTGACATTTAGGAGAGAAAGAGGTAAAGTTCATGTTCTTGTAATATACAACCTGAGCATGGGCAAACTTGCAAGTACAATTTTTCTATCCAGAGGTAAAGAAGAATCTCTTGATCTGTAAATTTGAAATCCTGTCTGCTAAATAGTTTCTGAAATTCATTGAGGCATTTTTAGAAAGGTATTCCATAGATTACACATAGAAAGAATTATCTCTTCACAGTGGCATTTCTGGTGACAGTTTTTCTTTTTTAAACTTTATAATCATGACTAATGAAAAAAATACTGATGAACTGAACTCATGTCTGAAAGACATTGACACATTCTCTAATTTTTCTTTTGTGGTTACATAGGTGAGACAGGCATTGGCAAATCCACGTTAATGGACACTTTGTTCAACACCAAATTTGAAAGTGACCCAGCTACTCACAATGAACCAGGTGTTCGGTTAAAAGCCAGAAGTTATGAGCTTCAGGAGAGCAATGTACGACTGAAGTTAACCATCGTTGACACCGTGGGATTTGGAGACCAGATAAATAAAGATGACAGGTACATCTTGGGATTTTGGGGGGACATAAATGGATGAGGAGATAGCAGGATCCATCCCAGGTAAATTTAAAGGCCAAATGTTTTGGGGGTTTTTTTAGTTGTGGGGCTTGGTCCTCTATTGCCTAAAAGGTGTGATATTCTTGTCCTCTGAGAATTTTTCTGAGAATGTTCTTCCTTGAGGTCAGAATCAGACATCAAAATTGATCCCAGCTAGTAGGAGCAGAAGGGAGATTTATTAGAGGGATTAAATTAGCTTACAGCATCTTTCCACAAAGGCCATGAAACTAGGTTTTGGGCTTTCCTACCAGGAAAAGCAATCTAGAGAAACACCCAGCCACCCCACAGAACAGTTTTAGCAGAAACCCCAGCCATCAATCACTTCATACTGCTTGGGAAGCCAGCACACTAGAGTGGGGAGGTCTCTAGATGCTCCACCAAATCTGCCCCAGGTAAACAAATGCCTTCACCATTGCTTGCTGTGTAATGATAAAATAGTACACTGAGCTTTTATAGTATACCCCATTTATAAAGCCATGTAAGTTTGGGTCTTTAACATGAGTTGCTGTTTGCTCTTATTTGAGGGAAGTTTTTAATTCTTAAAATTTCGTTAAGATTCAAAATCTCAGGATTTTGTTCACATTCCTTCTCAAGAGCACCAATTCTGTTCATCAGTCTCAACCTCAGATATCTTATGACTATTTTACATAGTACATTCATTCTCGAAAGAAGTTTGAGAAAGTTAAAATAAAACTGCCCGAGACCCAAAGGTGATTGTAGAATGGGGCTTCCAGAAACATCTTTGAGCAGTTACAACATTATGGGCATAAGTGTCTACCTGCTTAGTGTGACCAACATGTAGACATGAACAACAAATCAGTAAGTTAGGGTGTGTTTGCTTACGGCTCAGACACTTCAGTTGTATCAGGATTTTTTTCCATATTCCTCAGAACTGTATATTATATACATGTGTTTTATAAAGAGGAACTCGCCTATTTTTATCTAGAAATGTGTATTGCCTAGATACATTTTAACTATTCCTGATACAAGTATGAGCACCACAGTAATGACAGAGAAGTGTTTAATTCATTCTTTAGCTGAGCACCAAGCTCTTTATTTTATCTATAAAGCACTTTAAATGCTCCTCAGTAGACATTGTCCCGTGATAACAGGAACAACTGTTAGATAGAGTGAGAAACATTTTATTTTGCATCTGGCCAAAATGGACTATCTGTACATTGTGTTGGGGCAGGGAACAAGTTTGGCTCTGACACTGCAGCTGAGCAGTTGCTCTTAATATATGACCTCAATGACAAGGAGTGATGGAGAGGCCCCTGCCTGAAGGCTGTTTGTAATGCCAAGGGCAGTAAATGAAGAGAAAAGCCCTGGTCATAAGGAAGGGGGTACAAGTGCATTGTGGGAGCTGGGAAGAGAGCCAAGGGGTTCCAATCATTGCATAGTGACAGAACATACCCAGAGCAAGGCCTGTTCTCCACCTCTCAGACCCGTATAGATTTTCTCCCTGGGGTTAGGAAAAATCTTATTCTTGCATTCCTTGATTGGAAGACAGTAACTGTACTTTTTCAGGATCTCTCCCCCTAGGAATGAGAACCATCCTCCACATAGCCTCTTGCTGAGATTCCCTGTGCTCTTCCAGCTCACTGGGGTTGCCACAGTGCTGCTACTCGATTTTTGCCTCTCCCCTAAACTGGGACTTTCCCTCGGGCTGCTGGTGCCTTTTCACTTCCCAATCAGCACTCAGCAGCAAACAGCTAGGACAATGCATATGCTCATATTTGCAGCTGGAGCCCTCCTTAAGAAATTATCTGACTCATTTGGGTCAAATAATAGTTTCCAAGGAGATTTAGAAGAGAGGAAGTGTGATATTAACCTAACCTAGATACCAAATATTTTTTTCCTCTGAAATTTCTTGACAGCTATTGCATAACCTCTTTAAATGGCACTTAAAACTCTCTGTTACCCTGTACCTCAGAAGGTATTGTTGACACTGTTGACTGTAAAGCCAAATGACTTGTTCACAAATCGTTATTCGGACAGGCTCTGCTTCCCTCAAGAAACTGGAAGTGGGATATTCGTTTCTGCATCAATATGTAACCATACGGGAAGGGATGTGCTATTTCTCGATACCCATGTTGATTTTTACCTACTTTGGGGATTAGGCAAGCTTTTCTGCCATAGATGCAAGACTTCAAGAATGTCCCAGTTTGTTTATGTAGGCTTTGGACATGTCAGCATTGCTGTATTATTATCTGCCTCAGACCAGGCTAGCTAGAAGGAGGCAGGAAGAGAGATCTGGTAAGGTTTCCTGTTATGTTTAAAAGCACATTTCACTCTTTGTTATTTAGGGGCTTCCTTGTTTTGGCTGTTTGTACTCTTTAGTGGAGAAAGAAAGGGGTCTGGGGAAGAAGGGAAACCAAGTTTTGTTGTTTAATTGGAAATAGAATAATTAGTTTGCCCCACACTGGGGAGATGGGAGGTGAGCTGTCCATGGAGTATCACTAGCTATAATGATAGTCAGCCCTCAAAGGGAGAAATAATTGAAATCCCCGAGACGGAATTTCAACCTCACCAAATCTTTATAGAGTAGTGAGATGGACTGTTTGGCCTTTAAATTTTAAGTTTTTAATCACACTTTCTGGTGGAGGTAGTCAAGGGATAAGGAAAATTGGCTAACAGACAGCAAGAGAAGGGAAAAACGTGGTAAGTATTTGGTCATATATGAAGTGGAGAGTCAGTCTCTGAATGATGGCATTGGCCATTTTGCAAGAATGATCAGTGGGTAGGTTGGATGGATGGAAAACATTGTCTAAGTATCTTTTTCCATCGGTTTTAGGGTTAGCCTCTGTCGTTTGTGTGTGTGTGTGTGTGTGTGTGTGTGTGTTTTAAGGCTGGAGGTATATGGAAAAAAAATGAGTGCTGTGTAACAAGGAATATCTCCATGCCTTAAAAGAAAATTATGTGAAAATGTAAGGGCTAGACTGGATTTGTCCTCCTGTCTTTCCTCTGATTGATATGGCCACAATCCAGAGAAGTTTTAATTGGCCAAAAAGAATATAAATAAGTGTTAGTAGGACTGGAGCTAGCAAAAGGCTAAGCTGGGATTAAGCTTCCTTTCTTTCTGACTTCAGATGCAGAAGTGGAAAAGATTTGGAGGAAGAGGCAGATAATTCATCTCATCTACAGGATGATGATGAGGAGTACAAAACCACTTGGCTGGCTTGAGTCTCATCAAGAAGAAACTATTTTATTATCATAATTAAATCTTTGACATAGGGAATAGTGGTTTTGGTAAATTGTTGTCCAAGAATACATTTATTTTTATTGGTTAATAATGGTTTGGAAGGTAAAGTAGATAGGATTTCAGATTTATTATGTATGTGAGGTAAGAGAAGGAGGCTCCAGGTTGAATCCCAGCTTTCTGACTTGGCCAGTGGTGTGGGTGGTGGCCACCATGCTAAGGAATACAGGGAAAATGTAGGTTTGAAGGCAGGATGAATAGTTCAGTTTTGGACATATTTAGTTGGGAAAGCAGTTGAAAATATAGGATAAGCAATTGTGGATGGATCTGAAGCTCTGAGAAAAGATCTGGGTTGAAGGTAGAGATTTATGACTTGTCATCAGATAGATGGTGAGTGGAATTATCTATCGGATGCTAGTGATTTTCTAGAGGGAATAAGTGTGATTTTCTAGAGGGAACACATGGAGTGAAAGGAAAGGAGGTTGAATGATTGGCCAGGACTCTATAATAAGAACAGGTAGAAGGAAGTCTGTGATATTAGAGAACAAAAGATGTCTTGAATCCAGTGCGGAAAGCATTCCTCACTGCAAAATGAGTGATGTTATGCCTCATTGTCTTTGGAGGATCAGAATCAAAACCCAGAGGCAAGAAGGGAAATTAATAGAAAGCAGAACCGTATTTGGACTACTATTGAGAGGAGAAGTGCTAAGAGCTAAAAATCAGACACCGGGGATGCAGGGGAGCAATTGCTGTGAGCTGCTTCTCTTACCCGTGGGGATAATAGGCTGCTAGGGAAGATCCCTAATCCCCAAATCTGCCTCAGTGTCAGGAGACTGAAGGATCAGCCCCACACTGAAAGGGCAAAGGGCATGGGTGGACCTCACTGGAGTGGCCTGCTGCACTTCCCTCCTGGGCATGAGCTCCATAGCAGGACAGATACCAGCAGAGAACTGGGTGAATGTAAAGTTCCTTTTTTTTTTTTAAGGTTTTTCTAAAAAGTCAGGCTTGATTCTTGGTTATTTATTATATAATTATGAAATAGTTATATCTTTTATATGACAGCCCTTTACATGTATTGCATGTATTGGCTCATTTATTTGTCACAGTAGCTCTCTGATAGAACTACCATTTTTGTCTCTGATTTACCTGTGAGGAAATTGAGACACAGAGAGGTTTAGTGACTTAAGGCTGTGCAGCTAGTAAGTTGTGCAGCTGTATTATGGTTTTAGGCAGTTTGGCTTGAATCCATGTTTCTAACCACCATCCTCTATAATTATCTCATTAAATATTATTATTATGCAATATATGTCTATATTTCAAGATTAGAAAATATAGAAGAATCTTATTGCTCATTGATTCTTTTTATTGGAATTTTGCCTGTCATGATTTGGAATTTTATTATTCCTGAAGTATATCCTACCTTTTTTTTTTTTTTAAACCTCTGGAGATTTTGTCTACTTTAATTGAACCAATAGATTGTGATAAAATCACCAAAGAAAAATATCAAAAAGCTTTTTATGGACTGCTTTCAGTTTTGCTCATAAGTTTGTTTGTGGTTATTGTTTATTTTGGGGATGTTTGTTTTTCTTAGGATGTCTGCTGTCACTTTTATTATAAAAGATTTGTGGTTCCCTTTCAAGGGTTTCAGTTTAACTTATGGGTATGGGATTTAGGTGTTGAAATGTTTTGATTTTTCTTAAAACTTATATCTTCGGAAAGGCAATAAGTTTGGGGAGAATTAACTCTTTGTATTCCTAATAGAACAGTCTCTTTGTTGCTAAAACAAACTTCTTCTGAGTAGTCCCTTTGGAGACCAGAAAAAATTAGTGGGTTTCCCCCAATGACCTAACATACTGCTTACTTCCTGGACATGTGGTTTATGGAATGTGTATCCCCAATATGCTATTCGTCATTGTGTTTATGGTCAGTTAATAGGATCACACACAATTATCCAAAACAGATTTGAATGATTGGGTGAGAAGAGAAGGTTACAACGTTTACCTTTAAATCATGAAGATTTTGAGTTGAAAGGAATCTTGAAGATCATAATAGTCTAGGCACCTCAGTTCCTAGATAAGTTGGATTGTGCACAGGGCTATGGGAGCACAGAGAGCCCCCACCTCTGGAGGAATAGGGCAGATGACCAGGAAATAGCTCGCAGTAGGTGGTGGTGTCGTATTCTGAAGCCACACAACAGTTTCATTTTGTGCACCAATGGCAATCAGTAGGGAGAAGCTGTCACAATCACTTTTCTCAGATGGATTTTTGAGGCCCAGTTTTGGCCCAGCGGGAAAGAATGCCACAATCTCTTAGCAATATCTTCCATGGATGCACCTTGGGAGAGTGGCAGCCCGCTCCACGTATGTACAGTCTGTGTTTTAGAGGATCAATGTTAGCCAGGAAAAGAGTAGGAAAAAGACAGGTTCTCACAGAGGGGCCAGCGTGAGCAAAGACACAGAGGAAATAAGGGCTTGACATGCGGGGGCTGCTACAAATGGTTGGGTGTGGCTGGGACAGGAGAGGTGAGCCTGGAGCCCTGTTCAGGCATCAGGTGATGGAAGACCTTGGATACTAGGTGAGGACTTGGGCTTTAGCCCTTAGGAAAGAAGAAGCCATTGTGATGTTGAATGGAGGATTGTCTACACCAAACTGTGAAAGAGGTTTGAGACTAGAAACATGCTATTTCTGCATTCTAGCTATAAGCCGATAGTAGAATATATTGATGCCCAGTTCGAGGCCTACCTGCAAGAGGAATTGAAGATTAAACGTTCTCTCTTCAACTACCATGACACGAGGATCCATGCCTGCCTCTACTTTATTGCCCCTACTGGACATTCACTGAAGTCCCTGGATCTGGTCACCATGAAAAAGCTGGACAGTAAGGTACTTGCTGCCACTCTGATTATCATCCACTCTCCTTTTAGATCTTCTTTATCCTAATGCCCTAATTTGTTCTCTGCTTTCAATGTGATTTTTTTGCCCTGGATTACAGGAACAGTGTTTGACAGCATGAGAAAAACACTTCAAAACCTCTTGCCTGTTAGACAAAAATAAAATAAAACAAAACAAAACAAAACTAGAAAAAAAAAATCAAGTCGCTTTCAGGAAGTATTTTTAATTCTTACATGGGAGGTTGAAATATAACTTCCAAGTTTGTTTATTTTCTTAAAAAAAACTTTCTCTAACAGGTTTCTAGAGGTTTGGTTTTAATTCAAAGTTTACAATGGAATAAAAGGTTAAATTTTTGTCTCTGTGATGATAATGGTCCAGCTTCTTAGATTTTAAAACTGAACTGCACACGTGTGTTCAAGTAAAGCAAAGTCTTCATTTAAGTGTGATCCCTGAGCTTGCCACGTTTATACCTTCTCTTTCTCACAACACGTGAAGGAAGAGACTGGTCAATTTGATAAAATTTGGCACCTTACTATATAATTAATTAGACTTTCCATTTTGAAATAAATAGAAGACAATACATTCTGAAATAAGGATGAAACAAATGGCAACAGGAACAACCACAAAGCAAAGCCATGGAAGATATTTACTCTTAGATTCAAAATGCCTTTTGCATTCACAGAACAGTCTTATTAGATGATAAAGCTCTTTAGAGGACTCTGCTGGGTGTTGTTACTATGATTTTGTCTAAACAACACCACTGATAAAAGATGCTTTCTCTCCAGAGGGACAGAACAGCGAGAGAATGCTCAGAAGATCAGCCTGTCCCCAAGGCCTCTGAACTGGCCTTTAGAGGTCTGGAGAGGCTGAAGCCAAGCCAGGCTCCTTCGGCTTCCAGCAGGCACAGACACAGTAGTTTATAGAAAAATCTTCTAATGGCCTGGAAGCATCATTGCAGCTAGAGTACTCTTCGCAGAATAAATAGAAACCCTTCTTCATCCCATTTGATTCCTCGGCTCCCCTGGGAGCTGTGCCATTAGCCATGATAGTGGAGAGATCACGGGCAGTGAGGGCCGCTTCCGGGTCTGTCGTGTCCTTGGAAGCAGGGGCAGACCTCCCTGTTCTCAAGAGTGCCCCGTTCTCCACAGACGTTCTGAAGGAAGTAGACTGAGGAGGCTTCCTAACTGAGGGCTGAGTATGCAGATCTAGCCGGATAATATCCAACACTATGATTATGTTTAATAGAGTTCATTGAAAAAGGAAAAGAAAAATGCATAACAGGCACAACTAATAAAAGCAAACAACCAACCATAAAGCAGGTTAAACTTTCAAAGAAGTGATATCGTAGGAGAGTTGGAGAGCTACCTAGCATCCGAAAATGATAATATCAAAGTTTTATTTATACAAGTAAAGGGAAGAGTTAAGCAAATGTATGGTCATTTCAGGAATGACTTTCAAGCCCCTGCCAATGAGGAAAAAGAGGTTTTAAAACCAAATTGCTTGATTTCTCTATCTCCTCTGATCAATTTGCCCAAGAAGGAGTGAATCGCTGCCATTTTGTTTATGTTGACATTAATTAAATACTAAATGTGCATAAAAGATAGCCAGTGAGAACAACAGGAAGTTTCTTGTTCCTCCAGTCCTGATCCAAACATTTCCCCCACCCTCAATGATGTTTTTCTTAGTCTGCAACTTGCTGGAGGAAGCCCAAGCATAGTGAGCTTAGGAGCAGGTTGAGGAATAGGTTGAAGAATAGGTCTTTCTGTCAGCGTGTCATCTCATTTGGGTTTATCAGGATTTCTAATGTGGCCTTTGGATAAAAGGAGAAGCAAAGGCATGCAGATGTGACCTGAACACCTCCCGAAAGACTCTCTGTTCCCTGGCTAGGACAGCTTCCTCACCGAGTCTGTTTTCTCTCACCTAAGCTGGGTGAAGACCATACTTCTATATATCAGATGTCAGTAATATCTTATTGAAACCTCTGTTTTTACAGGGATTAGGGGAAAATTAATCTTAAAATGTGAATTTAAGAAATGTGTCCTGTGCACAGGGCTGGGGGCAGCCGGGAAAAGAATGTCCACACAGGGTTTGGAACTTGTGCTCTAGGGTATCCTTGGCTCCCTTTCTGGGCTTCCTGCCACTACTGTCAAATTCTGAGTTCTCCCCTGTTCTTTGTAACCGATGCTGTGAAAGTGAGCCTTGCCTTTGGCGCTCAGTTTTATTCCGGCATGAAGGAGTAATTTGATAGAAGCTGATTTTCAAAAGAATTAGTTGGTGTGATTTTGAAAACTTTTACAGTGGGCGACACCATTTTTGTTTTGATTAATACAAAAGTTCTCCTCTCAGCAATTTTCAGGTCATCAGAAGAAAGAAAGGATGTTGGGCTGCATAGGACGGAATACTCCACTGCTCTTACAAAAACTTTGTTATTATACTGTTAGGGTGTGCAAAAATCAAGAGCCTAAAGTAGATGGGAGGGGTCTAAAAGGAGTGGTTGGTCATTCAAAGAATAGGCTCCTTTGTTATCACTATTTGTCATAGAATAGCAACACTTCCTTTACTCTGTAAAGAAAAATGAGGTAGCACAGGAGGGGAAATTACAAGTATACTTTCAGTGCAGGATGGGAGGAAGTAAAAGTGTTTGAATATGGAACTAAAAGTTTATCTCAGGTCTTCTTAATTTTTCACCTAGGTAGAAAGTCTGATTTTCATTATCATCTCTACCTTAAAAAAAAAAAAAAAAAAATTGTAGGTACATAGGAGGTGTTTATATTTATGGGGTACTTCAGATGTTTTGATATAAGCATGCAACATCTTTACTTTTTACATTAAGGTTTTGCAATTTTATTTATTTGTTTGCTATGTTTTATTCACTTGTCTATTTTTCTTATGTTGGAACTGTGTAAAAATGGACGTGTCTGTTTTACAGGTGAACATCATTCCAATAATTGCAAAAGCTGACACCATTGCCAAGAATGAACTGCACAAATTCAAGAGTAAGATCATGAGTGAACTAGTCAGCAATGGGGTCCAGATATATCAGTTTCCCACTGATGAAGAAACGGTGGCAGAGATTAACGCAACAATGAGTGTAAGTCCTCAAGTCAAATGGAAACAAGTGATTTTAATGAACGCCTGTCTTAGTACCAGCGTTGTAGAGCGGCTGGAGCACTGGACTGACTAGGCACCCGATGACTTCAGATTAGTGCAGCTTTGCCACCACTTCAGGTCATTTAACCAGTCTGCTCCTCAGTTTCTCCATCTGTCAAATGGGAGCGTTAGACAAGATGATCTCCAATTTCCTTCCCACTCTAACAGTTATGATTTCTACAGCAAATCTTGTGAGAAGGAAATGCCAGCCCGGCACCATTTCACAAAAAGCAGCTCAAAGGAAATAGATCTGTGCTTGTTTCCACCAATCTTGGCAGAAATATGTCAGCTTGTCCCAATTTTGCTTTGGTGATTGGATCCTGCCCTTCCCTCCTTTCTATTTTCCCTACCCTTTTCTGAATCATTAGGTAAATTGGCAGTTGAGGATACAATTTCCACATCACAGAGAGGAACTAGTCAGGAGATAAATGATTAAAGCAACAGTGGTTCCCTGTGTGATTATGATGTAATCCCTCCTGGTGAGTCTCCATCCTGCCGGTTGATGCTCAAGTCTGTTTCACTGCTCTTTTGTGTGTCTCAGCCCATAGCTCAGCTGTGAGCTGCAATGACTCTACGCATCTTTTTTCCCTTTGGGAATGCATAACATCCGTGAAAGCCACATGCTTTGCATATAGTGGATGCCCAGTGATGGTTGTTGGAATTCAAAGTAGTAAAGGCTCTAGAATCGCTGGAAGAATCTGGAAAGCAGATTCTTCCCAGGAAATAGGCTTGATGGGGTGTGAAAGGAAGGTTGCCACAAGGGAGAATGACTAGACTTGTGCAAAAGAATGGATGGACAAAAGATCAACAAGGGGTTTTGGTCCCCTTACGAAGTGAGTGTTTAACTAGTAGAGCCACTGAGATGGAAGACACACCTTACTTCTTGGGAAGTAGTGAGTTCCCATCACCAGTGGTTAGTTGATAACAGAGCCTGTTTCAGTCCACTTGGAAGAGATACTGTAGCAGGAATTCTTAAGCAGGATTGAACTGTGTAATAGGCAAGATCTCTTCCACCTCTAACATTCTCTGGTTGTGGGTACTGACAGCTACATAATAATAATAGCACCTGACATTTTTCACATTTCTGGAGCATTTACTATGCACCAGGAACTGTTCAAGACTTTCCATTTAATCCTCACAACAGTTGCATACGTAGGTGCTATTATTATTCCTACCTCATATATGAGGAGACTGCAGCATAGCACCTAAGATTGCACAGCTGTCTGTAGTGGAGGTAGGATTCGAACCCAGGCTTTGGCTGTCAGGCTTACATTCTCACCCTGTGTACAGTCAGTCCTCTGCATACACGGATTTGACCAACCATGGATCAAATAGATTTGGAAAAAAAAATGCAACAATATAAACAATAATACAAAATATATATGGCCAGGCACAGTGGCTCATACTTGTAATCCCAGCACTTTGGGAGGCTGAGGAGGGAGGATCACTTGAGGCCAGGAGCTCAAGACCAGCCTGGTCAACTTAGCAAGAAAAATAAAAAGTAAATTCTACAAAAAAAAATTTAAAATATAATATAATAACTATTTATATAGCATTTACATTGTCTTGGGTATTATAAGTAATCTAGAGATGATTTAAAGTATACAGGAGGATGTGCATAGGTTATTTGTAAATACTATACCATTTTATATCAGAGATTTGAGCACCTGCAGATTTCAGTGTCCACGGACAGTCCTGGAACCCGCACCCTATGGATACTGCGGAGGTCTGTACTTTTTTATAGCAAAGTCAAAATCTCAAGCTGAGATGGCACTCCTTTATTCTGCTGTAGAACTATAATTTGGGATGTCAGTGTGGTATTCAGGAAGTATCATGAATGACTGCTATGTAATTTTTCTTTATATTCCTATCCTTCTAAATAAGTTTTCATTATTTTATATTCATGGAACTATATCTGTGTTAAACTTATTGGAAAGAAAATACCCAAGAATTTTTGCTCTATTTTCTTTCTGTCTTTATCAGATTAATAGAACTGAATCTCTGACATTCCAAATTAATCCTGTTCTTTAAAGAATTTTTTTTTAGGCTCTTCATTACAAACAATTTTTGCTGATGAAATTCCACGTAATGTGTAGAAATCTGAGGAAAACAGATTCCACTGGCAGTCGCTTTTGTTACATTTGAGTGGAGAAATTTCCTTGGTCATTACACCAAAATATTGACTGGAAAGGTCCTGTTGCTCCTCAACTTCAGGCGACAATAGTGTTCAAGTCTGAAACTCAGACTTGTTTGAGAAAGAGAATACACTTTCTTTCCTTCTTAGAGTGTGAGATGAACTAGAAAATGTCAATATCTTAAGCATCCGACAAAAAGCTACTTGGGAAACCTGAGCCAATGATTATGCCAAGTTCTCTGTAGGAGAGGAATTGGCTTGAAAACTTTATCTTCTTTCTCAATGTATCTATAGTGGAAGAACACTGGATCAAGGAACTCTAAATAATAATTCTTGGAGCAGCTATTTCAAATCTTATTCTTACATGCTGATAGAAAAAAGATAGGATTATTATTTCCTCTCCCACTCAGAATGCAGTGATAACTACCAAATAAACCGATGTGAAAGAGTCAGTTTTCTTGGACACCATCTCTACTTCAGATAAGTCTGGGTGCAAAACTTGAGCCAATAATTTGGGCTAAAGTGTGTTTCTGACTTAGAATTTGTGCAGTAGTCAACTGTCTAAAGCAGTGTTGTTCAAGTAGAACTGTAATGTGAGACATACAAGTATTTTAAAATTTTCTAGTAGCCACCTTAAAGAAAGTAAAAAGAAATGTGAAATTAATTTTAAGGACTTAACCCAATATGTTGTAAAATATAATTTCAACATGTAATCAATATAAAAATTATTAGGTATTTTAGGCTGGGTACGGTGGCTCACACCTGTTATCTCAGCACTTCAGGAGGCCGAGGCGAGTGGATCACAAGGTCAGGAGATCAATACCATCCTGGCTAACACGGTGAAACCCCATCTCTACTAAAAATACAAAAATTAGCCCGGCATGGTGGCGGGCGCCTATATAGTCCCAGCTACTCGGGAAGCTGAGGCAGGAGAATGGTGTGAACCCAGGAGGCGGAGCTTGCAGTGAGCCGAGATAGCACCACTGCACTCCAGCCTGGGTGACAGAGAAAGATGCCATTTCAAAAAAAACAAAACAAAACAAAAAAACCCACACACGCATTTTAATGGTAGATCTTTGAGATCCAGTGTATATTTTACAATGACAGCTTATCTCATTTTGGACTGAATTTTCACCAAAAATACTTTATCTGTATATACATTTTATAAAATTCACAGCTAAAAAGGTAAATTTACATACCCAGGTTTCTCCTAACATACCTTAAAGATTTTCAATATGAAATAAGTGCCAAAAAGATACTTTATCTTTAATCTTGTGTCTACCTTGCCATCTACCTTGGTCTTGTTTTTCAGAAGATTTGAGTTTGAAGCAAAGTGAAATGCAGTTTTACCAAAACAATAAAGTTGCATTTAATGGAAAAATATTTTACGTTGCTTCTATTTTAAATTTAGAGGTAAACCAATTAAAAGTTAGATATTCAATTTCTTGGTCCTACACGCTGTATTTCAAGTGCTCAACAGCCACATATAGTTAGTGGCTACTGCATTGGCTAGCACAAGTCTAAAACTTACTTTATAGCCGCAAAGACGCCTACAGTTTTCCCTTGAATCTAGCTCCTATCGCATATTCGGTATTGGGTTGTAAGGGGGATGGGATATGTGACATCCACCCACCAAATTGCAGCCTGCTTTTCCCTTGCCACCAAGTAGAGGCCTGCAGAAGGAGGAAGAAGATAGAGACTGGTGGAAACCAGTCTGTCAGAGCAGGGGAAGGTAACTATTCTCTGTCCTTTTGCTTGGCAGGTCCATCTCCCATTTGCAGTGGTTGGCAGCACCGAAGAGGTGAAGATTGGCAACAAGATGGCAAAGGCCAGGCAGTACCCCTGGGGTGTGGTGCAGGGTATGTGCACAGCATGGGAGATGGAGTCTTCACATTTAGCCCCTATGTGAATGGCCGTGTTTGTTCATTTCCCGTCTTGTTTAGGGAGGCCCTCAACAGTGGGCTGGCAGTGGGAGGGTGTGGTAGGGCTCCACACTCGTGGAGGTAAGGAAGAAAGAAAAAGTAATCAGGTAGGTGGACAATGGAGAGATGTGACTGCCAATCCCTTGAGGTAGCCTCTCAAGGATGCTGGGTTGTGTAGGGAATTAATATAAAGTCCTGATTGAAAAATAGTTCTTCCCTAGGAGTTGGAACTTGTTTTATCAGCCAAGTATTAAAAAGCAGCAAAAAGTTTCTTGCAAACAAGAGGGTACTTTTTTCTCCATCAACTATGCAAAAAACGCCTTCTAATAAAATGTTATCTTAGTAAATCTGAGACTTATGAGAATATTTGACCTATATTTGGCACTGTGGGACATGGCCACAGTCTAACCTGAAAGCTTGTCAGGTATGTCACTTTGAAGGACAAGGACTGTATGACCTACCCTTGTGTTCTGAAGGAGGACATCCAGTGCTATGGATTAAGCAGGATGGCTACAGAAAGTTCTTCATTGGTTTAAGATGTGTCAGACCTCCTTTTCCTCTGTTTTGAATAAAGACAATAAAGCTGTGAGAAGAAACAGTACCTTTGAGATCCCTGGGAAAAATACAATTGTTCTTACTCTTACCAATTTCTCTACAATAAGAAAATTCCTTTCTTCCCAGTGTCGTTGATAAAATTAAATGAAGTGGTATGTAAAAGTGGCCCTGCACAGTTATAGACAGCATGGTGTGGTACAACATCTGGCTTTGGATCAGATGTTCTAGCGTTTGAACCTAGACTCTGCTACCTCTCTTTGGGAGGTCAGCTTGCTCACCAAGCTCCTGCATCTGCAAAGCAAGTCATGACATCTACTTGGCAGAGTTATTATGAGGGGTAAAGACAATATTTGTTTTCAAGCTCCTCCCCCTGTGCCCTGTGCTCAGTAGGCACTCAGCAGTCAGCATTGTCATCAGTATTATGGTCAGTGTTGTCAGAAATCTTGTCTTCATCATGAATGTAAGGTGAATCCAGTAAAGGATCTTCAGATGGCCTTGAGACCCCAGAGATTTCAGGAGTGATGGTAGTAACATCTTGGAAGCATCACTGCAGATATTTCAGTGACATCATTGCTGATCCTACTTCCTCCATTTCCCCCCTCTTATAGTTGAGAATGAAAATCATTGTGATTTTGTGAAACTTCGAGAGATGCTGATCCGGGTGAACATGGAGGACTTGCGAGAGCAGACTCACACCCGCCACTATGAATTGTACCGACGCTGTAAGCTTGAAGAGATGGGGTTCAAGGACACTGACCCTGACAGCAAACCCTTCAGGTATGAAGGCACCTAGCAATCAGCTGTTTCCTAGACAGTGGTGAGAGTGGCATGTTGGTACATCACAGAAATGCTTGCTGGATTGAGATGGTGATGATGGAAGGATCTGGTGGGTGAAGATTAATACATATGTTGTCAGGCATTGGGATAATTGCTTTATTTGCATTATCTCAACTAACTTATCTAGTTGATGTCATTATTATTATCATCCACATTTTACAGATGAGGAAACAAAGGCACTGAAAGTGTAAACAAACTGCCCAAGGTCCTCCAAGTAGTAAACAGTGGTGTGGTGTTGAGCTCTTGCCATCTGGGTCCTGAGCCCAGGTTTCTGCCTGTTCTCTTGCAGAGGTACAGAGCCTGGTTGATGCATTTACAAAGGTGTGGCTGCTGATTACAGTTTGCCCCATTCATTTTTGCCAAACGCCTTTAACTTCCGAAGGCTCTTCCTTTGTCAAGTACTTTTACTATTAGCTTTCAGTGGTTCAGTAAAATTCTAACAACAAAGAATCAGGAGGAAAGGAGAATAGCTTTCAGGAGATTATGTGTTTTTTTATATCACTGGCAGATAAAGATGCAAAATGTGAAGGGGAGAAATGGATGTAGAATTAATACCCCAGCTAAAGCCCAGACCCCGTCAGAATCCAGTGGTAGGGATAGGATTGGCCCACACTGGGGTGAGTCGTGGGATGGTTCTGGATAAAGGTGTGGGGTGAGGCTGCCAGGCCAGGTTTGCCACCTCCTGGTGGAGGAGAGGATTATCCAGATGGTGCCCAAGCAGTTTCTTTCCTTTTCTTTCTTTTTTTTTTTTTTTTTTTTTTTTTTTGAGACAGAGCCTTGCTCTGTCGCCAGGCTGGAGGGCTTCAGCCTCCCAAAGTGCTGGGATTACAGGCGTGAGCCACCCCGCCTGGCCCCCAGGCCGTTTCTTAATGGGAATTTGAATTCAGGTGTTGTGAGGTGTGTCTGGGCTCTGTGCCTTTAGAAATTGAGGGCCATGGGCCGGGCGCGGTGGCTCAAGCCTGTAATCCCAGCACTTTGGGAGGCCGAGACGGGCGGATCACGAGGTCAGGAGATCGAGACCATCCTGGCTAACACGGTGAAACCCCGTCTCTACTAAAAAATAAAAAAAAAAAAATTAGCCGGGCGAGGTGGCGGGCGCCTGTAGTCCCAGCTACTCGGGAGGCTGAGGCAGGAGAATGGCGGGAACCCGGGAGGTGGAGCTTGCAGTGAGCTGAGATCTGGCCACTGCACTCCAGCCCGGGCGACAGAGCGAGACTCCGTCTCAAAAAAAAAAAAAGAAATTGAGGGCCATAGTTCCTTGGGGAAAAAAACCTGTTTTTCTCCTCTTTGCTGGCTAGCCCTACAACACACTCTGATGTCTATAAGCTGGCTGACAATAGAACCCGAGGCAGCCTGTGCACAGCAGATTCTGTCCCTGTGGGTCTGTAGGAGGAGTTTCTTTTCTTTTCTTTTCTTTTTTTTTTTTTTTTTTTTTTTGGGGGGGGGTCTCCTCTTTTCCCCCCGGTGGGGGTGCGGTGGCACCATCTCGGCTTACTGCAAGCTCCGCCTCCCGGGTTGACGCCATTCTCCTGCCTCAGCCTCCCAAGTAGCTGGGACTACAGGCGCCCGCCACCACGCCCGGCTAATTTTTGTATTTTTAGTAGAGATGGGGTTTCACTGTGTTGGCCAGGATGGTCTCGATCTCCTGACCTTGTGATCCACTCGGCCTCCCAAAGTGCTGGGATTACAGGCGTGAGCCACTGCGCCCGGCCAGGAGGGAGTTTATTTTCTTGCAATTGCTTTAGAGATAGTTTAGGAATGCCTGGGCTTGTCGCCTGGCACTCTGCTACTGAGGAGTTCCACGAGCATGTGTGTATGCAGTGAGAACAAATGCAGAACCCAGACAAGGGGTTTACCAAGAAGTTAACTTCTAGCCAAGGTTGCATCATTCCCTTCTGCCCTGGCGGCTTGCAAAACTGACCATCTCCAACCATGTGAAAGTCACATTCTGAGGCAAGGTATAGGACACCTTTTTGTGTACATAGGTTTAACTAATTGAACCTTGAAATGCATTTACCAGAAAACAGTCCTTACAAAGGCAAGTCCACTTTATGGTTACTAAACCTGATGAAACAGTTTCTGTGTGGGAAAGGCCATCTTCACTATTACATAGAATATTTGTTTTCATGCAAAGAGATATTGAAAAAAAGGAACTGCTATAAAATTGAATTCATTTTCCCCTCGCCTTCATTCAAATCCAGACAGCGTTGAAGAGCACTGGGCTAGGAGTCAGGAGTTTGAGTTCAGTTCTTGGTCTTGCTATGCTACAAATTCTTAACCCACCTGGGCCTGAATTTCTTCATCTGTGAAATGAGGAGCTGATCCAGATCATGGAATAATTAGATCCAGTAAAAAAATTTTTTTTTCTGTACTGGGTTAGATAGTAAACATTTTAGGTTCTGCAGGCCAAATGGTTTCTATCACAACTATTCAGTGTGCCCTTGTCCGAAAGCAGCCATAGACCATACTGTAAATGAATGGACATGGCTGTGTTCCAGTAAAACTTCATTTACAAAAACAGATGGGGGGCCAGATTTGGTCCTCAGGCTGTAGTTGCCCAACCCCTAGACAAGATCATAACTTGGAGCCTGTGAACTGCCTGCAAAAGTTAGAATGCGTGTGACTGTTTCTTGAGTTTGTTTGAGGTCATTTACCTCTCAAAGTGTTTTTACTTCTCAAAATGTTCAGAGCCATTTGGCATAGTTGTGTTTCTTTCAACTCAGGAATCTGTGGAATTTGAAGAGTCTATGATGCTACCCTTAGCTATCTACACCACCAGGAAGGGCCCAGTGGCCTAAGTCTTCTGGGACAGGCAAGACCAAGTCCTTCCACCATCTTGACTGGGTTTCTTAGATTCCCTGGGAGCCTGGGGATGGTGAGGATTTCCTGCTGCTACAGGCCACTAAGTTGTCTGTGTAGCCAGCATTTTAATTAAGGCATTTCCTGCAAGCCCAGAGTAACTGCCCACCAGGAAGAGGTGGAGCTGGGTAGGCCCAGCAGGGCTTCTGCGAGGGAAGCTGCTGGACCAGCCCACTGCTTTGTTCTCCCTGTTTCAGTGGCTTCAGGATTGGTGAGGGACATCACTGAGTCTGCCTGATGCTTAGAGAGCTTTATCCATATCTCCCTTCCCCACTTGGATCCATTTCCACTGGCCTGAGTTTTACTTTTTGATGATGAAAAGGGAAAATATATACACACACACACACACACACACACACACACGCTATATATATAGATATATAAAATAATTATATATTATATAACATATATAATCATATGTATTATTTATATAATTATATAATATATTATAATTATATTATTAATAATAACAATATATGTATATCTTATGTATATATAATAGATATATATACACACATTATATATATACACATATATATTACCAAGGCCTTTACTTTTTTCCATATATAAGAAAATTAGAAAATTAGAAAAAAGTAGACCTTCTAAAAATAAATACCTTCTAACATCTTGGTAACTGGGACCAGGTTTTCCATTTCAACTGGAAACAGTTTCTCCTCTTAGACCACTCATTCAAACTCTGGTGTCCCTCCTGGTTTAGGGAAGATCACTTGGTACCAAAAGTTGGCTTTAAACTACATGTCTTGGTAAATAGTGATATGAAATGAATTTGAGTTTCCTTTTCTTGGAAACCACTGCTTTTAAAAGGGCTCAGCCTTTGCTTTGAAGAATTTCGGGCACCCTCAGCACTTCCTGTGTACCTGAGAGGGAGGAATGGAGTGAGGTGACTCTGTTTGGAGGATGACAGAGTTAAGGAAAAGCAGAAGCCACAATTGATTTAAGTGATTTTCCAGAATTTCATCTGCAAAGTCACCATTCCTGGATGTGCGTGGAAGATGGATCTTCCGTGTGAATTTAGGCTGAGCTTGGAGGAGTATAAATCAAGGGCTTAAGATTTTATATTCTCAAAGCACAGGATTTCTGCATGGGTGTGCAGTGAAGTTCATCCTTCCCAGTGAGCACCCTCATTCACCATTTGTCCTCTGGGCCCCACTTGTGTTTACAGTACATGTTTGTAAAACAGAGAGTGACCTCTAAGGCCAAGTCTAGTAAGAGGCAGCGCCACTGTGTATGTTACACAGTGTGAGGCAAAAGGAGGAGCAGGGTGTGCACAGAGACGCTGTATTCAAGCCTTGGCAGCACACCACGGCAGTAAAGCTAGTGGAGCCCGACCCTAGATTGCCTTTAAACATGGCTGCATTCACACTTGTGTCTTTATTGTCTTGTGGCAGAATACATATATAACCAGGCATTCATCTGCTCTTTCCCAAGCCCATCTTTATCCTCCCCCCGCGCATGCCTAGCTGCTGCCCTGAAGCCTTGAAACTCATGCTTCTACCATCCAGAGCACCCATACTTCCCTGGACCCAGGCCTCTCCTTCCTCGACCCCAGCCCCTTTCTGCTGGCATTATAGGGTAGAAGAGAAGATGTCATGTGTCTCCCATGAGCTACTCCCTGCTTCGTTTCTCCTGAGAGGCCACTGCGCTTTTCCTAACAGTACCTGCCCAAGCTGCTCTCATCTCACCTTGGAACACCACCATCTCCTTGCTTCACCCCCGTTCAACTCACACAAAACACTCAGTTACCGCCATTTTCTCAGAGGCCAACAAGGTCCAGGCCCAGGAGACTCATTAGGAGTGGCTGGGCCTCCGTACACCAGCCATGCAATGCAGGAGGTAGAGTTCTTATCTGAGCAAGGTAGCCTGGGCTCAGTCCTGGCTCTGTTACTTCTTTGTTGTGTGACCTGCTCAAATTACCTGTGTGTCCAAGTTTCTCCATCTATAAAGTGGGAGGTGATAGTATTGTCTATCTTACTGGGTTGTTGTAAGGATTAAATGAATTCATGTTTGTATTGCTCCACTCCACAAATGCTGGTAGAGATTATCATACTCTGGCATGCCCTCCACTAGATGCTTTTAGATAAGAACAGAGAGAGAATTGTACTGTGTGAATCGCCAGAATGAAGGATGAACTGAAGTGTCTGTGTTCATTCTCTTCCTTTGACCTCCACAAGCAAAACCTGCCTCTCCCAAGGGCTGTTAAGAGGAAATTACAAGATAAAATCCTCAATTTCAAATCAATCTAAAATCTTGTGAAAAAGGTACACATTTCTCACTTAGAAAAGGGTATTAGTAACTGTAATTAAAAATTAACTTTGAAGAACTAAAAGTTGCGGAAGATACCACTGAAGAGATGGGTGCAGAGGCTCACATCTGAAATCCCAGCACTCTAGGAGGCTGAGGTAGGAGGATCACTTGAGCTCATGAATGTAAGACCAGCCTGGGCAACATAGGGAGACTTCATCTCAACAAAAAATTTAAAAAAAAAATTAGCCAGACATGGTGGCACATGCTTGTGGTTGGTCCCAACTACTCGAGAAGCTGAAGTGGGAAGATCGCTTGAGCCCAGCAGTTCGAGGGTATAGTGAGCTATGATCCTGCCCCTGCACTCCAGCCTGGGTGAGACAGTAGGAGCCTGTCTCCAAAAAAAAAAAAAAAAAAGATATATAATCACTTTGGATATCTTTACTGGATATGAGCCAGTTCCTTTTGAACTGGTCTTCAATGACTGGGAAATATTAGTGAGGGCTTCTGGTATCTCCAGTGGACAACTCAACTGGCAGAGATGTCTGGGAATCTGATTCTGTGGATGCTGTGGTTCTAAGTTATTTGTAAGTAACTAATTACAGTTGTGATTCCTTGGGGTAAGGTTTTATGGCTTATGTTTCTTATGTTCCTGATTATTGTTTCCAATGTCAGAGTTCAAAAGCTGGCTCACATCCTAAGACACAATGATATAAGAAGTAGCATTTGTTGAGCCCATTTGCCTGCTCTGGCCCAGGGTGTCAAAACTGCTTCCAGTTTTGCCAATGGCAAAGTTGCTCCTTAGGCTTTCTCTGGGACTAGGCTTTCCAATTTTGGACTGCAAGCTTCACTATAAAAAGCATTTTCCATCATGATCCAGCATACACATTTTGTGTAGTAATGCCTACTCTTAAACTTTTTAACGTACTGGTTAAGACCCACAATTGAGTTGTGATTCATAGTTTCAAAATGTATCTCCAGAAACTGAAGCATAAGATAGCTTGTGGTTGGAACTGGATAAGGCAGAGTCATTTAGTGAGTTCTCAGCATTTAGGGTAGCATTACCCAGAGCACATTCTATCAGTGAATTGCTTAAATTTTCCATGATCAGACAAATTTGGAGGACTCTAAGACAATCAAGTTAAACAGGTTCTTTTACTCTTGGGCTTCTCAGAGCATTTAAGACAAGCAGTAGTTAGCAAACTAGTTACATCAAATCACCTGGGAAGTATTTAAAACTAGCAAACTAGTTACATCAAATCACCTGGGAAGCATTTAAAACTAGCAGACTAGTTACATCAAATCACCTGGGAAGCATTTAAAACTAGCAGACTAGTTACATCAAATCACCTGGGAAGCATTTAAAACTAGCAGACTAGTTACATCAAATCACCTGGGAAGCATTTAAAACTAGACCATTTTGCCTTACCAGACATCCTGAATCAGCCTCTCCAGGACTGAACTTAGGACTCTGTATTTAGGGAAGTGTATGCAACAAAACGTGCCCAGTGCCCCTGCTGTGCGGCCAAGGTTGAGATCCACCATGCACTGTGAATCTGCTAAAAGGATAGTAGGGGCACCATTCTCCCTTCTGTCTTTTGACGTTGGAGCCCCTCTTTTGGAGATCCTTTCTTGAAATTGGTGGTCTCTGGAATACATTTTGGGTAGTGTTTCTATCAAAGTTTCCATTGTTTGTTAGAAATAAGAGGGAGATATATTCATTATTCTAAAATCAACAAAAACTGAGTTTTCTGTAAAATTTCATAGGAGGGACAAGTCATCCTCTCCCTTTGGCAATTCTGAGCTAAATAATAGTGATGAAGAGTTTATTATAAGCTAGTATGCAAAATTTCATGAATTATTTTATAGTTCTGTTATCAGTATACTTCTCTATATATCCATCACTATAGATCTTAAACTTGAAGTCCAACTATTGCTATTAATATTAGCCAACACTAACATTGGCTGAACATGTTTTTATCTTGTAAACTCAAAACAATTGTTTATAAACAGGTACTATTGATAGTGGCGAGGGCAAGAGAACTTACTTTTAATAAACTAATAACCATGTTAATTATTGAAGTAAAAACCAGCCTAAGTAATATGTTTTCTTTTTTTGAAATGGAGTCTTGCTCTGTTGCCCAGGCTGGAGTGCAATGGCATGGTCTCAGCTCACTGCAAGCTCCAATTCCTGGGTTCGAGTGATCCTCCTGCCTCAGCCTCCCAAGTAGCTGGGGTTACAGGTGCTCACCACCACACCTAGCTAATTTTTGTATTTTTAGTAGAGATGGGGGTTTCACCATATTGGCCTCGAACTCATGACCTCAGGTGATCCTCCTGCCTCAGTCTCCCAAAGTGCTGGGATTATAGGCGTGAGCTACCATGCTTGGCCTAATACATTTTCTAATACTAAACTAGTTCTGTAGTTCATTATAGATGTGTGTATCTACATGCACGTATGTTCCTGTCACCTGAATTTCCTTTTTCTTCGTCTAAATGGACAGATGTAATGATGTGTGGTAGTCCGCATGGTACCGGGGGTCATCCGGAGTGGCTATCCAGTTTGTAGTCTACGCTTTGGACGAATTCGGTCCGTGGGAAAGGCAGATATACTGCAGACGGTTAATATACAACAGTTGTTGTAGGGAAACAGCAAGACAGGGAGAGAAATAGCACCTATAAAATATCAGCAAATGTTTCTGTGTGTATGTGGGGGTGGCAGTGGGGTTGTATTTTCTTAAGCTGTGCTACCAAAGTGATTTCTCTGTAAATATATTTGTTTTGACTTAGAGATAAAGCTGAGCTGTAGCATTCAATGTAGAATATTGGGCTCTAACTTCTGAGACAGTCAGGAGGAGGATAGAATTGAAAATAAAAATTAAACTATTCTCCCTGCTCTATTTACAACTGGTAATATAACTTGAAAAGTAGCAATTTTCTACAATACCTTTAAAGGTAATGTTGTCTCTTTAGTTTACTTTTCCTGGGTTTATTTTCCACATTGGGGGCTGGAGGGAGATGAGAGGGGAGAGTACCATTTACTGGGCACTGATTATATGTTTGATGTTTTATTCCCTTTCCTTCATTTCATTCTCAGGGTCATATCCCTAGAAGGTAAGTGTCACTGTATCCACGTCTCAGACCTTGGAGGCTGAGGGAGGCTGTGCTTTTCTAAGAACAGCCGGTCAGTTGGTACGGTCCGAATTCAAACCTGGATCTGTGGGACTCCAGTGCCTCTTCATTTCTCCCCCTATACCAGGCCTCCTCCATCTTCTCAAATCCTATACCACCTCCACCTCCTCAGCCCAGGTTTTCCCTGTATGAATATATGTAAGATAAAACTTGGCTAGTCACAGACATACCTTTAGTGCTATGTCATGCTTACTGACTGATTTCTAGTTCTTGATGCACTTGTCTTTCCAACCACAGAATAACTAAAAGCAAAACAGTGTCATTCTACTTATGCTTTAATATGGCAAGCAACAGCTTTATGTTTTGGAAGTAGATGGGTAGAAATTATGTGAACTGAAATTTCTTAGTATACAATTTCATAATGCTGTCCTTGGTTTGTGGATTTTGAATAGTCTTCAGGAGACATATGAAGCAAAAAGGAATGAATTCCTGGGAGAACTGCAGAAGAAAGAAGAAGAAATGAGACAAATGTTTGTTATGAGAGTGAAGGAGAAAGAAGCTGAACTTAAAGAGGCAGAGAAAGAGGTAAGCCATCTGTCCTGCTTCCAAGGGAAAGATTTGTAAGAGGGAGATTTTCTTAGTACTTCACACTTTAGAGGATTTCATGATGGTCCAAGTACTTTCTTTTTTTTTTTTTTTTTTTGAGACGGAGTCTCGCTCTGTCGCCCAGGCTGGAGTGCAGTGGCCGGATCTCAGCTCACTGCAAGCTCCACCTCCCGGGTTTATGCCATTCTCCTGCCTCAGCCTCCGGAGTAGCTGGGACCACAGACGCCCACCACCTTACCTGGCTAGTTTTTTGTATTTTTTAGTAGAGACGGGGTTTCACCGTGTTAGCCAGGATGGTCTCGATCTCCTGACCTCGTGATCCGCCCGTCTCGGCCTCCCAAAGTGCTGGGATTACAGGCTTGAGCCACCGCGCCCAGCCGGTCCAAGTACTTTCTACATGCATTTTGTCACAAGTGACCTACCAACCTGGCCATAAAAATGGGTCAGATATTCTCATTCCCACCTTACAGATGACAAACAGGTTATAAAAGTTAAAACTATTTTTGGGGTGCTGACGAGTTGATGGGTGCAGCACACCAGTATACATATGTAACAAACCTGCACGTTATGCACATGTACCCTAGAACTTAAAGTATAATAATAATAAAAAATAATAAAAATTAAAAAAAAAAATGTTTTGTAGTCACATACCTAGTTAGCAAAATCGAGACTAAAACTAGATCTTAGGTCTCCAGATCTGATCATATGGCCTGTGTAGCTCTGTATTTCTTCAATTTACAAGTCTTAAAACATGAGATTTGGGATTCTGGGACTATTATTATCATCTTAGTCTATCAGCCAACTCTTCCAGACTTTGGCACTGTCTGGGGGACATGCTCTGACACAAAGTCTGCACCCATGCTTCTGCCCTCATGGGGCTCGCACTCCCTGCTCCAGTCTTACCTCAGTTCCCTCTGCTGGCCAGATTAACTGCTTCCTAGAAGTTAACATAGATTTGTACTATAACACTCATCCCATTGTATTTGAGTGTGTGTGTGTGTATGTATGTGTGTATGTACGCTTGTGTGCATAATGTCTATTTCTGCTGGTCAATAATGAGTATCTGAAGTGTTTGAACTATATCTATACGTTTCTAAGTGAAATCATCTAAATTTCCTCATTTTCTTGTTTTAATTTATTTTGTCTAAAAACTACTGAAACTTAGAGGCTATTTAAATAGCTAAGCACTCAAGATGGTTTTGCTGCAGAGAAAGTTCAGCCTTATTTGCTGTTGGCTTCAAGAACCAAGGGGATGCTGGGTAAAAAATCTAAGATTATCTGGAGTTCCTTCCTTTCCTTTTCTTTTTCATTTCCTTTCTTCTTCCTTTCCTTTTCTTCTTCCCTTTCCTTCCCTCAAGGGCCAGAAATTTCCCAACACATTATTTAAGTAGCTAATTCATAATGCTTATATAGATATGTACACACACGCACGCACGTATTTACATATGTATATATATACACACACACACATATATGTAGTCATTGTATATATCTCTAAGTAAATGTTTTTTATACATTTTGAAAAAGGACCAGAGGTAAAGAGCCAATTTTACCACTGGGGTGAGTTTTTTTGTTAGGATCATCATTAATGTTGGCTAGGTGCGGTGGTTCACACCTGTAATCCCAGCACCTTGGGATGCCAAGGCGGGAGGATCACGAGGTCAGGAGTTCGCAACCAGTCTGGCCAATATGGTGAAACCCCGTCTCTACTAAAGATACAAAAATTAGCTGGGCGTGGTGGCGCATGCCCATAATCCCAGCTACTTGGAAGGCAGAAGCAGGAGAATTGCTTGAACCCGGGAGACAGAGGTTGCAATGAGCTGAGATTGAGTCACTGCTCTCCAGCCTGGGCAACAGAGCGAAGGAATCTTTAGTCCAAGGAGTTCAAGTGTCACAGGAGTCTGGGTCTCTGAGGGATGTTCTTCAGCCTCCCAGCCCAGCTCCTCCAGGAAGTCAACAAAACGGTACTTTACACCTGTCATTAAAGCCAGTGCAGCCACATGACACATGTTTGTTTGTTTGTATTCTTTTTTTTAAGAAGGAGTCTCATTCTGTCACCCAGGCTGGAGTGCAGTGGTGCGATCTCTGCTCACTGCAACCTCCGCCTCCCGGGTTCAAGCAATTCTCTGCCTCGGCCTCCCGAGTAGCAGGGATTATAGGCGCCCGTCACCATGCCTGGCTAATTTTTGTATTTTCAGTAGAGATGGGGTTTCACCATCTTGGCCAGGCTGGTCTTGAACTCCTGACCCCGTGATCCACCCGTCTCAGCCTCCCAAAGTGCTGGGATAACAGGCGTGAGCCACCGCGCCTGGCCATGTTTTGTTTTTTGAACAGATCCAAAGAACTTTACATCAAATGGATTTTCATTCCGTTCACCAAGCCTGTCTTCTTTTTCTCTCCAGCTTCATGAGAAGTTTGACCTTCTAAAGCGGACACACCAAGAAGAAAAGAAGAAAGTGGAAGACAAGAAGAAGGAGCTTGAGGAGGAGGTGAACAACTTCCAGAAGAAGAAAGCAGCGGCTCAGTTGCTACAGTCCCAGGCCCAGCAATCTGGGGCCCAGCAAACCAAGAAAGACAAGGATAAGAAAAAGTAAGCAGGTGTCACCCCCATGTACTGGGGACCTCTAACAGTTTATTCCTCTTGCATGTCTCTACTTTTCCCATTCACAGACTGGAAACTGGTCTTTTACCAGAAAGATAAAAGCAAGTATTTTCTCTACAGTGCAGGGAAGATGATGAAGGTTTTTTAAATATTTTTAAAAGGTACACAAAGATTAATTTATAAAACTTGACCACATTGACCGAGCAATCAGGCCTGGAGGAACCTGTTGTCTCCAGTAGCATCTTCCACACCAACACTAGGAGTCTCGAAGAAGACAGGTTGATGTCTCTTCAGCACCCTCTGAAGACAGTTCTCATGACTCTTGATAGAGAGCATCTTAAAATCACAGTTGTTAAAATTATTTTCCTATTCTGTGTTGTAAGACTTCGTAAGCCAGTCACTGAAAGTCTCGTTCCCAAAATGAAACATTTGGAAGAGCTGCTAGTGGTCACTAGTTTCCTGTAAATTCAGTATGATGAATTGTTTTATTGTGAAATGGGATCCAAATGCCTATCCAGTTGGCACCTCTGCCAACCCTCAAGCCAAACCTAAACCCACTCATAAAAGGTTTTTTAAATAGGGTCTTAATGTCATGTGCCAAAAGGTCAGATTCTGCTCTTGAGTTGGTTACTTCCTATGATACTCTAGTAGCAGCTGCCTGAAACCAGTGGGAGATTTAGCCCTGCCTTGACATTCTCCTGTGATTTGAAGCTGTCCTTTGAATCACATTAAGCCTAGTGTTACGTTACTAGCTATCGGTTTTGACAGGAAGCAGTATGGTAAGAATACCACTAAGGAAAACCTTTGTGGTATCTCAGTGGCAGATATGCAGATGCCGCCCTCCTTTGTCTAATGTGCGGTGCTTTTAGGGCAGCTATTTAAAGCAACTCAGAACTTGTTTCAGGAAGTCTTGCTCTTTCCCCTTACATGCCGAGGTTCTAGGGAAAAAGCTGACCATAAGTAAACAAAAACATTGATACTCAAGCACATAAAGAATTATATTCTTTAAACATAGAGTACACAGGATCAAGTCTCTGCACAGTAACTGAGATGTGTTATAGGGAAGAGTGAGCACAGTGCTGTTGTCCACTTAGTCTTGATGAATGTGCAGTAGGCTCACCCCTAAGAAATCTCATGTTGCCTGCAGTAAAAATAAAAATGGACTGCTACAATGACATACTGAGAGAGTTTTAAATCATGCTTTACCAACTTTGACATTCTGAGCTCTGAGACAGCAGAAAATGTATCACTAGAGCAAGGGAGGAGGCAAATGTTCTGAACAATAGTAGAAGTGGTTGTGATTTTATTTGGAGTTGGCACAGATCCAAGTGACCAAAGGAGTTCAAGGCCCAAAATTTAGTTATGCTGGATTAATTCTGAGAGTAACAACCACATAGATTATAATCTAGTTTAAGAAAACCCTTTGTAGCTATGTGTGTTGGGAGAGCCTCTAACACTCATGGTGATGTTCCCCATGCAGAGACTCAGAGATTACAGTGACTCTTCCAGTGAAGACAGATGAAAGCCATTTGGCATTGTACCTTTGTTAATCCAGACCAACCAAGGATATAGGGGTGTGTGTGTGTGTGTGTGTGTGTGTGTGTGTACGTACACATACATCTATAGGTATGAATGAGACAAAAAGCTGCTGACTTATAGCTTAGGAAACCCAAAGTCAAGTTTGTCTTTTCACCCTGAAGCACTCAGTGCATAAAGGTTTGAGTTTTAAAACTTAAGAATGTTTCTAAAAGACCAGCAATGTTAAAAGAGTGTTTCGTGTATACTAGACGTGCCTTTAAGCAATAAAAATTCCAAGAACTGATCATTATTGTGCCTCCATTTTAAAAAAAGTTTATTTAGTAACAAACTTCCCAGTGTAGGGAGGTTTTTCCTTGCCCTTTTGGACATGTTAGGTTATTTTCTTCCTATCCTTACCAATGTGTAATGCTTTCAAAGTTTCTGTGAAGCCTGTGTGGATTCTATTTTAGCTTATTTATGTATTCTCATTTATTTTGAAGGATATTATACTCAATTTGGTTCAGAGTAGTAACCAGGTTTTGCTCCTGACAATGGCACGTATTGTTTGTGTAACTTTTTCTAGGTCCTTACCCTTTTCCACACTTTGCATTTGTACAGTGAAAGCAACTGCCAGTGGAGGCCTGAAGTGTCAAAGTAAAACAAACAAACTCAAACAAAACTCACACCTTTTACTGCCAGAGGCAGTGGACTGCGTTGGTTAGAGGGACCGCAGAAAGACAGTGACCAGGCTGGATAGGGCAGCACTCTGAAAAGAGCTGGGAAGATGCCTCCTGGCATAGCTGGAGCAGATGTAGGAGTTACCGTTAGGAGCTGGCTTTGTTGTAGGTAGAAAACGAAAAGGCAGATGCTTACTTATTTACCTGCTGTGTTTCCACCTCAAAGCCTAACTTAGTTTTTCTAATAGTTTTAAATTCTTTTTTCTATTCTAATGACACGCTCCTTTTTTAATGTAGGTAAGGCTTTATACTTCTCCTTGACCTGTAGTGGCATGAGAGTGTATAACATTTCCTAAGATGACAGGCAAAGTAGAACTAACCCTGGCACTGCCATTAGCTGGCCCCACCTTCTGCCATCTCTGGCCACCAAGTCACTTTCCTTGTTTGCGGCTGTACCACAGTGGTGGGACTGCGCGGGGGTAAGTTGGTCAGTGGACAGTGTTTCCCTTTTCTGAAAACTGTCTGCACAATTGCCAGCAGCCATTTGCTGGTTAAGCTGCATCTATCCCAAGAGACAGTTATAAAATTCATCATTCTAAAACCATACTTGTTTACCCAACCATCCACTCATCTTTAAAAAAAAAAAGTTTTGATTCTTGCTAAGGAATAAAGTTGCATGTTTTGCACTTGCCTAAAATTAGACACATGGGCCGTGGGTTTGGCATTGCTTTGTACCTAGAAGAGGGGGAAAGCTCCTGGCATTGCTGTATCTGTAACCATTACAGTGATTGTCTTTTTTCCCCCTACCCAACTAGATTAATAGCATGTCCTCCATTCACTATGTAATTTCAATCCCTAAACTGCGTTAGACCTTTTCTTCAAGTCAATTGTACAAAGGCATTTATTGTATATTTATTCTCTGACGCCTTCAGCAGGTCAGAAGTGGAAGATGAAGCTCCTATTCAGTACTAATGGGACACCCAAACCTAATAGATAATGGTTTTGTGTTATTTGAGAAAACAAAAGCTAAAGAGTAAATCCTTCCACTAGACATGCAGTGGTTTCAAGAAGTCACTTGTGAATTCTAAATTACATACAAATGGAAACTAACCGTATGTCTTTAATTCAGTATTAAATTTTGCTTTTGCTTGTCATGTAGAGTAGCCTTCTCAAATTTTTGGTTTTAATTTCTGTCAATTCCATAATCATTGCATGAGCATTCACCATCGCTGAATGCTGGTGCTGTCGCTCCTAATTTTCCTTTCTTTTTAATTTATTATTATTTCTAACTTTTTTGTTTTGTTTTTTAACTTGCAGTGCAAGCTTCACATAAAGCCTGGCAAGCCAAGGATGTTCCCGCATTCACCTGCTTTTGCAGTAATATCGTATCTCTGCCATGTGTGTTCTTTATTTTTATTTTTATTTTTATTTTTTTTACCCTTCTTCAAACACCAGTAACTATTATTAACTCGTTTGCTGAATGTTGTTGGGTGGTAGAAAATGATAGAACAAGGGAATAACCGCAAATGCTCTGTGCAGCTGGACTCTGTTTCCGGAAAGTAAATGATTTGCTTTTTATGCCTGTTCTGAATGGCAGCACGAAGCAGGCCTGTTACTTGTATGTCGCTTTGGACAGAGGAAAGTGGGGTAAAATGCTACCTGTACGTCTGACATGAAAACTTCTCACCGCCTCAGCAGCTGAACTAAAAACCTGAATAGCCATGACAAGAGTTTGCATTTTCTTGATGATTCATCTCCATGAGTGCACAATCCCTGAACTCACTGTCTTTTCTCCACACTTGTCCCAAGCCAAGGTAGATTTGTATGTAGACAGACGGGTGAGCAAGCATTATATTTTATTTTTACACTTGCATGACATTTTCATTTTCATCAGTAACATTATTTGGCCTGAGCTTGTGGGTCTGTTCAGACTGTCTCCTCTCATGGTTTGAAACCGCATCTGAATGCCTGCCTTCAAATCCTGGCCAAGTTGGAGTAGAGTAGACAGGCCTGAGAAAACAATGATTATGTTCACATTTACTGGTGCATCCTTGATCCTCTCACAGATAGACGTCTTAAAGGTTGAATCATATAACATTGGTTAGTAGAAGAACCTTCTACTAAGGATGATGGGCTTTCTACAACCTGCTTACCACTAACAGTAAGGAACCGTTCATAAACACACAGTTTATGAAACACACAGTTTATGAAACACACAGTTTATGAAACACACAGTTTGTTCCCAGTGGGCTTAGAGGGAGGCCCTGATGACTGATTCCAGGATCCTTGTACTTCTAATAAAATTTTTCCCTAATCATGAGAAAATTTCCATAGATACTTCCCTTAGAAAATTTGCTATAAACTCTGTATCATTGGTAGCACGAATTTGAGGGAGACCTTGTCAACTTTAAGGTGGAAATAGGAAGGACCACAACATGACCCGTAAGTGAAGAAGGTAGACATTTCCTATTCAGCTTCCTTGCTTAGTCTCCTTTCAGTATTTGGCAATAAACGAGAGAAGAAATAGAACAACTGAAGTCTCAAATCATTGTCTGGAGTATTCTTCACCTTGGCTAGCTCCACCTGCTCTTTGTCTAAGGCCCTTGCCTCATCAGGGATTGGAGCGGACCCACACGCCAGAACCTATCCTGCATGCCTAATTTGTATGGAAAAGTGCATATTTCATCTCTTTTCTATACTGTTCCTTTCTGATGCTTATCTTTTCATCTGTGTGATTGTTTTCTTCCCCTCTACTAACAAGATCCTCCCAGCTTTCTCTCTACATATAGAAAGGATAACATTGCTCATGAACCCACTTCCCCTCCACATTTTCCTCACTGGTTAGAGATTAATAGGATAGAATATGCTGCATCTCCCCTGACACACACTTTCTTTTTAAAATGAACAAGTCTCTATTTTGATTTCAGCAAAGACTTTTTCTCCTTCTCTTTGTCCTCAGCCATACTTAGAGGAAAGAAGGAATGGTCTTCCATGAACTAATTATGCTTAATTAAGCAAAGTAAGGAAATTAGTTTCGTGGAAGCCTAAACAAAGCTGGAATAGAAGCTACACACTAGACACAGCAGCAGTCATAGTCTTCACACGTTTAGGAGCTACTGGACCAACATCCTTGTTTTTGCTTCTGTTTTTTTTAAATCTAGTCTGGAGCTAACTGTGGAGCAGCCGAATAGTAGCTGGCATGTTGATTCAAACCATGGGCTGAATTTGCTCATAGGCTGTGCATCAGACAAAAGCTTGAATATTTGTGTTGTATGCTTGTTCCAACCACTGCTTGTGTGAGCATTTTTGTGGCTCGTACAGAAAGTACACTTTTAAATTGTTTCTTGCATCACTAAAATTTTTTTTAAATAAGCATAACAGCGAAAGGCATCCAGCTGACTTTTTGATTCCAAGATTGTTGGTTGGATTGACTTTTTTGCATTAAAATTTTCCCAGCAAAATAAATCATATGGCGAGTCAGAGAATAAAAAGTCAAAAGAAACAAATAGAAGCTTTTTTTTTTTTTTTTTTTTTTTTAAATGTATTGCCTCTGAACTTTTTTCTGCCACTGCTCCCCGGCCCTGTTTAGTTTGTTATTGCTGCTCTTCTTTTTTCTTTCTGTATCTATGCCTTTTTTCACAGTAGTCCTTGGCTCTGCACGGAATAAATGATACCCTCAAATCTAATTGGATGTGCTTTCGCCTTTGCATGTAAGTACAGTAGTAAGAAACCTTTGAGATCTTTCTGACTTTTCAAAATTAGAGAAAGCAAGTGGGATGGATGGATTTTTTTTTCCTTTCGGGGGGGGCAGGAAGGTAATGGTTTGAGTAGCCTTTGTTTTTTTTTTGTTTAAAAAAAAAACTAAATATATATAAAAGGCCACATTTATATTTTTTTTCACAAGAACCACATAATAAATTCCACTTCTTGACCTGAATTTGGAAATCCGAAATTACCAATCCAGGCCAGTTGTGGTGGCTCATACCTGTAATCTCAGCACTTTGAGAGGCTGAGGTGGGCAGATCACTTGAGGCCTGTAATCCCAGCACTTTGAGAGGCCGAGGCAGGCGGATCACGAGGTCAGGAGATCAAGACCATCCTGGCCAACATAGTGAAACCCCGTCTCTACAAAAAATACAAAAATATAGCCAGGCGTGGTGGCGCGTGCCTGTAGTCCCAGCTACCTGGGAGGCTAAGGCAGGAGAATTGCTTGAGCGTGGGAGATGGAGGTTGCAGTGAGCCAAGACTGCGCCACTGCATTCCAACCTGGGTGATGGAGTGAGACTCTCCAAAGAAAAAAAAAAAGAAATTATTAATCCCTGCCTGTGCTCTACATAGCCTCATGGGCATCATTGGATAGTTCAGAGGGCCCTTGATTCCGGCAAGGCAAGTACATCCAGAATGAGAAATTACTATCTTCTACTAGAGAAAACCAAGAGAAAAAATTTTATGCTAGGATGCCTTTATGACCACTTAATTTTTTAATCTTAGTCCAGTGGTCTCTCCCTGGTGCTAACTGCTGACAGTGGCCACCTCTTTTTTTGGGGGTGAGGGGCCTATGTAACTCTAGCTGGCCTTCCCTCACATCTTTTGTTAAAACATAATGGCCATCTTTTTGCTTCTTCTGAACTTTAGATCTCCATAACACATGTACTGTAGAATGTGATGGAGAAGCATTGATGAGAATTTATGGGCAGTTCAGACTGTGTTTTCCCAACTTAGGCTCTTTATAAATTGGTTAAGGTTTTCTCCTTTTAAAGGGCATTTCAACAATGGGAATTATTTAATGTAACAGTGGGCACAGATTACTTATCTTCCTTCTCTGCTTTGTGACTCACCAGCAGTAACACACACTCTCCACATCTTGTGCACCTCAAATGAACAGACTTGGTTTCCTTGCTTTCTTGACATTTCCATGACTGTTTCACATACAAACTATTGAGTGAGGTTTTTCAGCTGTTACCGACCCACGTCCTACTGTCTCTGTGTGGTCCTGCAAAAACTGTCCATTCCCACCCCTTTGCTTTGCCATTTGCAAGTGTCTGGAATTGTCAAGTCTGAGCTTTGAAAAGTCCTGGTTCCACTGACAGGACACATTCGTTAGTTGGAATTAAGACCTACAAAGTCTAGTTTGTATGTAGGTATGAAGGGAATTTTTTAAATAAATTGAAAAGCTGTGAACAGCAGTAGAACTTTGTCTATTTCTTAATTTTAAAATATGCTGATATGCCTTAAACTGTAGTTGTAGATCCTTGTCATTTTGCTGTTTGAAAATAACCAATGTGTTTTCTAAAACTGTTGTGTAATCTACTTTCAGTGTTAATGCAGAATTGTCATATATGTAAGCTGCATGTTAGACATTTGTCTTTTTTTAAAAACTAAAGTAATTGTATTGATGTGAAGCATATCATTTTTTCAAATATGAAAGTAATCACTTAGCAACATGCTTGGTAATTTGGCATCTGTTAAGGTAGGAGAGTGGTGAACAGGTAATCTATGCATATATCACTAGTGCCAAGACATAAAGCGGGGGAAAATATATTTTTACCCAAACATTGTTTGTGTGCCCTTTTTTGTGAGTTCTTTTTAGTCGCTGCTTGGTTTGCATATGCACACGTGCTTACTGGATAAAAGAAACAAGGATAAGAGTCTCATGCTTTCCTGCCTTGTGTGGTGGACTTCAAATGGCTGCTGTCTGGGTTACACCAGTTTCTCAAAGATACTTGCCATGTAGTGTCCTGTACTTCACATATCATGTTATCACTTTTTTTCCCCCATACCTGTCCCTGTCCACCCTGCCAATTCATGTGCCTTGGTGCCCAGCTGAGGCATCGTCTTCTTCACTGGCCTCCTCTTCCCTGCTGCTGCTCACCCTCCCGTGGAGCTCAAGGAAGTCACCCTGTTAACTGACACACTGCTGTTCTTTCACAGCTTGTTGTAGAGAAGCTCCTTTTTTTCTTCAGCCATTAAGAATCAAATTTGAATCTGAACCTTTCTTTTTTCTCTTCTGTAGCTTCTTCTTTATGTAACCATCCTGTTGACAAGCCCTACTCTCTCCTAATGGACATAGAGCATTAGAAGAGCAGGAGCTGTCTGTTCACACGTGTTGGGGAAGAGTTACCTCATTTCCACCATCGCCTCCTGTTCTTTTAAAGTCTGGGTCAAATATTGCACTGCTGTTTGTATTTGTCAATGTCTGCCCATAGTGGATACTGAAGTGACTTACCACTACCAAAAAAATAGTCATATTCAATAATATTAATTAAAAAGGAAAAAGGAAATTGAGCGAAACAGAAAACGTGGGCCAAGACCCAAGGTCTTGTGCTGGGATCCCCTTGCTTAGAACTATCATGTTCTTGAAGCTGCTGATCCAAGAACTGATGGACTGAAGACAGCGTGTACCCTAACCTGAGGGGGCCACCATGTCCAGGGCCCACAAACGTGATCTCATGGTATCTCCTGTCCTTTCTGTCCCATGAGCCACATTCTGAACAGCCTGATCAGGATTCTCAACCATCAGGTCATAAGATCTGAACAACAATTTCTTTCCTTTTATTAGTTTTATGGGTTGTTTTGGTGTTTGGATTTTTTTAAAAAAAAAAAAAAAAAAAAAAAAAAACTTGATATTGCATGAACAGAGATGGCTGCAATTTTTTTTCTTTGGAGTGTTCTATTGATACAATGTTTTTATTTTTCAGCTGACCATCTGCCTCTTGAGAGAGAGAGAAGTGGGCATCCTTCCTTTAAATTCAGGAACCACTGTTGTTTTATTTGACTTTTTCTGTTACTTGCATCTCTTATATAAGTTGTTTTGGATTTGGGATTATGTTTTGGGGGTGAAAAATTCCAGTTAGTTCTGGTTTTTGTATTGGTTATTCAGCTTACTTTTGGTATCAAAATTATGCCAGTTTTAAGCTCACTTGAGTGAAGTTTAAGTCACAAGATTCTGTTTAATATGCTTTCCTCATTTTGGAAACAACCAAAAACTTCCCTTTTTTGTTACGGGATTTTGACCTACAAGTCCTAATCGTGTTTAAAATGTGCCGGTGTTGGGTAGATGACTTTTCTGCCTCTGGGGTTCAATTTATATTTAAAGATACCTTAAAATAACTTACTGGCCCATCCCTGCCTTTTTATTTGTTGTGAAGCTCTGTACCTTGTGTCCACAGTTTTTTACCAGGACCCATGTGTCTTGGACCATGGGAAATGAACCCCAAACAAGTACATGTCTCTCCTCCCAGATAACAGCATCATTAACAATGGTTCTGATTCACATTGTCTTCTCGGAATTACCTAGGTGGATTTCTCTACAATTTCTGCAAAAAAAAACCTGCTGAGAATCAAAGTATTCAGACTTGATCACTGAAAATAACATCCATATCCAAACACATACTTCTGCCAGTTGAGTGAGCCTGTGATTTCTGATGCTGACCTGTTTGTGATGAGTCAGATTCAGGGCTAGATTACTCTAGTTAGCAGTCACTTCTTAGGGGCAGTTTTCATAGTGAAGGGACAATTTTCAAATTCATATGTATTATAGAGCATGGACATATATTTTGTTATCTTTCAGTTTCATTACTTGTTTATAGATAGGCTTATTTCCATCTTTACTTTTGAGCTCCATAGTAGGTAGGTCCTAAAAATACCGTTGGTGACATGAGTTGCATTTAATCAAGATCCTCAGGAGTGTTCCCCTCTGAATAAGAATGGTAACATATGGTTCCTTTAGACAGTGAAATGAAGAAGCAACAGTCCCTGCCTCTTGAATCACTTGATTCCTGGAAAGAGATTATTTAGAGCAATTGGATGAACAAGTTGGCAAGCTGCTTTCTTTACTTAAAAGGAAACTAAATGTAAGTAAAGTCAGATTCATGTGAGCCATTAAATGATCAAAATGTCAGCATCAAAAGCCATCCCCTTCATTCTACAGCATAATCTGTAAGGACAGAAGTCTGCTAGTAATGTGACCAGTGGAGTGGGAAAGCAATAGCAGTTCCTTACCAGCTGATGCCACAGCATGACATCAGTTTTGCAAGTTAAACGTGTAGGTCCTATTGTGTGAGACCACTGTCATCACTACGTATAAGTGACTTTATTCTTAAACTCCCTATTTTGATATTTTAACTTTATTCTATCATTTTAAAAACAAATTCTGCATCAGATTGTAAATATTTTTTGAGCAATATTTAAAACTCAAATTAGGCAGTATTTTAGGTAAGAAATGTATGTCTGTTGTTGCTATTTCCTTTTTTGTTTCTCTGTTTTAGCTCCCAGAGTAGAGGAAGTATAATATTAACCATCTTAATGGGAGGGGTGGGGGAACAGGGTATTATCAGTAGGTCAGCCTCAGTCCAGTTACCTCGGGGAACCTGATCATGTACACTTCTGGCCAGCCAAGTGCCTTGCCATCTCTCTTCCCCTAACATAGACTGCCATTGATTTGGCATTTTACCATAGGCAGTTCTTTTTCTCCAGTGTTGATAAAACTGGTAGGTTTTCTCCTGGCTGACCAAGTAAGGGAGGTGAAACCATCTTGGGTATAATTACTAGCAATAAAAATTATTGGCTTATCTCAAACAAGATTGTGGGGAAAAAAGCAGGGAGAAGTTAGCCATCTAAACCTATTTCCATTGGTAATAGGCTTTTTGTTCTTCATCAACCTTAAACAAATATTAGTTCTTTTCAGATACAGACTCTGCCTTAATACAAGCATAGTCCAGATGGTGTCCTTGAGATCAGCCCAGCACATGTGTAAAGGAGAGATCCAACTTTCTTAGTCATGGTGCACTGACCTGAAACAGGTCCTCACTCCCAATAATTGACCAAACTTCTTTTCCCCATCAACAGTGCTTATCAAGTTCCTTCTTATTTATTTATTTATTTATTGGCCTGCTGTTGGCCCAGATTATGGGTAAACCCTTCTGGTATCTAACAAACAAATACATGGCTGAGTGTGATGGCTCACACCTGTAATCCCAGCATTTGGGAGGCTGAGGCTGGTGGATTGTTTGATGTCAGGAGTTCAGAAACAGCCTGACCAACATGGTTAAAACCCTGTCTCTACTAAAAATACAAAAATTAGCTAGGCATGGTGGCACATGCCTGTAATTCCAGCTACTTGGGAGACTGAGGCAGGAGAATCGCATGAACACAGGATGCGGAGGTTGCAGTGAGGCAAGATCGCCCCACTGCACTCCAGCCAGGGCGACAAAGCACAATTCCGTCTCATAAAGTAAAATAAAAAACACAAAAGACAAAGGTTTTTTAAGCCACCTTTAAAACCTTTAGTTTCACAACTGACTTATCTTTCCACCTGGAGACTGACAGTGATGGCAGTGTGGCTCACTTCAGAGTTCCTAGTGCTTGAATTTTTAAGACCATGGTATCTAGTTTTTTGTGAAGAATACTGTCTGTCTTTCAGGTCAGTCTCCAGCAAGCAGCTGGCATACCCAGGGCTGGTGAAGGGATTGCTTGTATTAATTTTTTTTTTTATTTAGCAGGATCTCACTCTGTTGCTTAGACTGAAGTACAGTGGCATAATCACAGCTCACCGCAGCCTTGACATCCTTGGTTCAAGCAATCCTCCCACCTCAGCCTCCTGAGTAGGTAGGACTATAGGCATCAGCAACTATGCCTGGCTAATTTTTTTATTTTTTGTAGAGATGGAGTCTCATGTTGCCCAAGCTGGTCTCAAACTCCCGGCCTCAAGCATTCCTCCCACCTCAGCTGCCTACAATACTGAGATTAAAGCCGTGCCCAGGTTGCATGTGCTAATTTGAGAAGACTAATTGGGAGCCTAGGTGTCTACTCATCTCCCTTTCCTACCTTGCTATTCCTGATTAGTAGCTATATATAAATGAGATGTTTTTGGTTGTCAGTGGAACATCACATGAGGTCAAAAGATTTCACATCGGCCTCAAATCAGTTACTTGTAGGGATGTGAGATGAATAGCCTTTCAGTCCACTATGGAAAGTTTTTTCCAAAGTTATGGCACCTAGACTAGGGAAGGCAAAGGCTATTATAACAAGATTTTGTTCGTCCCTGTCCCGCAAAAGAATAAATAAGTATGTGTGTTTGAGGGTGGGGAACGGGGAGCAGAATAACATTCCATAAAGAGCTGGGCTTGGACAGGTGCATTGGCTCAACATCTGTAATCCCAGCACTTTGGAAGTCAGAAGTGGAAGGATCACTTGAGGCCTGGAGTTTGAAACCAGTCTAGGAAACATAGCAAGACCCTATCTTTAAAAAAATTTTTAAAGTCAGCTGGGCATGGTGGTGTGTGCCTGTAGTCCTAGCTACTCAGGAGGCTGAGGTGGGAGGATTGCTTGAGCCCAGGAGTTCAAGGCTGCAGTGAGCTAGGATCATGCCACTGCACTCTACCCTAGGCAACAGACCTAGACCCTGTCTCTTAAATAACCAAAAGAGCTGGGCTTAACTGTGAACCATGTGTTTAGAGCTCTGGAGAGTTGCAGTTCTACCTTTTCTTTTTTTTCTTATTCACTCATCCATCTTTCCCCAACCCCTCCTTCCCTCTTTCCAAATACTTTATTGTGCATACTGCACCAGGCCTACATTAGGTACCGGGGATTTAGCTATGCACTATGAATTGAACTTGTATAACTCATAAGCACAGCAATGTTGAGAGTGAAAGAAAAGGCAAGCCTTTTCTGTGCTAATTCATTTGCTAAAGATAGATCATATCCTGAAAAGCAAAAAGGATTCTGCTCCCCACCAATCACTTTTTAGTGGCTCCTTGCCTAAAGTTGGCCTTCATTCTGGAGTGTCCTATTGTCTAACAAAATAAGCTATTTCCAAGAACTGAGAGACCAGTTCACTAGGCCTAGGGCTATTCAAACTGCTTTTCTACTACCTTACTGTTGTATAACACAATAAGGTCAACAATTCTGGCATTTGATCTGCTATGAAGGCTATACTTCTAGAGTTAAGAGAAAGGCAGAGGTTCTCATTTCATCCTTAACTCCAGAAGCTCCTAGGAACTAAAAAAGTGAGCTCTTCTCAAATTTTTCTATCTGATAAGACATTCTTGGTTATCTTACTACACCTTTTAAAGTAAAAAGTGGCACAAGGGAGAGTTATGTCTCTGACATTGGTCTTACATACGAGTACATCATAAAAGCCACTAAATATGGTGAGGGAAAACTTGCTATTTAATTCCTTGATGCAAGCTGTGCTAAGTTAAGTGTGCTCTTCATCTTTTCTCTCCTAATGATGGGCCAAATCCAACTCAAACTGAAAGCAGCAAGGTTTTGGGACTTGGTTATATTCAAGCCTTCTCAATTGTATTTCTAGGCTACGTTGCAGAACCACACAACTCACTAATTGGGATTTGTAAGACTGGTTCTGGTTTTTCTTGGTCTGAATCGTGGCATCCAGTCACCATCTGCCCCTTAACCCTGGCTGATCTTGCCAAAGTTCCCTCAGTCTCACACACACAGGCCTCCTGCACCTTAAGTAATGTGAACTTCTAACTAAGCCAACACAGTTGGCTTAGCAACCAGATGAGTGTTCAACTGCTAACATACAGTAAACTTATTTTTTCCCAGAAATTTAAAAAGATGCTGTATTTTTCTAGAAGCACCATCTAGTGGCCAAAGCTCATAGCATTATTTGATAACAGGTATAGGAGACATTCTCAACATAATTTAAAGACTAAAAGAATTTTGGAGGCTTTAAAAGTAACATTTACATGTTAGACAAAACTTTATGATGTCAAATAGAAAGGGTAAAGGTTTGAGAGGAGTTAGAATTTGAACCCTGTTAAACTGGGGCTGCATTCTGCCAATTTGATTGTGAGAATCTGTGACATAGTATCTTCACTTGCCAGTTGAAAATGTGCAAACTACTTTAGATAAAGATAAGCTCCTCATCATGTTGGCTGTGCATCAGTAGCTTAACCACATTTTCTTCTCAAGTGAAAGGCCACCATGCTGCTTTGGGCAATAATGCTCAAGCATAACTTGCTTCAGGAAATCTAGGAGTAAATTTAAAAGCTTGACAATTCAGGTTTGTAGAGAGTACAGAGGACACACAGAAGTGGCTGGCTCTGACAACACAGGAGACAATAAATAGGACTTCTTGGGGGCACAAACACCAGTGTCTTAATTCTCTCAACAAGAACGTAGGTTCAGATTCTCATCAGCTTGGCTGAGTGAAGAGCTACATTCTACCTTCCTTCACAGCCAAAGGCAGCATCAGGAACATTTATGATAAACTTTATATTTGACCTTTTACTGACATTTGCGAGCACTCTGCATTCCCAGCTTTCCCTTCCCCCGCCAAACTAATACATCATATATCTGTAGAGAAAGCTTCTAGTTCTGTATATAACTAACTTCATATTGATCTCGTAGAGAATGAAGTAAAATATTTAGCTTCTAGTCTGATCTTCAAGGGCTATAACATGTTCTTTAGGGTTTTTTTGTTTTTTGAATGGAGGATTAGAGAATAACTACTATCCCCATCAAGTATATTCCCTTGCCGTTCCAGAGGCCTCACGAAGCAACCGGTTTTTTAACCACCAGGAGGCACCAGACAATTACGATGCAGAATGTTCAAGTTTCCAGGTCTTGAGTTTGTGATGTGATGCCAAAGTTTAACACAAGTAACTTGGGACAGGCTGAGAATAGTTTCAGGCAAAAAGGGAACTAATTGAACAGCAGGAACAGGCTTTTTTTTTTTTTTTTTCTCGTTCTGTTGCCCAGGCTAGAGTGCAGTGGCGCGATGGCTCACTGCAACCTCCGCCTCCTGGGTTCAAGCGATTCTCCTGCCTCAACCTCCCAAGTAGCTAGAATTACACGCCCGGCTAATTTCTGTATTTTTTAGTAGAGACGGGGTTTCAGCATGTTGGTCAGGCTGGTCTCGAACTCCTGACCTCGTGATCCGCCTGCCTCAGCCTCTCAAAGTGCTGGGATTACATGCGTGAGCCACCGCGCCCAACCGGAACATTCTTAATGAAAAATTCTACACTGTTTAAGAATACTAGGCTCTTTCTGTCACAAGCCACAGTTCTCTAAGGGCCCACAGTAAGTTGTGATGAAGTGGGCTCAGGCCTCTGAAATGGTGGCCAAGGTTTAACAGTGCTTTCGAGGGCCAAGTCTCCAAAGTACTATCACTGAACTGAATGATGTGGTTAAACAAGTTCTGAGGTGTGAGGGCCAGCAGCCCACCATCCCACTTGATTCGGTGTCCCATGAAAAAAAACGCTGTATTCCAAACTAACTTACCAGCAATTTTTAAATATTGAAAACCTTAAGACCAAAAAGTGAAAATTCTATTGTCCTCTAATGTTCTGCTCAATTTGCAGCTACTGGACTATAAATGAAATATTGACTCTAAACTGTTTTATCCCTAGCTTTCTACATAACACAACGATGTCCTCATCTGTTAAATAGAAGGAAGTTCTACAGATCTGTATCATTTTACAGATACTATGAACATATACAGTTGTAAACTTCTTAGAAACAGATGAAGATCAGGATCAGAAATTTTTAAAATGTGTATCTGTGAAGTCAATCCTTTGCTATCTTCCCTCCCACTCCCTGTACTGACATGTGAGTAAATGCTTCCCATTTAATTGGAGTTTAAGGTCATAAAACAGGTAGTCAACCCTACCACAAGAATTTTTTACAAGTCAGATGATAACCTGAAAATACTCTTGTTCTCCTAAATCTGAACATTAAAAATGGCTAAAAATGACATTTTAAAGATACAGGTCTGAACCTACTCTCACAAGCAGTCATATTAAGATGAAAATTTACTATTTGGAGGATTCACAGTGCACTAGTGAAAAAATATCATAAAAGAAAAATTCTTATATCTAAAACCTATATCCCTCAATCACATTCAAATCCTCTTTTCTTCATGTTTCATTTTCAGCAAGTATATTCTTGGTCTTTCTATTGTTTTCTCTAGTTGAAATAGCAGTGCCTAGCCAATGAGGTACCTGTACCTCTTCACAGCTGGAAAAAAGTCACAGAAACAAAAGTTAAGGACAACTTTTTATTGCTACCAGAGGCTTTTATCATCAATACATGGTTCTGACTGCAATACCTTTTTCAGACTGCAAAGGGAGCTCAGGATCCAGAAGTCGTTAAGAGAACTATAAGTAGGCTGGGGAGGCAGGTGGGGAGTAAGTTCTATTAGAAAATCCTAATAGCTTAACAAAACTAGGGTACTAAATTCAGTTATAACATGTTACAGATGCAAATCACAGAGCTGCCCCAACATCTAGACAGTCTCTCCTACTGATTATAAATGAGTGAAAACTATCAGTTAGAAAAATCTAATTTCAGTTGTTACATACATGTTTCTTTGGTGAGCACCTGGATATATTAACTTTATCACAAATTCTTTTATACAAATGTCAAAAATGCTTTCAACAAATCTAAGTGTCCTAATTACATACCACTTTTAAGCATCACTTTAAGGTAAACAAAAATGAAAACCATAATTTTAAATTAAAATTTGAAATGACACACAAAATCAACCTGGTAATAGGAGAACTTTTTCTGTTGCTGTCTCTGATTAATATGGGACAATTCCAAAGTACCCTTTCATACTAATTGGAACTTGCATCATGGCTGTCACACTGAAATAATTTGTTCGACTGCTAAAAAATAATTTTGGGGTTTCCTATTCAGTGAGAATCAATACAGATCAGCATGCATAAAGTTCAGTAACTTAAATGGAGAAGCAAGCAAAAGCAAAATCAAATCAGGATGCTGAGGGGGAACAGGTTTGCTGGCTATGAATTTTAACTGAATTTTTGATGGGGCAAGCTACGTTACATTATGGCAGAAAAAAAGTGCAACTGGCATACTACAAAGAGGTTTTTTAAGTTTAAAAAAAGTTTGGATCTTTTGGATTTTTTTTTTTTTTTTTTGGTCCTTATGTGTTTAAATAACACTGAATTATAATTAGCCATACAAATAATGAGAGTAGTTTTTTTTTTTTTTTTTTTTTCTGGCTCACTCCAAATCAGCCTGTTAAGGTATATATCCTTCTACAGCCCTTCCTGATTTTGCATGTTCTCATTCCCAGAGTAGTCTACCTTAGTTTACACTCAAAGGTAACACTTGTTGAAACTACATGACAGAAACAGGCTGCAAAGGTGGACAAGGGGAAGCATGTCCCTCTTGTCTTGATAAATCAGTGCCACACACAGAACCCACATTTTCTGAGACATTATCTTCATTATAGAGCCGTTTGATTCCATCATAGAAGTCATCCACTTCCATTTCCTCTACTTTGCGTTTAGCAGAGGTCTGCTTGCACCCACTGGCAGCTGGGAGATGATGGTAAAAGGCTGCTGTACCTCTGACTGGCACTTCTGGCTTGCTGTTGTCCTTGGAGAAGTCTGGGCCTGGGACAGAGGAGGGATGTAATCTGAACACTCCTTTGTCACAGGTCACCAGGGTGTGCTTGAGGGGACGGTAGACATAAACGGAATTTAGAGGCAGGGAAGACTGCAGAGTAGAAAGGTGATGTGCCACAAGCTCCCGACAGTGGATCAACTGGGAGCTATCCATCTGGGCCAGGAAAAAAAACAAAAAACAAAAAAAAACCACAGTTGATCATTAATTAACATAGGCTGCTCTGTTATCTCTGGTGGCCATTTTTCCTCCCTGTGCTTTCCATCCCTGCTGAGTCTTTTCTCTCCCCCCATCTTCTACCTCCAACTCATCTACTTATCCAGCCTACCCATCCATCATCATCATCTTAGAAATCAGGTCCAAATCTGTATTTCTAATATAATTATCTTTGGAACTTGAGTTCTGTATTTGCAATGTATGCTGAACATTTACATGAGAGCAGAAACTACTTTTTTGTATCCAACGTCTGTTTTTTTTTTTTTTTTTTCAGTCTGTTCCCCCTGTCTAGAAGGCCCTTCATCCTACTCTCTTGGCCTCTTATAATTTTTTCAGTGGAGTCCAAAGTACTCATAAACACATTCATTAAGAATGTAAGAAGCCAAAGGGCAAAAAAAAAATTTTTTTTAAATCAGGGATGAGGAGGGAAGCTAAGAATTTCAAAATAGTAAATGAAAAATTTAGAAATATATATTTTGTAGAAAATAGTAGACAACACTAAGATGAAATGTTTTTCGTAAAGATTTTAATTTGGGAGTTTTGCTAATTCCTTCTTACCCCTGAGGACAATTCACAGGTATCAGTCCTTTCTGGAGTTACCCCTGACTCCCTCAACCCCTCAAACACCCTAAATACCATGGTCATCTGTTTCTGTATCAACCTTTTAACATACTTATGGCCAGGCATGGTGGCTCATGCCTGTAATCCTAGCACTTTGGGAGGCCAAGGCGGGTGGATCGCTTGAGGCCAGGAGTTCAAGACCAGCCTGGCCAACATGGTGAAACCCCTTCTCCACTAAAAATACAAAAAATTAGCTGGACGTGGTGGTAGATGAGTAAACCCAGCTACTCAGGAGGCTGAGGCATGAGAATGGCTTGAGCCCAGGAAGTACAGGTTGCAGTGAGGTGAGATCAAGCCATTGCATTCCAGCCAGGCAAAAAGACAGAGTGAGACTGTCTTTAAAAAAAGACACTAAAACCTTTTAACATATTTACCACATTGCATTATAATAATCTATTTAACCATTTAGCCTTTCCATTATAGACTACAAGACCGAAGGTGTGGCATTGTATTATATTCATCTTTTTATCCCTAACTTTCTGGCACAATGACTGTACATGGAAGGCCTTCAAATTATTACCTGTAGTAAAGTGTCTCTCTTCCTCACTTTCAGTTACAGCATTGTCAAAATAACCTTAGTTAGCATCATATATTCCTTCCCTACTCTCTTCAGCAGCACCCCAATGCCTACCAGAAATAAGCTAAACTCCTTAGTTTTATTAATAAGGATCTCCATAATCTGACCCCAACCTTCTTTTCTAGCCTTATTTCCTAGCATACCCTCAACTTGTGGTCTACACTCTTGCTAAACAGTCCTGCTCTATACGATGCACTAATCTTCCCCTTTCTTATTTTACCCTTAATCATCTTATTTCTACCTGTTGAAATTGTATTGCCCATTCCTTCCAGGACTGGCTAAACACCATCACCTTCAGGAAGCCTATCTTGACCATTTAACTATCAGGGATAACTTTTTTCCAATTTTGGGTATTTTGGACATTTCTGGACCAAGTCTTATTCATCCTCAAATAACCTGCAGCACACACCATGACTGTTTGCAATACCACAGAGAAAATAAGGGAAAATAATGTACTCTACAAGAACACATTTGATCACAAAATTATTTTTATCTCTAAATACATTCATTATTTGTTACTGAAAAATACCAGAGGAAAGAATGGTAAAAGGCTGATGTTAGTCATTGTATAATACAAATGCAAAATAACTGAAACTGTCAGAAATATACAACAAAATGGCAGATTTTAACATCTACCATCATATTGTTCACTGATTTCTTTTTTTCCCCTAGTTTGAAAGGCATTAGATAACACACTATGGGTAAGACACTATTAACTAGTATTAGAATTTGTTCTCCCTCCCTTAAAAGAAAAAAGTTATGTAACACTTAAGATAGTCCCTGAACTATCAAGCTTACATTTAGGCTAGGTCTTATTATATATCCCAGGGATGTAGAACAAGCTGAAACATGCTAAAAATATTGGAACAAAGCACAGAGAAAGGATGGAGCTTCTGCCAGTATTTTAGGAAGCCTACAAAAAAGAAATGAAAGAAACTGGGAGTGAAAAAGGGGCTACAGTGTAGAAATTATTTCTAAAAAATAAGTAGAGTCATCCCACAGTATCCATGGGGGATTACTTCTAGGATCCCCCAAAAGATAACAAAACCCAACATGCTCAACAAACCCAACAACCCAGAATGCCTACACATCACTTCATCTGTGTGGATTCAAAGTAATACTCAGTGTGCAACAAATGCAAGGTTTTTTTGGAACTCTGTCAAATTTCTTCCTAAGTATTTTCAATTCATGTTGGCTGAATCCAGATGCCAAACCCATGGATATGGAAAGCCAACTGTACCTCGTTTAATGAAATGTTCTTTAGCAAATGAACGATATTCATTGGCTTAGAAAGGTAAATATTCTAGAATTCACAAATATTCTAATGCCTTGGTCACTGGGCATAATAAATGCCATGGCAGAATCAATACTATGGTAGAATCCTAAAAAGAGACATGTATTTAAGTAAGAGGAAGACTGTCACTATCATCTTTCTGTATGAAAAAACTAAGTAGAGAGTTATATTTTAGAGGTGGAAGACTGACAAAAAATGATAGAGCTAGAAAAGACCTTAGAAATTATTCAAAACAAAACCATCCATATGAACTCCACTTCCACCCAAGTCCCAAGTAACTGTTTTCTCCAAAATAACATCAAAATAAATTCCTTCTAATCTAGTACAATCTGAATTTGTTCTATAAGATGACAAAATAATTTGTTCCTTCTTGAGATCCAGTGGAAGAAACAAAACAAGCACATACACTGAAACTACCAAAACTCTCGACACCAGACAAGTCCTCTAATGGAGCTGGTAAAAAGGACTTAAATGAACTCTAATTATAAGGTGTCAAGAGAATATTTATTATTTTTTATAACAATAAATGACATAAATGGTAGGCCCACATGGATCCAGGTTTGATGAACAGCATGAAGCACTGAGGAACCTGCTGGAATAGTCTGACCACAGCCACCTTCAAAAAACCAGGAGACGTGTGGGGAGAGGTCTGTTTCTTCCTTTTTTTTTTTTTTAATTTGCTTCTTTTTACTTTTAGATTCAGGGTATATATAGGTATATATTGCATGATGCTGAGGTTTGGAGTATAAGTGATCCTGTCAACCAGGTAGTGAGCGCAGTACCCAACAGTTTTTCAACCCTTACTTCCCTCCCTCCCTCCCCGCTCTAGTAGTCCCCAGTTTCTACTGTTGCCATCTTTATGTCCACGTGTACCCAATGTTTACCTCCCACTTGTAAGTGAGAACGTGTGGTATTTGGTTTTCTGTTCCTGTGTTAATTCACTTAGGATAATGGCCTCCAGCTGTATCCATGTTTTTGCAAAGGACATGATTTTGTTCTGTTTTATGGCTGCACCTACTCTACAACTAGAACATGGACTTTGACTACTGCCCAGCTAGGAACTACAAAGACCAGCACACTAATCTAGGTAGAGTTAACGGTCTGAGTTTATCCGAGTGGGCCACATCAGAAAGAGGAAGACGTGAGCACAACCACACAACAGAGCAAGGGTAGAAGAAGGGTAAGGAGAGAGAGGTTTAGCCATCCCACAATGGTGACCAACAGGTGGGCACAAGAGCTTAAGGGGTGTAGTTGTGGGAGGTTAAGAGGAACAAAAGGAAGTTTGCCTTTCAAACCTGGGAACACTCACCATACTTTTCTCTCAAAGTGGGGGCTCAGGCAGAACTAGTGGGAGTGGCCTCCTCACAGTACGGTATGTCTGTGATGGACTCTTCTCAAACCAAGACACTGGGAAACATGTCACAAATGATTTTGGCATGATCTTAGCAATCTGATTCAAGAATTTCCTATACTAAAACCAGAAAACTAGGAAGAGTATCTGATATTGTGGCCTTGTCACAGGTCTAAACACAAAGATATTATATCTGGTGTTCCTACCTGAACACAGGAAACCAAGCAAAAAAACAGAAATGAGTCCTAAAGAACTAGGAGCCATTCATGTTTGGACCACATGGGTTGGTGTTAGAGCAGAACTGCTAGAACAAGTCCCAAAAGTCTCTACCAAGATTTATGACCTTCCTTTTCTTCACTAACTTCCCCATTGCAACTTGAATACTACATGGGGCAAATCTCTTTAAAAAAAAAAAATCACTGTATTTCCAGTTTTCAAACTATGTCCAAACACTACCTACATAATATAATCTAAACCTACACTACATAGGTCGATCTCTAGCTATGGAAGGGAAAAGGCTATGTTGAGTGGGGCTCTGCCCTTAAACACAACAAGTATAGCTCCACTTTTCTATTCTATATTCTGGGATTGTGTGTGTACAAGATTTTCTTGGGGGACGGGGGACTGGGAAAGGGTTCCACTTCTCAAACAAATTGTGAAAACCACTGAACTAGAATTTTTTAATGTTTGTGTGGTATGAAAAAAAGCACTGGTTCTTTTAAATCACTACTAAGTAGCTCTACGCAGCTCTAAGAAAGTCTCCAGTTCCCTACACTGGAGCTATAAAATAAAGGAGTTGAATGAAACAATTTCTCCAAAGATTCTGTCAAATCCCACATTTGTAATACTCCTTCAGCTAAGGAGAAAAAAAAAAGTTTCAGTGAATACTTTCTTCCTCTAGCACCAGAAAACTTACAAAAGAGAATCAGGAGATTTTCCAGTGTTTTTCACTAGGAAAACATGATCTCAAAGCTACAGAATACACATGCTATTTACATTATTATTTATGCTTCAAAATCTGTCCTCTGACACTAACACTTTAGAGCAATCTTTTTCTGTACTATCTTGAGAATAAGCAGAGAGACCAAGTCAGAAGGCATTTAAAAATAATATAATGTAGGAGGTTTTCTATTAAGCCTATTCCTCTACTTCACAGTCTAATGTGAGTGATTAATATTCAACTTTTCTTTCCAACAGTCCGGGGTGAACAAAGTAAATTTTCTGTGTCATATTATTCATTTAGATGATGGTTTCTCATAATTTCTAAAAATTCTCATGAGCAATTACTTCGTAGAATTTTCATTATAGCATTTAATTATTTCAATCTAAGGCGATTAAGATATCCCTTGAAAACAAAAAACAGCCCGTGTTACACTACACAGGTAGATCTCTAGCTAACATATTGCTCTGATCATCAACCTTTTTTATGAAAAGACTGAGTCCCCCTCTGCTCACAAACTAGAGCCTAAAATTCTTGAAAGCACTGACATATTTGTTTAAAAAAAAATTCTTTTTTGTCTGCTTCATTTTCTTCAGACATACTTCTTAAAATGTTTGCTATAAGATCAATTACAACTTTCTTAGAAAAACACCAAATTCAACTATTATGTTTTTCTTTTATAATATTCTAAATTTTTAGCTCAATAACTGCAGTTCTTTGCTACAATTAGTTTATTGCAAAATGTTAAGCTTAGAATTTCACAATCTTCTAAGTAAAATCCAATAAAACAAATCAGAATAACTACTGTTAAATAAGAATAAATAGCCATATAAAGGGAAAGTAGGTTCATGAGTCTTTTATGGATTCAGCTGGCAGGAAAATGGTTTGCAGCAGATCTAAACTTGGTAAGTTCTATTTGGTGACATGAATAGAACCAGTAAGGCTTCTCTCAAAGTAGTTGCTAACATACAGCACTCTCACCAACTTTCCATTTGGATGAGAATTTTCTCTACTGAACCTTTACATTTTACTTAGGTGGTGGATAATTTATCAACCTATACATTTTATAACAATCTGTAGATTGTTACAAACTAATCTAAGGTAATAACAGAAGTGCCAGGGCAAAACCTCTTTCAGAAAAGTGGCTTCTACCTGCCAGTCTGGTATAAATACTTAACTTACTAGCCAACAATAAAGTATCTGCTTGTCTAAAAAGCAACTTATTCTAATTTTTGTTCCTGACATCCATTATAAAATGAGTGAAGTAAAGAAGTACTACATTAAAACCTGCAGATGTAGCTAGGATAAAAGACAATATGGTACTGACAATCTTATGAACATTTTATAATTGTTAAAGATAAGTAATCTAAGAGAAATGGTGCAAAGGAATCTTAAAAATACTATATAAGTTTTTTTTTTTTTTTTTTTGAGACAGAGTCACGCTCAGTCGCCCAGACTGGAGTGCAGTGGCGCCATCTCGGCTCACTGCAGGCTCTGCCCCCTGGGTTCACGCCATTCTCCTGCCTCAGCCTCCCGAGTAGCTGGGACTACAGGCACCAACCACTATGCCTGGAGAATTTTTTTGTATTTTTAGTAGAGACGGGGTTTCACCGTGTTGGCCAGGATGGTCTCGATCTCCTGACCTCGTGATCCGCCCATCTCGGCCTACCAAAGTGCCAGGATTATAGGCGTGAGCCACCGCCCAGCCACTATATAAGTTTTATAAGAAAACAAGAGAACATCTAGCCTGTAAATTTAAAATATATACTTTACTCTTGTCTAAAGAATGGTTTGCCATTACAACATTAGAAATGTCTTTCAGTTTGGTAACTCCGTATTCCAATAATAGAAAAACTTAAAAAGAACACTATTTAATTAGACTGACACCTACCTGTGCTTTCTGAAGCAGTTCAATTGTAAGAGAAAGCCAATCAGGAATAAGTTTCTCCATTTCCAGACTAACCATGGCCAGAGCAAGCATGGATCCTCTGAATTGCAGAAGTTGGTTGCAGGCCATACAGTGAAGTAGTTGCTTGGTAAGGACTGCCAAATGTTGAGATGGGCTCAATTTGGGCAAACTGAAAAGTAACTGAGGCCTAGTTGATACCGCAATAGCATGGAACTGAAAATCACAAAAACATCATTTTAACTTGATTTAAATATATAGGAAATTACATATAGAAATTGATGCAACCTATTCAATTTTTTTTTTTTTTTTTTTTTTTTTGTGAGACAGAGTCTCACTCTGTTGCCCAAGCTGGAGTGCAGTAGCATGATCTCAACTCACTGCAACCTCCGCCTCCTGCGTTCAAGCAATTCTCCTGCCTCAGCATCCCCAGTAGCTGGGATTACAGGTGCCCACTACCATGCCCGGCTAATTTTTCTATTTTTAGTAGAGACAGGGTTTTGCCATGTTGGCCAGGCTGGTCTCAAATTCCTAACCTCAAGTGATCCGCCTGCCTCAGCCTCCCAAAGTGCTGGGATTACAGGCATGAGCCACTACACCCAGCCTAACCTATTCAATTTCTAAGTTTGTGATTTAAGCTTCAGTGATATGACATATATACTAATTTATAATTTTTCCTTGGATATCAGTAGTTTTCTTTTTCCTAAAAACCAGTACAAAATAAATGAGTAGGCAATCTATTTTTTAATTTACTGAAGGCTACACACTCAAATAAGAAACTAAAAGACTTCAGGTATATTTACAATATGAAGAAAATCCAATGGTGTGGCTGTGTGAAGATCCCAATTCAACTTATCCAGAATAATTCTCTCCATTCTCAAAATTTCAGATGAGGAACATCCACAGAAACTGTCTCTTGCCAATACCTTTAGTACTGGAATTCTCTATTCAAAGCAAAGGGGAACAGGGACAGGGAGAAAAGGATAGAAAGAAACTCATTTACGATTTTTGTTTTGGCAAACAAGAAGCAAGTTAATGGAGAGAAATTTTCACAGAAAAACATTTTGAAAGGATTTATTACCTCATCTTCCTCAACAGTCTTGGCAGCTAGGAAAAAACAGCTGATTGCAATACAACTCAAGTATTTCGGATGAGCCTAAAATTTTGAAGAGGGAAAAAGCAACTTTATTGATTTTTCAAAAATGGTTGAACTTTTTATAACTGTTTTAAAAACAGAGATATACAGATGAGACAGGTATATACAAAATGCTATGGAATTCAATTAATATGACTGTCACTGCTTTTTAGATCAGAGCTAACTTTTTTAAGAATAGGAAAGAAGTTTATTGAAAAGCTTTAGAGCAGTAATGAAAGCAAGGAAAGTACACTTGCAAGATCAAGTGTCTCCAGGGCTAACTTTTAACATTACAATCCTAGCCATATGATATTCTACAAAAATAATATAAATTCCATTGCTCAAAGTTCAACCAAAGCCAGTTAGCCAAAGTTCATTTCCATCCAGCAGAAAAAAAGTCTGATTTAGAAGTTTTTAATAATATTCCCCAAATTAAAAAATATATTTTCTGTGTATGTAAACATTTTTTAAAGCTGCTTGCAATCTGGGATATCTGAAAAATGCCTACTTTTATCTCAGCAACAAGTCCACATCACTCCTCCCTCCCTCTCCACTACATCTAACCTACTTTTCACAGATAATTCCACAGAAAGATGAGTTTAAGGTTAGTGTCCTTTCTGGGACAGTATATTTTTCAAAAACTATTAGTGAACACATTGTTGTAGTTTCTATCATGAGATTCTTGCTGTGTTTATTAAACATTTGCAACAAAGTTGGGGAAATTTCTGGAACAATTAGAGAATTCTGCTAAGTATCTCATTTTTTTCATATTTCTTATTTATTGGGTCCTGTTATGTTTAGTAAGTCTCTTAAGAGTAGAAGTTTGAAACTCAGCGGCTATTCAGTCTTAAACTCCTATTCTTTGGCTTCTATTTTGTATACCTAATAAAGCATTTTAATTGACAGTTCCCCCAGTTTACATATTCTTATGCATACTAATGCCTACAGTTAAAATACTTTGCTACTCTTTCATGCCTTGCCATTAAATAAATGCTCATTTTCTGCTTTAAATATGTTGAGGGCCTACTTACTAACTTGACACAGCCAATGACATAACAATGGGGACAATATAAAACCTAATTATTTGTATGCTGCCATTCAACAAAAATATACCAAGGTTGTTTTATGACATTTTGTTATATCCCAAAGTATGCCCATAGAAAGCACTTCACATTTTCCAGAAAGCCACATAGTATGGATATTCAATAAGTAGTGACAGAGAAAAACGTGCAATAAGCTTATACTTTAGTCTGATTCCTTATCCACCTCTGTACATCAATATGTTAGAAAATGACAAAATATTCAGCTGATGCTATATGGTTTGTGCTAAAATCAAGAGATAGAAAATTTCATAGGCTAAAAAGTTATGAATACTTGTAACAAAAAGAAAATTACAGAATACAATTAGAAACACTTCCAAAAACACTTCTGCTTTTTAGTAGAAAGCTAGGAGCGGTAGCTCATGCCTGTAATCCCAGCACTTTAGGAGACCAAGGCAGGCTGATCACTTAACATCGGGAGTTCAAGACTAGCCTGGCCAACATGGCAAAACCCTGTCTCTACTAAAAATACAAAAATTAGACTGGCATGGTGGCACGTGTCTGTAGTCCCAACTACGTGGGAGGCTGAGGCACAAAACTCACTTGAACCCAGGAGGCAGAAACACTCCAGCCTGGGCAACAAAGTGAAACTATCTCAAAAAATAAAACTAAAATAAACAATAGCAGAACACATCACCACGTCTTCTTATGGGTACATACATCATTCTCCAGCAAAGTTCTCCACTTCTTTCTACCTTAAAGAATGTTTACTAATAGCTTCTGGTTTAGCATATGTACACTCAAATGAGGTTATATGTAAGTCTATCTTAAAACACTTACCTTTACGGTAGCTAAAAACCTGTCCAAAAGACTGCTAGCCAGAGCAAATGTTTCTGGGTAAAGGTTGAATTGGTACTTGAGTTTGGCCAGCCATTGAATTACTTCATCTCTCTGGGATGGAGAAACATTCTATAAGGAAACAATTTTAAAAACATAAGACAAAGTTTGAGCTATCATCAAGAGTATGTTTAGAATTCTCTCTCATAAAAAGTGAGGTAATACTACCTCACTTTTATGTTTAAAAATGTTTAAAAATGTTAAGGTTATTCACAATCTATCAGACTTGAAACAGATAAAAATAAAACTTTATTGGTTATCACATTTAATATCAATATCCAATATTCTCCTACTATATTAAAATTTTCACTGTCATCTCACCAAATATCCATAGTTTAATTAAATTTAGGTGTTCAGAAAATATAACACTTTAAAGTTTAAGTAACACTATTATCAACTGATAGTAATTTTGGAGTTAAGTTCCCCCAACTCTTAAGATTAAGAAAATATAGTGAATTTCTCCCACAGCAAATAGCCATTAACTTATCTTAGGAAATATAAATGAACTATGATAATGGAAACGATAGCCCATTTAAAAAACTAAAATCAATAGTAATAAGTGAAAGATACCAGGGACAACAGATGAATTATACATTTAGAGATGATGAAAAAATTGAACAGGAAATTAACCTGAAGTAAATTACTATTTCGAAAGATTTCCACAAACACAAAACATTATTGTTTTATTGCTGTTGTAAGCCTGTTGAGTATAGACTTAATTTTTAGCAGGGACACACTTTAATAGTGATTAGAAAACTTTTACTCTTGAGTTTTGGAGTCACCATTAAAAAAATAAAACCAGTTGTTTATGTCGGAAACATTCAGTATTCTCCTTATAGCTCTTTCAAACTGTAGTTTCAAACAGTTTGAAAGAGCTATAAGGAGAATACTCAAATAATATATAGGAAGATTAAAACAACAACAATGTTTTGTGTTTGTGGAAATCTTTCAAAACAGTCATTTACTTCAGGTTGATTTCCTGTTCAGTATTTTTTCATTATCTCTAAATGTATAATTCATCTGTTGCCCCTGGTAACTTTCACTTATTACTATTGATTTCAGTTTTTAAATGGGCTATCATTCTGTTATCATAGTTCATTTATATTTCCTAAGTTAACCATAGTAAGCCTACAATGGTATGGAACACTAGAAGTTATTCCTCATATCTAGCTGTAATTTTGTATCTAGGCTACTTTAAAATCTACTTCTGGACTAAGGGTTCATAAAAATCCCTGAGAACCAAGTAAAGCCAGTCACAGGACTTCTGGATGAAGAGTTAAGCATTCAAGAGAAATTAAATTCCTATCAAGATGAGCTTTTATCCAAAATGCCACAACAAATAAGGAAAAGTAATGTTAAGTAAGCCAGCCAAACACATCAACAAGGGAATAAATTCCCAGGAGACGTAGGTGATGTTATAAACTGATGAAACTGGGGAGGCTTTAGGGAGATGAAAGGAACAATGATTTACAGTAGCTATGAAAACAAGAACACCATTAACTCCAACCTTCAGGTAGAGATACGATGTGGGAGAAAAAAAAAATCCCTGAATGACAGATTACATTAAACAATGTCATTATTTGGTGTTTGGCATTAAACAATAACAGAAATATACAATTGTAAGAAGAATCACAAAAGGTAATATACAAAAAAAGAGAATACAGTTATATGGAGATTATCATATAGTTATAACTAAATGACATAACTTATGTAAAGCACATATATAGAATGCAAATGGCACTCCAATTTTATTAGTTCTCCTTTCCTACCTCTAAACTACCCAATTATCTAACAATGTCAGAAAAACAAATTTACAAAATATTATACATGAATAGTTATTTTAAACACTGTAACAATTAGTCATGAAAGAAATCATGACAATAACTTTGAACTTTAATATTCCATATATATATCTTTTTGAGACAGGGTCTTGCTCTGTCACCCAGGCTGGAGTACAGTGGCACAACCATGGCACACTGCACCCTCAACCTCCCAGGCCCAAGTGATCCTCCCACCTCAGCGCCCCCAAGTAGCCAGGACCAGAGGTACGTGCCACCATGCCCAGTTAATTTTTTTTTTTTTTTTGAGACGCAGTCTTGCTCTGTCACCCAGGCTAAAGTGCAGTGGCTCGATCTCAGCTCACTGTAGCCTCTGCCTCCTGGGTTCCAGCAATTCTCCCTGCCTCAGCCTCCCAAGTAGCTGGGATTACAGGCTTGTGCCATCACGCCTGGCTAATTTTTATATTTTTAGTAGAGATGGGGTTTCGCCACGTTGGCCAGGCTGGTCTCAAACCCCTGATCTCAAGTGATTCGCCCGCCTCAGCCTCCCAAAGTGCTGGGATTACAGACATGAGCCACTGCGCCTGGCCTAATTTTACTTTTTGCAGAGACGAGATCTCACTATGTTACCCAGGCTGGTCTTGAACTCCCAGGCTCAAGCAATCCTCCCGCCTTGGCCTCCCAAAGTGTTGGGATTACAGGTATGAGCCACTACGTTTGGCCCATATACCACATAGTAAAATTTAACAATACGGCCAAGAAAAGAATTCCCACATGGCCAATGTTATCATCACTAGACAAAACTAGCCGTAACTTTTTTAAAACCCAAAAGATAACAGTTTAAGAAGACTCAATTTAACTGAAGTAATATTGAGTCTAAGGTAACTTTTTCAAATCAATTCAAACATGTACTAAACAGTAATAATATCATGACAGCATTACAAACAGTAAGTTCTGTGCCTAAGTAATTCATTTCACTCCTATTCCTCTGTCATTTCACTCCTATTCCTCTAAAATAAAGAATGAGAGAGAAAAAGAGAAAGCCCAAAACAGTATTTCCTGATTTCATCAGGTGAACTGTTTCTCATATGGACTGCCCAAATAGGATTAGAAGGATTCAGTAGCTGAACAAATAATCCTAAAGAGAATTTATAATGGATTGATCAAACATGGTAAAATATAGACTGCTATTAATATATATTCTGTATATATATTATATTCCACATGCTGCTAGTCTCTTCCTTATAATATACCACCTCCCCCGCTTTAAACTCTAAAAGGTTCACCACTACCTAAAAGATTAAGTACAATTCCCCAGCATGGCATACAAATCTATGACCTACCTCTCTAACCTCAAACATCTTCCATCACTTTGTCTTAAACTCCATGCTCTAAGAGTAGTAACTTCTATTTATGATCCTTCCTTACCCCTGCTATGCTATTTTACATCACTGCTCCTTTGTTCGTATTGCTCCTTCTGCCTGGAACGCGCTCCCTTCTCTATCTCACCTGCTTTATTATGTATCTCTTGAGAGCTATTTTGATGTTACTCCCCACCAGGTACTTTTCCTGATAATTCAAGTTGGGCTAAGTACCTTCCTATGCTCCAACAGCATCTCATTACACCTGTGACGTTCAACATTTTTTTAAAAATTAAATTTCTTGGCATGCCTCACAATTGTAATCCCAGTACTGTAGGGGGCCAAGGCAAGAAAATTGCTTGAGCCCAGGAGTTTGAAACCAGCCTGGGTAACACAGTGAGCCTTCTTCTCCACAAATAAAAAAATTAGGCGTGGTGGTGCGTACCTGTGATCTCAGCTACTTGGGAGGCTGAGGTGGGAGGATCACTTGAGCCTGGGAAAGACAGGCTGCAGTGAACTGTGATGGAGCCACTGCACCCCAGCCTGGGCGACAGAGTGAGCCCCTGTCTCAGAAAAAAAAATAATAATAATCGAATTTTTGCTTTTGGCTTTGATGAAGTAGGAAGCAGCAAACCAAACTCCAGATGAGAATGACTAGAAAAGTTGTTAACAACCTGTTTTTTAAGATTCCTTAGAGTTCTAAAATTCTACTGAAAATCATCTGTATATAAACAATTTGTGGCAGGGTTTTATCTTTGTAAATCAAAAGCACTTTGGCAAAATAAATTGAGAACACCTGAAAGTGTGTGCACTTTGACCAGTTTCAATGTTTTCCCCAAATTCATGTAACAAAATTATCATGAACTTGAAAGTACAATTACATAATATAAAAGTTGTTGTCTGCAAGTGCCAGGAACACAGTAAGGTACCTGAATGAATCATAAAGAAATGATAAACACCATTCACTGAAATGCTTACTTTCAGTCTATTATATGCAAGTAAACAAAAATGACACAACCATACCCCTCAAGGAACCTCACAATCAGATCACCAGAAAATTATAGTACTTTGTGCTATCATAAGGGAAGCAGAATGTGGCAGAAACACATAGAAGATGAGTGATAGGTATGTAATATTCTTGCCTGACCACGCTGTCCTAAATTAGGGGATAGGCGATGCAAATTAAACAAGAATTATGTGAGAGACTGACTTCAAAATATAGTCGGGGCAGGGGAAGTTAGAAGGAAACTGGAGGAAAAAGGCATAAGAGAAAGCTTAAAAATACCTTATTTTTCCATTTTTACCAACACTTCAAAACAAAATTAGAAAAGTCAGAGCAACAGTGGAAAGGGAGGTAAAAAAAAAAAAAAAAGCCAGTCCCTTAGAAGAAAATAAAAGAGTTAGAACTAGAATAGAGAAGTGGCCGAATGCGGTGGCTCACACCTGTAATCCCAGCACTTTGGGAGGCCGAGGCGGGCGGATCACGAGGTCAGAAGATCAAGACCATCCTGGCTAAGATGGTGAAACCCCGTCTCTACTAAAAAATACAAAAAATTAGCCGGGCGTTGTGGTGGGCGCCTGTAGTCCCAGCTACTCAGGAGGCTGCGACAGGTGAACAGAGTGAACCTGGGAGGCAGAGCTTGCAGTGAGCTGAGATGGCGCCAGTGCACTCCAGCCTGGGTGACAGAGCAAGACTCTGTCTCAAAAAAAACAAAAAAACAACAACAAAAAATTGAATAGAGAAGTGTCCCCTGGGGGTTACCCTGGCAAGCAACTCAAGCCCCTATATAGCCTTTTACCCCTATTCTTATCTCCTATCCCCACCAGACCAAGGCTACCCAAATTTTATAAGAATTAAATACGACTTCTACTTGGCATTACTAAAGGCAAATCCTGAAGAAGTGGGTCTCTCTCAGAAGTTCTGATACTATTCTGTTCTCTGGTATTACCACACCAGTATTTGTTAAATCACCTACAGAAATAGGCCAGATTTGGGCATGGTTGCTCACGCCTGTAATCCCAGCACTTTGGGTTACTGAGGCAGGCAGATTACCTGATGTGAGGAGTTCGAGACCAGTCTGGCCAACACGGTGAAACCCTGTCCCTACTAAAAATACAAAAATTAGCCAGGTGTGGTGGCGGGTGCCTGTAATCCCAGCTACTTGGGAAGCTGAGGCAAGAGAATCACTTGAGCCCAGGAGGCCGAGGTTACAGTGAGCTAAGATCATGCCATTGCACTCCAACCTGGGCAACAAGATAAAAACTCCTTCTCCACCAAAAAAAAAAAAAAAAAGAAAGAAAGAAATAGGTCAGATTATTTGGTAATATAGCAATATACTACAATCTAGGTAGAATATCATCTTCAAAGACCAGGCTGTAAAAACATATTATTGTTGGTTACATGCTGACTCAAGGAGATAGAAGGAGGAAAGGAATGGTCCTACAAGCAGCTATAAAAAAGTTTTGAGGCTCACTAGAATGTCACAACATAAGGGAAGGAATTTATTTTCTCCTGTTGTATCCCCAGTGCCTAGAATAGTGCCTAGAGTACGGCAGATACTCACCAGACATTTGCTAAATAACTTGAATTCCCAACTAATCTAAAAATCACACATGCACACAAAAATATAAAACAACAACAACAAAAAGTGTCACAGGAAGAGGACTACCTTAGGAAAAGGATCAAATTATAACTTTTTTTTGAGATGGAGTCTCACCCTGTCACCCAGGCTCGAGTGCAGTGGTGCGATCTCGGCTCACTGCAACCTCTGCCTCCTGGGTTCAAGCAATTCTCATGCCTCAGCCTTCCAAGTAGCTGGGTCACAGGAATGAGTCACCACACCCAGCTAATTTTTGTATTTTTAGTAGAGACAGGGTTTCACCATGTTGACCACGGTTGGTCTCGAACGCCTGACCTCAGGTGATCTGCCCACCTCAGCCTCCCAAAGTGCTGGGATTACAGGCAAGAGCCACTGCGTCCAGCCCAAATTATCATTCTATTACTATCATTCTATTAAAGTCTTGAGTAAATTGGGACTACTGCCTACTTTTTCAAAGGATTAAATGAGATAGTGTATGTATAAACACTCCACATTCCGGTTAACTAATCAGTTTGCAAAATGACAAGTAACAGTAAATGAAGAATGTATTTCTTCAGCTTGTGGGAAAGAATGATATAAGTTGGAAAAATTAGAATTGAATTAAAAAGGCATATATGCTTTCAAAACCAATGAGCAAAGGATAGCCTAAAACAACACAGGAGGAACTTACATATTTGCCATTCGTTCACTAATGCATTTTAAAGGAACATTTGACCACTATTCTATTTTCCAAGTACCATGTTAGATATTAAGAGTAAAAGATATATAAGACATCTTATACGATGAACTTTTGGAGTGGATAAACTTCACAGTTATTTGTGAAAAATAATTATATATGATAGAAGTATAAAAATTTCTACAAGAAAAACTATACAGCCAACAGTAGTTAAGAGGCCAGCTGGCTATCTTCTAAAAAGCTTCCAACATTGGTATTACCTTAGTAGTTCACATGAACTCCTTATCGCTACTGATGAAAGAGTAGGTTTTTGGTTGACTAAAGACAATGGTATGAAGATGTTCAGCCTCTGGCTAACTATAAACTATGTATCTAAAGAAGGTTACTACTGTTAGTATAGATTATGAGGAAAGAAAACGAACTTAACTATATTCCTAAAGCTGTAACTCAGATAACAACAAAACAGGTCAACAAACAAAAACAGTTAACTCTTGTTTCAGAAAGAAACGGCTACAGTAGGAGCAGGAGTTTTTAAAAAAGAAGAGGCTGGGCATGGTGGCTCACACCTATAATCCCAGCACTTTGAGAGGCCAAGGCTGGTGGATTGCTTGAGCTCAGGACTTCCAAACTAGGCTGGGCAACATGGTGAAACTCCATCTCTACCAAAAATACAAAAAATTAGCCAGGCATGGTGGCATGTGCCTGCAGTCCCAGCTACTCAGGAGGTTGAGGTGAGAGGATCGCTTGAGCCCGGGAGGCGTGGGATGCAGTGAGCTGAGATCATGCCACAGCACTCCAGACTGGATGACAGAGTGAGACCCTGTTACACAAAAAAGAAACAGGGAGATGTCTCTCAAATATAGCACATCCTTAAATGGTACAAATTCCTGCAATGCAGTGTCAAGATATTATTATGTATGGCAGTGGTATGCTTATTTCTAATAAAATTAATCGGTCTTAAATCATTACCTGATTTGAAGGCATTTTCCGCACATTCACTTTCCACATCTGCGCTTCCCTAGTGATTGCCTTTTCCAACAGGAAAGACAATCTCTGGTTTTCCAAAGGCCCTGGAAACTTCATGATATCCTTTGGATCTGCCTGCTAGCCAGCTTGATGTAGCTACCTACAAAATCAAATATGTTTTAAAATTAGTTACAGAGTAAGTGTAGCATTATATAAAGTACTTATTAAGCAACTCATAAAACAACATAAGAATGCTATGAGGCAGTATAGGATTTTACAGCTCTTTAAAATATCATATTAAAATACCAAAATAATCGGTTATCTAAAACATCCACACTTTAAATCTGAAATTCAGTTATAAAGAGAATAAAAACAAGGCCACGTAATTGATAGAACCTTTGGACCTTGATCAAAAGATGTTATTAATGTTTCAAATTGTCAAAACTTTGTCACTGACTTCTTCACCAGGAATTCCTAGAATTATTTCAAACATTCCTCTTAAAAACCTAATCAGACAAGGGCCACTAACATTTTTCCTTCATTAAAAAGAGAATATATCAATTACATTAAATCCTACTCATTCCCACTTTTTCAGTATGAAATCATCTTAAATTGTGCTTCCAATTCCGTATCCATCAGCTACACATGTAGATATTTAAATATGAGCTGAATAAAATTTAAAAACTGGCCAGGCGTGGTGGCTCATGCCTGTAATCCCAGCACTTTGGAAAGCCAAGGCAGGTGGATCACTAGGTCAGGAGTTGGAGACCAGCCTGGCCAACATGGTGAAACCCTGTCACTACTGAAAACACAAAAATTAGCTGGGCATGCTGGCGGGTGCCTGTAATCCCAGCTACTCGGGAGGCTGAGGCAGGAGAATCCTTTGAACATGGGAGGCGGAGGTTGCAGTGAGCTGAGATCATGCCACTGCACTCCAGTCTGGGCAACAGAGTGAGACTCCGTCTCAAAAACAAACAAACAAAAAAACTTATTTCTTCAGTCACAATAGCCTTACTTCAGTAACCACATGTGGCTAGTGGATACTGTATCGGACAGTGCAGAAAAGGAACATTCCTATTAATGCAGTAAGTTCTACTGAACAGTGCTCACCTACAAGGCTCCACAGTACAATGACTAGCACTCTAAAATGAGCAGCATGTCTAAATAGTAAGTTTAGCAGTGCAAGACAACACAGAGTCCAAGGGAAATGTCTCTAGGTTTTATGTTTATATGTATTTGGAGACAGAGTCTCACTCTGTTGCCCAGGTTAGAGTGCAGTGGTATAGTGGCTCACCGCAGCCTTGAACTCCTGCGTTCAGGTGATCCTCCCGCCTCAGCCTCCCAAATAGCTGGGACTATAGATGCACACCACCAAGCCCAGGTAATTTTTTTTTTTTTTTTTTTTTTGTAGAGATGCAGTTTTGCTAGGTTGCCCATCCTCAAGCAATCCTCCTGCTTGGGCTCCCAAAGCACTGGGGTTACAGGGGTAAGCCACTGCATAGGCTTCTAGGTTTAGGGAAAAAAAAAAAAAAAGCAGCAAACTACAGACTTGAGGTTTGACTGTGTGTAGAAAATTGGATTAAGAAACTGCTAAAGAATGTGAAAAGGTGGCTGGGCACGGTGGCTCACATCTGTTAATCCTAAGCACTTTGGGAGGTGGAGGTGGGCAGATCACGAGGTCAGGAGTTCAAGACCAGCCTGACAAACATGGTGAAACCCCGTCTCTACTAAAAATATAAAACTTAGCCAGGCATGGTGGCAGGTGCCTGTAATCCCAGCTACTTGGAAGACTGAGGTAGGAAAATTGCCTGAACCCAGGAGACGGAGGGTGCAATGAGTCAAGATTGCACCACTGCACTCCAGCCTGGCGACAGGGCAAGACTCCACCTCAAAAAAAAAACAAAAAAGAATGTGAAAAGGCTCAGCTAGATTTGTTGAAAGGTAAGCAACTAAAAAGGTAATGAACTTCAGAAAAAAGAGTTTAAGAAAGTAAATAATATATCACAATATCTATACAGCAATAATAATGAAAATACTGGATAGATCACAGTATGATAAAATCACATTGGGAGGATGTGGAGACATAACTATGGATATTGGAAGAGGGTAAAATAAAAGCCACATCTTTACATTTCATAGTAGGAAATCCATAAATATCTCAAACTGAAATGTCAAAAAACAGCAGTAGAGCAAGTTGTTTGAAAATGTGATGCTAAATAACGGGAGAAGCAGGAAAGAGTTGGGAGTAGTTAACCTCTGCGGAGTAAGAAAAGGGTGAGAAAGGCCTAGCATAGGAGAATGCTGGTTTTCATTATAAATTTCACTAACAATGTGACTTTCTCAACTACGTACCTGTATTACATACTTCAGATTCATGGGCTCTAAGAATTTTTTTAAATATCCAGAATTAACATGTAAAAAGTTCCAATTTTTTAAAAAATAAAAGATTTGGAAAAGCAAAAAATAGCAAACCACTTCTATAATTTCCACATTCTATCCCAACTCCAGCTCTTTCCTATGTACCACTTCACATATGCTACCTACTTGCTTCTCAACTTACTAGAGACTAATTCTGGTTAACTCAATTACGATTTTGTTAATTTTTGTGTCTTTAAACACCTGAGTTTTTGCAAATCTTCTATAATTAGCATAAAATATTTTCATACTAAGAAGACAAAGGGTAAATAGAACAGAAAAAGAACTAATACTAATCCAAAAAGACCTATCTCAAACGTAATTTCTTCTAAAAACTCTTGATTCTTTAATCATGTCATAAAGCAGCTTTCCACTAACTCCCCAACTATGTTATAATTTCCTGGCCAGGTGCAGTGGCTCAGGCTTGTAATCCTAGCACTTTGGAAGGCTGTGGTGGGCAGACTGCTTGAGTCAAGGAGTTTGACGCCAGCCTGGGCAATGTGGTGAAACTCCATCTCCATAAAACATACAAAAATTAGGCAGGCGTGGTGGTGTGTGCCTGTGGTCCAAGCTACGTGGGAGGCTGAGGTGGCAGAATGGCTTGAGCCTGGGAGGCTGAGGTTGCAGTGAGCCAAAATCATGCCACTGCACTCCAGCCCCAGCAACAGAATGAGACCCTGTCTCTAAAGAAATAAATCTCTATGCAGTCACATCTGCCAATATCATTTTTTTATTACTGTGTCCACAGCACAGTACTTTGATGAAACAGAGACCCAACCAATTGTTCCAGTTCCAACTACTGGAGCCCAAAACAAAAACATACAACCAAAAAAACTCTACCCCCACCTGCAACAACCCACTGTGTGTGGGGTTCTGGCATTTTCTTTTTTTATATACATCCTTGTTCAGAACTTTAACCTACCAAAATCTCATCTCTTTCACACCAGTATTTCCAATCTTTAAAGGGTGCTATCATGCACACCAATTCATCTTTTTCATAGTTGAAAACTTCGATAGCTCCTCAGGATATTTTGCCTCTTCTAAATTAGCTTTAGTTTTACCATAAATGCAATCTAAAATCATTGGCTTTTTTTTTTTTTTTTTTTTTTTTTTTTTGAGACAAGAGTCTCATTCTGTTGCCCAGGCTGGAGTGCAGTGGCACAATCTCGGCTCACTGCAACCTCCACCTCCCAGGCTCAAGTGATTCTCCTCCCTTAGCCTCCTGAGTAGCTGGGGTTACAGGCATGCACCACCACATATGGCTAATTTTTGTATTTTTAGTAGAGACGGGTTTCACTATGTTGGCCAGGCTGGTCTCGAACTCCTGACCTCAAGTGATCGGCCTGCCTTGGCCTCCCAAAGTGCTTGGATTACACGTGTGAGCCACCAGTCGTGGCCCTTGTTAGCTTTTTTTTTTGAAGACACCTCAGTATCAGTTCAGATATAATTTACGGTCAACAAAAACTGTTAAGAGACTTTCTTAGGTTCCTTGTTAAGCCAGCTTTACCCCTACCTGCCCTAACCCATTGTGTGTGGCGTTTGGGTACCTTCCTTTTTTGTTTTGACACATCCTTGTTCAGAACAAAATATTCTTTATAAAAAAGAAAAAAGGTCATCTTGTTATATTCCATCCTTGTTGCATACTGCTGAGATATTGAGATTCCAATTTTGTTGCCTTGGTACCTTTCTCAGATCTTCAACAATTTGGTGAGCAAGCTCACTATAATTTCTTCTAATGCAGATAGAAATATTAACATTAGAAATGGAATGTAGGCCAGATGCTGTGGCTGATTTCTGTAATTTCAACACTTTGGGAGGCCAAGGCAGGAGGATCACTGGAGCACAGTAGTTCAAGACCAGCCTGGGCAACACAGTTGAAAACCTTTCTCTATATAAAAAAATGGAATGTAAACTAGATGACCATCTGTCAAGAGATATTTAGAAGAAACAGCTATTTGGGTCAAGATTAGACTTCACAGGTTCTAAGGTTTCTTCCAAACTCCTATTAAAAACCATAGAACTTTAATAATTCTTTCACACCATTAGCTACAACCAAATGGATCCACCAGCCTTCACAAGCTATCCCAACAACTGACTGTCACTAGTGACTCAAGTTTCTTCACTAGATTTCAAGATTATTTTTAGAGGGTTTAGATGGGTAGAGAGAGAGACACATAAAGTAGAATCATGTAAAAAGAAGTAAATCAGGTTCAATGGATTCCTGTTCTCCAATGGCCTACAATTAAAGCCCTCAGTATGACTTTCAAATGTTTATATTGTAACAACTTTTTTTTTTTTTTAAAACAAAGGTATCTGGTTAGTCACATGGGAAATAAGAAAATACTTTGAGATGGGTGAAAATGAAGACATAACATACCAAAACTTATCAGATACAATTAAAGCAGTGCTTAGAAATAATACCTGAAAATGCCTCTACTAAAAAACGGTATCTCAAATCAAGAGCCTCATCTTCTACTTTAACATAATGGAAAAAGAAGAGTAAACTGTTCCTAAAGCAAGACAGAAGCAAGGAAATATTAAATATTAAAATGGAAATTAATGAAGTAGAGAATACAAAAACAGCAGTGAAAAGTCAATGAAACCAGAAGCTGATTCTTTGAAAAGATAAAAATGGACAAACCTTTAGCTAGCTGGACTGACCACGAAAATACAGAGGACAAATTACTAAAATCAAGACTAAAAAAAAGACATTACTACCTACCTTACAGAAACAAAAAGAATTATAAAGGAATTTTATGAACAACTGTGTGCAACTAAATTGGAAAATTTAGATGAAATGGTCCAGTTCCCAGAAATACAAAATACCAAAACTTAAGAAGTAAAAAGCTGCACTGGTGAGATTATTCCAAAAAAAAAAAAAAAACCAACAAAAACAGAAAAAGAAAGAAAGAAAGAAAGAAAAAGCTGAGTAGTTGTAAAACCAAAGATTTAAACAGTTAATTTTTTAAAGCACTGTCAAAGAAAAATCCATGCCCAGATGGCTTCACTGGCTAATTCTACCAACCATTTTCAGAAAAACTAATAACAATTCTTTACAAATTCTCCCCAACTTATTCTTTGAAGCCAGTTATTATTACCCTGCTACCAAAACCAGACAGACATCACTAGAAAACTACAGATTAGTATTTCTTCTGAATATAAATGCAAAATTTCTCAACAAAATACTAGCAAACTGAATCCAGCAATATAAAAAAAGAATTATACACCATAACCAAGTGGGATTTGTTCCAGGAATGCAAGCTTGTTTTAAGATTCAGAAACCAATGCAATACAACATTATCAATAGGAAAAAAACAAAAGAATCACTCTTTGCTCACTCTGGAGAAAGCTAACAAAGTAAAAAGAGGCATAATTTCCTTAAACTTTTAAAAATGGGACAGATAGCAAGGCATGGTGGCACCTGCTTGTGATCCCAGAACTTTGTGAGGCAGGAGGGAAGCACTCGGGGCCAGGAGTCTGAGACCAGCCTGGGCAACAGAGCGAGACCCATCTCTACCAAAAAAAAAAAAAAATTAAATTAGCCAGGCATGATATCACACGCCTGCCCGTAGTCTCAGCTACTCAGGAGGCTCCGGTGGGAGGATTACATAAGCCCAGGAGTTTGAGGCTGCAGTCAGCTATGATTACACTACCTCACTCCAGCCTGGGTAACAAAGAGAGACCCAATCTCTAAAAAAAAATAAATAAAATAAAATAAAAATGGGATACAAATAATTGCAAGACAAAAACAATGGGGGATACCTTTGGGGATGTTGCAGATTAAATGAGGCCACAAAAAATTGCTGCACAGGGTGGCTCATGCCTGTACTCCCAGCACTTTGGGAGGCCAAGGTAGGCGGATCACTTGAGGCCAGGAGTTGGAGACCAGCCTGGCCAACATGGTAAGACCCATCTCTACTAAAAACGCAAAAATGAGCCAGGCGTAGCGGTGCACACCTGTGGCCCCAGTCACTCGGTAGGCTGAGGCAGAAGAATCACTTGAACCCAGGAGGTGGAGGTTGCATTGAGCCGATTACGCCACTGAATTCCAACCTGGACAACAGAGGGACACTCTGTCTCAAAAAAAAGAAAAGAAAAGAAAAGAAACTGCAATACCTGACCTTCAATTGGATCCAGTACTGGAAGGAGACAAATGGTGTAAAGGTCATTATTGGGTCAAATGAGATAAATGGGACAGATTACACAAGTCAATGTATCGATTGCTAAATTTACCAAAATTGAAAATTTTGCTGTGATTCTGTAAGAAAGTATTACTATTATTGTGAAATATTTAGCAGTAAAGGGTCATAATGTATGTTCTATATAAAGAGAGAACAAAAGACAAGACTAGTAAGACATACTATGATACAGAAAGCATGGGCTTGGGTTTTCTTTTACTGACAGTGCACAAGCCTGTTTTCTAACGTGTAAAACACATTTTGAGTTGGATTAATAAATTCTGCTAAGAAATAAAATGTAAACATTTAAAACACAATTTTACTGTTTGAATAAACAGAACTATATAGTTCTATTTTGTTACTGTATGTCTATCGTTGGTCATATCCAATTTTGCAAGCTTTTTTAGAAAAGCAGGAAATAACAAAAGACTATTTTGGTTGGCATATTCCACACACAAACTTTATGCCAGCTTCACATTTCTCCTTCCATTCTCTCAATTGCTGCTGCTTCTCCTTTCTCCACGGTTATCAAATAGCTTAATGTCTGAGGCAAGAGTTTATAAAAGGCTTATTGTACAGCATAACTATTACAGATATACATACAGGGTCCCCTGCTCCTCTGAGGAAAAGTGCTGCACAGTGCTGGGTATACAATATAAACAACTTCACTAATATCTATTATTGTATTTGCCATCATTATCATACTAATTCCATTAATAATCCTGTACTGGTGCTGACTTCTGAATCTTAGTTCCCCTTCTGAAAAGAGGGATTAATGTGGCCATACAAGAAACTGAAGTTTTACTATTCCCTCCTTGACTTTATGCACTGGAAACAATGAATTAAAGGTATTTGCGATTCCAAGTATATGCTCTTTCCTAATCTCCATGGCTGTACACACTGTTGTTTCAACTTGGTATGTCCTCTAGTTCATACTTCCCTTCCTAAAGTAGCCATCAGTCAAGACTCTCCGGATTTGTGCTGTTGTGCTCTGCCTTCCCACATCTGTACTTGGACATAATTCTACTTTTACATCTAGTTGCTTTGCGATGATTATTGGTAGACTTGCCTTTTCTAATATTGAACTATTTGATGTTGATCTCCGGAGTTGAGCATATGCCTAATAATTAGTATCTTCACTTGTAAAGAGCTTAACAAGTAAAAGCACTGAGTGCTTACTATTTGACGGCCTATTGTTCAAAGCGCTATGCCATATTAACTCATGTAACCTTCCCACAATTTAATCAAATTGTGGGAAGCCCTTTTTTTCGAGTTTTTTATTTTTATTTTTCTTACTACACCCCCATTTCAGCCATAAAGCCCATTTTAAAGACGAAGAAACATACACAGGAAGATGAATATTCTTCATTTTTAATGTATTACACAATCAACATAAAACACGGACACACTCAAGTTTCCAATTTTGACCAAGACACATGCTAAGTTCCATTTTAACCTACTAGGATGTCACATTACCACATAAACTATCTGTAACTGCAGATCGTCTTTCCTGAACTTTAGTCGGCCCTTCATCGGTATCAAGAAATTTCTAGTCCAGGGGCTCAGAATCTCTCGGAGATTCTCTGGTCCCAGACTAGCCAATCTAAATCTATTCCGTCCATTATTTCTTAATCTATTTGTCCAATCCTTTCTATTTCATCTGCCACAAATGACCTGGAAAAGCTAGAAGCAGATAACACTGTTATTTTAACAAACTCATTTTCAGGACAGATACCACACAGCAGAGAGTTAGGCTTAATTCTGGTTACCGGGTTTTAGCCGTGTTGCCTAAGGAGAAAATTACTTAATCTTGAGGCGTCTCAGTTTTCCTCATCTGTAAGATGAGGCTCCTACTACCAGCCTTGGGAGGATTAAATGAATTGCAAGCCGTTTAGGAGAATGCCTGGCAGATAATCAGCCTCATCAAGTGTTGTTATTTAACGTCATTACCGTAACACCCTGCTGCTCTAAGTCGAGTGGCTCGCCATTGACAGAATAAAACATAAATATTTTAGTTCAAACCCCTTCAGAGTCTGAATCCATCCTACCTTCCGAAACACATTCCACTGTTTTGCTACCCAAATGTCAACTTCTGCCAAAAGGATCTGCAACGGAACCTCCTAGCTCCAGCAGACGCCTCTTTGTCCTCCTTTCAAATTTCAGTTATTTAATCGAGCCTTTAGGGTACAACTCAAATCTCACCTCCTCCGGATTCCCACCACCCACCCGCACCAAGCCCTGGGTAACGTTGCCCTCCCCCGAATTTCACAGCACCGCAGGTTCACCCCATTCATTTGGCATTCACTCCGCTGTGCAAAGTTAGTAATCTTCCTGGTGTCCCAGCAGGATCGTTCAACCTGAGGGTGGGGGTGTGTCCCCTTCTTTGTGTATTAACACAGGCTCGTAAAGCCTCCAACACGCACTACAGAGTAGCTAATTTGCCGCTGCCACAAAAAGAGTTACTCGCTGATAGAAAAATTGGCCCGAAAAGGAACACAGTAGCGCTGTTTTCAACTGGGCAGGTGCCGGGTCGGTTTGGGCCGGAGAGGACGAAGAGGGCTGCCCCGAGGTTCCCCGGGCTGGGGGATGCGGGAAGGCGGGTCTCCAGCGAGCAGCGCGCGGCCACGGGCGCTGCCAATGGGGCAGCGCGGGGGCAGCAGCGAGGCCCCAGCGCGTAAGCCGGCCGCGGAGACGCGTCGAGCCCCCCGCCCCCGCCCCTCACCTTCTCCTCCTCTTCCTCCTCCTCCTCCTCCCCGGCTGAGCTGTAGGCCTCACAGTGGTGACGCGGGGTCATCCGGGGGCCCGTTACCACCTCATTCTCATCGGCGCACGGCGGCGGTGCGCGCGGGACGACGGGGCCGATTGAGGAGGGAGAAGAGGGGGAAGCGGGTCGGGGGGCGCCGGCGCTGGCGCTCGAGCGGGACGCACGGCTGCGGGCGCTGGGTCGGTCAGCGAATTAGTTCCATGATGACCCCCGGCCTGAGGCCGCCGCCGCTCGAGCTTGGGTGGGGAGGGGGCTCCCTCTCGCCATAGGGCGGCGGGGGCCGGGGAGAGGCGGGGGGGTGAGACCGGCTCTGCCCCTGCCCGGGGAAAGCGCCTCCGAGAGGAAATGGTGAAAGGGGGGGAGGGGGAAAAGAAAAGAAAAAAAAAAAAAAGAAAGGGGAAAGGGGGGAAAAAAAATAAGAAAAAGCGAGACAGAGGCGCTGCCGCGTCCGCTCGCGGGGAAGGCTGGGGAGGGAGGGGAAAGAAGGAAGAAGTGCCGGCTTCCTCGGCTCCGCCCTCGCGGACCGATTCCTAGACTCGCCTACTCCTTGTAAACAACACGGAATTGGTCTTTCACCCTTCCTCTTCCCTCCCTCCGCCTTTCTGGTGCAACGAAAGTACAGAGAAGTCCGGCCGAAAGGAGACGGGCTGGGGAAGTCGTTGACACTGGGATGGAAAGAGGGAGGACATTTTCTGGGGGCTAAGAAAATCCGTGGACTCATTTTCCTTGAAGGAGCGGAAGGGTTGCTTGCAGACTGCACGGTGACGTCAGCGTCTCCCGACCCCACGGAGGAGGCGTGTGGTGGCCGGGGAGTGTGCTGCGCATGCGCCTGGGGAAGAAAGATGCTGCCGAGCGCTGCGCTTGGGGGAAGGTAGCTCGCGATCGGCTCCTCTGGTCCAGCCTTAGGGTAGCTTGGTTTTATCTATCCCTACTCGTCTCCAGCGTCTTAGAATGATTCACTGGAAAGGGGATACTGTTCTCTTGGGTGGAGATCTTGCAAATTTGTTGACCTGGCAAAATATTATGTGTTCTCTTACCATTGACGTGTAAATAGAATTGCGGTTTTTCTCGCTGCCACATCGTGTGGGTGGAGGGAGATTCTAAAGGGTTTTAGAAATCGGAAAATGAGGGAGAATCAAATGATGGGTGCTTAAGGCCTCTGTGAAAAACTATAAACTATGCTGCTGACGGGGAGGAACCTGTTTGGCAATGCGCCAATTGGATTTTATCCACTTAACCAACACGTCTGGGTATTTCAGAATAGGTTTTATTACCAGGTACTTAACGAGTGTGTGGTGACATAAATGGGTTTTATTTGGGGTTCTGTTACTACAAAGGGTAACTTTTTGCTATTTTAACTGATTTAATTATTTAATGCTATGTAGTATTACAGAAAGTTTTGAAAGAGGAAGAGCTAGATCTCCATTTATAGAAGTCCCGTTTTTTTCCATTTCTTTCATATACTTGTTTTAATTGTCAGTGAAAAAATATGTATTGAGCTTATTTAGTGGCCAGACTCTCAGCAAACTGGAAGTAGCCCAGACAGACATAGCTCCTGCCTTCATGGAGTTTACAGTCCAAACAGAGGATAACCATTGAGCTATCAGTATGTAAAATTACCAAGTGCATTTATTTGTTCACTTGTACATGTATCCCCTCCCTAGAATATAAGGTCGCAAGTGGCAGGGATCTTGCATGTTTTGTTTCACCCTGTATCCCTGCATATAAAAGGCTCAATATTTGACCAAGTAAACAATTCTAGTATCAAAACCATTAAGATGGAAAATCTCCGGCTGCTATGGAAACACTTGCCTTTCTCCTGGTTTGGGATATCAGAGGTTTTTCTGAAGAAGTGACATTTAAGATGAGACTTGAAACCACTGGGCAAAGAATGATACAAGCAGAGGAAGCTATGTGAAAAGGCTCCGAAGCTGAGACGTTTCTAAGAATCTCTGAAAGCTACTGTGGTTGGCCCTCAGACAACTGAGGCAGGATGTGGAAGCAGAGGACAGATGCCATAGAACAGAAGAAGGAATGGGAAGTCCCATGGGAAGCCCTAGGAGGATTTCAAGTGGGTTGTATCCTTTTTTTTTTTTCTTTTTTTCACTTCATGTAGCCTATTATCATTTGGTCTTCATTCAACAAAGCCACCATTTTTCTGCATGTTTCTCTTGAGAGTGTAGCATTTCTGCATAATACTATTGAGAGTGTAACATAATTCCGTTGTTAGACCATGAAACTGCTTCTGATTTTCACTCCAATAAAAGTAATGCAAATTCCACTCTTAAATATATATCCAAGAGAAATGAAAATACTTGTCCATGCAAAAACGTTTTTACAAATGTTAGCATTATTCATAATAGCCAAAGATGAAACAACCTAAATGTTAATCAGCTGGTGAACGTATAAATCAAATGTGATACATCTATATACAATGGAATTTTTATTTTTAAGAGATGGGGTCTAGCTCCGTGACGCAGGTTTGGGTGCCATGAGACTTGCTATGTTGTCCAGACTGGTCTCAAACTCCTGGCCTCTAGCAATCCTCCCTCCTCAGCCTCAAAGTGCTGGCATTACAAGCATGAGCCATCACACCTGACCTATACAATGGAATCTTATTGGGCCATAAAAAGAAAATACTAATACGTGCTGTAACATACATAACCTTTGAAGGCAGTATGCTAAATGAAAGAAGCCAGTCACAAAAGACCACATATTATTTGATTCCATTTATATGAATGTCCAGAATAGGCAAATATATACAGACAGAAAGTAAGGAAGTGGTTGCTTAGGGCTAGGGGTAGGCATGGAATTAGGGGATGATAGTGAAATGATATGGGGGTTTCTTTTTTTCTTTTTTCTTTTTTTTGGAAAGAGGGTCTTGCTTTGTCACCCAGGCTGCAGGCTGGAGTGCAATGGCGTGAACATGGCTCACCGTAGCTTGACCTCCAGGATCAAGCAATCCTCCTGCCTCAGCCTCCTGTGTAGCTGGAACCACAGGTGCATGCCTCCATGCCCAACTAGTTTTTTGAAAGTTTCTTTTCGAGGTGAGAAAAATGTTCCGAGATTGATTGTGTTGATGGTTGCACAACTCTGAATATTCAGGTTGAGTATTATCCAAAATATTTGAGACCAGAAATATTTTGAATTTTAGACTTTTTTTTTTTCAGATTTGGAAATGTTTGCATTAAATTATGTACTTACTGGTTGAGCAACCTAGTCTGAAAATCCAGAATGAGCTTTCCTTTGAGTGTCATGTTGGCACTCAAAAGGTTTTGGATTTTGGAGCATTTCAGATTTTTGTATTAGGGACACACAACCTGTACTAAAAACCATTGAATTGTACACTTTAAATGTGTTACTTCTATGTTGTTTGAATTATATAATAATAAAGCTGCTACCCAAAAAATGAAAAAGAAAAATAATTCAGTTAACATCTTCATAACCTCTTTGGGACTATTCCTAGGTCCAACAATATTATGTTTTTATGGCTTTTACTGAATACCAGTTGTCAGTTGCAGGCAGAAGGTTAAACCAATTAAAATGTTACCAGGAGTCTTTAAGAGCTCCCGTTTAATTATATACTTATCCTTATTAAAACTATCTTACCGCCTATGAGATTGCCAGTGACAATTTAATCTACATTACTATAAATATAATTAGAAGTAATTAATAGGCGGGTAAGCAGTTGCAGTTGTCTGAACAAAAAATATGGATATTTTCTTTTTTTCCTTTTTTTTTTTTTTCTTTGAGACAAGGTCTCGCCCTGTCACCCAGGCTGGAGTGCAGTGGTGCGATCTCACCTCACTGCAGCCTCAACTTCCTAGGCTCAAGCAATCCTTCCACCTCAGACTTCTAAGTAGCTGGGAATACAGGTGTGCACCACCATGCCCAGCCAACTTTTGTATTTCTTGTAGAGACAGAGTTTTGTCACGTTGCCCAGGCTGATCTTGAATGCCAGAGCTCGAGCAATCCACCTGCCTCAGCCTCCCAAAGTGCTGGGATGACATGCATGAGCCACTGTGCACAGCCAATATGGACATTCTTGTTCATCAGTATTCACTTGTAAGACCTTACTTTAATTCACTTTTTTTTTTTGAGACAGAGTCTTGCTCTTATCACCCAGGCTGGAGTGCAATGGTGCAATCTCAGTTCACTGCAACCTCCTGGGTTTAAGCAGTTCTTCTGCCTCACCCTCCTGAGTAGCTGGGATTACAGGCGCACGCCACCACGCCTGGCTAATTTTTGTATTTTTAGTAGAGACGGTTTCGCCATGTTGGCCAGGCTGGTCTCAAACTCCTAACCTCAGCTAATCTGCCTGCCTTGGCCTTCCAAAGTGCTGGGATTACAGACTTGAGCCACTGTGGCTGGCCATATTTTTTTAATAACTAATAATTGTTTTTACAATGAATTGTAGTTGTAAAAATCGAAAGTTTATGAAATTCCCCAAGAAAATAAATAGGACATATAAAGAAAACATATTACCTGTGTATTGGTAAATAATTTCTATTTAGTAATTCTAAATAGTCAAGTTAGACTACCATTCTACATGGCATTTCTAGGTGTGGTAGTTCATGCCTGTAATCGCTTTGGGAGGCCAAGGAGAGGATCATTAAGCCCAGGAGTTTGCACTAGCCTAGGAAACACAGAAAGACCCTGCCTCTGGAGGAAAAAAAAAAGGAGAGAATAACTAATACATGTTGATCACTCACTGTGTACCAAACGTTACACTAAGCATTTTTATTGCATTCTTTTGTGTTTATCCCCACAGCACTCCTCTATAGTAGGTATTTTTGTTGTTCCTATTTTACAAAAGATAAAGAGGTAACGTAAATCCCAATATTGGTTGCATAGCTTAGAGGGGCACAGCTGGGATTCAAACTCAGCTTGACTGTCTCCAAAGTGTGGTATGCTTTCAGTCACTACTCTTTACTGCCTCTGCCTTGGAAGTTTCTGGCTTGCACTAAATTTTAGGACAAAAATAGTCACCTTATGGTGATTTTTGGCTTGTGTTTAATCTTAAAACAAATATTTTTAAAAATCTAATGTGCAGTTGTTATTTGTGTGTCCAAAGAGTAGATTTTTACTGGAAAAGGGTTTCAGACTTGTTTTGAGGAGCAGAGTAAGGAAGCAGGTGAGAAACAGCTATCAGAATAAAGGCAGTGGGCAAGTAGGATGCCTCATGCCTGTAATCACAGCACTTTGGGAGGCTGAGGCGGGCGGATCACTTGAGGCCAGAAGTTTGAGACCAGCCTGGCCAACATGGTGAAACCCCGTCTCTACTAAAAGTACAAAAAGTTAGCCGGGCATGGTGGTGTGTGCCTGTAATCCCAGCTACTCTGGAGGCTAAGTCAGGAGAATCGTTTGAACCTGGGAGGCGGAGGTTGCAATGAACTGAGATAGCGCCACTGCACTCCAGCATTGGTGACAGAGTGAGACCCTGTCTCAAAAAAAAAAAAAAGAAGAAGAAGAAGTATAAAGACTGTGTTCTGTAATGCAAAATAGTGTGAAGTGAGACCTCTTCAGAAGTCTAGGAAAATGGAAGGGAATCAAATTGATGGCCAGGAAGTGGTTCGCTATCATTAAATATTTCTAGAAATACTGCCTACATTTCTAGGAGTAAAGAAAGCAAGGCTATCTCATGTTTAATGACAAAAGCTTCTAGTCTCCTTTGTCCTAAATGAAATTTTTAGATAATGTTTCCACAAGACAATTTATGAAGGTACTATCTTGTAGGAGAGATATTAAAGCCTACAGGAACAAAAGAAATTATTTACTGTCATAATCACTTAGCATCTGCCCACACTTTAGAATTCTTTTAACAGCTTCTAAAATATTTTTCATTTATCTATACAGGGATAGAATGTAAGAGGAGTAAACACCCCAAACTAACTTAGTGTCAAGATACCAGGAGGAAAAAAAAAAAAAGTCCCCATTCACCAAATAATATAAAGAACTCCTCCTTAATATTAAGTGGGGAAAGTGCTCAGAGGGAATAAGTCAAGGAAGCCTCAAGCTGCCTTTTTTTTTTTTTTTTGCGGAGACAAGTGAACATTTATTTTTGTGCCTTTCTTCCTATGTGTATTTCAAGTCTTTTTCAAAACAAGGCCCCAGGAATCTCCAGATTCACTTGTGTCCCTGGGCTTGGTCAACTGCTGCAGGAGTCTTAGGGAACCTTGTACAAACGCTAGACATTAAACCCTAGAATAAAAAACATTACCAACATTAAACCCTAGAATAGAAAATGCAACAAAAGCAGGACTCCTTCTTCCATGGAATGTGCTGATTTCAGACAAGGCAGAAGCCAATGTAGGAAAGACTGAAATCTTTTTTTGGAACTGGACTGTGATGAGAGGTGCTTGCCATGAACATAAGCTACTGTCTTGTCTTGTCTTTTTTTTTTTTTTGAGACAGAGTTTCACTCTTGTTGCCCAGGCTGGAGTGCAATGGCGTGATCTCGGCTCACTGCAACCTCTTCCTCCCGGGTTCAAGCGATTATCCTGCCTCAGCCTTCTGAGTAGCTAGGATTACAGGTATGTGCCATCGTGCCTGGCTAATTTTTGTATTTTTAGTAGTAACGGGGTTTATCCATGTTGGTCAGGCTGATCTCAAACTCCTGACCTCAGGTGATCCTCCTGCCTCAGCCTTGCAAGGTGCTGGGACTACAGGTGTGAACCACTGTTCCCGGCCAGCTACTGTCTTTGACCCTTCCTTTCCAGTATTTGAAGATAAGGCAGGAAATAATCTTCTCTGAAGATATTTGATAAAAATTTCCAAAAAAACAAAAACACATGCTTCCACTTCATTGACAAAAATTTACTGCAGTTTGGCACCTGGGTCTAGTTCAGCTGGCGGATGAGCTGATCAGTGCATTCACCCTGATAGCCAGGTGTGCCCAGCTCCTTGAGGAAGCCCACTCTATTTTTGGTAACATGACAGGCCACTGAGTGGTGGAAAGGGCGCAAGAACCATGAGATCTCCTGGAAATGCTTCCCTGGGAAGGCAATTTCATGAATGAGATCTTCCAAGCATATGACACCAAACTTCCCCAAGTGCTCCTCAATCACTGTGTTTTCTGTCAGAGAGATGGTCTTATTCTTGACCTTGGCTTGTCCACGTTTCAAAATTCAAAATTCCTGGACTCCAGATTTGGAAATCCCTAGGTCACATAAGGTTCCACTATACGCAGCATTTTTAGGTTCTGGGGGGGTGGCTTTTACAAAGACACCATTAAAAATTGTCTTTAGGTGAAGTCTTGCAGTGGTTCTCTGCACTAGTAAACTCATGCCATCAATCCTTTCGATGCGCACAGCAAAGGCCAAAGAATGTTTATCTGGCAATCCCAAGGCGTGCGGTTTCGCTTCTAGTGGTCTAAGATGCACCTTGTCATGTTTCTGCCGCCAGGAATCATGTTGGAATGATTCCAGTCACTTAGACCTGAGCCCTTTTCCTTTCCTCTGCTCGTTCTTTGCCAAAAGTGCCTGCTTTGCCTGGGTGGCTTTGAGGGCTTGATAAGCCTTCCCCTTTTTCAGGAGATTTTCTGGAGCCAAAGGGATTTTTCTTTGCCCTTGCTTCACCATCTTTCTAGTGGTGCAGCTACTGATCTTGCACAACGCCACCACATGGCGAAGACAGCACTCGCTCTGTTCACTTGACCATAGAGACATCAGTTCTAGCTCACACTGGAGGACCCAGAGAGCCAGCCTCCACTTAGCAGCAGTGAGCCACTGAGGTCCTGCTAACCCTGATTCTTGCCAAAAGTTGCAGCGCTTCCAAGCTTTTTAGAGCCTGTGTCATTTTCAAAACCCAGCCCTTTTCTTGTAAGTTAGTGTCATCACACTGGCAGTTTGGCTGTGGACAATAAAGTGCTTCCCACAATGCACCTACAACTTCTGCTCTAGCCACGGTGCCGCACTTCCAGCGTGGCTCTGCTGCCGCCTCAAGCTGCTTTCTAAACTTTGGCCAACACGCAATATAAACTGGCTTTAGGTTTCTCATATTTAGGGAGTGATTTAGAAAAGTCTCACCAGAAGGGATCATTGGTTTCATGCTTCATTAAGAGGAGCTATGGAGATCAAATAGCAACCACCTATTTGAAAGTTGTATCTCAAAAGACTTCAGTAGAAAGATTTGCCAAGGAAAAGAGTCAAAGTCTGTAAAACATTAGAAGAGATTTATTCTGATCCAAACAGGAGTGACCAGTGGCCCAAGACGCAGTCTTAAGAGGTCCTAAGAACATGTGCCTAGGATGGTAGCTTGGATTTATGCAATTTAGGGAGACATAAGGCGTCAATACATGTAGGATGTACATTCGTCTGTCCAGAAAGGTGGGACAACTGGAAACAGGGAGGGTGGAGAGTGAGGGTGTTCCAGGTAATAAGTGGATTCAAGGATTTTCTTTTCTTTCTCTGTCTCTCTTTTTCTTTTTCTTCCTTCGTTTCCTTTTTTCTTTTTTTGAGACAGAGTCTCACTCAGTCGCCCAGGCTGGAGTGCAGTGGCACGATGACAGCCTCACTGCAACCTCTACCTCCCAGGCTTAAGTGATTTTCAGTTTTCCTGCCTCAGCCTCCTGAGTAGCTGGGATTACAGGCGTGTGCCATCACGCCCAACTAATTTTCATATTTTTTTTAGTAGAGACAGGGTTTCACCATGTTGGCCTGGCTGGTCTCAAACTCTTGGCCTGGTTGCTCCAGCCTCCCAAAGTGCTGGGATTAAAAGCTTGAGCCACCACACAGCCAATTCAAGGATTTTTCAATGGGCAATTAGTTGAAAAAGTTAAATTGTTGTCTAAAGACCTAGAATCAGTAGAAATGAATGTCTGGGTTAAGATAAGGGGTTGTGGACACCAAGGTTCCCATTATGAGGCAAAGCCTGCAGGCAGCAGGCTTCAGAGAGAACAGTCTGCAAGTGTTTCTTATGAGATTTTAGAAAGTGCAAGACTTCTGTTGATTTTCTCCTGGATTAGGAAAAAATCCTGGAAAGGAAAGGGGATGCTCTAGAGAATGTAGATTTTCCCCACAAGAGACAGCTTTGCCGGGCTGTTTCTAGATATGGCAAAGAAACATGTTTGGGATTAAAATATTTTTATTTCCCTCTTTGTCTGTCATGTGATGTTATGCCAGTCAGGTTGGAAAGCAATCCATGTTATCTGGTGTTAAATAAAACCCCTCTAATGAACTTTATGGTTTATAGGGCGTGACTCCCCAGGCCCCTTACATAGGAATTTGGGCAAGAGAAGAAAAAGGTCAGAGTTTAGTTCTCACATTTTATTTAATTATTTTTATTTGGGAGAAAAATACATCATTAAAACAATGTGTCATTTTACTCTTTTCCAGAACTGTTTTGAATTGTCAAAGGACAAAGTTACAGCAAATTTAAACACCTCAGCTGGCTTTATTGAAATTCTAGAATCAGGCAACCCTTATTTTATTATTTATTATTTATTCTATAAAATACAATTTAAGTGTTCCAGTGAGCTGAGCGGAAGAGTTTGGCTTTATAGGCAGAGGAGGACTGAAGCAGAAACAAAGAAAGAACGGTCATTTCAAAGTCACTTTCCTTGTAAAGCAGAGACAGAGAGAACAATAGAAAAATGACTGGTTAACATCAAGTTATTTGGGGTTAAGGATTACAACAGAGGGAATTTTCTTGGGAGTGGTGGAATGCTGTAGTCCCAGCTACTTGGGAGGCTAAGGCAGGAGGATTCCTTGAGTTCAGGAGATCAAGGTCAGTCTGGGGAAGGTAATGAAACACATCTCTTAAAAAATAAATATGAAAATAAAAAACTAAACCAGGGAGGACTTTATTATCATGCAGATTAAAACTGACCTATTTGGGAGATTAACTGTTACCTCTCCTGATTTCTCAGATAACAACTTAGTTTGGTGACATGAAACTTCAGCATGGGTGACTGTTTTGATTTTCAGTCTAGTCCCTTGAGGCCTAGTGCAGGAGCTTAGTCCAAAACAATGGCCTCCTATAATTTTTATTTAACAGAATCAGGAACCACCAAATTTAGTATGTAATCAGACTATCAACACACTCTTATCAAGCACTTGCAGGGGAAGATGTGTAGAGAAGGGTAAAAATCCTCCAAGTTTTATTTTAGTGTCCTCACACATGTTTACTATAATACTTATTTCTTCTCAGTAAAGGAAAAGAATTATGTTTTGGGAGTCAATTTAAATTATCCACAATCAAGCCAGGAGCAGTGGCTCATGCCTGTAATCCCAGCACTTTGGGAGGCCAAGGCAGAAGGATTGTTTGAGCTCAGGAGTTGGAGACCAACCTGGGCCACATGGTGAAACCTCGTCTCTACCAAAAATACAAAAAATTAGCTGGGTGTGGTGGTGCGTGCCTGTGGTCCCAGCTACTGGGGGGCGCTGAGGTGGCTGAGGTGGGAGGATCACTTGAACCTGGGAGGTAGAGGTTGCAGTGAGCAGAGATCTCGCCACTGCACTCTAGCATGGGTGACAGAGTGAGACTCGTCTCGAAGTAAATAAATAAATAAATAAATAATCCATAATCAGGGTTTCTAAGACTGCATTCTTGAAAAACTAAGCTGCCTTTATTATGAGATAGTGATTTAACAAATATTTGAGTCCCAGTAGCATACTGGGTTAGGCACTAAAAGAGATTCTAAGGTGAATGAAATATAGACCTGCTAATAAGAAACATAATTATTCATTCTTTAATTCAGCAACAGTTGCTAGCCATGTGACCTTGAGGCAAGTTACTCAGCATTTTTTTTTTTTTTTTTTTTGAGACAGGGTCTCGCTCTGTCACCCAGCTTGGAATGCAGTGGCACAATCATAGCTCACTGCAGTCTTAACCTCCCGGGTTCAAGTGATCCTCCCATCTCAGCCTCCGGAGTAGCTGGGACTATAGGTGTGTGCCACCATGTCCGGATAATTTTTGTATTTTTGGTAGAGACGAGTTTCACCATGTTGCCCCAGCTAATCTCAAACTCGTGGGCTCAAGGGATCCACCCACTTTGGCCTCCCAAAATGTTAGGATTACAGGCCTACTATGGCCTACTCAGCTTTCTATAATTGGACCTGTTTCCTCATCTGTAAAACGGAGGTGATAATATATCTCCTACAGTCTTTATGACAATTAAATGGGATAATATTTGCAAAAGGCTTAGAACAATGTATGACACATAGGAAACCCTCATTTTTAGCTTAACTATTGTAAGAGGTCTTTATGTGCTAGGTTTGAGTATGTGAGGTATTAATGATTTGCTGTGTAACAAACTACCTCAAAATATAGTTGCTTAAAACAACAAATATGTATTATCTCACACAGTTTCTGAGGCTCAAGAGCTCTAAGCTGGGTGGTTCTGGCTCAGCATCTTTCATGACGTTACTGTTAGTGGTGGCAAATCCATACATGTCTGCAGCAACCTCAATTCTTGCCTCCTCAGAAGAAAGAATTTGACTGAGGGACATAAGGCAAAGGTAGAGACTGAGGCAAGTTTTAGAGCAGGAGTGAAAGTTTATTACAAATCAGGCCAGGCACGGTGGCTTATGCCTGTAATCCCAGCACTTTGGGAGGCCAAGGCGGGCGGATCACCTAAGGTCGGGAGTTCGAGACCAGCCTGACCAACATGAAGAAACCCCGTCTCTACTAAAAAAAAAAAAAAAAATACAAAATTAGCCGGGTGTGGTGGCCCCTGCCTGTAATCCCAGCCACTCAGGAGGCTGAGGCAGGAGAATCGCTTGAACCCAGGAGGCGGAGGTTGCGGTGAGCCAAGATCGCGCCACTGCACTCTAGCCTGGGCAACAAGAGCAAAACTCTGTCTCAAAAAAAAAAAAAAGTTTATTAAAAATCTTTAGAACAGGAATGAAAGGAAGTACACTTGGAAGAGGCTGAAGTGGGCGAGTTGAGAGATGAAATGTGTGGTTTGACTTTTTGACTTAGGGCTTTGTATGTTGGCGTGCTTCTGGGGTCTTGTGTCCCTTCTCCCCTGATTCTTCCTTGGGGTGGACTGTCTGCATGCACAGTGGCCTGCTAGAGCTAGGGAGGGAGCATGCTCAGTGTGTTCACTGGCATGTATGCATGCTCGCTTGAGGCGTTCTTCCCTTACTAGTCAAATGTTTATAGAAGGTCATGTATCAGTTAAACTGCCAATTTGCCTCTTAATGTGCATGCTTGAGCCCACTCACCCAATTCCTGAGATCTTATTGGGAAGCTGATAATCACCAGTTTCTGGTGTTTTTGTTTATTGGAAAACTTACTTTCCCTGATACTGCCTGCAACCAATTATTATTTTAGAGAGACAGTTTAATAACGGCCTGACCATCACCTGATGGTTGCCTGACATTCGTGATGTGGGAGCCTCTCTCCTGCTCTGCTCATGTCTGACTAGCTATCTACTGTAACATTTCAGTGAACTTGTTGACTGGGGCTGAAGTCATGGAGGGGCTGGAGAATCTGCCTCCCAGTTCAGTTACTGTTGGCAGAGGCTTCAGTTCCTTGCCACTAGGTCTCTCCATTGGGACCAAGATCAGGCAGCTGGCTTCACATATAACAAGTGATGGTGGGGGAGGGCAGAGAGAGACAAGATAGAAGCTGCAACTGCTGCCATATTCTGTTCAGTAGAAGCAACTCACTAAGTCCAGGCTATACTGAATGGGAGAGGGATTAAACTTGAAGTGTATCAAAGAATTCATGGACCTATTTTTAATGGAAAGAAAAGTAAGGGTTATCTAAGTAGACAAGAACAGATATGATAGGCAAAGGGTGTAGCAGAAACAAAGGAATAGAGATAATAAGAGAATTACATGGAATGCACTCTAGCATGGCTAGAGAATTAAGGTGATTACTTCTTCCCATTTTATTTTATTACTGTTGTTATCATTACTGTTTGGAGACAGGGTCTTGCTCTGTTGCCTGGGCTTGATTGAGTGCAGTGGTGTAATTATGGCTCACTGCAGCCTCAACTCCTGGGCTCAAGCAGGAGCCCAGCTAATGTCTTTTGTAGAGACAGAGTCTCACTATGTTGCCCTGGCTGATCTCAAACTCCTGGTCTCAAGCAGTCCTCTCACCTTAGCCTTCCAAAGTGCTGGGACTACAGGTGTGCACCACCACACTCAGCCTCACTTATTTCCATGTTATTTCTTTGCTTGTTTGCTTGTTTTTTGTGATGGCGTCTCGCTTTTGTTGCCCGGGCTGGAGTGCAATGGCACGATCTTGGCTTGCTGCAACCTCCGCCTCCCGGGTTCGAGCTATTCTGCCTCAGCCTCCCAAGTAGCTGGGATTACAGGCCTGCACCACCATGCCCAGCTAATTTTATATTTTTAGTAGAGATGGGGTTTTACCATGTTGTCCAGGCTGGTCTCGAACCCCTGACCTCAGGTGATCCACGCACCTTGGCCTCCCAAAGTAAAGTAATTTTCCCAATATAGACAGTTAGTAGATGGCAGATCCAGAGCTTCAATCCATATTTCTGATTATAGAATCTTTGATTTTATCTCTATATTGGGGTTCTCCTGAGAAAACATAGCCAACAGGGTGTGTGTGTGTGTGTGTGTGTGTGTGTGTGTGTGTGTGTGTGTCTGTGTGGAGAGAGAGAGAGAGAGAGAGAGAGAGAAATTTATTTTAAGGGATTGGCTCATGCAATTGTGGAGGCTTGGTAAATCCGAGATCTGCAGGCTAGGCTGGAGACCTAGGGAAGAGTGGCAATTTCAAGGCCATAATGAGTCTGCTAGCTGAATTCCTTCTTGGTCAGGGGAGATCAGTGTTTGCTCTGTTACGATCTTCAGCTGACTGGATGACACCTACTCTTATGGAGGGTAACATGCTTTATTCAAATTACACTGATTTAAATGTTAATCTCATCCATTAAAAAATAAAATAAAATAAAAAACATCTACTCAGAAACTCCAGAATGATGTTTTACCAAGTATCTGAGCACTGTGGCTCAGACAAGTTCACACATAAAATTAACTGTCTTACTACCTTATACAACAATGACAATTTACAGTTCAGATTGCAAAGGGCCTTGAATGCCATTTTGTTGGATTTATGAAAATTAACCAGTGGCTCTCTGAGACACCTGACCTTGATCATCTGATACTGGCAGCAGGAATGAGGTGGGGTGTGTGTCCTATAGAATAGTTAATTTCTTTAGGGAATGTATGTTGGAATATTTGCCTGTCATGCTTGATTTTCAACCTTGTTTTGACACGTGACAAATGGATGTTTTTTTCCTTTAAATACTTTTCCTTTTGGTCCACATATTTTTAGTAATTAATCATTTTTTATACATTTTATATGTTTCTTTTTTCTTTTTTGCGGGGGGAACAGAGTCACTCTCCGTCACCCAGACTGGAGTGCAGTGGCACAATCTTGGCTCACTGCAACCTTGACCTTCTGGTCTCAAGTGATCCTTCCACCTCAGCTTCCCAGGTAGCTGGGACTACAGGCACATGCCACCATGCCCTGCTAATTTTTGTAGAGATGGGGTCTTGCCATGCCTCTCAGGCTGGTCTTGAACTCTTGGCCTTAAATGATCCTTCTGCTTTGGCCCCCCAAAATATTGGGATTACAGGTATGAGCCCCCTCACCCAGCCATTTCATGTATTTCAATATGATGACTTACATTTCAAAATATTTTTCTTTGGCCGGGCGCAGTGGCTCATGCCTGTAATCCCAGCACTTTGGGAGGCCAAGGCAGGTGGATCACCTGAGGTCAGGAGTTCAAAACCAGCGTGGCCAACATGGCGAAACCCCATCTCTACTAAAAATACAAAATTAGCTGGGCGTGATGGTGGGCGCCTGTAGTCCCAGCTGCTTGGGAGGCTGAGGTAGGAGAATCGCTTGAACCCCAGAGGTGGAGAATGTAGTGAGCCGAGATTGTGCCACTGCACGCCAGCCTGGGTGACAGAGCAAGACTCCGTCTCAAAAATGTATATATGTCTGTATATATATATTTTTTCTTTATTGTATATTCTCTTCTATTTAGTCTTTCTTAACTTTCTTTTTCTTTCTCTTTGAGGGCTTATTTCAAGGCTTACTTTTAGATATCCCTCCTACCAAAGTGCAATGTGAATTTAGTAAAGAAGACAGAAATGTAGGTGAGAACTAAAGGACCTAGTTTATAGACCATCTGGACCAGGAGATTCAAAAGGTATAAATATTGTTCAAGCTTCATTTCTTTGCAGGCAGTGCATAAAAGAAAGCTATTTCAACCTTGATGCTGGAGAGATTTCTCTCTGCAGCTAACATAGAACAGGAAACCTTAATGTTTTTCTTGGAGCCTCAGAATTTAAAGTCACATTGGTCCCAGACTGTTGTTTTGGACCACTTGAAACAGCAGGAGAAAACACATAATTGGGAGTGGGCTGGAGAATGTTATGAGGCCACCCAAAAGTGATCTGGATTATAAATCTATGCATACACCCTATTAGGAGAGAACAGGAAGTAGAATCTAGAAAACCAGTAGAGCTAAAGTTCTGATAAGCTAGAAGAAAAAGCAGAACTGGACTTGCAGAGTAATTGGGGGCTGAGACCTCATAATAGAATGTAAAGCAGAGTAAAAGGATTGGGAGCTAGTTTTATGGAGGTATCCATATTCTAGTCAGTTGTTTTGTGGAAACCGCAAAAGGGAGGGTGAGCATCAGGTGATTAGTTAAAATCAGCAGTGCAGTGGCTGTTTTGAAAGGGCTGGTTTCTGTTTTGCCTGTAGGGAAGGAAGCCCGATGGTGGTTAGCAAGGGAGAGAGTATAAGGAGTGGGACCTCCCATTGCATCATGGCCCTGGGAACTAGTTTTAAGGTTTCTCTGTGGTCCCCTTGGCCAATAGGGGGTCTTTTTAGTCACTTGGGGAGCTTTCCCAGAGAAGATTTTGAAAGTTTATTCATCTTTTTGTCTTTAATAAAATTAAACCATCTTAGAAAAATAGTTTTTCCTATTTTACCTTGAAAGATTGCCAGGTGTGGGCATTCTGTGAATTCTCTAACACATTCCAAAGGAATTTTCTTCTCCTTTTAATTGTGTTCCGGAAGCCATTGTTAATAGGTTACTCATTTGAACCGTATGACAGCAGGAAGTAAGACGCAAAGATCTAACCATACTAAACAACTCTTTGGATTACCCCATGTAGAAAATGGTCAGCTAATTTTGACTTAAATCTTGCTTATACTAATGACCACTTGCATTTTGAAGAAAAAATTAATCATATTCCCAAATCTACTACTCTAAAGTATGAGATAATTTCTATTTCAGAATCTTTTTGCTTTTGTTTTTAAGACAGAGTTTGCTCAGTCCCCCAGGCTGGAGTTCAATGGCATGATCTCCGCTCGCTGCAACCTCTGCCTCCTGGGCTCAAGTGATTCTCGTGCCTTAGCCTCCCGAGCAGCTGGGACTATAGATGTGAGCTTTTATTTTTGTATTTTTAGTAGAGATGGGGTTTTGCCCATGTTGCACAGGCTGGTCTCAAACTCCTAGCCTCAAGTGATCTGCCTGCCTCAGCCTCCCACAGTGCTGGGATGATTACAGGCATGAGCCACCACCCTCAGCCTGTTCTATTCCAGAATCTAAAGTGTCTTCTGAACACTTGAGGATAAGGTAAGGTAAAGAGAAGAAAATAATGGTGGAGAAATATGGTGAGAGAAACCAATCTTTATGGGGCAGAAGCTGCAATATTCTATGAGATCTTTCCCTCCTCCCCAAATATCAAATATTCTCCATCATGCCTTTTAGAGAGGGCTACTGGCCAATTTTTATAGGTTCACTGAAACTTGGCCTCTTGAACACTATCAAGAATTTACAATATTCAGGCCAGGTGTGGTGGCTCACGCCTATAATCACAACACTTTGGGAGGCCAAGGTGGGTGGATCACCTGAGGTCAAGAGTTTGAGGCCACCATGATGAAACTTTGTCCCTACTAAAAATACAAAAAATAGTTGGGTGTGGTGGTGTGCACCTGTAATCCCAGCTACTTGGGAGGCTGAGACAGGAGAATCGCTTTAACCTGGGAGGTGGAGATTGCAGTGAGCTGAGATTGTGCCACTGCAATCCAGCCTGGGTGATAGAGCGAGACTCCACCCCCCTTCCCCCAAAAAAGAATTTACAATATACATATAAATAGGCAATAAATATTAAAAGCCTGATATGAATGCCAAGTCACTTTTTTTCACCCAGAGAATTGCTGAGTAGAAAATAGACCAGATTTCATTTGACAGCTACTCCCACATGCATTATAATACACACACCATATTCCTTACTGTAGAAAGTTACAGTTAAGGTTATAGGAACTGGATCTTGTCCATATGAAAAAACAAAGACTATGTTAGTAATAGTATTGCTTTTATATTTATGTATAGTATATTGTTATTTGCCTTTGCCTTTAAATATATTACTATTTTGGCCCTTAAAATTGTTCAAAAACCCAGGTTCACCAAGTTCTCATTAGTCACCGAATTAAAATTGCATTTATAATAATGAGAATGTCAAATAGTATATATTTAATTTTATAAGTTTCTTATACATTTTAAACAAAAGAGCCAAGATAAAATGCAATTTTCTAAACCAATAAAGCCAGGATACTTTATCATAATGTTAAAATTATCCCTGATGTTAGGAATTAAAGGCTAACATTAGGAAATCTTTTCAAAAGATTTTTTTGAGTAGAGGGCCTTTTTTATGTTGAGTCAACCAATTTACATTAAACAATTCAGTAAAGTTTACTATAATCAATACACAGTATATCCTCATATTCCACAGCAGCTTCAGAGGTTAGTAGTATGACAATAGTAGTTTCTGGCTCTGAGCCCCCATCTGTGTAAATACTGGCACCGCAGTTCTCCAATTTTCCTAGCACTCAAAATTCCTCCTTCTCTTGGCAGGTCCCGGAAGAGTCAACTTGATCTTTTGACAGCCATTAAGAGAACTCCATCTCTTTTTTCTGTGCCTGGTCACTTTGGCACAGCTGTCTTGCTGACACTCTTCAGATATGCGCTGACCTTGGCATGCCACTAGGGGGTTGCTGCCTCATAGTATGTACTTACCAATCGTCACGCTCCACCATTGCTGATGCTAGATTGAGTCCCTTCACGTTAGTGTCTCTGTTGTTCTAGGTAATGGGGGAGTGGAGTGAAGTGGGATCCTGTCCGTGCTGGTGTTACAATCTGTTAATGAGTTTCTAAAGAGGGTCACCTTGCTTTACATTTTTATGGAGAGCTTAGTGTTAAATTTTATGTCGACACATTTTCTTGCAGTTCTTAGCTCTTACGCTCCTGCCAATTCCATGGTACTGGATCAGGTAACATTTAATGTCACATGACTTCAACAACCCCTGAAAGGGGCTGGACGCTTTAACTCAAAACTATTCAGAGCCGGGCGCGGTGGCTCAAGCCTGTAATCCCAGCACTTTGGGAGGCCGAGACGGGCGGATCACGAGGTCAGGAGATCGAGACCATCCTGGCTAACACAGTGAAACCCCGTCTCTACTAAAAATACAAAAAAAACTTAGCCGGGCGAGGTGGCAGGCGCCTGTAGTCCCAGCTACTCGGGAGGCTGAGGCAGGAGAATGGCGTGAACCCGGGAGGTGGAGCTTGCAGTGAGCTGAGATCCGGCCACTGCACTCCAGCCTGGGTGACAGAGCGAGACTCCGTCTCAAAAAAAAAAAAAAAAAAAAAAACTATTCAGAGTGAGTTCCCTGCCCACTTCAGGTCATCCCAAAGAAACCAAGCTGACCATGAAACCAGGAGATAATGTTACAAACACACTACTCACTACTGTGGGTTCCAAAGCATTGTCCTCTTTCTCGCTTTCTGTCCCTTTCCTCTCTCTCATCCTACTCCAATCTGCTCTACTTTCCAGACTGCAGCAAAGGCCCTTTGTTACATGTAACTTTTACTTTTTAAGAGAGAAATTTATTTTCTGTCAACAGAGAAGTATAAATATAAAATTCTATTAAATAAATAATAGAGAGTTTTCATTTAATACAGTTAGTTAAGAAGAGATAAGGAAAAAGCATTGTGCCTGAAGACAACATTTGAAATTAATCTTTATTACTTGGTTGTCTAAGTTTCATTTTTCCTATCAGAAATAGCTTTTTATTTAGTTAGATCCACCAGCTTGTTTCTTCAGCATTAACCGGGTTTTAATGATCTGCTTCTTACAAACATTCAATTGCCTTTTTCTCAAGCCCCTTTTCTGCGTAGGACCCACAGAGAAGCAGCGGGAAGGAATTATATCCCGGATGAAGCATCCTCACCAGAGCAATATCATTCCATGTTGTATTTGCCAATAAGTCGATGACATTAGGCCTTTTCAGTAGAGTCCCCATTTCTTTTTCTTCCAGACGTTAGATATTTTTCAAAGTGAATTTTAAGTACCTTTTTAAAGATCCAGACTACAATAAATTCTTCTCCAATGAAACACAACATAATACAGTGTGTGGTTCAGACTGATACTAGTATCAGTTGATTTTGCAAGCCACATTTACTAGTAAAAGCTGGAGTTGTGTGACCCTATCTTATTCAATAAACAAGTATCCAAATATTTATTGAGCACCAACTCAATATAGGGCCTTGGACTGAATTAAAGTAGCAAGCTGACCACAAAACCAGGAGATAATGTTACAAACACAGTATTCCGATTGTGCAGTGATCACAATTTTAAGGTAAGATTGGGAACAGCTATGAAAATATTTTGTGTAACAGAATGAAAAATTTCTTGCAGGGCAAGGTGGCTCACACCTGTAATCCCAGCACTTTGGGAAGCCAAGGCGGGTGAATCACCCGAGATCATGAGTTCAAGACTAGCCTGTCCAACATGGTGAAACCCCATCTCTACTAAAAAGACAAAAATTAGCCAGGTGTGGTGGTATGCGCCTGTAGTCCCAGCTACTCAGGAGGCTGAGGCCGGAGAATCCCTTGAACCCAGGAGGCAGAGGTTGCAGTGAGCTGAGATTGTGCTACTGCACTCCAGCCTGGGAGACAGAGTGAGACTCCATCTGAAAAAAAAAATTGAAAATTTCTGCATATGTCTGGATTGAAATTACCCATGAAGTCATATAGGACTTATTTCGGAGGATATTTTTTTATCTATTCCAATGTTGGGTTAGGTTTGTGCCTTAATATTCTTCAGGATTTAACTACACCAGATGCAAAGGAAGTAAATGCCGAAACCTCATAGCCAAGTCTACTATTTTCCAGTACTTTTGTGTGAAATTATTCTGACATAGTAAAGTCGAATGCCTCCTACTGTTTTTCTGATAGCTCTGCTATTGACTGGATGTTTGTGTCCCCCAAAATTCATATGTTGAAGTCTAATCCCCAGTGTGATGGTATTTGGAGGTGGAAACTTTAGGAGGTACTTAGGTCAAGAGGATAGAGTCCTTGTGAATGGGATTAGTGCTCTTACAAGAAGAGATGTGAGAGAGATGATCTCTCAGCCATGTGAACATACAGCAAAAGGCACCTGTCTACAAACCAAGAAAAGACCCTCACCGGATATCTGCTGGTGCTTTGATCTTGAACTTCTCAGTGTCCAGAACTGTAGGAAATAAATGTTGTGTAAGCTACCCGTTATGTTGTAATTTTGTTACAGCAGTCCAAACTAAGACAAACAAGGTTCTTAGCCTTTTGGTTTTATTATGTTTACTATTTTTGGCGACCCCCTAATGATTTCTTCCTCAAGGGAAAATTCAAACCACATCCTCACCAAGATGCTCTGTCTTGTCAATTATTTTCTGCATGTATCTTCCCTATTTCCCCTTACATTTACCCTACTTGTAACTGTACCTCACCTTACGGCAGGTTCCCACTTTGGTTTTTATTTTGTTTTGTTTCTGAGACAAGGTCTCACTCTGCTGCCCAGGGTGGAGGGCAGCGCTGTGATCTTAGCCCACGGCAGCCTAGACCTCCAGGCTCAAGTGATCATCCTGCCACAGCCTCCCAAGTAGCTGGGACTACAGGTGTGTACCACTATGTCTGGCTAATTTTTTTTTTTTTTAATATTTATAGAGATAGATCTCACTATGTTACCCAGGCTGATTTCAAACTCCTGGCCTCAAGCAATCCTCTGGCCTTGGCCTCCCAAAGTGCTGGGATTACTGCTGTGAGCCACCATGTCCTGTGACTTTTCCTAAGCATTGTTAGCTTTCGTCTTTATTCTAAGATTCTATTCAGATCTAGTGGATCTATCTCACCCCCCAGGACTCTGTTTATTGCCCTTGATCTAGGTTTACTGTGCAGTGATAAACACATCATCTCTCTAAACATCTTCTGTGCTCTTCTGTTACTTATGTCAGGTTCCAGTGTGTGTGGAGAGAATCATCTAAAAGGTCTGCATTATACTGGTCTGGAGGCATGAGGTGTTAATTAGGGTACTGGCTATGTTGTTGGAACAAGAAACTAAAAAATACACAGATTCCCAAGTGGTGGCTCTATAACATAGAGAATTTAGCTCCTTCCCCCTTGTTGCTTTCCCATGCTTAGGGAGTTGGCTTCATTTCTGTGTCTGAAAATGGCTCAACCACCACATCCTCATTCCAGCCCACTTAAAGGGAAAAGAATGAATGAAGCACCTGGCCCAGAAATTGCATATATTACTTCTGCTTACATTCCATTTTATTTCTTTTGGGGGGTGGGTGGGACAGGGGGACAGGGTCTTACTCCATTACCGAGGCTGGAGTGCAGTACTTGATCTTGGCTCACTGCAACCTCCACCACCCAGGCTCAAGCGATCCTCCCACCTCAGACTCCTGAGTTGCTGGGACTACAGGCATGCACCACCACACCCAGCTAATTTTTTGTATTTTTGTAGAGATGGGGTTTCACCATGTTGCCCAGGCTGGTCTCAAACTCATGGGCTCAAGCAATCCACCCACCTCAGCCTCCCAAAGTGCTAGAACTATAGGTGTGAGCCACTGCGCCCAGTCACATTCCATTTTTAATGCAATCTTTAGCTATATTTGGCTCCAGCCTTCGTATAAAAAGAGATAAAGGTATTGAGAGGACAATTAGCCAACTCTGTCTACCACATACTGTAATTTCTGTTGTTGTTTTTTTGGAGGCAGAGTGTCACTCTATCACCCAGGCTGGAGTGCAATGGCACGATCTTGGCTCACTGCAACCTCCGTCTCCTGGGTTCAAGTGATTCTCCTGTCTCAGCCTCCTGAATGACTAGGATTACAGGCATGTGCCACCACACCTGGCTAATTTTCGTATTTTTGGTAGGGACAAGGTTTCACCATATTGGCCAGGCTGGTCTTGAACTTCTGGCCTCAAATGATCTGCCCACCTCAGCCTCCCAAAGTGCTGGGACTACAGGTGTGAGCCACTGCACCAGGTCCACATGCTGTGATGTCATCTAGATCCCTTAAAAATAATTTTTTAGAGGCCGGGCATGGTAGCTTATGCCAGTAATATTAGCACTTTTGGAGGCCAAGGCCAGTGGATCACTTGAGCCCAGGATTTCAAGACCAGCCTGCACAACATGGTGAAACCCCATCTCTGCAGAAAATACAAAAATTAGCCAAGTGTGGTGGCACGTGTCTGTAGTCCAAGCAAGCTACTGGGGAGGCTGAGGTGGGAGGATTGCTAGACCCCAGGAGGTCGAGGCTGCAGTGAGCTGAGATTGTGCCCACTGCACTCCAGCCTGAGTGACAGAGTAAGACCCTGTCTCAAAAATAATAATAATTTTTAAAAGGCAATAACTAGCAGTTGGTGCTTTGGCCATTCAGTTCTTGCATCCTAGTTCTCTGGAAGTTCCCACTAGTATTCAGAGCAGAGGTGGGAGGATCGCTTGAGCAGGAGGCTGGAGGTAGTAAGAAAAATAAGGCTTTTTGATCTGATCTCTCTTTATGCTGTGATCCCTATGCCATTTGTCCCTGCCAAAAATGTAACCTGTGCATTGACTGTCACAATTTGCCAGATTTTGACTTTTTGATCACCTTATCTTCAATGTACATTTATGCTATAATACATTAAAGATATACTAGTAAGACTAGGAAGCTGAATGTACCCCTTTCTTAGGTAGCTAAAATCTCAATACTTTTGAGTGCCCTTCACTTTACTCTTCGTAGATAGGGAGTCTTTTTGTTTAGGGACCTCATCACCCTAGCTGCATGCCTTGTCCATCTCAGTAGCTTGTTCCTTTGATGCCGCCAGTCTGAGCTTCAGCATGCTACTTGCACTCCACAGGAAGCCTTGTAGTCTTGAGCATATTCCACAGGATGTGTGCTTCCTTCCTTAACTACTCTGAAACCTGTGGCTGATAAGTACACCATTGTCTTAATGGAGATCTCTGCTGATAAGAACCAAAACTTCCTCAACACAGCTCTATGGGTATAGGCAGGAAGGGTATTTATTGAAGCGATTCAGGGGCATATCTGATAATCTAATTTCAGAATATAGAATCCTATTGCATAGGAAGTAGTCATCCAATAGCTACCCTTTTTGGGATCAGATGATCTCTCATCTCTGCTTCCCTAGGTATGTCCATTTGTTCCTTCTCTATCTCATTCTTTTTTTTTTTTTTTTAATGCTTTTTGTGAAAACTTTTTTTTTTTTTTTTTTGAGACGGAGTCTCGCTCGTTGCCCAGGCTGGAGTGCAGTGCCGCGATCTCAGCCCACTGCAAACTCTACCTCCCGGGTTCAAGCAATTCTCCTGCCTCAGCCTCAGCCTTCTACCTTCTTTAGGTAGAAGAAGGCTAAAGAAAGCAGAAACAGGCCGGGTGCAGTGGCTCATGCCTGTAATCCCAGCACTTCGGGAGGCCAAGGCAGGCGGGTTTCCTGAGGTCGGGAGTTCAAGACCAGCCTGACCAACATGGAGAAACCCCGTCTCTATTAAAAATACAAAAGTAGCCAGGTGTGGCGGTGCATGCCTGTAATCCCAGTTACTCGGGAGACTGAGGCAGGAGAATCACTTGAACCTGGGAGGTGGAGGTTGCAGTGAGCCGAGATCGTGCCATTGCTCTCCAGGCTGGGCAACAAGAGTGAGACTCCATCTCAAAAAAAAAAAAAAAAAAGGCAGAAACAAGGAACAAAAAGAGAATTGGTTGTTACAGAGTTACTTTCCTTACAGGGCCTCAGGTAAACTGGGCCCCTTCTGATTGGTTGCTGTGAATTGAATCTCTTGTTGTTTATTTTTAGTGTTTTTTAAATGTTTTTATTTAAACAGATTTTGACAGATCTATTTTTTTTAAAAAACTGGCCTTGTTTAAAGAAACTTTGTTAATCTTATGAGGTAAGAATCCTTTTTTCTTTGAGCAATTTAATGGTTTTCTCACATAACTGATTGCTACTATGCATAAAGTTTCAAACACATATCTCTTTTTTTTTTTTCTTTTTTGAGAGAGTCTTGCTCTGTTGCCCAGGCTGTAGTGCAGTGGCACAATCTCAGCTCACTGCAACCTCTGCCTCCCAGGTTCTAGAGTTTCTCCTGCCTCAGCCTCCCAAGTATTTGGGATTACAGGTGCCTGCCACTACACCTGGCTAATTTTTGTATTTTTTAGTAGAGACGGGGTTTCACTATGTTGGCCAGGCTGGTCTTGAACTCCTGACCTCAGGTGATCCACCTACCTCAGCCTCTCAAAGTGCTGGGATTACAGGTGGGAGCCACCATGCCCAGCCTAAAACACACGTATCTGAAGAGATGACCTGCATATTAATTTGCAATAGAAAAATAAATCAGTTAATGGAGTTTACTGAATTAACTCACTGAACTAATTTGACAGCTTAAACTATAGTAGTCAAGCAAAATCTCTGTGGAATTCGTACTTACATATTAAACATTCCTGAGTTAAGGGGGGAAAATAGCTTGGCTTTATCACTTCAGGGAAATACTGCTAAGTAAATTTAGGAGACTTCCAAAGGTAGAGCCAAAGGGGGAAAACCATAGAATTATCACACTTTTCTGATAATTGGAGCTCGAACAAACTCTTGGGACATAAGCTGCATAATTCTGTCCCAAAGACTGGTTCCTCTTGAGGATCCAGGTCTTCCTGGACCTTGAAATTAAAGGGTAGAGTTTTCACCTCAGGTTGGAAATCGGAAATCAGATTTTAAGGCGTGAGGGAGGTGTAAGTCAGCCAAGGACACAGAGTTCTTCAGAACCAAGCTTTCCCAGGACATGAATCATATTTATTTTAGGCATAAAACTTTCTAGCTCCAAATGGGAGAAAACTTCTTTCTTACTTTATAAAGAATGTCACTCTCTGCCAGAATGTTAGGAAGCTACTGAGTAGACCCAGTCCTGAGGCTCTGTGGCCCATTTGCAGAGTTCTCCTTCTTAACCTGCTGTCAACAGTCTTCCTGGCCCTATGCCAACCCCAGCTTCTCAGTCCTGCTGTTGTGTGTAAAGGCAAAAGCATGTCAGGGGTGTAGGCTGCATTCTCCAGTGAGTTTGTTTACCTGCTCCAGGTAAGTCAATATGTCCCAAGAGAATCCTTGGGACACAGAAAGCATATGGTGCCAATTGAATGCAGCCCTGCTGTAGGCCTGCCTCAGAATCTTATTAGACAATACCATAGCCCTTTGCTTCCTGAAAACGTTCCTGCATGGATTTTAAAGCAGTAACATGACCTTATTAATTTTAGTTGCAAACTCGAGCACATACAGATGGTCTATTTAAACCATAATAAACCTATGCTACACTGTAGGGTTGTGTTCATTTATGCGGTTGCATTTTACCATAGTGTTGTAAAGTTAAATTCCAGGCTATTGAATGAAAATTTCCAAATGTTAGATCCTGTTTTTGCTTTGCTTTTCTTTATTTTTTTTTCTTTGAGGCAAGATCTTACTCTGCCACCCAGGCTGGTGTGAAGTGTTGCAGTCACAGCTCACTGCAGCCTCAACCTCCTAGGCTCAGTCTGTCCTCCCACCTCAGCCTCCTGAGGAGATGGGACTATAGGTGCACACCACTGTCAGGTCTTCCAACCAGAGAGACTCTACCTGGAGTGAGGACTAGGAAAATGGGGCTGGGACTTGCTTGGCTGCATACCCAGAAAGTTAGGTATTCCTAGCCTCTAGATGTTTACAGTTAAGGGAACAGATTGATAATGTTTACTAAACAGACCCAGACTTGGGAGTGTCCTGATATCCCGATATCTTGAAAACAGAAGCATTTTTTTTCTTTCTGAATTTTTAATAGAGACAGGGTTTCACCATGTTGCCCAGGCTGGTCTCAAACTCCCGAGCTCAAGTGATCTCCCACCTCAGCCTCCCAAAGTGCTTGGATTACAGGCATGAGCCACTGAGCCTGGCCAGCTTGTCTGTTTTTTATTTCTTTAATGCTAAGAAATTATTTGTACATTGTAGGTACTCAATAAGTATTGAATTAATTATTTAATTAATACTTAAAAGTTAATCTGATTGAAATTGCTTACATTCAAAGAATCTTAAATAATTCAAGTATGTGCAACGTAATCCATTTTGTTTCAAAAAATTATTTGTGCTTATAAAAAAGGCTGGAAGTATATTTAAAAAAAATTAGAAGTGATTATCACTGGAGAGTGGTGTTATTGGTGATTTGAATTTTCTTTGTTGGAGAAGTTAAATTGTTCCTCTTTGCAGATGAAATGATTTTATATTGAAAAAACCCTAAAAACTCCACACCCCCCAAAAAAACAAAAAACTGTTAGCTCTAATAAACAAATTCAGTAAAATTGCAGGATAAAAAATCATCATAGAAAAGTTGGTAGCATTTCTATACACCAATAGCAAACTGTCTGAAAAACAAGTTAAGAAAACAATCCCATACACAATGGCTACAAAAAATTGAAATACTTAGGAATAAATTTAACCAAAAACGTGAAAGATCCCTACACTAAAAACTATACAGCACTGATGAAAGAAATTGAAGAAGACACAAATAAATGGAATGATACCCTGTGTTCATAGATTGCAAAAATTAAGATGTTAAAACGTCCATACTACCCAAAATGAACTATAGATTCAATGCAATCCCTATCAAAATACCAATTACTTTCTTCATAGAAATAGAAAATACAATCCTAAAATTTGTATAGAACCACAAAAGGCACCAAATAGCCAAAGCAATTTGAGCAAAAAGAGTAAAGCTGGAGGCATCAGAATTCATGATTTCAAAATAAGCCACAAGGTTACAGTAACCAAAACAGCATGAAAACAGATGTATAGAACAATGAAACAAAATAGAGACCTCAGAAGTAAATCCATACATCAGCCAACTGATTTTTGACAAAGGCACCAAGGGCACCCAATGGAAAGGACAATCTCTTAAAAAAATTTTGTTGGGAAAACCGGATATCCACATGCAGAAAAATGAAATTAGACCGTTATCTCCTATCATATACAAAAATCACTCAAAGTGTATTAATAACTTAAACGTAAGATCTGAAACAATGAAACTACTAGAAGAAAACATAAGAGGAAACTCCATGACTTTGGTCTGTGCAAGAATGTTTTGGATATTACCACAAAAGCAAAGGCAACAAGAGCAAAAATAGATGGATAGAATTACATGGAACAAAAAGCTTCTGTACAGCAAATGAAACAGCAGAGTGAAGAGATAACTTACAGAATGGATGAAAATATTTGCAAACTGTATATCTGATAAGGGATTAATATCCAAAATATATACACAAGGAACTCAAACAATTCAATAGCCAAAGAAAAGCAAGTAACCCTATTAAAAAATGGGCAAAAGACATAGAAGACATATAAGTTGCCAATAGGTATATGAAAAATGCTCAGCTCCAGTAATCATCAGGGAAATGCAAATCAAAACCACAATGGGATATCACCTGACACTTGTTAGCATGACTATTATCAAAAAGACAAAAGTGTTGGCAAAACCATACAAAAGAATAAAATCATGTCCTTTGCAGCAGCATGGATGCAGCTGGAGACCATTATCCTAAGTGAATTAATGCAGGAACAGAAAACCAAATACTGCATGTTCTCACTTATAAATGGGAGCTAAACACTGAGTACACACAGACACAAAGATGGGAACAGTAAACACTGGGGATTCCAAAAGTGGGGAGGAAGGGAAGGGGAGAAGAGCTGAAAAACTACTTGTCAGGTATTATGTTCACTACTTGGGTGACAAGATCATTAGGCACCCAAACCTCAGCATCATGCAATATACCCGTGTCACAAACCTGCACATGTCTGCACATGTACCATGTACCCCTGAACTAAAAAAAACGTTGGCCAGAATATAGAGAAAAGAGAACACTTATGCACTGTTAGTGGGAATGTAAACCAGGACAACCACTACGGAATACAGGGTGGAGGTTCTTCAAAAAAGTACAAGTAGAACTACACTGTGATCCAGCAACCCCGCTATTGGGAATCTACTCAAAGGAAAGGAAATCATTATGTATAGAAGAGACATCTGCATCCCCATGTTTATTTCAGCATTATTCACAATAGCCAAGACATAGAATCAACCTAGTTGTCCATCAATGATGAATGGATAAAGAAAATGTGGTATATGTACACAATGGAATATTATTTAGTCATATAGAAGAGCAAAGTCCTGTCATTTGTGACAGCATGGATGAGCCTAGGAAACATGTTAAGTGAAATAAGTCAGGCACAGAAAGATAAATACTGCATAATCTCACTCATATGTGGAATCTAAAAAACCTAATGGTTACCAGAGGCTTGAGCGGTTAGGAGGAGGGAGTGGATGGGGAAATGTTGTATAATTACAGTTAGAAAGTTGAGACCAGGCGTGGTGGCTCACACCTATAATCCCAGCACTTTGGGAGGCATGCTAATTGCTTGAGTCCAGGAGTTTGAGACCAGCCTGGCCAACATGGCAGAACCCCATCTCTATAAAAAATACAAAAATTAGCCAGGCGTGGTGGCGCATGCCTGTACTCCCAACTACTCAGGAGGCTGAGGTGGGAGGATCACTTGAACCTGGGAGGTGGAGGTTGTAGTGAGTGAAGATTGCAACGATGCATTCCAGGGTAAGACCTTGCCTAAAAAAAAAAAAGTCTAGAATATGCAAATAAACAGAGACAGAATAGTAAAATATATAGCGACAAATCATAGATAAGTGATTATCTGGACCAAGGGTTGGGAAGGAGAGAAATTGAAAATAACTGCTAATAGTTATGGAGTTTCTTTCTTGGGTGATGAAAATGCTCTAAAATGGATTGTGGTGATGGTCATCCAACTCAGTGACATACTAAAAACCACTGGATTACACACTTTAAATAGGTGAATTATATGTGAATTGTATCTCAATAAAGATGCCATTTTCTGTTTTTCTATTTCAACTTTTATTTTGATACAGGGGGTCCATGTACAGATTTGTCACATGGAAACATTGCATGATGCTGAGGTTTGGAGTGTGACTCCAGTCACCCTGGTAGTGAGCATAGTATCCAATAGGTAGTTTTTAAAAAATTTTTTTCTTTTTTTGAGACGGAGTCTTGTTCTATCACCCAGGCCGGAGTGCAGTGGCACAATCTTGGCTCACTGCAATCTCTGCTTCCCAGGTTCAAGTGATTCTTGTACCTCAGTCTCCCAAATAGCTGGGTTTACAGGCACACGCCACCACGCCTGGCTAATTTTAAAATTTTTAGTAGAGATGGGGTTTCACCATGTTGGCCAGGCTGGTCTCGAACTCCTAGGCTCAAGCAATCCACCCACCTCAGCCTCCCAAAGTGCTGGGGTTACAAGGGTGAGCCACCGTGCCTGGCCTCTAATAGGTAGTTTTATTTATTGATTTATTTTTTATTTATTTATTTATTTTTTATTATACTTTAAGTTCTTGGGTACATGTGCACAACGTGCAGGTTTGTTACATATGTGTACATGTGCCGTGTTGGTGTGCTGCACCCATTAACTCGTCATTTACATTAGGTATATCTCCTAATGCTATCCCTCCCCCCTCCCCCCACCCCACAACAGGCCCCGGTGTGTGATGTTCCCCTTCCTGTGTCCAGGTGTTCTCATTTTCAATTCCCACCTATGAGTAAGAACATGCGGCGTTTGGTTTTCTGTTCTTGTGATAGTTTGCTGAGAATGATGGTTTCCAGCTGCATCCATGTCCCTACAAAGGACATGAACTCATCCTTTTTTATGGCTGCATAGTATTCCATGGTGTATATGTGCCACATTTTCTTCATCCAGTCTGTCATTGATGGACATTTGGGTTAGTTCCAAGGCTTTGCTATTGTGAATAGTGCCACAATAAACATACGTGTGCATGTGTCTTTATAGCAGCACGATTTATAATCCTTTGGGTATATACCCAGTAATGGGATCATTAGGTCAAATGGTATTTCTAGTTCTAGATCCTTGAGGAATCGCTACACTGTCTTCCATAATGGTTGAACTAGTTTACAGTCCCACCAACAGTGTAAGAGTGTTCCTATTTCTCCACATCCTCTCCAGCACCTGTTGTTTCCTGACTTTTTAATGAAATAGGTAGTTTTAAACCCACTCTTGCTTCCTCCACCCTCTGGTAGTCCACAGTACTTATTGGTTCCACATTTATGTCCATATGTGCTCAATGTTTACCTTCCACTTCTGAGAACATGCAGTATTTGGTTTTTTGTTCCTGTATTAATTTAAATAAAGCTGCTTTTAAAAAGCAAATAAATTTTATTCTTTGGTTATAATACTTCTGGAATTTTCTATAGCAACCATATATCATTCTTGTAATCAAATAGAAATAAATACCTTTAGGCCGGGAACGGTGGCTCATGCCTGTAATCCCAGCACTTTGGGAGGCTGAGGTGGGTGGATCACCGGAGGTCAGGCATTTGAGACCAGCCTGGCCAACATGGTGAAACACCATCTCTACTAAAAATACAAAAATTAGTTGAGTATGATGGCCTGTAGTCCCAGCTACTGTGGAGGCTGAGGCAGGAGAATTGCTTGAACCTGGGACGCTGGAGGTTACAGTGAGCCAAGATTGTACCACTGCACTCCAGCCTAGGCAACAGAGTGAGACTTCGCCTCAAAAAAATAATAATAAAAAAAAAAGGCTGGGCACAGTGGCTCACACCTGTAGTCCCAGCACTTTGGGAGGCCGAGGCAGGAGGATCACAAGGTCAGGAATTTGAGACTAGCCTGGCCAACATGGTGAAACCCCATCTCTACTAAAAATACAAAAATTGGCTAGGCGTGGTGGTGGGCACCTGTAATGCCAGCTACTCGAGAGGCTCAGGCAAGAGAATTGCTTGAACCTGGGAGGCGGAGGTTGCAGTGACCCAAGATCACGCCATTGCACTCCAGCGTGGGAGACAGAGCAAGACTCTATCAAGGGGAAAAAATATATATATATATATATGTGTGTGTGTGTGTGTGTGTGCATATATATATATGTATGTACCTATTTATTTATTTTGAGATAGGCTCACTCTGTCACATGGTGGAGTGCAGCTCCACGGAAGCCTCGACCTCCCAGGCTCAGGTGATCCTCCCACCTCTGCCTCCCATGTAGCTGGGACTACAAGCATGTACTACTATGCCCAGCTAATTTTTAATTTTTTTGTAACTTTCTCAAATTTAAATTGAAAAAATTTGTTTTTAAATTTTTTTGTAATTTTTAAACATTTAATTTTGTAAAATTTAATTTTTTTTTCTTTTTTTGGAGACAGAGTCTTGCTCTGTCGCCCAGACTGGAGTGCAGTGGTGTGATCTCAGCTCGTTACAAGCCCCACCTCCCAGGTTCACGCGATTCTCCTGCCTCAGCCTCTCTAGTAGCTGGGACTACAGGCGCCAGCCACCATGCCTGGCTTTTTTTGTGTGTGTGTGTTTTTAGTAGAGATGGGGTTTCACCATGTTAGCCAGGATGGTCTTGATCTCCTGACCTCGTGATCCACCCGCCTCGGCCTCCCAAAGTGCTGGGATTACAGGCGTGAGCCACTACACCCGGCCAAAATTTAATTTTTAAATTTTCTGTAGGTCTCACTATGTTGTCAAGGCTGTTCTCAAACTCCTGGGTTCAAGCAAACCTCTTGCCTTGGCCTCCCCAAAGTGCTGGGATTACAGGTGTGAGCCAACAGGCCCAGGCAGAGTATCTTTAGTTTTAAAGTACTGACTAGCATCAGCCAGACCTAATAAAACTCAGCATTCTTTTTCATCTCTTGGCTCCCCACCCCTTTTCTCAGAGTGGCATTGCCAAACCTTTTTTACTCTTCTTAAGCATTTGTGCTGGATTAATTCCCCATCACTGTCTACTCTGCTCTGTGCCCTAGGTATCTGATCGTACAGATTGCTACAACCTGGCTCCGTTGCCCTCTAGCTTCCAGATGGGTTCAGCTATTGGCTTTAGCTGAAATCCTGAGGGTGAGAGGAGAGTGAGGTCAGATTATTTATTCCTGTAGCTCCCTCCCTGTCAGCTTCCTGCAAATTGGCTGTGTGCCTCTATCTGAAGGCCACAGATCCCGTCTTCTTCAAAGCTTTCCCTGGGTCCCAGTGACTGCTTCCTCCTCTTGCTTCTTCGGGCTTAGGGATGGTACCAGTTACCTACGATTACTTGTTCTGGGGTAATTAATTATCTCTTATATTCTTCCTCATCCTTACTCACAATTCTATACAAAATCTGTTCAAATTCAAATGTTCCATATCTTTTCTGTCAGGTTCACCACCAAGACAGCATTCAACTCCATCATCTTCCATTCACTGTCAGCAAATGACCTTGCCTCATTCTTTATTTTTACATAGAAGGTTGAGGCCTTCCTCAAATGGCTGTACAACATCAGTTCACTAAACGTAGTCTCTATGTAGGGCCAGGCGCGGTGACTCGCACCTGTAATCCCAGCACTTTGGAAGGCGGAGGCAGGCAAATTACTTGAGGTAAGGAGTTCGAGACCAGCCTGGCCAACATGGTGAAATCCCATCTCTACTAAAAAACACAAAAATTAGCCGGGCATGATGGTGGGCGCCTGTAATCCCAACTATTGGGGAAGCCGAGGCAGGAGAATCGCTTGAACCCTGGAGGCGGAGGTTGCAGTGAGCCGAGATTGCGCCACTGCACTCCAGCCTGGGTGACAGAGGGAGACTCCGTCTCAAAAAAAAGTAGTCTACATAATCGCCTGTTCTCTCGTCTTGATCTCTCAGAGCACAGGACACAGCTCGTTCATGGCAGGGCACAACCCTGATTTCCTCTGACCTCTAAGGACATCTTTCCCTCATTAGCTCTTCTCCCCTCTTGCATACCTTAACTCTGGATGCTGCGGAAGTCTCGAACCTTGTTTGCCCTCATGATAAATTTTGTTTTAAAACGAAGGCTTATCATTTTTTTTAACCACTTTATTACTTTTATTCAGATAATTTTTCGAACATGTACTTGCTGTCCTAATCATTTAATTAAACTCCAGTCCTTTATCTCTTCGACCAGATGCTACATATTTTATGTGGATTTCCAGTTGTCTCTTCAAACCCAGTATCACTTCATCCTTCCTCTCATTTTCCCTCCAGTTAGATTTTCTCCCATCATGTATTTTTCTTTTTCGGAATTCAGATTTATTGATTTCCATCATATTGACTTTAAAAATGGCATGAAGCTGACTGCAAGAAAGGGAACTGCTCATTTTAAGTTAAAATTAAGCTAATGGTGAAAGTACATCACCTCTGGCTTCAGTCACCACATCGCCTTAGATTGAGTATAGACTTTTTGTGAACAAAGTTCTAGAACTCTGAAATCCAGGGATGCTGCAGGCCTCTCCCTGCAACGTCGTTCACTTTGGGTCAGTCTCCTGGGCCAGAGGTGAAAGTGCTTTCAAAAATACTGCCGTTTCCCCAGCACAGTGTCTTTGACTGCATCCACATACTGAGTTGGAACCCAGTATACCCAGTAGTCAGTAGTAAGACGCTTCCGTGGGGCCCAACTGAAGCGCCATCATGCGGTGGTCTTCATGTCCTTCCATAGGTTCACTGACCACATTTTTTATGGACCATGGGCAATTTCTCAGTCCACTCTTTAGTACCAACCCACAGCTGGTCTTGTTCTAGCTTAAAGGTGAATCTCACTTTTCCTCCGGACTTATTGTACATGCCGGATAGGGGTAGCTTTGGTAGGCGCTCCTGGGCCCCCTTAACAGATGGCATCACATCTTCGGGTTTTCCTTTATCCAACACTTTCCTGTGTTGTTTCTGCCTGCAGAGAGGCTCCTTCTTGTTGTCTTCGGCCTTTGCATCCGGCTGCGCAGCATCTTTGGGTGTGTTTACTGCTAAAACATCATTGACGGTGGAGCCAACCACCATGATCTTGGCCCCACTAGTCACTTTTATTTCTCTCAATATCTTATCCTCAGGGACGAGTCCATTACACATGACTTTCTGTATGGCAGGCGGGAGACCTGTCATCAGGGGATCTTCTGTTTCAGTTCGGAGCCTGTGCTGTCCAGGGGGAACTTCACGTCGTGCTTGGTCTTGTTCCAGATGATCTTCAGGTCTACCAGCTCCATGTCTGCGCCGCTGCCCGCGTCTTTGCGGTTGCTGACCGAGGCCTGGGACACGGGGTCACCAGGGACCTAGGTTGGGGCCGGCTGCAGCCTGCAGGCTGCCTCGCTGCAGTCTGCCTCACGGGGTGCCGGAGTCCTCGGCCCCCGCCGCGGCTTCTGCCTCCAAGCAGTTGAGGGGCCCTGCCAGCACCTTGGTCGCCACGGTCTTAGCCTCCGTGTCCACACCAGGTTCCTCCATGCCATCCGGGTCCCCGGCCGCTGCCATGATGGTTGTGTACCAGATTTTCTCCCATTTTGTATGTTTTCCAGTGGTACCTATGTTCTCTTTGGCTCAAGAGTTTAAAACATTGAAATTTTGTTTTTGTTTTTGTTTTTGTTTGGAGACAGGGTCTCCCTCTGTCACCCAGGCCTGAGTACAGTGGCGTAATCATAGCTCACTGCAGCCTCGAACTCCTGGGTTCAAGTGATCCTCCTGCCTCAGCCTCCCAAAATACCGGGTTTACAGGTGTTAGTCACCATGCCTAGCCGACATTATTTTTTTAATGCTTCTATTTTCTATGCTCCTCAACTCCAATTACTTATTGAATTCCACATTTTTTTCTTCAACTTATTTCTCAGAGTTCTTTCTTTTCTTTCTCACTGTTCTAATCAATGATTTTTTTTCTTTTTTCTTTTTTTTAACCATAGGCCAAGATTATTTTAATAGTCAATTTGTCTTCAAATTCCAGGCTCCCCCTAGTCCTATACAAGAATTAATTTTTCTAGAATATTGCTAATATCATGCACTTGTAGAATATAGCTCCAATTAATTATAATTACAATGTCAATAACTAATTTTCATAGAATACTTGTCATATGTTGGCTGCTATACAATTTTTTATTTGGATTAATTATTTTAATCATAAGAATCCTATAAATACACAATTATACATACATTTGGAAGAATTTTAGAACATTTAGAAAACTCCCAGAATTACCTAGCTACTGGTAGTGCTAGGATGCAAACTGAGCTTGAAATGAAAAGTCGTGCTCTTAGTCTTTTTCTTATGCGATATAAATTCCTCAACCTGACTTCTGAAGTGCTCCACAAACTGCTACCCCGCCCATATAATCCAATCTCAGCTTATGTTTCTCTCTACATCAAACAGAGGGAGAGTTTCCTAATGCACCATAAACAAACCATACTCATTCCAGTTCTTTCCCTTTCCTTTTGCACTTGTAACTTTTTTCTCCTGTCATCTGATCAAATTCTCTTCTTAAGTTAAGGAATGGCTCCAGAATAGAATAAAGCCTTCATAAAATGCTATAGTTTGTTTTCTTTTTTTTTTTTCTCAGAGCCTATAAGACCACTTACTGTCTGCCCCATTCATTTTCACATTCACTAATGAAGTGCTTTGGATTTTTATTTAACTGTTATATCTAAAATTGGTGTGAATTCATCCCAGAAGAAAATATTGGCGATTTTTATTTGTCAGGCCCTATATAAGGGCTGAGAATACAAAGATGGGTACAATTCAGTCTCTGAACTTAAAGAGTTTAATTCAAGGGGAAAGCAAAAGTGTAAACTAAAATAATATACTCTGATAAGTGATAATATTGGAAGGTGACATTGCAGTGATGTTTCACTTCAATAATTGCATGACTGCAAATGTATTGAGGATAAGGGAGCCAGGTTTCTCACTGAAAGAGAAACAAGTTACGATTAAAGAAAGGGAGAAAACCCTGGAAGTAATGTGACCCCAATAGCAAAGAGCCCGCTAGTGCCCAGTTGTTGGTTTAGAAACCAGCAGTTTTGCTTCACTTTATGATGGGGATATACCCTGAGAAATGCATCATTAAGTGATATCATTGTTGTGTGAACATCAAAGAGTGCACTTACACAAACCTTGATACTATAGCCTACTGTACACCTAGGCTATATTGTATAGCTTTTTGCTTCTAGGCTGTAAACCTGTGCAGCATGTTACTGTACTGAATACTGTAGGCAATTGTAACACAATGGTAAGTACCTGTGTATCTAAACATATACAATGTACAGTAAAAATATGGTATTATAATTTTATGGGACCACCATCCTATATGTGGTCTGTCATTAACAGAAACATCGTGTGGCATGTGATTGTACTTAATTGATCAATCCTCTTGTATGTAACCAGTTCCCCTAATTGCCACCAGCTTCTCACCCTGAAAATTCCTTCCTTACCCTGCTTGGTCTATGATTCCCTACTGTGGGCTACCGTATTAATCTGTTCTCACAGTACGATAAAGAACTACCTGAGACTTGGTAATTTATGAAGAAAAGAGGTTTAAGTGAATCAGTTCCACAGGCTTAACAGGAGGCATGACTGGGATGCCTCAGGAAACCTACAATCACCGTGGAAATTGAAGAGGAAGCAAGCAGCACCTTCATCACAAGGCAGCAGCAGACAGAACAAAGGGGGAAATGCCACACACTTGAACCATCAGATCTCATGAGAACTCACTATCGTGTGAACAGCGTGGGGGAAATCCACCCTCATGGTCCAATCACCTCCCACCAGAACCCTCCCTCAACACATGGGGTTACAATTTGATATGAGATTTGGGTGGGGACAGAGAGCCAAACCATATCAGTCACTTCTTTACACACACACACTTTCTTCCAGTCACTTCTTTACACACACACACACACACACTTTCCTTCAACTGCTGGGGTTTCTTCAGCCTTAGCTGAATCACTTCCCAGCAGGGACCCCCTTTTCACTCCAGTGAGGTTTTGGCATCCCTTATGGGTTTCCTACTCACACTATGGGGACACACACCTTGCTGGGCCTCAGTCTAATAGGTTTTGGATTGAATTACTTGGGAAGTGAACAACAAAATAGAAGGGAACAAGGGAAGGAAAGGAGCATTTCTAATTTAAAAAATACATTATCAATCACATTCCCTTTTTATATTATATTTGAACTTTTGTCTTTAATTCAGATTTTTCCTGCGAGAGATTCCCAGAAATTGAATTACTGGGTCAAATGTTATAAACCAAATAACTTGTCTTAATTTTTACTCCTGCCAGCAATGTAACACCACTGTCTATTTTATTCTAAACAGCTTTGAATGTTATATCTAATTTTAAAGGAATTTTTGTTAATTTGTCTTCTTTTTTATAAATTATTTTTGTCCATTTACATTTTGGGATTTTAATATTTTTAGGTGGATATGTTAATAATGTTAACACTTAGCCATATTCATTGCAAAAAAGATTAATTTTTTAGCCATAACTAACTTCTTTCGGTCATCCTACATTTCTACTTACCTTTCTTTGCTGCCAATAAATCTTCAGGTAGGTGCACAGTAAAGAGAATATTACTCTAAGAAAACATGAAATTGGGAAAATCAGTGGCTCATTATAAAGCCATTTAAATATGTAGTATACTTTTAAAAATTAGTTATCTGTAGATCATTATTATCCTTTTTCCTCTCCATTAATTTGATACATTTAATTTTCTCAATTTTTTTTTAACTTTATATAATTCGAGGCTTTGGTGGTAATGTTATAGTATCAGTGAAATGAATTTTTCATCATTATAAAGTCTCTTTTATCTCTCATATATTTTTCTAACCTGACAGTCTAACATAGTGATGCCAGTTTTCTTTTGGTTGATATTTGCAAGATATAACATTCTTTAACCTTTTGTTTTCAACCTTTCAGTATACTTATGCTTTAGGTGGGTCTTTTGACATAAGAATCAGGGCTGGGCACAGTGGCTCATGCCTGTAATCCCAGCACTTTGGAAGGCCGAGGTGAGTGAATCACCTGAGGTCAGGAGTTTAAGACCAGGCTGGCCAACATGGTGAAACCTTGTCTTTATTAAAAATACAAAAAAAATTAGCTGGGTGTAGTGGCACATGCCTGTAATCCCAGCTATTTGGGAGGCTGAGGCAGGAGAATTGCTTGAACCCAGGAGGTGGAGGTTGCAGTGAGCTGAGATTGCATGATTGCACTCCAGCCTGGGCAACAAGAGAGAAACTCTATCTCAAAAAGAAAAAAAAAGAATCAGGATCCTGGCAGGAAATAAACAGGCAATTGTATTAGTCCGTTTTCATGCTGCTGATAAAGACATACCCGAGACTGAGAAAAAAAAGAAGTTTAATTGGACTTAACAGTTCCACATAGCTGGGGAGGCCTCAGAATCATGATGGGAGGCAAGAGGCACTTCTTACATGGTGGTGGCAAGAGAAAATGAGGAAGATGTAAAAGCAAAAACCCCTAATAAAACTATCAGATCTTGTGAGACTTACTCACTACCATGAGAACAGTATGGGGGAAACTACCCCCATGATTCAAATTATCTCCCACCAGGTCCCTCCCACAACTCGTGGGAATTATGGGAGTACAATTCAAAATGAGATTTGGGTGGGGATACAGAGCCAAACCATATCAGCAATGCACACAAGATGTTAATTGAAAAGAGTTTAATGAAAAAATTCTTTAGAGAGCTTTGGACAGCATTGAGGGAACCAATAAAAGATTTTGAAATGCCCAGCCATTAGTAACCAGGAAAAGCGTTTATATATGTAGCCCTGAAGGGTCAAAGAGTTGAGAGTATTACTGGAACTAGCAAAAGCTGTTGCTGGGAGAGGGGCCCCTGGCAGGAGGTATGGTCTTATGTAGAGATAACCACTGAAAAGCTCTGGCCCAGCTAGGAGGGAGATTAGAAGAATTAATACCTTGGCTTCTGTTTCCTCCCACCCTGTGATCTTCTGCCACCATCTGCTATTTGCCAAACCCAACTAGAAGTTAAAGGGCAAAGGAACTCAGGTGAGCAGAGTACAGAGTGGGACACAAAGCCAGACAGAAGGGTGGAGAAGAGCCAGTACACATGGAGGCAGCTGATGACTGGCTTTTGTTGTTGTTATCTACTCTAATCATTTACAAAATTTTAAATGGAGCATTTAGTCTATTTGCTTACATTTATTGAAATTACTAGTATATTTCTACCATCTTTTGGGGTATCACACTTTATCTGTTTTTCTTCTCCTGTCATGACTGCTTTTTGATTATTTGAGCAATTTTTCTCATTCCATTTAATTTCTATTTTTTTTTAGTGGTTACTTTAGAAATTTATTATATACTATCTTTAACTTCCTCCTAAACAACAGGAGGATCTTTGGAACATGTTTATTCTCATTATCCCTCCTCTGACGTATGCAAACATTTTTCTTGGGTATTTTTAACACAATAAGATATTATTTGTTGTTGTTTTATATAATCACTGATAGATTTTTGCCAACTTTATTTACTCATAATTTATCTTTGCATCTTAGACTTTTCATCTTTCATCTCTTTCCCTCTTTTAATCTTTTGCAATGTCCTCTGTTGAGATTTATCAGTGATAAACTCTTTCCACCTTTCGTTTCTTTTCTTTTCTTTTTCTTTCTTTTTTTTTTTGAGACAGAGTCTTGCTTTGTCACCCAGGCTGGAATGCAATGGTACAATTTCTGCTCACTGTGACCTCTGCCTCCCAGGCTTAAGTGACTCTCCTGCCTCAGCCCCCCAAGTAGCCAGGATTACAGGCACCCACCACTCCTGGCTAATTTTTGTATTTTTAGTAGAGACAGGGTTTCACCATGTTGGCCAGGCTGGCTTTGAACTCCTGACCTCAAATGATCTTCCTGCCTTGGCCTCCCAAAATGCTGGGATTACATGTGTGAGCCTGCCTTTTCTTGTTTCTAAAAATGTCTTAATTTTACCCTTATTATTGAATGACATTTTTTTTGGCCACGTATATAACTCTAGGTTGACATCTTCACAGATATTATTCTATGGCCTTAGAGCTTTCATACATTTTTGGGGTGGGATCGGGGGAGAAGGGTCTTGCTCTGCCACCCAGGCTGGTGTGCAGTGGCACAGTCTCAGCTCACGGCAGCCTCGACCTCCTGGGCTTAAGTGATTCTCTCAACTCAGCCTCCTGAGTAGCTGGGACTACAGGTGTGTACCACCATGCCTGGCTAATTTTTGTATTTTTTTTTTTTTTTTAGAGTCAGGATCTCACCATGTGGCTTAAGCCGGTCTCAAACTCCTGAGCTCAAGTGATCCGCCTGCCTCGGCCTCCCAAAGTGCTAGGATTACAGGCATGAGCCACCGCATCTGGCCCATACATTTCTTGAGAAGTCTGCTATCAGCCTAATTGTCACTCCTTGGAAGGACAGATTTTAAAATATTTTCTTTGTTTCTGGAATGTTGCGGTTTCACATGATATGTGTAGGTGTGGATTTCTTCTAATATATCCTGATGTAAATTGGGAATTTATGGATTGTTTTTAAACTGTTGACTGGTATCTTTCCATTGGTTCATAAAAATTATCAGATCTTATCTCTTAAAATATTGCTTCCGACTCACTTGTACTCTCTCCTCTTTGGAACTTTGAATAAGTATATATGGGAGCTTTCTTTTTATCCTCCATTTTGTTTAACCTCTTTCATATCTTCCATCACTTTAACTATACTGCATTCTATATAATTTCCTCAGGTCTACCTTCCAGTTCATGGGCTTTTGTTTGTTTGTGGTTTTTTGTTTTGTTTTTTTTAGGCAGAGTATTGCTGTGTCACCCAGGCTGGAGTGCAGTGGCGTGATCTTGACTCACTGTAATCTCTGCCTCCCAGGTTCAGGCGATTTTTTTTTTTTTGTAAGAGTCGCCCTGTCACCCAGGCTGGAGTACAGTGGCTCTGTCCTGGCTCACTGCAAGCTCTTCCTTCCAGGTTCCACGCCATTCTCCTCCCTCAACCTCCCAAGTAGCTGGTACTACAGGCGCATGTCACCACGCCCGGCTAATATTTTGTATTTTTAGTAGAGAAGGGGTTTCACCATGTTAGCCAGGATGGTCTCCATCTCCTGACCTCATGATCCACCCACCTTGGCTTCCCAAAGTGCTGGGATTACAGGCGTGAGCCACCGTGCCCGGCGGTTCAAGCGATTCTTAAGCCTCAGCCTCCCGAGTAGCTGGGATTACAGGCGCCCGCCACCACACCCAGCTAATTTTTGTATTTTTAGTAGAGACAGGGTCTCACTGTATTGGCCAGGATGGTCTCAAACTCTCGACCTCAGGTGATTCATCCACCTCAGCCTCCCAAAGTGTTGGGATTACAGGCATGAGCCACTGTGCCTGGCCTCAAATTCATATTTTTAAACACTTCTTTTATTCCTTTACATTGTTATGGGCTGAATGTTTGTTTTTGTCTCCCCGTCCCAAATTTTTATGTTGAAATCCTGACCCCCAATATGATGATATTAGGGCATGCAAACTAACTTCTCTAATTTCTCATAGGTTATTCACAAGAGTAGTCACCTCCCATTTTTTACAAGTCAGCAGCACTTATTAGGTACTATCTTACTTACGTTGTATCCTGCCTGCTTCCAAAGGGCATTTCAGGATGCTTACAGGGAATACACTTCATCAACATGAACCTTCCTGTTTTGTTGAAGTTTTGGGTCTCATTGCTCATCACTGTGAAGGAGCAAAAAGCCAGGGTTGATCAACTGGACCAAGTTGGTGTTCTACACCATCAGCCTGCCCAATGAAGTAGATGGAGACCTGGTGTCTTCAAGTAGCAGCATCCAGCATTTGGGTGAATCAAGTCCAGGAATTCACTTCGTTTATCCTATTTCACTGAGTCATTTTTTTAAAGGGGTAATTAGTAAGTGAAATAAATCTTTCTATAAATGGAAGAAACATTTGGAGGAATTTTCAAATTCATAATTATGAAGACTTCTTTACAAATTTACCCAAAGACTTTCTTCCTAACTTTAAAATGTTTAAATTACATGGGAAGTACCTGGGTTTAAGCCATTCTCCTGACTCAGCCTCCCAAGTAGCTGGGATTACAGGTGTGTTCCACACCTGGCTAATTTTTGTATTTTTAATAGAGACAAGTTTTCACCATGTTGGCCAGGCTAGTCTCAAACTCTTGACCTCAGGTGATCTGCCCATCTTGGCCTTCCAAAGTGCTGTGGTTACAGGCACGAGCCACCACACCCGGCCTCTGGAGGCCTTTTCTTTGTGGTTCTGGAAAGTGTGGAGGAGAGCAAGTCCAGTTCTAGGCACCTCCACACATCTCTTTCTGTGTTCTTCCCTGTATTATAGTCAGCAGAGGCTCTGCTGTGTTGCAGCTGTGATCAAATTAAAACCTCACTCAACTCACTCATGCAAAGTCTGCTATAGGGACAGCAGCTTTTCAGGGAAGCTCCCTTCCAAGTGATAATGGAGGAATACAGGTTGCGTCCATCTTAACAGCTACTGTGCATGGAACACAGGCTTTCAGGGACACTGAAGCAGGGGATGAACTCACACATGCTCTTAACTGCCACAGGCTGGAAATGACACACATCACTTTTACTCCCAGCTCACTGGCTAGAGCTCATCACATGGCCCCAGCTTAACTTCAAAGGAGGTGCTAGGGCATCTTCCTTTGTGTCCAGGGAGAAGAGGAAAACCTCTCATGATGAGCACTAGTAAGTTTCTACCATATTCCCACTCCTAATGTTCACCCATGCACCCTTGCAGTGATGACCCCAAGGTCTTCCGCTTGTTTATGACTATCTCTGTACCCACTCCTGAGGACTAACCCTAGCAGTAATGAGACAAGATAATTCTCTTGACCTTGATCCCCTTCATGGGTGGGAACTTGAGTGGCTCATTTCACTCAGCCCACCGCTGGCCGCTCCTCCTAAGAGGGGGTGTACAAGCAAGTGAGTGCAGGAACCAGAGGGAACAAATGCTGGAACTGGCTGGTCGCTCCTCTCTGGCAGGAGCAGGCTCTGTGTGGGCCCCGCAGCAGCATCCAAGCCCCTGTCCTGGGTTCTTGTCTGGCATCCAGGAAGAATCAGGTTACACGAACAGATTGAAGGGTAGTGTATGTGGAAGATTTTATTGGGTGATAAAATTGGCTCTCAGCAGGATGGGGAATTGGAAAAGGAATGGTGTGAGAAGAAGGTCATCTTTCCCTGAGGCTACACTGTGTGAAGTTAGCCGCCTTTATCTGTAGTCCCCCATGCTCAGTTGCTGCTTCTCTGCCCATGGCTCAGCTGCTTATACCTCTGACCCTCAGCAGCTTGTGTTGCTCTGCCAGCTGAAGTCTTTTTATGGGCACAGGATAGGGGTGTAGCAGGCCAAAAAGGCAACATTTGGGTGGAAAAATGGGGTCAGCTGTTTTTACTTAGGACTGCAGCGTTCCAGGCTTAAGGGTGGGCTTAGCCGGGAGCCCAGCCATTCTGTATCAGTAAGTTCTCTGAGACAAGTTCGAGGCTAAGAAAGGAGAGGGTTTGGAGAGTGAGGATGACGTACAGAAGGGATCTAAGTCTTTCAGTTGGTAAGATTCCCATGCTAGAGATGGAAGAAGCCAGCAGGAACCAACTTTCCTTTCCTCAAACCTATTTACACTCTGGCCTGCAGTGGTATGATAGATGGTGAAACTGCCTTTGCAAAATTATAACTGAGGAAATTATGACAGTGAAAGAAATCAGCCCTAACCAATTCTATCTTGCTTCTAACCCTTAAGCTGTCCTTATGCATTCCTGGGTAGGTGTAGGCCGAACTAACTCTGGGAAGGAATTCAGTTCACAGTTTGACTCCAAAACAAAATTGATAACAGCCCTTTCTGGAAAAGATCCTCTTCTTGCCTGGGATTCAGTGTGCCTTCGCAGGACTAACAAATTAGCTACAAGGTTAGAAATTACAATTTAGGGGTCATGCAGCCTCTGGCTCCAAGAGTCTGAACCTCCCCAAATTGCTCCTGGGGATAATATCACTATTTTAAAACCTAAGATCAATGCTTGAGATATTTTGCAGACCCTGCACTTCATGGATCAGCTGACACCACCCAGACCGGTAATCGGGCCCAACCAGTTCTGCCATCACACCCAGGAACAAAAGACATTAAGAAAACCTAACTTAGACCCACTATGAGTCCATCTCCGACCTGACCAATCAGCACTCCCCACTTCCCAAGCCCCTACCTGCCAAATTGTCTTTACAAACTCTGATCCCCAAATGCTCAGGGAGACTGATTTGAGTAATAATAAAAACAGCCGGCTCTGTGTGAATTACTCTTTTACCATTGCAATTCTCCTGTCTTGATAAATTGGCTCTGTCTAGGCAGCAGGCAGGGTAAACCATTGGGCATTTACAGTGGGGCTGTGGAACTCCCCATCTGACCCTGCCAGTGTGTAATAAGGAGGTCCTGGGGACATGAGCCCAGGGTGGTTTGGGTACAGTTTACTTTTATACATTTTAGGGAGACATGAAACATCAATCAATATGTGTAAGATGTATATTGGTTCAGTCAGGAAAGGTAATGAGGATGGTGGAGCAGTTCTCGCCCATGAGCATCAATTTCCTTTTTCCCCCCAAGCTTTACTGAGGTAAAAACTGACAAATAAAATTGTATAGATATTTAAGGCATGTAATGATTTGATATGCATACATGTTGTGAAATAATTACCACAAAGTAATTGAGATATCCATAAGCTTACATAATTACCTTTTTATTTTAGGGGTGAGAACACAAGATTGATTCTCAGCAAATTTCAAGTATATAATGTATTACTATTAACTACAGTCATCATGCTGTACGTTAGGTCTCCAGAACTTATTCATCCTGCAGAACTGAAACGTTGTACCCTTTAACCAACACTCTCGTTTCCCCAACCCCTCAGCCCTTGGTGACCACTCATCTACTCTCTATTTCATAAAAATGCAACTTTTTAGCTTCCACATGTAAGTGATGTGAAAGGAAAATAAATCTCGGACTTATCACTAAGCCAGAGGGAAAAGTCAAGCTGGGAACTGCATCAGGCAAACCTGCCTCCCATGTTATTACTATGTAAGATGAGCTACAAAGATAAAAAGCTAAATACTTCCCTCACAATTTCCTCACAAGGAAATCCCCTGTGGGCCACCAGGTCTTTACCCTAAAACAGTTCTGTTGGATTTCACCTTGGCAATGTAAATTGATGGCTTATCTTCACAGGTGCAAGAAAAAGGACAGAACTCAAAGGCATCCCTCTGTTCACCTGAGATAAATGCCTGTCTGATTTGCCTCCTCTGCCCCATTGTTTACATAAAAATACAGATTCACTGAGCCAGACCAAGGCTTAAGTGACAATTCCTCTACCCCCTCTCATGTCTAAGTTGTGTATTCACCGAAAGGCTGATCAAAATCCCAAAAGAATGCAACTGTTTGTTTCCTATCTACCTATAACTCAGAACCCCTCCCCACTTCAAGTTGTCCTACCTTTCTGGACTGAACCAATATACATCTTACACATATTGATTGACGTTTCACGTCTCCCTAAAATGTATAAAAGTAAACTGTACCCAAACCACCTTGGACTCATGTCCCCAGGACCTCCTGAGGCTGTGTCACAGGTGTGTCCTTAATCTTGGCAAAATACACTTCCTAAATTGATTGAGACAGGCCTTAGATACTTTTGGGTTAACAGTGATATCATATGACATTTATCTTTTTGTGACTGGCTTGCTTCACTCAGCAGGATGTCCTCTAGGTTCATTCATGTTGCTATATATGGCAGGATTCCCTTCTCTTCTAAGGCTGGAAAATATTCCACTTGTGTGTATTCCAACATGTATTCATTTGCATTCATATATAAGTGTATCCATTCATCTGTTGATGGACACTTAGGTTGACTCTGTGTCTTGGCTATTATGACTAATGCTTCAGTGAACATAGGATTGCTTTAATCCCTTCAAGATAGTGATTTAATTTCTTTTGCATATATACCCAGAAGTAGAACTGCTCAATCATATGGCAGTCACATTTTCAGTTTCTTGAGGAAACTCCATAGTGTAGAATAACTGTACTAATTTACATTCCTGCCAACAGTGTTCAAGAGTTCCCTCTTCTACACATCCTTGCCAATAAATGTTATCTTTTGAGCCTCAATATCTGAAGAGGGGAATCTGATTTCTAGCTAGTCCCTGAGAGAATAAACAACAATGTAGGGAATTTTTGGAAATAGGGAAGATTTATCTTTTGATTGATTGTTTGTTTGTTTTTGAGATGGAGTCTTGCACTGTTGCCCAGGCTGTAGTGCAATGGCGCCATCTCCGCTCACTGCAACCTCCGCCTTCCAGGTTCAAGCAATTCTCCTGCCTCAGCCTCCCGAGTAGCTGGGATTACAGGCACCCGCCATCACGCCCGGCTCAGTTTTTGTATTTTTAGTAGAGATGGGGTTTCACTATGTTGGCCAGGCTGGTCTTGAACTCCTGACCTTGTAATCTGCCTCCCTCGGCCTCCCAAAGTGCTGGGATTACAGGCGTGAGTCACCGTGCCTGGCTGGGAAGATTTATCTGTAGAGGTCTATGAATATTCTGTTTACTTGCTTCCAGAGTATCTCATACCTATTTATCTCCACCTCCCTGCTGCCAGCTTTTCCTCCCACATCACATATGTAGTTATTTACACTCAGAGTGCAAACACAAACACACATGCAGAGTCAACTTCAGAAACTCTCTTTCTAAATTGTTTTACTTTTTCCATCAAGTCCAAACTTCCTCAGATCTGATGGAGCTAGATGATTATTCGTGAGGTAAATACCTGGTATAATTCATGTTTATGAAAGCATTTATTAATTCCTAGCTTAATTTATATGTAATTGATGAGCAAATGTTTTTTGTTAGGCTATTAATTTCATTATGAGAGTTTGGGTTTGTATATCCTATGCAAAAAGACCTTTGTGCTTTTCTCGTTGGTCTCTATTCCCCAATTTTTGGGTTTCATACCTTCAGTATACTGTAATATTTTGAGTAACCTATCCCTCTCCCTCCAAAATATAGGGCTCCTTGGACATAATGCAGCTCCCCACTCTGTGGACATGCATGGTTCCCCAAAGATTATAGACAGAGAGAAGGTGGTTGCCACACAGTTTCTCTAGGTCTAGGAGAAAGTTTGATGAAACCCACAGTGTTAAAGAGGCGTTCAGAGGGCTCTGTGCTCTCTCACTGAAGCAATACGGTAACTTTGGTAGTAACCTTATGAGACTCCAACCTCAGTTCCCTTCTGCCTTTCCTCTATGTATACTATACTGAATGAGGCCAATTTTTTCATGTGCATTAAGGCAGATAGGAGCTCATCTTAGGCTCCTCTTCGCTATCCATGGCAGGGTGTGCCAAGCCCAATATCTCAGTATTCTAAGATTCCAGAAATGTGTTCTGTAAACATCAGAACTTCCAGACTTCTATCTTCAGCAGGAAGGTGCTCTGCCTCCTGGGTTCAAGCGATTCTCCCGCTTCAGCCTCCCAAGCCTGGGATTACAGGCATGTGCCACCACGCTCTGCTAATTTTGGTATTTTTAGTAGAGACGGGGTTCATCTTGTTTGTCAGGCTGGTCCTGAGCTCCTGACCTCAGGCGATCCACTGGCCTCGGCCTCCCGAAGTGCTGGGATTGCAGTTGTGAGCCATAGTGCCTGGCCAAATTTTTTTTTTTTTTAATTAGCTAGGTGTTGTGGTGCATGCCTGTATTACCAGCTACTCAGGAAGCTGAGGCAGGAGGATCCCTTCAGCCCAGGAGAGTAATGCTGCAATGAAGTTTTTTCTTTTCTTTTCTACCTCTCTCTTTTTTTTTTTTTTTTTTTTGAGACAGAGTCTTGCTCTGTCACCCAGGCTGGGGTGCAGTGGAGTAATCTCAGCTCACTGCAACCTCCACTTCCTGGGTTCAAGCAATTCTTCTGCCTCAGCCTCCTAAGTAGCCGGGATTACAGGTACTCCATGCGTGGCTAATTTTGTATTTTCAGTAGAGGGGGTTTCACCATGTTGGTCAGGCTGGTCTTGAACTCACGACCTCAGGTGATCAGCCACCTCAGCCTCCCAAAGTGCTGGGATTACAGGCATGAGCCACTGTGCCCGGCCAAAAACTTTTAACATAAAAAGTATGAAAGATGTAGTTACTCTGATGTAAAACAGACCACTTAAGGATTTATTATTCCCGTTTCCCAACACTGTTGGACCTTTGAGAGGTCCAGTGACTTCACTTGGGCCCCCAATAAGAGAGGTGTAAGGCTAGGATCTCTGGGTTCTCAAGCTACTCTTTTGACCACAAGATCACACTTCCTTCCTCTTTTACAACTGGTATGCAGAAAAGAATATATTATAGAAGCAGCTGGGGTGGTAACACAGAGTATGATGGAAAACATCACAATGTTATTTAGCAAGAGTACAAACTAAAATCTGAATTTACATGGCTCTTTTAAGAAATTGTTTTGTAGATTTGATAAGTAGCTCTCAATATGTAATTTAAATAAATGAAACAATTTATTACAAACCTACCATATGTTAGGCATGGTGATAAGTACTGGAGATACAAAGAATATGCAAAACGAAGTTCCCACTCTCATGTATTAAAAAGAAGAACAATGAACCACAGTGTGGTAGACAATATTGTTGCCTAGCCTAGATCCCCCTTACAGTCTGGGCCATTCATCCTTCAGCTGCTCAAGTGCCTGGGCTAACAGCTTATAGCTGTGACTTTCTCCAGAGGCTTGACTTTGGCTAAGTGGACCCACCTCACTGGAGACTCCTGAGACATTATACCCACTCCTCTCCAAGGGTGACCAAGGACCAACTTGTTTCTACTCTCCAACACTCTTCCCTCCCACCCCAGACTTTTCCTGGAACCATATCCTTGCTCAGCTCTTTTCTGTCTTGCTCTTCCCTTTCCTTACAGATTTTTTCTAAAGAGCATTCGCTTAAAGTACAAACACTAGAACCCCTTCCTGAGGCTCTGCTTCTACAAAACCCAACCTAAGACAAGAAGTGTTGCTGTAAGTCACAGATAAGTCTCCTAGACACATTGTCTAGGGAAGGATCTGTAACAGGTCTGTAAAAGGTTTAATATACCCCAATATTTCCTATTGAGACAGGATGTTTCCTTGATCTCCTTGACTCCCTTTGTGGGCAGGAACTAGAGTGGCTTATTTCACTCAGCCTGCAGTCCATGAATGTCTAAGTGTTAACAGCTCAGTGAAGGGTCAGGGTGACAGCCTCCTGCACTTGCCCCTTTTGACACCCGAGTTCTTGTTCGGTGTCCAGGAAGAATCAGGTCACACGAACAGTGTGAAGGATGATGAATGTGGAAGACTTTATTGAGCAGTGGAAGTGGCTCTGGGTGGAAGGGGAGCTGGAATGGGGATGGTGTGGGAAGAAGGTGATCTTTTCCTTAAGCCCAACTGTCTCTGGCTGGGCTCCCCTCTGAAATCACACCATCTGAAGCTAGCCACATTTATCCGTAGTCTCTAAAGCTCAGTTGCTGCTTTTCTGCTCACCTCTCAGCAGCTTGTATCTCTGCTGGTCAGCTGCTTGTGTTAGTCTTTTCTTCTTTTTTTCCTGCCAGCTGGTCTGGTATTATGGGCACAGGGTAGGGGATGGGGTGGGCTGAAAAGGCAGTCAATTGGGTGGAGAAATGGGGTGAGCTGCTTTCACTTAGGAGTTTAGCTGGGAGCCCAGCCCTTCTGTATCAGGGTCAGCTGTTTTCACCTAGGGCTGAGGTTCCAGGCTTGAGGGTGGGGTTTAGCCAGGAGCCCAGTCGTTCTGTATCACTATTATCTAAAGGACATTTAACATGAATGAGCTATCTCACACCTTCTCTATCTTTTCTTCTAAAGACTGAGAAATCCAGTTTTAAAAACTTTTTTCTTTTTAATTTTTGTGGGTATACGGTAGGTTTATATATTTATGGGGTACATGGGATACTTTGATACAGGCATGCAATGCAGCATAATCACATCATGGTAAATGGGGTATCCATACCCTCAAGCGCTTATCTTTTGTGTTACAAACAATCCAATTACACTTTTAGTTATTTTAAAATGTGCAATTAAATTATTATTGACTGTAGTCACTGTGTTGTGCTATCAAATACCAGGTCTTATTCTTTTTTTTTTTTTTTTTTTTTGAGACGGAGACTCACCCTGTCACCCAGGCTGGAGTGCAGTGGCACCATTTCGGCTCACTGCAAGCTCCGCCTCCCGGGTTCACGCTATTCTCCTGCCTCAGCCTCCCAAGTAGCTGGGACTACAGGCGCCCACCTCCATGCCTGGTTAATTTTTTGTATTTTTAGTAGAGACGGGTTTCACCATGTTAGCTAGGATGGTCTCGATCTCTTGACCTCATGATCTGCCCACCTTGGCCTCCCAAAGTGCTGGGATTACAGGCGTGAGCCACTGCGACTGGCCCAGGTCTTATTCTTTCTAACTATTTTTTTGTACTCGTTAACCATCCCCGCTCCCCACCCACCACCACTAACCCTTCCCAGCCTCTGGAAACTGTCCTTCTACTGTCTAGCTCCATGAGTTCAATTGTTATAATTTTTAGCTCCCGCAAATAAGTGAGAACATGTAAAATTTGTCTTTCTGTGCCTGGCTTATTTCACTTAATATAATGATCCCCAGTTCCATCCATGTTGCTGCAAATGACAGGATCTCATTAATTTTTATGGCTGAATAGTACCCCATTGTGTATATGTACCATATTTTTCTTTATTCATTTGTCTGTTGATGGACACTTAGGTTGCTTCCAAATCTCGGCTATGGGGAATAGTACTGCACTAAACATGAGAGTACAGATATCTCTCCAATATCCTGATTTCCTTTCTTTTGCGTATATACCTAGCAGAGAAATTGCTGGATTGTAGTGTAGGTCTATTTTTAGTTTTTTGAAAAACCTCCACACTGTTCTCTATAGTAACTGTACTAATTAATATTCCCACCAACAGTGTACAAGGGTTCGTTCCCTTTTCTCCACATCCTCGCTAGCATTTGTTATTGCCTGTCTTTTGTACATAAGCCATTTTATCTGACGATGAATGATGTTGAGCACCTTTTCACATACGTGTTTGCCATTTGTATGTCTTCTTTTGAGAGATGTCTATTCAGATCTTTTGCCCTGTTTTTTTTTTTTTTTTTTTTTTGAGATAGAGTCTCGCTCTGTTGCCAGGCTGGAGTACAAGTGTCTCGCTCTGTCGCCAGCGTGGAGTGCAGTGGCAGGATCTCGGCTCACTGCAAATTCTGCCTCCCGGGTTCAAGCAATTCTCCTGCCTCAGCCTCGTGAGTAGCTGGGACTACAAGCGCAGGCCACCATGCCGGGCTAACTGTTGTATTTTTAGTAGAGACAGGGTTTCACCATGTTGGCCAGGATGGTCTCCATCTCTTGACCACGTGATCCACCTGCCTAGGCCTCCCAAAGTGCTGGGATTACAGGTGTGAGCCACCGTTCCCGGCCCTTTTGCTCATTTTAAAATAACATTATTAGGTTTTTTTTCCTATAGAGTTGTTTGAGCTCCTTATATATTCTGGTTATTAATTTCTTGTCAGATGAGTACTTCGCAGCTATTTTCTTCCATTCTGTTGGTTGTCTCTTCACTTTGTTGATTGTTTCCACTTCTGTGCAGAAGCTTTTTAACTTGATGTGATACCATTTGTCCATTTTTGCTTTTGTTGCCTATGCTTATGGGGTATTACTCAAGAACTATATGCCCAGACCAATGTATTGGAGAGTTTCCCCAATGTTTTCTCTTAGTAGTTTCATAGTTTGAGGTCCTAGATTTGTCTTTAATCTATTTTGATTTGATTTTTGTATATGGCAAGAGATAGGGGTCTAATTTTATTCTTCTGCATATAGGTATCCAGTTTTCCCAGCACCATTTATTGAAGAGACTGTCCTTTCCCTAATCTATGTTCTTGACATTTCATGGAAAATGAGTTTACTGTAGGTGTATGAATTTGTTTCTGGGTTATCTGTTCTATTCCACTGGTCTGTGTCTGTTTTTATGCCAGTACCATGCTGTTTTGGTTACTATAGCTCTGTAGTATAATTTGAAGTCAGGTAATGTAATTCTTCCAGTTTCATTCTTTTTGCTCAGGACATTTTGTGCTTTTTTTTTTTTTTGTGATTCCTTATAAACTTTAGGATTATTTTTCCTATTTCTGTGAAGAATGTCATTGGTATTTTGATAGAGACTGCATTGACTCTATATATTGCTTTGGGTAGTATGGCTATTGATTCTCTTAATCCATGAAAATGGAATATCTTTCCATTTTTTTTGGTGTTCTCTTCAATTTATTTCATCAGTGTTTTATAGTTTTCATTATAGAGATCTTTCACTTATTTGGTTTAACTTCTAGGTATTTAATTTTATGTGTGGCTATTGTAAATTGGATTACTTTTTCATTTCTTTTTCAGATTATTCATTGTTGGCATATAAAAATGATATTGCTTTTTATATATTGATTTTGTATCCTGCAACTTTACTGAATTTATCAGTTCTAAGAGTTTTTCTGGTGGAGTCTCTAGGTTTTTCCAAATATAAGATCATAGCCTTTGTAAACAAGGATAATTTGATTTCTTCCTTTTCAATTTGGATGCCCTTTATTTCTTTTTCTTGACTGGTTGCTTTAGCTAGGGCTTCCAGTACTTGAACAATCTAGTTTTGTAATGTGACCTTTTAGTTAATATTTCTTGAAGGAATGGATATTCTTTGGGGAATGGATTTTCACAATAGAATGGTAAATATATATGTAACTACATGAATGATGTATGTGATAGCACTTTCCCACAATTGTGTGATCATTGAAAGCCATTTTATTCAAAAAACCTCTCCCCATGGTCCCTACAGAATTATAGAATAAAAACTATATACAGGTGGAATCCCAGCACTTTGGGAGGCTGAGGCAGGTGGATCACCTGAGGTCAGGAGTTTGAGACCAGCCTGGCCAACATGGTGAAACCTCATGTCTACTAAAAACACAAAAATTAGCTGGGTGTGGTGGCGGGTGCCTGTAATTCCAGCTACTTGGGAGGCTGAAGCAGGAGAATCACTTGAACCGGAGAGGTGAAGGTTGCAGTGAGCTGAGATCACGCCATTGCACTCCCACCTGGGCGACAGAGCAAAACTCCGTCTCAAACAAACAAACAAAAACTCTATAGAAGAAAACTGATAGCCTTATAGTATAGGCAATCATACTTAGTAAATCTCTAAAAAGGTGTTGCTTGATTCAGCTATTGTGTTCCTTATTCATGCATCTCAACAAATGAGTTTGTGACTGCCTGATAAAGAACAATATCAATGCAAATTTTCTTACTGACTCCTCCTCCTGGCCATTCTCTTTAGTCTTGCAGGCTGGTCTCTTTCCAAGCTATCATATTCTCCCCTTTAACTCTTTTCTAGCTAAGGCATAAATATTCAATTACCATCTTAAATGTTAATATATTAGATTAAATGATTAGAGACAAAATTAAAATATTAGAGCCATCTCCTAAATGTACCTTTCCTCCCAAACTGCAAGAGAGATGATTGCTTATTTAAAGATAAAGACAGGGCAGTAATTAAGAATCAATGGAGGTTACATGTTAGCAGAATAATAACTAACCCTTAGTATGGCCAGCTGCTATTCTAAGAGCTTTGCCATATTATTTAATGTTCATAGTAACCATATGAGTAACTAATATTATCAACCCCATATTACAGATGAGGAAACTGAGGCACAAAGAGCTTAAGCGTGTTTTCCAAAGTCTTCCAACTACTGACTGAAGGATTTAAACCTAGGAAGTCTGGTTACAGAGTCGTTACAGAGTCCATAGCCTAACCACTAACACATACTACCTTTTTGTGTGGGAAATAAAAAAGACTCAAAACTTAAGATCTTCTGTGTACAGATTTTACAGCTGACAGAGTGAGCTAGAGGGACTGACAGAATCATTTATAATCTCATCCTAGTTACTGTACTATAATTACAGACAGAATTTTAGATTAAGTAGGTCAGTTTCTAGGATGATTTACAACCTCTTCAATGAAAAGGGAGTTGAAAGTGTGAGTAATACATATTAAAATATATGTAAATACCAATGTTTCCTTTTAAAAAAAAGCACTTCTTACTGGATGTTTGTATATTTGCATCTTAAGAGAACACAAACCGCAAATTTTAGAAAACTCTCATCATTGAAAGTTCCCAGAGAGCTTATTAAAAATGGAATTTGTTCATTACCTAGAGTATTGGAAGATGTTGCACAAATGCAGACTCTGTAGGACTTTGCATGTCTTGCGTCTGGTTTATAATGTTATTTGTTATGCAAAGAACACAGTATGATGGCTACAGTGTGAAAATACAGAGACAGTAGTTGCCAAGTGGGTCTGGAAAAGATAAGACTGCCAGTTTGGAAAAAAAAAAACAGAAGGAAAGGCCAAGTGCTTTATTTTACAGGAAAAGGTTTGCGTTGTCAGTAGTGTGGGGATTGACAACCTGTCTTAACGTTATCTTTTTTTTTTTAAGTTGGCTGCTACCATTAGAACCACTTCTTGAAAATAAAAAAATTATGTCTAGTAAACATTTATCTTATTTAGAATGGTCAAAAGTATCAGACTATTAAAGCGTAACACAAGTTTCTTTTCTAGCTGTTTTAATGGAGAAAAAGACTATAGTACATAACACATTTTGCTTGAGTGAAAGGAAAGAAACAGGTCTGGAATACGGGGTATCGTGTGGGCTATGGCAGACCTTGGTGGGGTGACAAAAGTGGGCTCTGAGAACCATAAAGCACTGGGCAGTGAGAGATCTGAAAAGGAAGAGATTTATCAAAACACATTTTGATATTATTGCCAGGCAACAGCAAGCTAACTTTTTGGCTGCTTGCCTGCCTGCCTGCCTGCCCGCCTTCCTGCCCATCCGCCTGCCCACCTGCCCGCCGAAGGGGTAGATCTGGAATTTTTTTTCCCAAGGCCATGAGAGAGAGCCCCATCTATTTGGGATCACTTAAGAGTTGTTTTGCCTAATGTGGGAAGACAAATTGTTCATGGTTTGCAGTGGACATCCCTTGGCATCAGCCAACTAATAAGGACCCCCCTACTCAACTACCCACTCCTGGTGATCCATGGTGCTAAGACCAACTCCTCCCCAACCCCACACTACCACATCATCATTTCCATTTTGTATAAGATGGTTCATTGACTTTTCCTCCCAGCTGCAGCTCATTGTACCAAGAGTGACTACTGACCCACGCTGGACCAATCTGAGCACTTACATATGACCCAGCCATCCCATTACTGGGGATATACCCAAAGGATTATAAATTATGCTGCTATAAAGACACATGCACATGTATGTTTATTGCAGCACTATTCATAATAGCAAAGACTTGGAATCAACCCAAATGTCCATCAGTGACAGATTGGATTAAGAAAATGTGGCACATATACACCATGGAATACTATGCAGCCATAAAAAAGGATGAGTTTGCGTCCTTTGTAGGGACATGGATGCAGCTGGAAACCATCATTCTTAGCAAACTATCACAAGAACAGAAAACCAAACACCGCATGTTCTCACTCATAGGTGGGAACTGAACAATGAGATTACTTGGACTCAGGAAGGGGAACATCACACACCGGGGCCTATCATGGGGAGGGGGGAGGGGGGAGGGATTGCATTGGGAGTTATACTTGATGTAAATGACGAGTTGATGGGTGCAGCACACCAACATGGCACAAGTATACATATGTAACAAACCTGCACGTTATGCACATGTACCCTACAACTTAAAGTATAATAATAATAAATAAATTTTAAAAAAAATGTACAATTAAAAAAAAAAAAAAAAGAATCGCACCACAGAGCCCAGCCAAAACTGCTGAACTATGAGCCAAATAAACACTTATTTGAAGCTCCCAAAAAAAAAAAAAAAAAAAAAGAAATTGAGGTGGATAAGGAGTAGAGGCAAGGATGAAGAAAGAGAAGGAGGGAGATTGATTCAGTTTCCCTATGAGACAGACCAGTAATCCACAAACTTGGGAGCTGTGTGTGGCCTTATTCTGCCAGGCAGGCAGGGAAACAAAGTAAGCTGGGGTGCATGGACAGAAGAATGTGATGGTTACATAGAGAGAAACACAAATGGGAGGCACAGAGGAAATCAGGCGTAGCTCTTTCTGAGGCCCACATGTCCCTTATGCTTCCATCAGATACCCCTGCAGTCATATCATAAATTCTCCTTGTTTGTTTCACGTAATTCAACTGGATTTGGTTTTTGTAACTAAGAGGCTCCCAACTAGATACACCATTTTCTCCTCTTTATCGCCCTAATGCTATGTAGTTCAATTCCTTTTCTCTTTTTGAAAGAGGAGGAAATATCGACAAATTCTTCAGCTACACAGTTCCCTTGGGCTTGTGGCCTCCATATGGATTATGGAACATAAAAACCATGTCAGCTTTGTTATCTCCTATCACACCTAATGTTTGGAGCCATTATCGGTACACATGCTTAAATTGAAAAATAACAGTTTAAAACTGAGATATTGATGTGAAAGCACCTGGCAGGTTGCCTTTCCCAGTAAATATGATTTAGATGCCATTGGATACCAAGAGGCTCACTCAAGGTTTTGTTTGTTTTGTTTTTAAACAGTGGGTTTTTAGAAAGATATACGTAGACAAAAAGAATATCAGCTATAAGCTAAGGCCTGGCATTGCAATTCTAAGCCCTCTTTTTTTTTTTTTTTTTTTTTTTTGACACAGTGTTTTTTCATGTTTCCCAGGCTGGTCTTGAAGACTTCTTCTGGGCTCAGGCCACTGGCTTGTCTTGGCCTCTCAAATTGCTAGGGATTACAGACATGAGCTACCGTGTCCAGCCATGTCTCCTTCTTATAGTTTCATCTTACAACTTTTGTGTGCTGATGACCCGTCATAGCTGAGACTACCTTCATTTTCTCTAAGTGTTTTTTTCCCCTCTCATCTTGTGTGTCATCTGCATCTGGCTGGTTCTTTTTCATATTTGCTTTTTTAAATTTTGAAGAGAAAGAGTCTGATTTCTCTGGATAATATCGGTTTTGGAAGAGTTCTTGCATTAATGTCCTCAAAATATCCTGGTTTCTATGAACCATTATATTGAATGTCTTCAGTCCAAAGTCATGGCTAGGTGATGATGAGGATGGTGGGTGTTATGGAGGGTCTGCATGGTCTCATGGTAGATCATGGTAGCTGGGTGCTGCCTCCCCAGGAGGGACCATTGATATGAGTGTCTTGTTTAATATAACGTTCAATAAATCCTCCTTTCTTCCTTCCTTTCCTTTCTTATATTCCTTTCTGTATCCATCATAGTGATCTGGGGAAATCTCTTTCTAGAACAGGAGAGAAAGGTCCAATCTTTCACACTTATGTGGTCCTGACTCACATGCAAACTTTTCAGAAGACCACTGTGGCCTGGTATTTTTTCATTTGTCATGAGCAGCAGTTTTGAGTGGTCTATGTGAGTTTGATATACTTTCTGGAGTCTGTGAGGTCAAAATTATTTTTACTATAATACTAAGATGGTATGATCTTTTACTGTTTAACTTCATTGACATTTGTACTAATGGTGTAAAGAAATGGTGGTTAAAATTGCTGGCATTGACCAGGCATGGTGGCTCACACCTGTAATCCCAGCGCTTTGAGGGGCTGAGGTGGGAGGGTCACTTGAGCCCAGTAGTTTGGGACCAGCCTGGGCAAGACAGTGAGACTGACCCTGTCTCTTAAAAAAAAAAAAATTTCTGGCATCTGAGTACTACTCAATGCAGTGGCACCAGGCCATACTAGAAGTCATTGTATTTTGTTACTAGTGCAGTGGCAATAAAAACAAACTTTTAAGAATGTGCTTGGCAAGGCATGGTGACTAATGTCTGTAATCCCAGCACTTTGGGAGGCCAAGGTAGACAGATCACCTGAGGTAAAGAGTTCAAGACCAACCTGGCCGACAGGGCAAAACACCGTCTCCACTAAAAATACAAAAATCAGTTGAGTGTGGTGGCATGCGCCGGTAATACCAGTTACTTGGGAGGCTGAGGCATGAGAATTGCTTGAACTCTAGAGGCAGAGGTCGCAGTGAGCTGAGATCACGTCACTGCACTCCAGCCTGGTCAACAGAGGGAGAGTCTGTCTCACACACAAAAATAGAATGTCCTTGATTTCTAAGCAGAAGAAAGGTCCTATAAGAAGAGCAAACAAACAAATAAATAAATAAATAATTGTAAGCCAAAGCAAAAACTTTTTTTTTTTTTTTTTTTTGAGACAGAGTCTTGCTCTGTCACACAGGCTGGAGTGCAGTGTGATTTCAATTCATTGCAACCTGCAACTCCCAGGTTCAAGTGATTGTCACACCTCAGCCTCCCGAGTAGCTGGGATTATAGGCACCTGCCACCATGCCTGGCTGTTTGTATTTTTAGTAGAAACAGGATTTCACCATGCTGGCCATAAATCTGCTCACCTAAGGCAAAAATATTGTTTTTAAGTAGAAAGAAAGAAAGAAAAAATATCCATGATGGAGCCATAAAATTATTGATTTTATAAATCTCGACCTTGGTTACACATTTAAAAGTATTCTATGTAAAAAAAATGGAAAGTCTGGGGAGGCCGAGGACGGGGGCGTGGATCACCTGAGGTCAGGAATTCGAGACCAGCCTGGCCAACATGATAAAACCCCGTCTCTACTAAAAATACAAAAAATTAGCTGGGCGTAATAGCGAACGCCTGTAATCCCAGCTACTCAGGAGGCTGAGGCAGAAGAATTGCTTGAACCTGGGAGGCAGAGGTTGCAGTGAGCTAAGATCCCGCTACTACACTCCAGCCTGGGCAACAAAAGCAAAACTCCATCTCAAAAAAAAAAAAAAACAAAAAAAAACAAAACGGAAGTCTGCATAACGCGCGTCTGCTACATACAGTCATACGATAGCTGTTGCCAGGAAAAGCGCTTTTGCAATTGTTTGAGACACAAGCTGAACTAGCTGCTGCTTTCACGGAATATTATTTTCATTTGTGAGAATGGCTGGCACAAAAATTGGCTGTTCAGACTTGAGTATTTGGCAGACATCATCTCAAAAGTACATGAAGTGAGCCTATCACTTCAAGGAAAAAAACTTGAAATAATACAGTATTTATTGCCCATGTTAAAATTTGAGTGAAAATTAGAGTTTTGGAAAACTCGTGCCCACCACTAAGAGCCTGATAGTTTGTCAATACTTTTAACACTTTGCTGTTGAGATCAGTGGTGATATTAGTGGATATAATGTTTTATATTATCTAATGAAGTATGTCAACATTTGGAAGATCTGTACAGCTCAGTGAACCAATATATTGCAGATGACTTTGTAAAGTCTTATTTTGTAAAACAATGCATGAGTAAAAAGAGCCACTCAAAATGCAATGCAAGATAGACCAGTGGATCTCATTGTAACAGGGTTATTAAAGTTCACTGTATGGTTTCAGATTCCACATTATAATTAATCTTTAAGTAACTACTACTTTTTGAGTTTTAATTTGTCAAAGAAAAATTTCCACAATTATCTGAAAAGGCCACTAAAATTACACATTCTTCCCTCTTCTTTCTTTTTTGTTTTTCTGGCATAAAGATATGTATATTTAGGCCGGGCGCAGTGGCTCATGCCTGTAATCCCAGCACTTTGGGAGGCTGAGGCGGGTGGATCACCTGGGGTCAGGAGTTTGAGCCCAGCCTGGCCAACATGGTGAAACCCTGTCTCTACTAAAAAATACAAAAATTAGCCAGGCATGGTGGTAGGCACCTGTAATCTCAGCTACTTGGGAGGATGAGGCAGGAGAATCGCTTGAACCCAGGAGGCAGAGGTTGCAGTGAGCCGAGATCACGCCATTGCACTCTAGCCTGGGGGAGAAGAGCAAGACTTTGTCTCAAAGAAAAAAAAAAAAAGAAGAAGAAGATCTATATATTTAGAATTAGCCAGCCATAATCAGTTTAGATAATCCCAATTACATTGGCAACATCCAAAGCACTGCAATCAGGAGCCAGTTGAATATGTGCCTTCTTCCCACCATCAGGCATGATCGGGGTGTTAACTTTGGCCGCACCAGTGTCATAGAGCTTCTTTATAGACTGTTTGAGGTGGTGCTTGTGGGCTTTCATTGTGGTTCATCCAGAGTGAACGCAAGTGTGGTGTTGTCCTTTAGCTTCTTCATGGCGGACTCAGTGGTCAGTGGGAACTTGATGATGGCAGAGTGGTCAAGCTTGTTTCTCCTCGGGGTGCTCTTCCAAGGATATTTGGGCTGCCTTCAGAGTTGCAGTGATTTGGGCTGTCAGAAGGAGGTTGATGTGCGGCTCTTCTTTTTATGTGGCTGTGGATGCCTCTCAGCACTGCCTTCTTGGCCTTCAAAGCCTTCGCTTTGGCTTTGGCTTTAGAAGGGGCGGGAGCTTCCTTCTTCACCTTCAGCGACATCTTGTGAAAAGGGCCACTCCTCCGTTTTCTAACAATATCTGTGTGGGGCCAGATTTTCTTCATATATTGAAATAAAAATACATATCACAACAGCATAAATGCAGAAGTAGATATGAGAACCCAGTTATCTTTTTTCATTTTTTGAGACAAGGCCTCACTCTGTCACCCAGGCTGGAGGGGAGGGGTTTGACCATGGCTCACTGCAGCCTTGACCTCCTGGGCTCAAGCGATCCTCCCACACCAGCCTCCTGAGTAGCTGGGACTACAGGTACACACCACCATGCCTGGCTAATTAAAAATAATTTCTTCATAGACATAGAGATCTCACTGTGTTGCCCAGGCTGGTCTTGAGCTCCTGGCCTCAAGTCTTCCTACCTTGGCCTCCCAAAGCGCTGAATGAGCCACCTCACCCAGCCCAGTTGTCTTGTATTATTCCAGATATTAAAAAGATGTACCAAAATGTAAAACAATGTTTCTCTTCTTTTTTCTTGGAAAATATAGTTATGCTTTATAAAAATATGTTATTTATGTTAGCAAGTAGTGGGGTTATTATTATTTTAATAAAACTAATTTTTAAAATTTTAAGAATTTCTCAGTTCTGATTTTAAATGCTGTAAATATATACTATTTACATAATCTAAAGTTTTTTGAGGTCCTCAGTGGCATTTAAGAAGTGAGGCAGTGGTGTGCTGGAGCTAGCTGGTCCTGCTCACAAAAGCCAATCATATGCATCTCTTTCCAACTCTGCATTCAACGACATCATATTGGTGCCTTGAAATTGGTCACAGGGATGTATTTACAAAACAGAAAACAGAAATGCTATGAATCAGAGCTTTTTTAAAAAGTTGCTTATTAAACATAGACCAGTATGTCACTCTGTAAAAGAATCCTGAAATCAAAATGTTGGTGAAACACTGGTCTATTGGCTACCTCTATTTCTCTCCTCTGTCCCCTACCCACAGGGAATCTTCCTGAATCATTCTTTCATTTGTTCAATAAATATTCATTGAGTATCTCTATTTTCTAGGCATTATACTGGGAAATGGAGATGAGAAGATGAATAATTTAGGAATGTATTTGTGATTATAGAGTTCTTTGTTTAGCAGAGACGTGTGATAATGGTTGTGCTAGAAGTTGTTAATGGTAGTATAATAGGAGAGAAATTTCCAACCTAGACCAGGGCATGGGGGCAGAGGAGGGACTCCTAGGAGGGTGTCTGTATCAATTAGCATCCAATCAGGAGATAGAAACCACACTAAGATAATTTAAAGGAGGAAATTGTTCACTAGGTACAAAGTTGTTAACCAGGTAACCAAAAAGACAAAAGGAAAACACTAAGTTATTATTGGAAGTAGCAATTGCAGGAAGCAGCTGCCACACTGAGGCTGGTGGAATAAAGACACTGGAATGACTAAAATTTAGAAGCTTGAGTACAGTCCCATGGAGCTGAAATTCGGATACCAGAAGATGAGGCACTGCTCACCTGGTACTGTTGTCTCTGAGGTGGGACAAAATGAGGATGGTTCTGCAACTACAGGAAAAACTGCAAACTGAGTTAAGCTGCCGCTATGAGAGAAAATAATGTGTCTACTAGTGTGAAGAAATAATGCTATGGTAAGGCTCACAGGCATAAAAAGCAGGGATAGAGAAAACATGTAAGAAGTCCCTTCACCCTCCTCCCCGCCTTCAGTATCCTTCTAGAACACTCTTAACAGCAGTGCCTAACAGGAAGCCAGCTGACAAAGCAGAAATGTGGTTTGAAGAGTTCCTGAACCAGCATTATCATGCAGAGTTCAGAAGGGTGCATTTTCAGCTGAAAGATAATGGCTTGGTAACTGACAAAGTCTATCTCTTGGCTACTCAGCATCCATATTTACCCAACTATATGTATTCAATCTTCTAACCACCAACAAAAAGAACTTTACATTTCCACCCAAGATTCAACTATCCTATATATGAATGAAGACATTTTTACCCTCTCCCAAAATGAAAAGATACAAAGTGCTAATACTCATTGAATCAATTTCTGGGATACAGTCATGCCACCCATCTCTGTAGCATGTCAGTTACTCCTCAAATTCAGTCACAGTCTCACCTGAATGTTCTTCTACTAAAGACTAATTTGTACCGTTAACCTCTAGACAAATTTGTTTAAAATAATAAGGGAAAGAAAGGAGAGAGGGAAATAGTTTCTCTCTCTCTTTCTAGACACACACACACACACACACATACACACACACAAATACATACATAGTAAGCAAGGATGAAAATATCCAAAGCTTTTTTATAACTGACCACAAGACCATAGTTGATATTTATCATTTCTCTCTTCCTTTCTATGTTTCATTTGTCCTCAGGTAGCACCTCAGCTTATTGGAGTTCTTTGCTCAGTAGTGTGATCCAAACTTTCAATACTGGAGTATATGAATATTCAGTTGTCCCTAACAGTTTTAAAATTGCTATAGTTTTATATTAAATTTCATTATTGTACATGGAAATACTAAGAGGTTCCTCAGAGAATCCCAGACATAGTTTCTCCCTGGTCCCAGACACAGTCCACAGAACCTTCATTGTGTAGCAGCAACTCAATTCTTCCTCAGTAATTTGGAGGCAATCATCCCAGCCCAAAAGGGCCAGGTGTCAGTCTCAACTTTCAATTCAGTGCAGACATTGTTGTGTTTCCTGGCAAAAATATTCTGCCATTGGGAACCAAGACCTCCAAAAACCAACAGAAATGAAAAATTGTAAGTATGAAAGGCAAAACTTCTGTGAGTGGTCATGAGGTGGAATATTTGAAGATATCTATTCCCACTACCCTCTTGATTCTTGGACCATTGTATTTTGGTAATAGAAGAGACAGCATCACCTATTGGTTGCTGATTCAAAGCGTATTTCAATCTAACAGAACTCCATTCCTCAACTGGCATTGCAAGGAGTTCAAGAGGCAATTCCTCCATTAAATTAAGCCAACTGCTTCTGGATGGTGGGGGTCTATGGTAAGATCAGCAAATTCCATGGGAATGAGCCCATTGCTGCACTTCTTTGGCTGTGAAATGAATTCTTTGATTAGGAGCAATGTTGGAATGCCATAATGGTAAATAAAGCATTCTGAAAGTCCGCAAATGGTTATATTTGCAAAAGCACCACAAACAAGGTAAGCAAATTCATATCCAAAACACATGTCTATTCTAGAGGGGACAAATCTCTGCCTCCTCTATAATACAGGGATCCACTGTCATCAGTCTGTGCTTGGTAGCTGGCTGGTCTTCTAGGGAATAGTGCTATACTGGGGGCTCAGTGCTGTTATTCTCTGCTGTTGGTCCTTTAAGCACTCCTCAGTAACAGTAGCCAGGTCAGCCTGTGATGTTAAGCCTGTGAATGGCCTCCATTCTTGATCCTGTGACCACTTTATACATGGGTTCATTCAGTGGGCTGTATGATGGCTGGTGAAAGAGGCTGAGTGATATATAAGAATATGACACTTTTTCTACACTATTATTGAGAGCTTCCTCTATAGCAGATACTCTTTGGAGGGCATTCACATGAAATATAAGTGTCTTCATGCTGTACCCATTATGAGAGACGTATCCACACACTTCTTTCCCAGGCCTCTTCTTACCAATATTCAAATCCTATTCTTATCAAGTCCCTGAACATCCAGCCAAGCTCTAAGAAACTGCCCATGAATCAGAGTAAGTCCATACTTATAGCTATTTCTGAGTTCAGACAAAGTGGATAACCAAGTGTATTTTTTTAAGTTCTGGGCTTGGGTGTATTTTACATTACCACCATCCAGAGACACTCCTGAGTGGAAGTGTGCTATTGCACTGTCCACTCCAGTTTGCCCCAGAATACTGTCTTACCATCTGTGAATACACCCTGAACTTCCTCCTCATTCAACTGGTAATAAGAAACTTCCTAGTGAGGCCACAGGTATGGATTGAAGGAGAAAGGCCAGGAGTTGATGTTGAAGGAGTAAAGCCATCTACTTAGGTAACTTAGTTGGGTCTTCTGGATGTGTGCGAGGTCAATCTCTTTTATACTATTTCTACTTGGTGGGAGGTTGCTTCTGTGAGCACTTGACTTTATGCAGCCAACTTTTATGGCTAGGAAGGGCATACAATTCATAATGGAAAACTCAGGCGACACGTAAGGCATTCAGTACGAGTATCGAGCTGGAGCTGTTTCTGGAAAGGAGAATGGTTATCTTGAGAAGAGTTAAAGATTGGCTTCAAAACCCTGAGTTTTACATTATGATTCTCCAATTGTTGTTTGGCAGAGACTTCCTGCAACATCCTACTTGCCACAGACATGCCAAGTATCATTGCATCTACTGGGTTATAAAGAAGAGCAATTTACACTTCAGTCTATACTTGCTCTGGTCCCCCTCAGAACTGGCGGCTTTATTGATTTAATAAGATTACTTGTAAATGGGAATTGAAGTAGCTCACTCGAATGTAGGAGATATTACCTCTAAAATCCAAATGGGTCTACCTAGTGTTTTTTCTCTACTGGGGGACTTTGCAAGGTGCAGCAACTTATCTTTCACTTTGGTGGCAATATTTTGAGATGTTCCATACCACGTGACCCCCAGGAATTTCACCGAGGTAATGGGCTTCTGAATTTTCATGGGGGTTTATTTCCTATTCTCTAGTTCACATGGGTCTTATTAAATCATCTAAAATACTTGCCACTTCCTGTTCAGGTCCTGATCAGATCCAATCAACATAATGGTATCAATGCAGTGGACTAGTGTGATTTTATGTGAACTGTCAAGATTATCATAATCTCTGCAGATTATATTATGGCAGAACACAGGAGTGTTGATATAGTTCTTAGGCTACTTCAGGTAAAAACAAACTGTTTCTGGTGGTCCTTGCAAACTGGTATAGAAACAGAAATATTTGCAAGTCAATAATGGCACAATAAGTGCCAGGGACTCTTGATTTGTTCCAGAAATGAGATGATATCTAAATATCAACCGCAGTTGGAGTCACCTAATTAAGTTTTTGATAACATGTGGTTATTCTCTGGATCCCTCCAACCTTTGTATAGGCTGAAGGGGCAAATTGAATGGGGAGTGAGAGGTATGACTACCCTTGCTTTTTGTCACATCTTTAATGATGAAGCTAATCTCTGAAGTTCCATCAGGGATAAGGTATTACTTGTGGTTTCCAATACTGGTAAGGGCAGGAATTTCCAGGGGCTTCCACTTGACTCATTTTTACCATAATGGCCCTCAATGGGTAAAGATTCAATGAGACCACTGCAGAACATGCAACAGAATTCTCCTGCCTCTGAGTTATCCCACCTGAGTAAGGAGAGAGCTGCCTTATGTGTCCACTCCCTCAATTACTGGCTGAGGGCTGTTCTCACATATAGGAGGAATAGAATCTGGAGGCCAGAGAGAAACCGAACAGGGCACCTGCAGCATCTGCTACAGTTATTTGGATGGGGAGGTTTCTGAGTTCTACTTTTAACGCATTGAGAAGTTAATGACATCTAGCAGGCTGTTGGATTAGTGAGTCTGAAATTGAGGAGAGAGAGTTCTAGCTCTTCCCCTATATTCCCATGGCTCTGTGCTTAGCTCTGTCATAGCATTTACTATGCTTTACTTGAATGACCTACTTATGTGCTTGCCTTTTGACCAGAATGGAAAGGGGCAGTATCTTTTTTTGTTGTTGCTTTTCTGAAGTGCCCATTCTGGGGCCTGCCACACAATAGTTTGCTCATTAAGTGAAGTGCATGTTTTCCTCCTCACCAATATTCCTGTGCTGTTTTAGAAAACTCTTCCAGAAATGGTACAGTAACAGCTAATATATAACAAAGAGAGCATCAGCTGCATTTGGACACTGGCCCTGTGCCTAGTTACCTTTGGGCAGTGGGGAAAATATTCTTCCCAGGGAAAGCTGGAGTGGTTGGAGTCTATAATTAACATATAGTGTGTATGCTAATATTATATGTCCTATACTAGGATACAATGCAATGTACATGCATTTAATTGATTGTCTTGCACTCTAAAAGAACGCTAAGTCATTTATTGACACCATGTGCAATTCCTAAAACTCAAAAATTGACTGACAGTATTCATACAGAGTTTACGTTATTTCCTGAGAATAAAAACAATGAATTACTAACAGTAAGGCAAAACAGGCCAGGCACAGTAGCTCACACCTGTAATCCCAGCACTTTGGGAACCTGAGGTGGGCAGATCACCTGAGGTCGGGAGTTTGAGACCAGCCTGGCCAACAAGGGGAAACCCCATCACTACTAAAAATACAAAATATTGACGCTGCAGACCTGCGACCCAGAGCACCTCGGAGGCGGTGAATAATAGCTCTTCAAGTCTGCAATAAAAAATGGCCTCCAATAAAACTACATTGCAAAAAATGGGGAAAAAAAAAAAAACAGAATGGAAAGAGTAAAAAAGTTGAAGAGGGCCGGGCGCGGTGGCTCAAGCCTGTAATCCCAGCACTTTGGGAGGCCGAGACGGGCGGATCACGAGGTCAGGAGATCGAGACCATCCTGGTGAACACAGTGAAACCCCGTCTCTACTAAAACTACAAAAAACAAGCCGGGCGAGGTGGCGGGCGCCTGTGGTCCCAGCTACTCGGGAGGCTGAGGCAGGAGAATGGCGTGAACTCGGGAGGCGGAGCTTGCAGTGAGCTGAGATCAGGCCACTGCACTCCAGCCTGGGCGACAGGGCAAGACTCCGTCTCAAAAAAAAAAAAAAAAAAAAAAAGTTGAAGAGGCAGAGCCGGAAGAATTTGTGGTGGAAAAAGTACTAGATCGACGTGTAGTGAATGGGAAAAGTGGAATATTTCCTGAAGTGGTAGGGATTTACAGATGCTGACAATACTTGGGAACCTGAAGAAAATTTAGATTGTCCAGAGTTGATCGAAGCATTTCTTAACTCTCAGAAAGCTGGCAAAGAAAAAGATGGTACAAAAAGAAAATCTTTATCTGACAGTGAATCTGATGACAGCAAATCATAGAAGAAAAGAGATGCTGCTGACAAACCAAGAGGATTTGCCAGAGGTCTTGATCCTGAAAGAATAATTGATGCCACAGACAGCAGTGGAGAATTGATGTTTCTTATGAAATGGAAAGATGAGGCAGACTTGGTGCTAGTGAAAGAGGCAAATATGAAGTGTCGTCAAATTGTAATTGCTTTTTATGAAGAGAGACTAACTTGGCATTCTTGTCCAGAAGATGAAGCTCAATAATTGTTCACATTGTTTTTTATATATATTTTTATATATATATATAAAATTTGGGTCTTGGATTTTGATTTACTAGTGTGACAAAATACATCCTAATGAAAATCAAGTTTGATATGTTTGTTTTGAAAGTAGCATTGGAAGAGTTGTTGGGAATTTTTTTTGCATCCACAGCACTGGTTACTTTGAACAAATAAATAAAAGCTTTCTGTAGTTGCTTCCTTTATCAGAAAAGAAAAAAAATACAAAAAATTAGCTGGGCATGGTCGCAGGCACCTGTAATCCCAGTTACTAGGGAGGCTGAGGTAGGAGAATTGCTTTAACCCAGGAGGTGGAGGTTCCAGTGAGCTGAGACCATGCCACCGCACTCTAGCCTGGGTGACAGAGTGAAACTCCATCTCAAAAAAAAAGAAAAGAAAAGAAAAAGAAAACCCAGTAAGACAAAGTATATGAATCATACTGTTTCTTATAAATAGGAAATTGATTATCACAACAAACCCGTATATGAAAGAAAATGCAGTTTGGTCTGAAATAGAATTTCAGTGTATATTTTAGAGTCATTAAAACCTAATGATCAAGTTCCTTCAGTAGCATTAACAAATAAACAGGTGTTTGATTCCCAGTACTTGTGCAACTGGTTGGGATAAGATCAGAAGTTACCATAGTTCAGTGGCTTCTGAGAACATACAGCACTCTACACTTACAAAGAAATAAAACAATAACTGCTTGGTTTACATTATTATTGTTCAATATGCTACATACTATAATTCATCAAAAATATTTATACTTTTCAATTGAGTATCCTGAGGTTTTTGTTTTGTTTCATTTTGTTTTAAATGGAATCACCGGAAGGTTAGCATAATTTGGAGCCAGAATTGCCCACACAGCTGTCAGGTTTCCTGGGCACATTGCAGATCTGAATTTGGGTCATAAACAGCTTGGAGATTTCTGACCTCAGGGGCTGTAGGGGAAATCGAATTAAGCCTGTGAGAGGTAGCACATAGCTTTCCTCCATGGTGACCCACTTTGTTCACCTCTCAGGACAAAAAAGGAAAAGACAGCTGGGTGGCAACAGCCAAAGCCATCTGTTGTAGAAATGGGCACAGAGTTCAGATTTGCAAGGACAGGGCAATATAAAAACAAAAGCAAAGAGAAAGAAATAGGTAATTACTGAAATGTCCTTGTAAGAAATAAACAGGCAATGTTAATTCTTATCCAAACATTTTATGAATGTAATATTCATCAACTGTTATTGATGTTGATCCTTGGGCTTGGCAACAACATTCTTGGTATGCAAAATTTGTTTATATAGTTTGTGTGCAGGTTGGTTCATCCAATTACCTAATAAGGACAAGGTTCAGTTTTCATATTGGCCAGTTAGCTCTGTACAGAGAAAAGCTCTGCTGCTTTGCTCTAGCTTGTATGCTATCCAATTCAGGTCTCTTCTAAGCACGGGTTTTGATCATGTGAATAGTTTGGAATACACTGTTACAATTATTGGAAGAACAACTTAAAACAATGTTTTCTTTTATATGGGTAAGAAGATAAGTGACAATAAGAAATACTAGTTACCCTTACCAAGCTCTTATCACAAACTATGTTGCACTTAAGCTGTCTCTCTCTCTCTATTGTTTCATTTAATCCTTATAAAACTGCCATTTTTCAGGTAAGGAAACGGGCTTTGAAAAGTTAAGTAGCTTGACATATAAGTCATATAGAGATAAAATAGTAAAGCTGAAATTTGAACCCAAGATAATAATTTACATTTGCTTAGCATTTTATGGTTTACTAATTGTGTTTACATACATTCTTTCACTTAATCTTCCCAGACAGTCTTGTGAGATAGTCAGTAGTTATAACCTTACTTTTACAAATGCGGGAGAAGGGGCTTTCAGAGGTCACTCAGCTAGCAGATTTCAGAGCCAGTACAAAAAGTCGAGTGTGCTGATTCCAGGTTTCAAGATCTTTTAACTATTAGACAGCCAAGGTCTGGGATATGTGTATTTATTGTGAAGTTCAAGTCTGTATAGTACAAAATGAAATGTAGATTTCATAATTATCCAGATTATTCAGGCTTTAGAGGGTCTAGATGCTTCATTTTTGTTTAATGAAATTAACAACATAACCGGACAGGGGGAGTGGGTGGGAGGGGGTGAATAATGAGAAATTACTTTTAATGGGTACGATGTATATTACTCAGGTGATGGATACCCCAAAAGTCCTGATTTCACCATTATACAATCTATGCATGTAACAAAATTACACTTGTATCCCATACATTTATACAAATTTAAACACACACACACACAAGACCTTCATATTTACCCACTCTAGAAGTTGTGTAGTTAACTGATTAAAATCACATGGAATGTATTTTCTTTTTTCTATTTTAATGTTTATATATTAGCTATACAATAAGTTCTTATTTAATGTCATTGATAGAGTCTTGGAAACTTCAACTTTAAGGGAAATGAGGTATAATAAAATGAATTTTACCATAGGCTAATTGATACAAAAAACAGTTAAGTTTCTACAGCATATTTCTTGCCACAAAAAAAAAAATCACCAAACTTCTAAATAAAGATCTCAGACATTTCTAATATTAAACATTAAAATAAATGTGAGCTAGTTAAAAGAAATTAAGAATATAAATAAAATGTTACCAGTGAAGCATATGGAATATTATAAACAAATTTTTCTAGAGATGGGAGGGGGGGTGTCTCACTATTTTGCCTAGGCTGGTCTTGAACTACTGGTCCCAAGCGATCATCCTGCCTCAGACTTCCAAAGGGCTGTGATTATAGGCACGAGTCATCACAACTGGCCAGACTATATATTTTTATACAATGGAATTATATGGCAATAAAATTTACTATAGCTATAGGCAAACATGGATGAAGCCAAAAACGAAGTTGGAAAAAAAAGTCACAGAAAAATATACTCAGTGTGATTTCACTTATATAAACTTTAAAAACTAAACAACATATTATTTAGGGATACAGATAAACTATTTTTAAAAGGAAGGGAATGATTAACTGAATATTTGGTACTAGGGTTACTTTCGGGGAGAGAGAGAGAGTAGGGGATGTGATCCAGGAAGAGCATCCAGAGGTTTCACATTATATTCTATTGATTAACTTGGGTAGTGGATACATGATTACTTGTTTTATCGATGGTATTTACTTATTTATATTTTTAGAGAGAGGGTCCTGCTTTGTTGCCCAGGCCAGAGTGCAGTGGCTCGAACATAGCTTACTGCAGCCTTCAACTCCTGCCTCAGCCTCCTGAGTAGCTAGGACTACAGGTATGCACCACCATGCCTGGCAAATTTTTAAAAAGTTTTGTAGATATGAGGTCTCTCTATGTTGCTCAGGCCGGTCTTGAACTCCTGGCCTCAAGTGAACCTCCCTCCTTGGCTTCCCAGAGTACTGGATTACAGGTGTGAGCTACCATGCCCAGCCTTTATTAATGGTCTTTACATTGAACATACGTATACTCTCTTGTTTGTGTATTTTACAATACAATTATATATATATATATACACACACACACACATATATATATATCAATCAGAAAAGAGACCAGAAGAATGTACATTACCACAATAACATTAGTTGTATTAGATTGTTTGGTTACAGGTGATTTTATTTTTCTTTTTCCACATTTTCTGTAGTGTGCTATTATTACTTTCATGATTAAAATAAGTAACCCTGGCCAGGAGTGGTGGCTCACGCCTGGTAATCCCAGCACTTTGGGAGGCCGAGGTGGGCGGATCATGAGGTCAGGAGATCAAGACCATCCTGGCTAACATGATGAAACCCCGTCTCTACTAAAAATACAAAAAAATTAGCCGGGTGTGGTGGTGGGTGCCTGTACTCCCAGCTACTTGGGAGGCTGAGGCAGGAGAATGGCATGAACCTGGAAGGTGGAGCTTGCAGTGAGCCGAGATTGTGCCACTGCACTCCAGCCTGGGCGACAGAACCAGACTCCATCTCAAAAAAAAAAAAAAAATATATATATATATATATATGTGTGTGTGTGTGTATATATATATATATATATGAAATATGTAGTTACTCTGAAGTAAAATAGACCACTTAAGGATTTATTATTCTATGTGGAATAATATGTGGAAAATAAATGTGGAAAAAGAAAACCAAAATCACCTGTAACCAAACAATCCAATACAACTAATGTTGTTGTGGTAATGTACATTTTTCTGGTCTCTACTCAGGAGGCTGAGGCTAGAGAATCACTTGAACCTGGGAGGCGGAGGTTGCAGTGAGCTGAGATCGCGCCATTGTACTCCAGCCTGGGCAACAAGAGTGAAGATCTGTCTCAAAAAAAAAAAAAAAAAAAGAAAAAGAAGAAGAAGAAATAAAGTAAAATAAGTAACCCTTACAGGGAAATGGCAATAATCTCACTTAGCCTAAACAAGTGAAAAGTATAACCTGAAGTAGTTTTAGTTAGGATAATGGGTTTCACAAATATACCGGAAGCACCAATGTCAAAAGGACATCCGGAAGGTGGAAGTTCTACCCACGTGTACTCTTGAGTTGCTTCGATGTTGTTAATCTGTTCTTGTGCAGAACTGCTCATTCTTAAAAATATACAAAACATTCTGAGTTGAAAGGAGAAGACAGTCACACAGTGAAATCTCTCTCTCCCTCCTGAGACAACTATCCTCTCCGTTTTGCTGCTATCCTTTCTACACACTGCTATCGTTGGGAAACTTGCACAACAGTATTGTGATTTGTAATTCTGCTCTCTCCCATTAGGCTCTGAGCTCTCTGAGAGTAGAGTCTAAACCATAGTCATTTTGTATCTACTGTTTCCTCCACTATGTCTGGAATAATTAGCTGCCCAGACAACTTTTATTAAACTGAACAAAAGAAGCAATGAAGATTTTTAAATGCTACATTTATAAGACACATGGCTATGGAAACCTGAATATTCTTGGAAGCTAATCTTCACGCAGAATGAGTCAATATGTTTCTGTCCTGTTTAAATACAAAATCTTGAGATAGTATATTATTTATGTCCATCATAAAAACTTAACAAATATTGCACAACACAATAAGCACAATGAATTCGTAACTTCTGGCACATTTCAAAAGAAGTTTCTTTTCTATGAACTCTTTTTGTCCACCTCTTACCATCTCTACCTCCTAGAATCCAGCACAGGCTGTAAACCTCAAACCTGTTATTTTTAGCAGTGAGTTAGCAGAGGGCCTTGACTTCCTCTTAGAATGATGGTATGCAGCTCCTGAGAATATAACAGCAGAGCTAATAATGGTAGAATCATCAGAGTATTTGCTGATTACCATCTTCTGTTATAAAGACTTTAAAAACCCTTCCTTGTAGTAAGGTGGAAAAGAAGCCACATGTCTGCAAAATAGTCCTTATCAGGAGGAATAGGAACACAGCACAATTTCTTTCTGGCCCCTAAACATTTGCAAACTACTGATACAACACACTCACATGATGTCTCAGATCTTTAGACACCTCCCCCAGGCAGAAAAGAAGGAGCCTCATTTTACTTCCCCTGCTGGCTTTCCTGAGATTTGAGTGGTGGGACTGTGTTGAAACTGGCTGGCTTTTTTTAAGAAACATGTTAATTCAAAACTCTAGGGTAAGGGTAGTTGATCCTGGTAGGCCTGGTCTGTCTAGACAGTTTCTTTTCAGATTAGTTTGACAGAGATAAGATAAGATTTCTCAAAAGCATATTTGCTTTCTATTGAAGAAAAACAAAAAACAAAGGAAACACACCCCCCCACCCCACCCCCACACATGTATGCAGGTGACCAGTGATTAAATTTCCTAATAAAACACCCAATCCCAATTGCCTGTGCTTAAACTAACCTAAACTACTGATGCAGCCATTTTGAGTGAACTTAATAGGAAACATAGCCAAATAGATCTTCTTCCTGGTATTCGAGAAGAAGGAAAATAAAACAATTCAGATATAAGCTTGATCTATGTAACATAGTCACTAGGCTTGATTTATGTAATATAGTAACTATATGTCACTGTAAAATAGTGGTTAAGAGTGTGGATACTAGAGTCAGATTGTCTAGGTTTGAACACCGATTCCACCACTGTCTAGCTGTGGGATTAAGTTACATAAACTCCCTGGGCCTCTATTTCTGGGCCTGTGTGATGGTACTTACCACTTGTGTGTGTTACAGGCATTAAAGTTATGTCAGGACATATAAATCACTGAATATGGTGCTTGACAACTTCATTATTGATTACTACATGTAGATTATTATAAAGCTAATGAAATTTAGCTTCAGGGGCCCTCATTTGCACAGACTCTCTCCAAGTTCTCAGGAGTGGCTCCAGCAGAGTGTTCATGTGACGGTTAATTTTATGTCAACTTGACTGAACTAAGGGATGCCCAGGTAGCTGGTAAAACACATTATTTTGGGGTGTATCTATGAAAGCATTTCCAGAAGAGAAGGGCATTTGGATCAGTAGGCTAGTAAAGAAGACCACCCTCGCCAATGTGGGTGGGCATTATCCACTATGCTGATGGCCTGAACAGAACAAAACGGCGGAGGAGAAGGGTGAATTTTCCCTTGCTGCTTGAGCTGGGACATTCATCTTCTCCTGCCTTGGATATCAGTGCTCCTGACTCTCAGGCCTTTGGACTTGCACTGGGACTTAACACTATTGGTTTCCCTGGTTCTCAGGCCTTTGGGTCTTGTACTGGAACTACACCACCTGGTTTCATGGGCCTCCAGCTTGCAGACAGCAGATTGTGGGATTTCTCAGCTTCCATAATTGCACAAGCCAATCCCTCATTATAAATCTCCTTCTATGTACAGTCATGCATTGCTTAATGATGAAGATAAGTTTTGAGAAATGCATCATTAGGCAATTTTATTATTGTGTAAACATCATAGAGTGTACTTACACAAATTTTGGTAGTATAGCTTACTACACACCTAAGCTATATGGTATAACCTACTGTCCTAGGCTACAAATCTTTGCAGTATGTTAGTGTACAGAATACTGTAGATAACGCTAACACAATGGTAAATATTTGTGTATTTAAACATATCTAAACAGATAAAAGCTACAGTAAAAATACAATGTTATAATATTATGGAACCACTGTTATATATATGGTGTGTTACTGATCGAAACATCATTTTGCTGTGCACGACTATATATCTATATATATCCTATTGGTTTTGTTTCTCTTGAGAACCCTGACTGATATAGTTCACATATATATTTTTTTGAGTTTTGTGAAAGTAAGTGATTTTAACCACAATCAGTTAAGGCTGCTATCTTTCTCCATGTCAAATTTCACTGTATCATTTTCCCTTGAATTTAGAGGTGCTTGAGTGTCTACCAGCATTTTGGGGATCTAAGGGGAAGTAGAGTTGAGAACATATCATTTAACTAAAATTTAAAAACACATTTTGGATTGTTCCAATAAAACAATGAGAAATTATAAAATCCTAATTTGGATATAAAAGAAAGGTGTTGGCCGGGCGCGGTGGCTCAAGCCTGTAATCCCAGCACTTTGGGAGGCCGAGGCGGGTGGATCACGAGGTCAGGAGATCGAGACCATCTTGGCTAACATGGTGAAACCCCGTCTCTACTAAAAATACAAAAAACTAGCCGGGCGTGGTGGCGGGTGCCTGTAGTCCCAGCTACTCAGAGGCTGAGGCAGGAGAATGGCGTGAACCTGGGAGGCGGAGCTTGCAGTGAGCCGAGATCGCGCCACTGCACTCCAGCCTGGGTGACACAGCCAGACTCCGTCTCAAAAAAAAAAAAAAAAAAAAGAAAGGTGCTCTGTTTTGTTATCTAAAAGTGCTTTTAATGAAGAACTAAGCGAAAATTTACATAAAAAGTTAATGGGATATGAAATAAAAGTGATAAAAATGAATGACGAGATTTGCTTCTTGTTCAGATACCAAGAAGCAAACTATGTATAATACTTTTTTCCAGATCATTCGAAAACCAGTGCTTCCTTAGAAGGAAAAAGAGAAATTTTTAGAAGTAATGGGTAAACTCTTGGATTGTTTGATACTCTATTAAGAGGAAGGAATCATAAAATCATATAAAAATATAGAAATTTCTTGCTGATTTGATACAAAATACTGACACTGACAAAGATGACACAAACCTCAAAATATGCTTCTGCAATAAAAAAACAGATGAGAAGCTAAATAATGAGTCTGTCCGTTTTCACTGGTATCCTGGATTTTTTATAGCTCGTATGCAGAAAAAGCTTGGTAAAGATTTTCCCAAATCTGATATCAACCATAAAATATACTATGGTATTAATAATGAATTATAAAACTGAAATAAACATTTTAAAACAGCAACAATTTTAAAAAAACAAAAGTTGATTAGCCATGTTAGAGGAAAAACTAAATTTTAAAAAATGTTCCCTACAGAAAATTATATTAATATATTATTATCATATGAAGAGGTGATCAGAGAGCATACAGCCAAAAATATTGGTAAAAAGTTATATAGCCGTATGTCAGGCAGTTTATTAATAAAAAATATTATGGGATTTTCCAGATTTTTTGTGTTTGTGAATGTAAAAGACTATTTTCCAGATATGGTCATCGCAGTATCTCCTATCCCACATGCTCTTGTGATAAGGTGATTGACACCGCTCTCATTGAGACGTGGAATCTATGTTCCCTCTCTTTGAACCTGAGCAGATGTGACTGTAGCTTAAAGGACGTTGTAGTTGACAGAATAAAGGTCCCTCAAAAATGTCCACATCCTATTCCTCACCACCTGTGAATATGTTATGTAATATAGCAAGGTGGAATTAAGGTTGCAAATCTGACCTTTTTTCTTTTTTTTTTTTCTCTGGTTTTTTGTTTTTGTTTTTGTTTTTTTGAAACAGGGTCTTTCTCTGTCACCCAGCCTAGAGTGCAGTGGCGTGAACATGGCTCACTGCAACCTTGACCCGGACTCAAGTGATTCTCCCACCTCAGCCTCCCAAGCTGAGACTACAGGCGCATGCCACCATGCCTGGCTAATTTTTAAAAATTTTGTAGAGATAACATCTTGCCATGTTGCCCAGGCTGCTCTAGAACCCCTGGGCTCAGGCAATCCTCCCACCTCAGCCTCCCAAAGTGCAGGAATTACAGACATGAGCCACCATGCCCAAACTTTTCTTTTTCTCAAAAATACAGAACACTTCACAAATTTGCCTGCCATCCTTGCATGGGGGCCATGCTAATCTTCTCTGTAACATTCCAATTTTAATATATGTGGTGGCTCGCGCCTGTAATCCCAGCACTTTGGGAGGCTGAAGTGGGCAGATCACTTGAGGTCAGGAATTCAAAACCAACCTGGCCAAGAGGGCAAAACCCCATCTCTACCAAAAATACAAAAATTAGCAGGGCGTGGTGGTGCACACCTATAATTCCAGCTACTTGGGAGGCTGAGACAGGAGAATCACTTGAACCCAGGAGGCAGACGTTGCAGTGAGCCGAGATCGTGCCACTGCACTCCAGCCTGGGTGACAGAGTAAGACTCTACCTCAAAACAAACAAACAAACAAAAAACCCCCCACACAAAAACAAACCAAAAAAACAAAAACAAAAACAAAACTATTTTATGTGATGCTGAAGCAAGCACCAGCTGACCTTGAGATGGTGAGACTATACTGGACTATTCAGGTGGGCCTAATATAATCACTAAGGTCCTTGTAGTTGGAAGTGGGAGGCAGAAGAGTCAGAGTCAAGAGAGATCTGGAGATGCCATGATGCTGGCTTTAAAGATGGAGGAAGGGTCACAAGCCAAGGAACGCAGGTGGCCTGTAGATGCTGGAAAAGGCAAGAAAATGAATACTCTCTAGAGCCTTCAGAAGGACGGCAGCCCTGCTGCCACCTTGATTTTAGCCCAGTGAGGCCCATTTCGAACTTCTGACCTCCAGAACTATGATATGATAAACATTTGTTGTTTTAAATCCCTAAATTTGTGGTAATTTCCTAGACCATCAGTGTGAAACGAATACAGATGCTATCGGACTGCCAAGGCTGGTTTGTAAAAGGAGACACAGTGTTCACCCGATTTTCTTCAGGCCCTGACACCATGCCATGAGGAAACGGAAAGACCACGTGGAGTGGTTACATGTAAGTGTTCCATCCACCAGCCTCAGCTGAGGTCCCAGCCCACAGTCAGCATCACTCCAGACACGTTGAGTGGCAGCAAGATGATACCAGCCGCAGTTACCATCTGATCACAACTTCATAAGAAACCCTGAGCAAGGGCTGCCCAGCTGAGCTCAACCAACGCCCAGACCTGTGGGTGATGATAATAAAATTATTGTTGTTTTGAGTCACTAAGTTTTGGGGTGATTCATTGTACAGCAGTAGATAGCTGGAGCAGTGAGTATATAACAACTTTTAAAAATTGACACTTTGTCTTGAATTGTCTCGTTTTAAATAAGTATTCACTTTCATATTTAATTTTATATTTGTAAATCCTACCGTTTTTCCTAGAGAGAGCCCCTCCAAATAGTAAAGCTTCAAACCTACTGCCTTAAATCTGGTTCTACTTCTGCACGTAGCCACAATTTCTTATTCAGAATGTGGTAGAAAACATAAAAATATATGTAATTAAACAGACCCGAGAATCTTTGATATAAAGCAGTCTTTCCTTTCTTCTGAGACAGAGTCTCGCTCTGTCGCTGGGCTGAAGTGCAGTGGCGCGATCTCGGTTCACTGCAACCTCCACTTCCTGGGTTCAAGTGATTCTCCTGTCTCGGTTTCCCAAGTAGCTGGGACTACAGGCGTGCACCACCACGCCCAGCTAATTTTTGTATTTTTAGTAGAGACAGGGTTTCACCAGCAGTCTTTATTTTTAAAGTTAAAAAAAAAAAAAACTTTCACTTTGAAAACACTTTAAAATGTTAACAGAAGCAAATTTTAAGCTTTTTAAAAAAATACTTTAAGTTCTAGGGTACATGTGCACAACGTAAAGGTTTGTGACATATGTATACATGTGCCATGTTGGTGTGCTGCACCCATTAACTTTTAAGCTTATATCACTTATCCATATCACTTTAAACATCAATTGCCTTTTCATTTGAGATTAAAAAAGAGATCATGACTCTCACAGACAGTAAAACTTATTTTGGAAATACGATGATATAGTCAACAGATGTATCCCAAGTTACTCTTTGCTGACAGTGTCAACTTCATATAGCATTGTGATGTCAAGAAAAGACAGGAAATCTCTGAGTTAGGTCATGGTTCTTGGAACAAACCATGAAGGAAAAATGTGTTATGTAAAGAAGCATGTACAATGTTCCAGAATGTAGCCTGGGCCACTTAAAATATATTTTAAGATGATTTTGAGATGATTAGTTCTGATTTCTGGCATTGCCAAATTCTCAGTTCACTCTCCTCTGCCAGCCTTTTCACATCATGTCAAAGCTACTTCATTTATTTCAATTGATTCTTCCTGTAAAAGAGGGAGCACTGGATAACAAAGTACTGAGTCAGGCTTCAGAGTCCACGGAGCATTGACTTCTCAGGTTCTCAGGTTGCAGAGATAGTTTATACAAGGCTAACTCTCTTGCAGGCTAGTAGAACTGGGAGGGGCTAAACTGAGTAGAACTGGGAGGGGCTAAACTGAGTGGCTGGAAAAACTGGTCCTCTTGCTCTAGTCATTCAGATGGTGTCTACAGTGTGGATAATTTCCACAATTCCAAAGCCAATCCTACAAAGATAAACACTATGAATGTTTATGAATATGGCCAACCCTTGCACAAACACTCTTCCAAAAAAACAGGGCATGCTTCTAGCATTAACAACTAAAGCAACAAAATATACAGTAAATGGATTGTAAAATGTTGATTTCGAATGTATAGTAAATGGATTGTAAAATGTTGATTTCAAATTTGAGATGATCTTGTTCGTGGGAAAATCAGAAAGGAGAATATATGAGATGCCTCACTGACTTATTCTACTGATTGCTTGAAGAAAGAGATTAATCATCTGCTATATAAATCATCTCATTCTTCCAGGTTCTGATTTAAAAATGAGCTCTTGGTTGAAAAATCTGCATCACTTTAAGATGGCACCCTATGCTACTATGCTATACCTTCCCTGTTCCTCTTCCTCGGAGAGGCATTTCTGTCTCCATTGAAGGTTCTGTGAAGCAGGACTTATCTAAGCAGGAAGTTTGGGGCTGCAAACCACCTTTTTTTTTTTTTTTTTTTTTTTTGAGATAGGGTTTTGCTCTGTTGCCCAGGCTGGAGTGCAGTGACATCATCATGGCTCACTGTAGACCTCTCAGGCTCAAGCAATCTTCTTGCCTCAGGCTCCCATGTAGTTGGGACTACAGGTGCATGCCACCATGCCCAGATAATTTTTTAAATTTTTTATAGAGATGAAGTCTTGCTATGTTGCCCAGGCTGGTCCTGAACTCCTGGGCTCAAGTGATCCTCCCACCTCAGCCTCCGAAAGTGCTGGGATTCCAGGTGTGAACCACTGTGCTCAGCCTAATGACAGAAAACAGCCCAGCCAGGGACTCAGCAATAGTGAGTAGACAGGGAGGGGGAGTATGGCCTCATGTCAGCTTTACATATCCTTATCCTCAGGTTCTTTCCTTTCGGGGCTGCTTTCCACCAGACTTCTTTGATGAGGTTAGGGATAATCCCTTCCTTTCCCTTCATGAAGTTACAACATGGTGAAAAATTCCAACGGCCTAGAAATATATAGCTAGTTGCTTTCACAAACATTTGTATTCAGTCATCACATATGAAGCAGACACAATTACCTCTGGCTTTTTGTTTGCCTCAGGTTAGAAAGCTGAAGCTCAAGACCATCAGAATTATTCAAGGTATTCAAGGCACCATCTCTAATGAGTAGGAAAGCTGGGACACAAGGCCAGTTTGATCCAAGGCCAGTGCTTTTGCCCTATACCTCAGACATACCAGGGTATATTCTGGGGCCTTGTTTTATTTACGTATTTTTGTATCCCTGATGCCTAGTAGGGTGCCTGGCACTCAATCTGTATTGATTAACTTTCGATTGAATAAAAAGCTAGGATTTATTGTCAAAAACTGTATCTCTGAGGAGAAAGATGAGATTTGGAAAGTTGTAGCAATTTTGATGCCTTATGAAGTTCAGGGAAGTCTAAGTCATTTAGAGAAGTACTACAGCTGTCCCATGGGAGTGCCCTATTTTCACGGTAGAAGTGTAAGTGTGAACAGGTTTGCAGGACACTTGTCAGGAGTCAGGGATTCACTAAATGTAGTCATTGTTTCTGTGTGGGCACTCCCTGCTTATTACCCATTCTGTGAGCACCTTTTAGCTTCAGTCTCACATGTCACCGAGGACAATAGGCTGAACATCAGGCCTTCATGGGGTTATTGGTGACAGTATCATTCAACCCCACAGAACCCCTACCATGTACTGTAGAAGATCAAGTATCTTAAATTATTTGGAAGTTCTTGGGGGCTGCCAGGTTTCTGATTTCCTTATTTTGTACGTATGCATGATATAGGAAATTTGCCCTCCAGAAAGCTCCGGAAAGGCTAATGGGTAAAGCCTGATTAGCCTAAGGGGAATAATGTCTTTTTTCATAAATAACACTTTCACCTCCAGCAAGGTAAGCCAAGATGATAAGGACAAATAGAATGAGGATAATTTTTTTTAAAGATATATTAACAAACAAAAAATTCTGCAAAGTAAACAGAGAAAACCTACATAATCCCCCAAGCCCATTTCCCAAGAATATCATCATCCTTAAAATGAGGTGTTTAAAAAAGAGGATGCGGTATTAATAACTACTGGATCTATATTTTTAATGACTGCTTTCCTTTAATCTTAAAGAGATAAGTGGACTAAAGTGGATAAAGGGTTCCATCTTGGACAACCTGATCAGTCTTTTCTTCTGTGCTGAGCAGGGCGTGCCAAGAGCAGGAAATTCGGCACCATTTACAAAGCTTTTCTTGTCTTACTCTCAGAGAAAGCCATCACTGTTCACATCATTCAAGAGGCTGTCTGTAAAAGGACACATAAAATACCAGTTATGAAATATATAGTACACATTTAGTATAGCTTCATAACATTTAGTGATCTAAGCAGCAAGATGACTATGTCAAATAAAAGTTATCACTTATTTATGTTTAAAAGATCAAATAAGCATTGGATAAAATTATGTAGCCTAAGCAAAGGGCAATTTCTCAATCTTTTCCTTTTTGTTTTATATAGTCTGTTATTTTTAAATTCTACCACATAAATTTGCATTTCCTCTTTCACATCACTTATAAACTAACGTATGTTCCTTTTTTTACCTTTGCCTTCTTGAAAAAAACATCCCCAGTCTCCTTCATGCTTTGATCACGAACTCTCATTTCTCTGGTGGTGGACAGTTGGTCGAGCTGCTGTCTGTGGGCCCTGTTCACTCAGCCTTTTGATGCTCTGTACAATGAGCTGTCATCTCTGTAATTTTAATCTTAGCTCTAGTCTCCAAGTTAGTTTCATGTTCCTATTATGTTTATCAGCATAGATTTCCAGCAAGATGATTATGCCAAGTAAAAGTTATCACTTAATGTTTAAAAGATAAAATAAGCATTGGATAAAATTATGTAGCCTGCAAATCATTTAAAACTAGTGTGCTAATTTTACCTTATTTTCCAAAACACTCACCAAGCTCACACCTCTCTGAAATAGGTGTTAGCTTTTTGGGCTCCTTTCCCCCAGTTGCTCTGTGCTCCAAACAGATGCCTGTGTTTAGTCCGGGCTAATATGCAAAGGGACCTACTTCAAAAATTCCTTAGCTGCTCTGCAAAGAAGAGCGCGGCCAAAGCTATGCCGTGTGCCTTCCCATATTTCACAAGTAACAAAATAATTCACAGAAAACATACAGAAGAACAGAAAAGAGAAAACTGTTCCCAGTGGCTGATGATGTAGATTAGAACTCAAGAATACGGTATTTACTAATTTAGGAGTGAGAGAGTAAACAAATAAATGTTCCACATCCCCCATTGATATCCATGTGAAAGTGTCTCTGGCCTAAGGCACTTGGTTGGTTTGCTTTTTGTCCCGTCCTGGGAGAAGTGTCGCCTATAACAACAATGCTAATTATAATGAATAATAAATGATAATTTATGGGTTACCAAGGACCAAGCAGCTCTGGGAGTCTTCATTAAAACAACAGCACAACTACAACCTCTGGACGTACGCCGTAACTATTTGATGTTTACGTACCCTCATCAACGTGCTAAGTTTTTATTAAAAACTCCTCCTTCAGTTCCTCCTGAATTTTTTTAAATTATGGAAAAATTCCAAGACACACAGAAGTAGAACGAACAGTGTAATGAAGCCTCGAGTACCCATCACCCAGCTTCGACCCTCAACTTTTTGCCTATCTTGTTTCACCTGTCTTCTCCACTTTTTTTTCCTCTTGGATTGGAAAATTTTAAAACAAACATCCAAACTTGTAGCATTTATTGAATATTTTAGTAGACGCCCCGACAATGTTATAATAATTTGGTGGGTTACTGCAAAATGGAACGGCAAGACAAAACAAGGAATGTAGAAAACTCTCCCGTGGCTGAAAGGGCTGTCACAAAGGTTAGCTCTGGAGAAACGCCGCGAGCGTGACATTCCCCCGAGAAGGGCGGACGCAGCCGTGAGAGAAGGCAGGACCTCAGGGCAGGTAACTGAAAACCTTCCCCGCTGCCCACCCAGGCATGCGCAATTCAGGCCCTGGAGTTGCTAAGGCCCCAAGGCAGAGAGAGGCTCAGGATACAGAGAAAGCCAATCAGAGGGCTCCAAGACTGATAAATTAGCCAATCCAGATTCGAGGGTGAATCAGGTCCTCCGCATTCCCCTCGCCCCACCCGCATCCAATCAGAGAGCCGGCTACTTTGGGCGGACTTTTCAAAACAGCGAAAACAAAACAAATCGGGGACCTTTAAAATGCGTAATGAGACTAGAAACGATCTCCTTCCGCTCCTCAGTCTTCCCCTGTTCCCAAATCCGAATCAATCCGGGAATAAGCCCGACGCCCAGATTCCGCCCTCCGCCCTGGCGCCGGGCGGGAGGACTGGCTTGGCGAAGCCAAGGAGAGCTAGGGAGGCAGCGAGAGAGGCTGGAGACAGCGGCTTAGGGGCGGGACTCTTTTTAAAGTCCGTGGAGGAAGTGCAGGATCCCTCCGCGGGGAGTCACGTGCCCCGCCCCCTTGGGGGCGTCGAAACTCACAACAAAAACAGGAGGCTCACGGAGGCCTCTATTGAGGCGGCGGAGGTGCGGCGGCAGGCTGGTCTCTGGCGGCCGTCGTTGCGCCCGGGTGGAGGGTGGGCGCGTGGGGAGCGGGATGGAGCCGGGGCTGTGAGGCCGAGGCGGCGGTGCCTGGGAAGAAGGGTCGGATGCCGGGCCGGGGGCACCGCTGAGGCAGTGGGGTCCCCGACCTGCGAGACAGGTTCGGAAGTCCCCGCTGCACCCAGTCCCTGCGGACCGTGAGACCGCGGGCGGGTGGAGGCGCGTCTCCGGCACGGTGAGTGGGCCCGGCCAGGGGCGCCGTGGGTTTCTTTGTTAGTGGTGGGGACTGTGGGCTGCGGGGAGGTTGGTATCATCCGAGTGTCTCGGTGCTGCCTGCCCCTCATCCGCTGGAGCGACCAGGGTGCTGCCCTCAGCCGCAGCCCTGGGAGGCGCTGGCGCCCGCGACGGACAGATAGATGCTGGTGGGGTGGACGGAGGGGGCGACTAGGCTAAGGGCAGTCTCCGCCTCGGTGCCCCCCGCCCCCACTCGTGTTGTCACGGGGGCTCGCTGGGGTGGTGCTTCTTGGATTGACAGCCCCGGGGCTCTGCAGAGTTGCAGGGCCCCAGCATCAGTGAGAGGATGGGTGTTGTCCGGTCGGGCGCGGGGCGGGCTAGACTGGACTGGATTTCTGTCCCCGGACCGCAGCCGGGTGTGCCGCGCCACCCCACGGCTCCTGGGACACGGGTGTCCGCCTCTCGGGTAAGTCCGGAATCGGTGCTGCAGCAGCAGATGGGAAAAGCTGGGGGCTGGACTCTCCGAGAGGGGCTTCTGCAGCTGGGCGCCCCGGGCGGGCGGGGCTCGGGAGTCTCCTCCCTCCGCTTCTTTGTTCAGTCGCGAGACTTTCCCTCCCCTCCCCCCTATTGTGCAACGCCCCATCCCCGGGACCCGCTGCAGTCGCTGGCCTCACTGCAGTCCCCTGGGCAGAAGGCCCTCCCCGGTGCGACTTCAGGTGGGGCAGACCGAGGGGACGCCGGCGCCCGCGGACAGTTTCCTGTTTGTGAAACGCCGAGAGGCCAGGGCTGGCAGGTCTTACCGAGCGCTGGCCGGCGGACCTGACCACGGCTCCTCCCCCTGCCACACCTCCCTGGCCGTGGTGGGGATTGCCCCAGGGCTCTGGAGGACGTGACTGGTCCCTCCCCCCGCTCCTTGTCCGGGTGTGTTGAGGCGATCCTTGCTGGAGGTACTGGCCTCAGCCCTTTCTATCCCGCTTCCCCACCCCTCTTACCTCCAGATTACATTCTCTGTGTGGTGTCTTTGCTGCAGATGAAGGATTTGGGGGCAGAGCACTTGGCAGGTCGTGAAGGGGTCCAACTCCTCGGATTGTTGAACCTCTACCTAGAACAAGAAGAGAGATTCCAACCTCGAGAAAAAGGGCTGAGTTTGATTGAGGCTACCCCGGAGGTAAGTTGGCAGAAAAGATAACTTGTTCAAGCAGCTGATGGGGCTTGGAGGAGGTAACAACCCCCCCTCCCCGTTGAATCATGACTGAAGCCTGCAAAATTTCTTAATATCGAAGTTGTTCCTTCTGGAGTACCAAGATAAACCTTATTCCAGGGTCATGCTTTTGCTTTTCTTAGCAAGAATGAGAGTGATATTTTAGAGAAGTGGGTTTTTTTTTTGTTTTTGTTTTGAATGTGGCACCCTCCTCGCCGCCTCCCCCCCCACCCCCCGCCCCCCGCACTCCAGCTCCTGCAGCTTCAGGATGAGAGACTCCTGGTGAATTGAGCAGTTCATTTGTGCAAACACCCTCTGCCTGTGAAATACATATTTATAGTAGGATCTTAAATGACTTTAGAAAAGCAAAAGCAAACAAAGGAACCCTCTCCATTTCAAGGGAATTGAATTATATTTGCTATAACTCTCTGAAATCTTGGAACGGTTCACCTTATATTGAATTGCTGAAGCTCTTTTATGATGTATATTTTTAAGAAGCAGTGATTTATGTCTTATGGATGAGAAAGTGTATAGCTTTACTTAAGTGATACCACTCTTTCCATCTATATGCTTGAAGATTGAGGGGAAAAAATTAACCTTATTCTTAGGAAAAAAATTAACCTTATTCTTTGGATCTATATGTGTTTTTCATCTGGTTCTAAGAAAATTGTAAACCTTGGTTCTTGGTTTTTATTGCAGAATGATAACACTTTGTGTCCAGGATTGAGAAATGCCAAAGTTGAAGATTTAAGGAGTTTAGCCAACTTTTTTGGATCTTGCACTGAAACTTTTGTCCTGGCCGTCAATATTTTGGACAGATTCTTGGCTCTTATGAAGGTATTTCATCATTTTTATAAATATGTCTTCCGTTTTCTATGCCCAGTGCCTAGCACACAGGGTTCAAGAAATATTTATCGAATGGGTATAATAATGTCCACTGTACATAAAAATTTATAATCAGAATTGTGATCGTTAGTGCCAGAATAAGACTACAAGATTAATTGTATTGTTGTATGTTAGGTTTTTCTGTTGTGTCTTAGGTTTTACCTCTTAAGTACTGTCTCTCGAAGATGTGACAAAAGAGAGACTACTATTTTTTAGATATTTGCCATATGTTTATAGTCCTCAAAATAAGATTTTATCTGCCATCATGCTTCTCTTGAAGCCTAGATTTTTAAAATACTGAAGCATGACAAATGAAGCATAACAGTCTATTAAATATGACCGGCCGCCTTCCCTAGAAGTCTCTTCAAAGCAGGGAGCCATGGTTTTATTAACAGTCACCAGCAATGGCTAGAAAAATGTGGGGAATCTTCTGCCAGTAGGATTGCTCTCAGCTGCTGGGTCAGTTCTCAGGGCATTGAAAAGAAAAGGGCAGCCATCTGTCCATGACAGCTTTTATATATGTCCCACTCTGCGCCACTCATGTGATCTTTCTCGAGCAAAATTACATTGAAATATGGAATGATTCTTAAAGATTTTTACGTAAGAACATAAGTATAAAATATTTTAATATCCCAGTACATTTTTTTTTGGTGTTAAAAAGCTTAATTTATTTTGGGGGAGATTGTATTATGAATTTCATAAGTCTGAAATACAAATTATACTTTAGTGCTAGAAATCTAGCTTTTGAACCTGCATGGAAGTTCTTGTACCTGCATTTGAATTTACATAATTTAAAGGTTCAAAAAACTTTTTTTTCTAAATTAAAAAAATTTTTTTTTTTTTTTTTTTTTTTTTTTTAAGTAGAAGTGGAGGCTTGCTGTGTTGACCAGAATAGTCTTGCTATGTTGGCCAGAGTGTTCTCAAACTCCTGGCCTCAAGCAGTCCTCCCACTTCAGCCTCCCAAAGTCCTAGGATTACAGGCATGAGCCACTGCTCCCTGCTGCCTTTTTTTTTTTTTTTTTTTCTTTTTAAGGGAGGTTGAGAAGATCTAAAATGTGACAATGTGTATAACTGTGGGTAAAGGGCCAGTACATATAAGAGAAGCAGCTTGATTGTGTTCTGTCTTAAGAATAGGAGCATCATTACAGTATTATAAGCATTTGCTTTACTAAGTCAAAGTGACAGTTGTTGAAAGAAGCCTCTTGTTTTTTTCTCAGGTGAAACCTAAACATTTGTCTTGCATTGGAGTCTGTTCTTTTTTGCTGGCTGCTAGAATAGTTGAAGAAGACTGCAATATTCCATCCACTCATGATGTGATCCGGATTAGTCAATGTAAATGTACTGCTTCTGACATAAAACGGATGGAAAAAATAATTTCAGAAAAATTGCACTATGAATTGGAAGCTACTACTGCCTTAAACTTTTTGCACTTATACCATACTATTATACTTTGTCATACTTCAGAAAGGTCAGTGGGATTAAAGATAAATTTTATACTTTGAGCATTGCTGTAGCTAACAGTAAATAATTGGAATGGCAATGAAATTTGTATTTTTACCTTCTTCAAACTTTCGACTTGGACTTTATTGGCAAACCTTTTTTTTTTTTTTTTTTTGAGATGGAGTTGCGCTCTGGTTGCCCAGTCCGGAGTGCAATGGCGTGATCTCGGCTAACTGCAACCTCCACCTCCCGGGTTCAAGTGATTCTCCTGTGTCAGCCTCCCGAATAGCTGGGATTACAGGCGTGTGCCACCACACCCGGCTAATTTTGTATTTTCAGTAGAGACGGGGTTTCTGTATGTTGGTCAGGCTGGTCTCGAACTCCTGACCTTAAGTGATCCACCCACTTCGGCCTTCCAAAGTGCTGGGATTACAGGCTTGAGCCACTGCGTCTGGCCCTGGCAAATCTTTAAAATCGTTTAAAATCATTTAAATCTTTGGAAGTTTAATAAATCTTTGTTCTTTGCATTTATAGGAAAGAAATACTGAGCCTTGATAAACTAGAAGCTCAGCTGAAAGCTTGCAACTGCCGACTCGTCTTTTCAAAAGCAAAAGTAAGTCGATTCCTTGCTTACATATATATCTCACAGTTTCTATTTTGAATTTAAAAAAATATTTTCCTTTTCTTTTTTCTTACAGCCATCTGTATTAGCCTTGTGCCTTCTCAATTTGGAAGTAGAAACTTTGAAATCTGTTGAATTACTGGAAATTCTCTTGCTAGTTAAAAAACATTCCAAGGTAATCACAGTCATTATTCTTTAAAGCAAATTTCTTTCCTGATGTTTCATTTTTTTCTGTAGTGACTTAAACTTGAATACTTCATGGGACTCTTAACTTTTACACTCGTTTTTTTCTTATATCTGTAGTGTTAAAGTTCTCAAAATGCAGCTTTGACCCAGACAATACTAATCCGGAAGGTAACTTGGTCACTTAGCCCAGCTTCTTTCTGCATATAAGTGCCCCTTCTGTAGTAATCATGCCATATGACAGTACAGCTGTTACATTGCCACGTATGCATTGTTCTAAAATGCATTCTAGGAATTAGACTCAGAACAAACACTAATGGGATAGGATGGGATCACATCACACCTCTAGGGCTGAACTGTCATCCCATTAGCAGCAGCATCAAATAACACCAGCAATGTTGATGTTTTAAACCCCAATGTCTTTTCAAATCCTTTAGGCCAGCTAAGTAAAAGTAAGTCTTACAGTCACAAAGAGGTATAAAACAAAAGCACAGTCCTTCTTCTTAAACTCTCAGTCTAGTTGGAGAAATAAGGAAGTTAACATGAAGTGTTGTGTTCTGTCATCTGTGATTGTGTCTTGGTGCCAGGTAATAGTGAATATAGAGAGTACCTGGGGATTTTTTGAGACAGAGTCTTGCTCTGTTGCCCAAGCTGGAGTGCAGTGGCACGATCTCGGCTCACCGCAACCTCAGCCTCTCCAGTTCAAGTGATTCTCCTGCGTCAGCCTCCCGAGTGCCTGGGACTACAGGTGCTCACCACCATGCCTGGCTAGTTTTTGTATTTTTGGTAGAGATGGGGTTTCGTCATGTTGGCCAGGCTGGTCTTAAACTCCTGACCTCAAGTGATCCCACCTTCCTTGGCCTCCCAAAGTGCTGGGATTACAGGCATGAGCCTCTGTGCCCGGCTTACTTTGGGGTTTTTTTAAGCAAAGAAATAGGGCAGACTAGGAGAAGCATTATGACTGGGAGCCTGTTTGGAGCAAAAGAATCTTTGACAGTGAAAGTTTGGACAGCAAAGGCTTATGGCCAAGAAATTGGTGGACTAGACAGATTTAAAAGTCATTTTAGGGTAGACTTGCAGGTACAATGTCTAGGTGTTAGTCACAAGCAGGAGTAAGGCTGTCCAATTCATAAAACAGTGGTTTTGGAAGCCAAGCATGGAAATGAGGCAAGGAATCATGAATGGCCAAGATTTGTACCTAATGGTGGATGTAATATTAGCATAATTGGCAGGAAATTTGGAAGAAGTTAATTTGTGATGAGAGAAGTATGATTTTAGATGCGTGTATACACAGGTAGGTGTCTAGTAGGTGTTTGGCATTTTGGAATAAGAAGATAAACTGTAGCTGGAGATTGAGATTTGGAATTTCTCATGAAGAAGCAATAGTTGAAACCATTAAAAGCTTGTGGAATCATTTTTGTAGGGGTCAGTTGAAGCTCTGGGGTTTTTAGTGTTGGCCTTTACCCCCAACATTAGGAGCCAAGTGAAGAAAGGTACATCCCCACAAGTAGGAGCACTGTCAGACAGGAAGGAGGTTTTTAAGAAGGAGGTGGTCAAGAGTATTGAATTTTTATAAGAGATCCAATATAATGAAAATTGAAGGTCATTCAATGTGTCAGAGGTAATGTCAGTAGAGCAGTGAGAAGGAAGTGGTAGAAACCAGATTATAAGTGGGTTAAGATGTAGCTAGATTAGGTGAAAATGGGAGGCCAAGAACATAGATCTTCTGTTTTCTGGTGAAAATATGTGCAATGTGAAGCATTTTGTTTGTAACAGATAACTTTTCGCTTTTGTTTTAATCATGATTTTATTAGTTTTTATCTGAACTTTTTATTGATATTGATAGCTGGAACCATCTTCAGTGAAAATTGATTCATTGAAATAAACTGAAGACGTTCCAAAGGAGGAAGGAAAAACATAAAAAGAAAAAAAAATAAACTGGAGCACTCTCCAGTGGTGGCGGAACTATGTCCTTTTTGGGAAAGTTCTCTTCTCTCATATTGCTAATTTCTTTAGTTTTGTATCTGGTGTTATAATGTAAGTGTATGTTGCCAGCAATCCAAACAATGCCTTGTTACAGGAACCCAAATTGGTTTCTGTAACAAAAGGAATGTTGAATTTCTTTGCATTGAGACTAAGGACTATACTTGATAGTTGATTTATTAACAGACCCAGAGTGTTTTTAGGTCAGCGTTTTCTTAGAATAGGCAAAGCTTTCTGTGTATTGAATCCTATGTAATTTTATACTTAGAGTGCTCCTCTCCTAAACCAGTGGTTCCCAAATTTTGACAGTTTGGCTGCACATTACAGGCACCTAGGGAACTTACAAAACTCTTGATGCTCATGTTGCACTCCTTGTCAATTAAATCAGAATACCAGAGGTGGAAGAGGATAGTGGGAGCCAGGCATCTATATATATATATATGTTTTTTTTTTTTTTCATAGCTCACCTAGTGATTCCAAGGTGCTGCAAGATTTGGAAGACATTGCCATAACCTCTTAAAATATTTTTTTTTCCAGATTAATGACGCCGAGTTCTTTTACTGGAGAGAGTTAGTTTCTAAATGCCTAGCTGAGTATTCTTCTCCTGAATGTTGCAAACCAGATCTTAAGAAGTTGGTTTGGATCGTTTCAAGGCGCACAGCCCAGAACCTTCACAACAGCTACTATAGTGTTCCTGAGCTGCCAACGATACCTGAGGGGGGTTGTTTTGATGAAAGTGAAAGGTAGGCGGGTTCCTTGACTAATTAAACTTCCCTAGACTAAATATTACTGAGTTTATTATACTCAGAACTGTGGAATAGTGTAAGACATTAGAGAAAGCAAGCCCCTACACTAAGAGCTAAAATTAAAACCCCAACTCTTCAGGTAAGCAAATTAACCAGAAGTAGTTTTGTTAAAATACGTAATGATTTATAAGGTCTTCTCCATTTTTTGTAGTTTTTTTCTTTTTTATATTTTTTTGAGTAGAGATGGGGTCTCGCAATGTTGCCCAGGGCTGGTCTTACACACTCCTAGGCTCAAGTGATCCTCCTGCCTCAGCCTCCCAAAGTGCTGAGATTACAGGTGTGAGCCACTGCACTCAGCCTTTTTTCCCTTTTTAAACTGGTTGTTTTCCATCTTTCTCCTATTTCCCTTGCTTTTGAAATACAGCTAAAAAAACCCCCAAAAAAACAAACTGGAAAAGAATTCTGGGCTTTGTCATGTTAGTATGAATTCCTAATATTGTGCTGTGGAGAAGAGATTAATGGGTAGGTGCCTGGAAAATAAAGGGAATCACCACCACTAATGGGGAAGACTTCTATAGATGTCCTCAGAGGTCTGTCAGTTGGTGTCGTCTTATTCAGAATTTGATTATTGTGTTTGTAAAGTGAATAATTTTGCTAAATTTGTTTGTTTTATGCTGTAGAGATAAAGGGCCAGAAGTTTCATTTTCATAGCTTGTTAGTTTACTTTGATATTTGAGAGTGTTAAGTGGTATAAGAAATCACGGATGCAAGAAATACATCTAAATAGACCATGTGCTAGGAGGTATGTTGTCTTTAGTCTTCATTATTGGATTTAAAATACTTAGAATTCTACAATTAGTTGCTGATAGAGTTATTAATTGGTACAAGAATAATAGTTTGGCAAATAGTAACTTGTTTAAACTTAAGAAAACCTATATTTTCTTTCTTTTCCTTTTTTTTTTTTTTGCGTGTGCCACCATGCCTGGCTAATTTTTGTATTAATATTTTTTGTAGAGATGGGGTTTTGCCATGTTGCCCAGGCTGGTCTGGAACTCCTGGGATTAAGCGATCTGCATACTTTGGCCTCCCAAAGTGCTGGGATGACAGGGATGAGCCACTGCACTCAGCCAAAAAAATCTGTATTTTCCATTGAGATTACTATAGACTTCATTTAGGAAGTCTTTATAAATTTTGTCTCTGTAAAGCATACATTTTGAATATAAAAATCCTCACTAGAGATACTCATATAGCAGCTTTATTTTGGCTATAAAGCATTTAAGTGTGTTTTAAGTAATGGTATCCTCTTTTTTGTCTCTTTTTCTCTTTAGTGAGGACTCTTGTGAAGATATGAGTTGTGGAGAGGAGAGTCTCAGCAGCTCTCCTCCCAGTGATCAAGAGTGCACCTTCTTTTTCAACTTCAAAGTGGCACAAACACTGTGCTTTCCATCTTAGAAATCTGATTATTCTGTCAGAATTTATATGTACAGGTTTCAAAGCAATAAATGGGGGAATAGGTAGTTTTCTGGTTTAGCCCCCATCTAGTCAGGAATTACATATACTGGAATACCTACCTTCTATTTGTTACTCAGATCAGATCTGGCCTATTTTCATATTTATCCTAAGCCATCAAATGAGGTAGTGCCTCTTAAACCATTAACAGTATACTTTAGACATTGGCACTTTATTTTTCTTGTTGATCTTTAGCTACTTTGGGGAGGAGGGAAGGTGCTGATACCTTCAATTTGTTACTTTTCAAGATTTTTAAAAATAACTAGTGTAGCTTAGCTTAAACATTTTATAAAACCTTCAGATGTCTTTATTTAAGCAGATTGGAAGTATGCAAGTGCTTCCTTAGCAGGGACAGTGGATAATACTTTAATGGTTTATCATAGATTGCCCCCTCCCCCCTTCTCAGAAGAGTGAATATGCTCTTAAATGTCAAACACATTTTTGTTTTGTTTTTTAAATGATCAGTGTCTATTTGATGTGATGCAGATCCGCAGAAATAATTAGGCTAGGGCTCTTAGTTTCATTCCTATTGCCCAAGTATTGTCAAACTATGGTATTATTTTAATGTTACTTTAAAAATCCATAATCTGCTAGTTTTGCATGTACTTGTATGAAAACAGTGCAGTAAGTTGAAAACCCAGTGTCTATGGAATTGATAAATGTTGATCTGGTGGTACATTTTATCTCATTTTCTTATATTAAAAATGTCTGCATGATTACGTTTTATTTCCTCTGTAATTTACATTTCAAAATGATGTATTGCTATATGGGTGCCAAGATTGAGTATGAAGAACCCGAGTGTTTGTAGTATTAGAGTTTTAAGCAAATCTGTGTGGTGATACAGCCATAAGAATGGGGCTTATATAAACTCTGTACATGTATGATTTTGTACAGAGAATTTTTAACTTTATAAATTGTATATAAACATGTAAATCTTTTAAAATGTACATAAAATATTGTATTTTTTTACCTTGTGTGTGATAGTCTAGTCATTGCATGTAAATATAATTTATTATGTATTCTGTAGTATAAATCATACGTTGATGACTTACATTTTTACTGGTAAGTCAACATCCATTGGATGTTTTCTGAAGTGGCTCTTTTTGAAGTGATAATAGATTGTAATTCAAAATAAAATTATTACTGAATTCTCCTTGTTTGGGATCACATCTTAATTTTTAATCTGTTAAAAGTGTTTGATGTATTTTAATGAGAAGACTTAAGGTGAGGCTACAGTGATTCCAGAGTGAGCCTTCTAACTGGCTAGCAGAAGTTCTCTAGGTTTGACACTATGCCTTGGAGATACTGAAAGAGAATCTGTCATTTGAGAATTGACCTCTTTCTGGGATGGACTCATTAAGTATGCTCTCAGAGACTGGTGTATTACCAGAATGCCTATTAATTTACAGTGAGAGGCAACAGGTATTAAGTAGACCAGAAAGCTCAGGTTGGCAGATTAGAACGATCTTTCAGGAGACAAATCAAGTTTTAATCAGTTTGGTTAGTAAGTATGGGGTGTTGGCTGTGATGGGGCCCCACCACCTTCTGGCTCTTGTGGACCTCAAAAGTATCAGGTTGTTTTGCAAGTGGTGTTCCTTCCCCGCCCCCTCCCCCCAACAGGTTCCCCATCTGTCTAGTTTGATTTTTGTAGACCTTTGTTTTCTCTAGTTAGTTAGAAAGTCAGGTATACTCAATATGGTTTTCATGTTAACACCTCTTCTCTGGAGATAGGGGTATGTTTTCCTACCCTTCTAGGGGAGAATCTCTACTTGAGGATGACCTTTCCTGTCTTACTAAATAATATTAGTAAATAGTAGGTAATATATTCTGCTTTCAGATTTTGATTTGTTGAGATGTAAAAGTTCTTTGTGGCTTACCAAATCTCAAGACTCTCTTTAGCTCCTGTGGGATTGTATTGCTTTTCTTACTGGATATTCTTGGGTAAGTATCTTTGTGGCTTCACCTCTTCCCCCTCCGGTTTTTAGTATATTTAGTCTAGACCTCTCTGCTGAGCTTGCAACCTCTTTATTCACATGGCCTGCCATGCCACTTGGAGGTTTCTGATTACTCGCAAACCTGCTGTTTCTTTATGTCTTTCTCAGTGAATAATTCTATTCATGCTGGAAACTTAGGTGATATGCTCATCTCCTTTTGCCTGTTTATGGAGGTCACCAGCCTCTATCATTTGTATGATTTCGTTTACACTGTTTATATATCTTTACTCTGTCCCCTTTTTTTCTACCATTGGCATGGTTTAGACCTCTACTCTTTATCACCAGAGGTACTGTAATATAGTTGTGATCTCTCAGCTTCCAGGCTTACTCCTGGTCTCTGCCTTGCTGCCTACATACCCTTTTAAAATAAAATTTTAACTATCTCCCGAAAAATTGTTCAGTAGGTCACCCACAATCAGGAGAAAAATTTATATCGTGACATACAAGTCTCTGTCTAATCTGAACACTGCACCTGTCTCTGGCCTTTTTTTCTTGCCATTTCCTAGACCTTAAAAAATGTGTATTGAGAAAGAGAACTCTGGTAGCTATACAGAGGATGAACTGGAGCAATATAGAGGAGTAGCATGGAGACTAGTCTGAACTAAGGCAGTGGAAGTGTGGATGAGGAAGACAAGTGAAAATTGAGAAGCGCTATCCTTTCTCTTTGGGCATTATTAGGAGGCTCACAGACAAGTCCAGGAGCCTGGTTATGCCCTCCTGTGCCATTCAAACAGATGGCTTTCCCATGACTGTGATGAATAAAATTGAGAAGCCCCTGCCCTTTTCAGAGCAGAGGGTGAGGAGAAAGCTACCATTTTGGCCTCATCCTTACTCCCCTTGACTTGGCAAGAGATTTGCCCTTTCAGGTTTTGATCCTGTCATTTTCTAGGATGTGGTGCACGCACTTTGCTGTCGCGCATGGTGAAGTATTGTGCCTAGGTCCTGGGTCTTCATCTGTTTGACTCTGCTGCTGTTTCCTCTTCCCAGGAAGTGTGATTAGACAAATAATGTGTTTTAACTACCTGTCACACTCAGAATTAATACATACTCAGGTTAACTGTAGAGAGGCATTGGCTGCAGAACACTCCTCGTGACAATTTTAACCATTTTCTTTGTCTAGAGTCTGCCTTTTTCTTTTTTACAATTTCTCTCGTTTCAACACTAGGTTTCAATATGGTGTTCCTGCTACCTCCCACCTCCCTCCTCCCTCATCACACATGCAAATTGTCAGCTTATTTAGACAACCCACTTAGATTCATATGTGGACAAGGATAAGGTATTTTGCATTTGTTACTGGAATTTAGTTTTCCTAACTATTTACTACCAGAAATGGTCAACAACTTAACTTTGTGTTTAGCAAATCAAATTGTGTGGTAGATAGTTTTCCTGTATGATGGCCAGTCAGTCTTCCAATCCCTGTGCCTACATGCTGCTCTTCCCATCCACAAGTGGAGTCTATTTCTCTTGAGTTTTGGCTGGCCTTATGAATGGCTTTGCTTACTGAAATGCAGCAGAAGAAATTCAGTATATGTCCAAGCCTAGGCTTTAAGAGACTGGCAGCTTTCCTTTTATCCTTTTTGAAAGCCAGCCACCATGCTGCAAAGAAGCTCAGCTGGATTACTGAAAGATGAGAGGCCATGTGGAGAGAGACTCTTGAGGATGAGAGATTATCTTGGATGTTCCAGCCTTAGTTAAGCTCTCAGCTGAATGTGGGTGTATCCTCAGCTACACCACAGAAAATAGAGGAACTACTCAGTCGATCCCAATCAACCTACAGACTCACTAGAAATAACAAATTATTGTTTTAAGCCATGAGGTTTTGGGGGAGGGTTGTTAAACAGTAATAGATAAGTGAGACAGATTGCTTGTTACTTATGGTCAAATGGTGATTATCTCTGGTGAGATTACAGGTAATTTTTTTAAAAGTTATACCTATCTGTAGTTTCCTTTTTTTACTAAAATTGAGTTGAATTATTAGTGTATTAACAGAATAAAGAATGAACTTTAAAACACACACGCTGGTTATATGCTTCCTCTAATTAAAATCCTCTGTGGCTCTCACCGCACCTTAGCATCAAGTTCAAACTTTGTACTGTGGCTTACAAGACCCAACTTGATTTGTTCCCGGCTCCCTTTTCAGCCTTGTTTCATGGCATCCCCATCCACGTATTTCCCAGACCCACTGCATCCTGAGATGAGTCAGAGACCCTTCTTAGGGGCCTGTTCCCTACTCCCAAACATGGACGTTTAAAAAACCCAAAATCTTGAGTTCTTTCAAGAGAAATTCCAGGCATCTGGCTAGCCCTGAGGAGTAAAAAATGTGATAAGCAAGACATAGCGGCTCAAAACAATAGCCAAGTAAGAATCATGGGACGTTTGGTTCCCCTATAGAAACTATAGATAACATCTTAATATATATCCCTGAGTTGTTTTCCAGAAACCTGAACCTCTACCAAATGGATGCACTGGTACATAGACCTCAGATAAGGGGGAGCTGAGGACTGAACTCTGACCACCGTTGTTTGTTCTAAATTTCTTCCTGAGAGGCCTGGAGGAAGTCATGCCCATGAGCCAGAGATTATATATTTTTTTCTGTAGATTTCAAATGTTTAGACAAAACATCATCTGCTTAACCAATCATACACTAGAAAATCTTTGAATCCACCCCCACTTCGAGATGCCTTGCCTTTTTAGGTCAAAGCAATGTATAGTCTCCATATATTGATTTCTGACTTCGCCTGTAACCTCTGCCTTTCTGCCTTTAAAAAACCTTACCTGTACACCATCTGGGAAATTGGGATTTAAGTGTTAGCTGCCTGATCCTCCTTCTTTGGTGCCCTGCAAATAAATGTTTTCCTTTCTCCTGCTGCAAACCTCGGTGTGGCTATCTGGTCTTACTGGGCCGGGTGGGTAGACCGCAGTTCTGTTTGATAACACTCCACTCACCATACTTTTGCTCACTTCAGTGCCTTGATGCACACCATTTCCTCTGGCTAGAATACCTTGTCACCCTCATCTGGCAAACCTACTTATTACCTTAGGACTCCCTTCATTGACTTACTCATTCACCCATCAGATATTTGAATGCTTTGTGTGTCAGGCACCACACTTCTGTTGCTATGAAATGCCAAATACAACAAACCCTATCCCTTCCCTCAAGGAACTTACAGTGTAGTAGCAGAACCCAAAAATTCATGGCAAATAATAAAATGTTCAGGCCGGATGCGATGGCTCACACCTATAATCCTAGCACTCTGGGAGGCCAAAGCGGGTGGATCACCTGAGGTCAGGAATTTGAGACCAGACTGGCCAACATGGCGAAACCCTGTCTCTGCTAAAAATACACAAATTAGCTGGGCACGATGGCGGATGCCTGAGGCTGAGACAGGAGAATTGCTTGAACCCAGGAGGCAGAGGTTGTAGTGAGCCGAGATTGCACCACTGCACTCCAGCCTGGGTGACAGAGTGAGACTCCATCTCAACATCACCACCGCCAAATAAATACATAAATAAAATGTTAAAAGGTTGTGACAATTTTTTCTTCTAAGAAATCTTTCTGGAACTCCCTGACTTGCCTCTCCTTGTCAGTGTTACATGTGTCCATAAAACCCTACATTTTTTCTTACCCTAGAAATTAATACCTTGCTTGTGTGTCCCCCTTATCTACTAACCTTACCTGTTTGCTCTGGAACGGCAGGGCCTTTTGTCTCTTTCATTCTTTGTTGACTGCCAAGCACCCAGCACATTATCTGGCCCATACTCCTCATGCTGCTGTTGCTATTACTGGCAACAAGTAACTTTGCTGGCCACTTAATATGTTTCAGGCACCTTACATGAATGATTTTCTCCTCATCACACTCCTATTAGAGAGTTTTTACATATGAAGAAACTAAGGATTAGAGAAGACAAGTACCTTGACACAGGTCTAGCAAGTAGCAGGGCCATAATTCAAACCAAATTTCTCTGCCAAACACTATCCTGTTAACCACAATTCTAAGCTATTACCCAAAAGTTGATGGTATTACCAAAGAGTTGTTGATTGAATTAAATAACACAAATTCTTATAAAGAAAATTCTACTCATAATACCAGTAAAATAAATCACAGTATTGTTTTGTTCAATGTTTAAGTGCTGTCACCCATAGAAAGAAAAAATGACTAAGATTTAGAGTTAAAATATTTTTTCTCAGAAGCCAAAATAGGACACAAATGTAAAAATCCAAGGCAATATAGTAGCAGAGAAGGTAGGTATTCCTCAAGGGCTGGAGATTTTAATTTGCCCTGGACATCTTGGTACTCAAGCCTGTGGGTCTTCCCAGCCCCTGTGGGTCTAGTTCTTTTTACACTTTGGCAACAGTTTGTGCTTGATCATTCTGGGTTCCAATACTCACAGTGTTGGAATTCAGTGTTAGTGGGGGTGGCACTTGCAAACCCAGACAACCGTTCGTTAAAGGCTTTCTTGCCCTTTGCTGTTTTACTATTATTGAACATAGCAATCATCTCACACTTACTCATTTACTGCTCTGAGGTTTGTCCAATAAATATTTCACGTGTCTGTGGTTATCCCCTTGCCTAAATTCTCAGTTTCTCATGAGAAGAGACCATACATTCTCCTTCCTTTATATCCTTTGGGTGCCTAGCACAATGCTGGGTAAAAATGTGTGTCAACATTTTTCTACTTGGATCACACCTGATAATGTTTTTTTCCATTCTTGGTTGCAGTGAGTCATAGTTTGTAAAGGTAAACACACATGTGAGGACAAATTCATGCTCTCCAAGGTTTGGATTTCAGATCATTAACAGGGCTTGTGGCATTGCCCATTGCTACAACTACCCATACCTATTTGAGAGTAAGATGTAGTGATGGGCATAGGCTCTGCACCAGAAGGCCAGTGCTTGAGTCCTGGTTTGGTCACTCACTGTTTGACCTGGTGAGGTGTTAACTAAAGTGTTGGTGCCTCCGTTTCTTCATTTGCATAAAGGAGCTAATAGCAGCTACTTGTGAGGGACACAGAAGTGTGCTGCGGATGCCCCAGCCGCTGGGAGTGCCCTTGGCAGGCAGCCTTCTGTGGACAGCCCCTCTGGGGACTGCATCAGTGGCAGAGTACCACCTCATTCAAGGAGGGCTCACATCTAATGACTGAGCTGGAGGAGGTATAAAGTCCTGGTCACTTTGGTGCCCACACAGGACAACCCAGATGAATCTGTCCAATCTCACTTCTTTCTTTTCATTCTTTTTTTTTTTTTTTTTGAGACAGGGTCTAGCTCTGTCACCTGGTGACAGAAAGCAGTGGTGTGATCACCACTCACTATGTCCTTGACCTCCCAGGCTCAAATGATCCTCCCACCTCAGCCTCCTGAGTAGCTGTGACCATGGGCATGTGCCACTATGCCTGCTAATTTAATTTTTTTTTTTTTGGTAGGGATGAGGTCTCTCTGTGTTGCCTAGGCTGGTCTTGAACTCCCATGCTCAAGTGATCCTCTGGCCTCAACCGCCCAAAGTGCTGGGATTACAGGCATGAGCCACTGCACCTAGCCCAACCTCACTTCTTTCCTCTCTCTTTTTTTGGGTGTGGATCCCAAGGGTATTCCTTAATAAACACAGTGTACCCTAAACTTTGTTTCAGAGTCTGCTTCCTGGGCAACACCACCTGCTCCACTGCCTCGTGGGGTTACTGTGTATCTAAATACGATGATATACAATAAAGCATTTGGAACAGTGGCTGATATGCTCTCAGTAAATACTGGCTATAACAATTATCATCCCATTTTTGTCTCTCTTCCTCCTAAGACTCAATTATTTATTCAACTATTACTGAACTTGTATGATGCACAGAGTCATGTCCTAGGCACTGAGAATGCCAAAAGGAATTAAAGCACGGTTCTTACCTTCAAGAAGCTCATAATCCAATGAGAGAGGCAGACATATCAATTACCATGTAATGTAAGAAACACAGGAATAGGAATTTGTCTCCAGTGCTGTGTTAGTGTTCTGACCTTGCCTTTGCTTGTATTCCTAATCTTCTGGATGAAGCTAAAAGGCTGTGTAGTGTGATTCCAGTCATTGAAGGGAGGCCCTGAGGGCCCAACCTCTCCCCAGTTCCCCTCACATCCTTGTTACCCTTCACCTCATTCTGCCATTCCTGCTTTTAGAATGCCTTTTCTTTAGCTAAACACCCTGAATCTGGTTAAAATGCAAATATCTCTAACAGGGCTTACATTTTAATGGGATTCAGAAACTGGTTTGAGCGTATGTTAGCTGTGAATGTAGTTTTTGGTAAGCCACGTGCTCAGGTACCCCATGAAGCAGATATTGAGATGAAGTTTCTTGGGGGGATGCTTGTAAAAGGGAAAGAGGGAGGCAAGAGGGTTGGACAAGGAAAGCCTGCAACTGTATTGCAGATCTGACAAAGATGCAGCTAGCCTAGTACTTTGGAGCAGAAGTTGCCCATTAGAAGAGCCCCAGGCTGGGCAGAAATGGGCTCACCTTGTACTTCCTAGCGCTTGGTGCTAGAGGCTGCAGGCTGAAAACTACCCAGAAAGAGCTTGGCTTCTGCTCAGATGCTGAGGTGGGGTTTGATGATGCTGTAGCTGTCGGCTGGGAGCTGCTGCCCTCCTGGTGGTGGAATGGCAAGATCTTCCTGGAAGGGATATCTGTGTGTCACACCTCCCAGCTGCCACATCATGTAAATTCTCTGAGAGCTAGTTTTCTTGTTTGGTTTTGGTTTTGGTTTTGGTTTTTTTTGAGATGGAGTCTTGCTCTGTTGCCCAGGCTGGAGTGCAATGGCACAGTCTCGGCTCACTGCAACCTCCACCTCCTGGGTTCAAGCGATTCTCCTGTCTCAGCCTCCTGAATAGCTGGGACTACAGGCGCCCACCATCACACCCGGCTAATTTTTGTAGTTTTGGTAGAGACGGGGGGTCTCACCATGTTGGCCAGGCTGGTCTCGAACTCCTGACCTCAGGTGATCCACCCGCCTCGGCCTCCCAAAATGCTGGTATTACAGGCATAAGCCACTGCGCCCAGGCAATAATTAGTTTTTTAAGCTGAAAAAAGGGTACTCAGAATGCCAAAAACCTTCAGCACAAACGCTTCTTTCAAACCTCTGCACGAACAGACTTGAACAAATTTTAACGTGGCTCTTAGCAGACTAAGTTTGTGTCCCTGGGACAACCCAGCCTTCTTTTAAGTTCCTGTCTGGAAAAGCTCAGGGCTGTGAAAAGAATTTGCTGTTTGTTCCAACCAACACCTGAAGATAGACCCCTGGTCTCCTTACTTAGAGCATTTACCAAACAGGGCTTACAATTGTGAATTCTTTCTCTGTCTCTTTGAGATGTATGTGTATCTCCTGCAAGTCAGGAGTGTCTCTCTCAAGGACCTGAAAGCCATTCCTTTGAAATGTAATTATCAGGAAGGATAGGGCCCTGGCTCCTAGTTGGTGTTAATCGCCAGCTAGCACGTGCAGCTGGCCTAATCATGGTGACGCCCACCAACCCTTTGTAAGGCTTCACCAGAGTCCCACTGGCTCCTCCTCCCTCCTCCCCCATCTTCCCCTTTAAAATGCCCAGTCACCTCTGCACAAATCAGAATTGAGGTCTGCTCCTTCTCTTACTCTCAGTAGTTACTGAATAAAATCTGTTCTCACCACATTAATGGATGGTTATTTTTGACAATAAATACTAAGATCCATCTTCCCAACCTCACAGGGCTGTGAAGACTGAATAAGTTAATGGGGAAAATAAAGCTGTGAAGCTCTTTGCAAATATAAGTTGTTGTCAATGTGAAGCCTTTGCATATATTGTTCTTAGAGAAGATTTTAAAAAACTACATCAAAGTATTTTTCTGTTAATATATCTCCTTTGTAAAAGTGTAAGCAATATAGAGAAAGTGGATAATGCCTCTAATGCTATTCCTCAGAGATGCTACTGTCAACAGAATGACATTTATCATTTCATTCTTTTTATGCAAAAGTATAAACACGTAAACTTTAAAAAAAATGTATAAGCAGGATCCTACTCTATGTACACTTCTATAACCCACTTTCCTCATTTAACAATATATCAGGGGCATACGTCAGTGTCAATAGATATAAACCTACTTCCTTATTTTTAAAGACTGAAGAGTGTTTCATTGGATGCTTATGTGATAATTTATTTAACTGATCCTTTTCTGATGGATGGCTATGTTATTGACAGTTGTTCAGTATTTTAAATCAAAGCAGCAGTAAACGTTCTTGCACACACATTTCTGCCTACCTGGGTAATAATTTCTTTAGGATGCATTCCTAGAAGTGAAAATCTTGGGTTCAAGAGAACGTACATTTAAAATGTATACGGTGTGGACCTGCACCCCTGAAAGGGGATATGGATTTATATTCCCATCAATAATGCCTGTCAGTGACAGTTTCCTTACTTCCATGACGAATACTTTTGATGGGGAAGGGGAAGGAGGGTCAGAAAAGCAAATGGGGTCAATTTGATTCCTAAAGAGTTTAGAGGAAGGCGTCACTAAAAGGGATGGGAGGAAAAAGCACAGACCCTGAAAGCTGGGCTCGGAAAATAGGCAGTGCCTGACTTCCTTTTGGTCCCAGGTTCCAGCTCGCCCACCACTGGGCAGCACACATCCTAAGCCACCAGAACATGGGGACTCCTTTCCATAGGATGTGGGAGGCAAGCAATTGCAACGGCTCCCCTCGGGCCTGGGCAGGCAAAAGCCTTTCTGTACAGCATCAGAGAAAGCCCTGCCTGCAGCTATACCTGCCTGGCCTCGGCTCTTGCCTGGTCTTGCACATTAAAGAGGAGCAAGGTTGATGTGTCCCACGAAGGAATGATCAAAGTCTAGTAAAGCTGCCAACTGTAAGAAGTGGTGCTGTGCCTGAACGTGGGGCCTGGCTTGGGGAGCAGACATTCATCTTCGGTTGCTCCAGGGAAACATTTCATGCTATTTTTGGGTGGGGCATTGGAGCAGGGGAAAAAGGTGAAGGTGGCAGACTCATATTTTACCTGCCTCCATGTCTGTGTTGTACCAGCTGCCGTAGTTCTTCTCTTTCCATTTTTTTCTTATTAATTTTCTTAAATTGAAAAGACTTGAGTGCATTAACTTTCATGGGGAAAAAATCTTAAAATACTATTGGAATTCTCATATTTTATGTATCCATTCTAATGCCACAAATGTCTTCATGATATATGTTACCTGCCAGCTGTTGTCGCAGGGGGTTGTATTTTTCACATAGTTTCCAAGGGCTAGTCTTTTTTTTCCTTTGCATCGTACGCTAAGCAGCTTTAGAGCACAATGGTGCAGCTGCTTCACAGCTGTTGTCTGGACTTAGGGCAAGAGCCCTGTTTAGGGTTGAATGATTTGACTCCTTTATGCAGTTTCCAGAACCCTGAGTTCTGAGAACACACACAGGGCTGATCAAGCAAGAATGAAATGAACCTACAAGAGATGCTTCTCCTTTGTCTGAGGCGCACAGAGAGAACTGTGTTTGCTCACCCAGGGCCAGCCCCAGCAGGCTCTCAACACTGCTTTTCTTCCCTTTCTTGATGCTGTTAGAAAAACATGAAAAAGATGGCACAGAAAGAACTAGACCTAGTTATCCAATACTTAAAATCTTTAAAACCCATACTCCTGGTTTGTTGAAGCCAATGAGATTGTCTGCTCTTAGAGGGCGAGTAACTTACTATATTCAAGACCTGCAATTATGCTCAATAGATATGCATCATTTTACCAACTTGAAGAAACTAGAGAGGGACCTAAAATGCTGAAGAGGGAGGCTGGCTAGACATGAACGGCACCTTTGTGGAGTCACCAGAATTCAAGGTCAGAACCTCAGCTCTGCCAGCCCAGAGCTAGAATCTATCACATGGAGTGGAACAGCCTCTGAATGAAAGAGAATGAGGATACCAAGGAATTAATTTATACTGAGGATTTTCCTTCCTTGGATCTAGAATATTAATGCCTACCATCAAAAACATGCTCTTTCTGTTGGCAGAATACATGGGAAATTGAACGGTAATCAGAAGGTCCAAGCTTGGGCAGCGTGGCCACAGAACAGTAGGTCTGATCCTGAGCATTGTCCCTTCCAGACCTGATAAAATACAGTGCATTACTTGTCCCCACACAGCTTTCCCAGTTGAGGTCATGAGGTATTGTTTTTGTTGCTTGGTTTTTACTCTCTCATTCATTTTCATTGCTTCTACAGAGAGTTAATATCATCCTTTACATTTGGATTTGATTACATTATATGAGACTAGAATTCCTGTATAAAAACTTGATATGTTTTCTTGATCCTGAGAGCCCTGATGCAATCATTCCAAAAACGACTCTGCCATCCTAGAAGTGCTTTAGTATTATTTAGTATTGGGAATTGGGTAGTAGTATTTTTCCAGTAGACTTTATAGTATATTTGTAGAATTATAATTTTAAATATAGTTCAGAATCTCCATAGACATCAAGCAGTTTTTTTAAAAAAGCACTGAATGTAGAAGATATAAAGATAGACATGCATACTAGTTTTCTTCTTTTAGTTTTGCTACTAGTAACTAGTAGCAAAGAGAAAAAACGTAGGCTCTGCATACAGGGAGCAACACAGGACTGACAGGAATGTAAAAAATCCTGTGGAGGGAGAAGGAAGAGGGAAAGAAAGGAAGCTGCAGGTGACATGAGATGAAAGAAAGAGAACACGGTGGGGATTAAAACATGGAAGGAGAATTAGCTGCGGGAGCCAGTGAGTCCAGGCGAGTTCTGTATAGGACAGCTGTTGGAAAGAGCCTAGGCAGGAGGAGGGCTCTTGGGTTTTAGTCCCAGATTTGTCCACAGCTGTCTGACCTAGGCAAGTAACTTAACTGATCTGAAGTTAATTTTGTCCTTCCTTCCTTCCTTCCTTCCTTCCTTCCTTCCTTCCTTCCTTCCTTCCTTCCTTCCTTCCTTCCTTTCTTCCTTCTTTCTTTCTTTTCTTTCTTTTCTTTCTTTTAGTACAGTGGCCCGATCTCAGTTCACTGCAACCTCCCTCCACCTACCAGGCTCAAGCGATTCTCATGCCTCAGCCTCTGGAGTAGCTGGGATTACAGGTGTGCAACACCAAGCCTGGCTAATGTTTGTATTTTTAGTAGAGACGGGGTTTTGCCATATTGGTTAGGCTGGTCTTGAATTCAGATGATTTGCCCTCCTCGGCCTTCCAAAGTGCTGGGATTACAGGCTGAGCCATTACGCCCAGCCCCCATTCTGTTCTTTATGAAATGAGGAGTTTGGACTGGATGACTTTCTCAGGTCCTTCTATAGCTTTGCTGAAGCACCCAAGACTCTTCTTTTGGGAAATGCCAGACTAGACTGAATTCCCAGACTACAGGGCTGTCATTATTTCTGGGTATAATGTTTTAGATTACATCCAGACTGTGATCCAGTCAAGTCTGTCTTGAGCTGTGTTAATTTTTACTTTAGAAGGAGAGAACTGACAATGATTATATAAGTAATTATGGTGGCAAAAAGGAATGATGGGCATTAATTAATGGGAACGAGTACATTCAGCACAAATACATTCTGAAACAAAGGCAAGGATAAAGACCATAAGGCAAATGTACCTGGGAATGTGCTGCAAGTATAGCACGTGTAGAAAGAACTACCATTTGGGCAGCTCCATCATTTTTCAAGCTCTGGTGAGAGAGAGGTCATCTTAGGCGGGCAGCTATCTGCAGTGGAGATCTGAGGATGGCACCAGACAGTGACAAGCAGCATAAATTGGCAGACAATAAGCCACACCCATATTTAATATCCAGTGCATGCCTGTAGAGAGTCTATGCTGTTCTGACAATCTCCGCAGTTTCATCTCTTGGAGGATGGAAAGCTTAATATTTACATTAGAGAAAGGGTCTGATGAGTGAACTCCTCTTTTGGCTTGAATCTCACCTCTTCTGCCTTTTTTTTAGATGGAGTTTCACTCTTGTTGCCCAGGCTGTTGTGCAATGGCGTGATCTTGGCTCACTGCAACCTGCACCTCCCAGGTTCAAGCAATTCTCTGCCTCAGCCTCCAGAGTAGCTGGGATTTAGCAGAGATGGGGTTTCACCATGTTGGTCAGGCTGGTCTCGAACTCCTGACCTCAGGTGATCCAATCACCTCGGCCTCCTAAAGTGCTAGGATTATAAGCATGAGCCACTGCACCTGGCCTCTTCTACCCTTTTTTTCTTTTTTCTTTTTTTTTAGGTGGAGTCTCGCTCTGTAGCTCAGGCTGCAGTGCAGTGGCACGATCTCGACTCACTGCAACCTCCTCCTCCCAGGTCCCGGTTCAAGCAATTCTCCTGCCTCAGCCTCCCGAGTAGCTGGGATTACAGGTGCGCTCCACGATGCCCAGCTAATTTTTTTGTGTGTTTTTAGTAGAGACTGGGTTTCACCATGTTGGCCAGGCTGATCTTGAACTCCTGACCTCCTGATCCGCCCACCTCGGCCTCCCAAAGTGCTGGGATTACAGGCGTGAGTCACCACACCCAGCCCTCTTCTGCCTTTTAATAATAGTTTTATTTAACTTAAAAACAGCTGTGAGCTTCTTGTTCATTGTTGTTATGACCATCTCTTAGTAAAGAGCTCGTCACAGAGTAGATGCTCAATACGTGAAGCTGAATTAACAAACACATGAAGCTATTCAAGGGTTCCCTGGAGGAAATTATGCTCTAGAATGGATGCTATTTTAAAGGACAGTATAGAATGGAAAGGGTGGCAGTGTTGCTTCTTTAGAACTCTGAGAATTGGAATTATAAAGTCAATACACAATGGAACAAAGCAGATATTTGGAGAATTCTTAAAGCAAAACAAAACAAGCAAACAACTGACCAAAAAAAGGAAACAGAATGTCTTCTGGGCCCCAGGTGGGAAAAACAGGGATTGGTTGTAGTGTACTCTATGGAATCAAGATGGCTAAGAAAGCACAGGCTAACAGAATGGGAATGATTTGAACAGAGACAGAAAAACGAGTCAGAGAATCCAAGACCAACTTTGCCAGTGTGCACAAGTGTGAGGCTGGGGCATGGACGTCCTTTCTGAAATAAGAGAGAAGAGAGACCAAATTAGGAATACCCTTGTGGTGAGACCGGATTACTTAAGAGTACCCTAGCTTGTTCTGATCCTATATTCCTGTTTTGTTTTGTTTTTAGTTTTTGAGACAGGGTCTTGCTCTATTGCCCAGGCTTGAGTGCAGTGGCACAATCACAGTTCACAGCAGCCCCGACCTCCTGGGCTAAAGTGACCCTCCTGCCTCAGCCTCCCAAGTAGCTGGGACTACAGGCACGGGGCGCCACTATGACTGGCTAATTTTTCTTTTTTAACAATTTTTTGCGGAGATAGGATATCATTATTGTGTGCAGGATGGTCTCATACTCCTGACTTCAAGTGATCCTCCCCTCTCTGCCTCCTAAATCCCAGTTTGTGCTGGGATTACAAGCATGAGCTTGTAATCAAACAACACTCGTGCTAAGAGAATATTATAGAGTCAGAAGGCTTGCACCTGACCTTCTGATCCCATATTCTCTTAGCACGGGTATTATTTGATTTCTGTGTTACAGGTAACTAACATGTTGATGTTGCCCTTTGCTGTCAGTTTAGCTCCTCTAGGAAGCAGATGCTGAGATGGAATTAGGAGTACAATAAATTTATTGGGGGCTAATGACTATGACAGAAGAAGGGAGAGGAAACGGGACTGGGCAATGAAAGTCTTCACACCTCCATGCAGATTAGACACCTGTGAAAGGAAAGAAAGAGAAGCAGAATTGGGCAAGGGGAGCTTCACACCATGGTGTGGATCTGCATAAGTCTCTGCCAATGCAACAGGGAGCACTGGAGCAAAGACTACCCATTAGAGGAGTCCCATGCTGGGCAGACAGGGCCACACCCGAGCACTCCCAGCTTGTACGGTATTGGCCGGGGGCTACCCAGGAAGAGATGGGCCTCAGCTCAAACACATGGCATATCTTGAAGATGCTACAGCTAGAGGCTGTCGGCCAACTACACTCCGTGCAGCTCAACAGTGAGTTCTCTCTTAAAGGGAGATCTTCGCAGCACACCTCTGCAGCTGCCATGTGATCTAAATCTCTTATTCCATGCTGGTTTTCACTATAGAATAGTGGCTGGAGAGTTTGAAACCTGTTTCCCAGCCTCCCTGACAATTGGAATGACTATATGACACAGTTCTGGCTAGTGGGGCTTCTGAGAAGCTAACTGGATAAAAAGACAAAGCTTTATGCGAAGAAAGCACACACATATACACACACCAGCTATTTGTTTTCTAATTTTGAATGTAGTCTTGATACCTGGAGGGGCAGCCATCTTGCAGCCAAGAGGCCATAAGCAAACGTGCTGAGGGATATAGTTCTTTGATGACATTAATGAGACTGCTCTCTTCTTGGTAAATAAACACTATGTTATTAACAAATGTTCTTATGGTTTAATCTATTGTTTTGGTTTTTGTTACTTGCAGCTAACTGATAATACATTTATTGCCTGGTTGAAGTAACTTAAAGTATATATGTACTTAAAGAATATATATAATTCACCCACAAGCAAGTTCCCATATAATAGGTCTCATTATAAATGAGTAAGTTGGCATTCTATTTTACATATGAATTTCTTAATAGTTTGGTTAGAGTGAACCAGTCTTTGTGAAATCAATATTCACAGAGTACTCTGAGAAAACAGTTTTGAGACCTGAAAAGCCAGAGAAAGACAAAGCCTGGAAAAGGGTGACAAGGTGCACTCATTCAGCGTCCTTCCCGAGATTGTGCGTTCCAATCTTCGCAAGAGGGTTTGCATTTATTCAAGCCCCAGGACAAACTATGGCTGCACGTCCTAGTTGGCAATAATTTTTAAATATCGAAATCCTGAAACTTGTCACGTTTAAAAAAAAATTCTGCAGTGAAATAATGAAGCAGCACCTGTACTTTTTAGGAGAATCAACCCTGTTTGATTAATTATAAGCCATGGGACAGCAATGGAATATATAGACTATGAGAACCAGTGGGCATTGTCTAGAAAGATGCAATTTGTTTACAGAAGACCAATAAACACCGACTTTCTTCCATTGATGTACTAGCACCCATAAGGAAATTCACTCATTGTCATGTTGGAAGACAGAGTCATGAAAAAGGATACAGAATAGGTCAGTTTTAAACATGGTTGAAGAAAGTATGGGGTGAGGACAATAGTGACAGAGTGGGGAATATCGAGTTGCTGGGCTGTAGTGGGAATTCTGGGCACTTGTCCCTTTAGTGTGAGGACCCTAGACACTGGGAAATCTGAGGAGCACTATTTAGATGCAAAAATGGACCATTTTGATGTTCTCATCTGTATCAGTCAGCGTTGTCAAGGAAACAGATGACTTGTTCAAATTAGGACAATTCAAAGAGTGTTTAATAAAAGGAAAATTTTCAGTGGTAAAAAAGAGGTGTAGGGAAACCACAAAGATAGTGAAGTCAGATGTTGAAACAGAAGAGCTATAACCAAAGTAGGCCCAAAGTGATAAAAGGAGGCTAGATGGCTGCTGGAACCCAAAAGGAAGAGTTGCATAGAAAAGATGACTTGAGAAGATCTGTGACCTTGGTTGAGAGGACACAGCTTACCTGAGAGCCAGGGGCCTAAATATACTGACCTCATACTCCTCCCTCCCTCTAATCTCTGCCAGGGCTCCCCATTGGCCCAATTAGAAGCCAGGGAGCACAAGATCCTGCTGGTGTAGTTCATGAACTCAGTTTCCTGGGTGGAAAGCACAATAGAGAAGAGCAGAGAGTGGGTCTGAAGGACAAAGAGAAGACACTGTGTCCCTTCCCTTGTTTGTCTTCTTGCAGAGATGGTGCTGGACAACTCTAGGACTAAAACCAGAAAGAGAGAGAAGGAAACTAAGTCTGGAACATCTGCAGATGATGTAATTTGTTCCTAAGAGTTTGAGAGATTCTGAAAACATAAATAAATCATAACTTCAGGCTTTCAAGTAAGACTTGGATACAGCGAGCTCTCCTGGGAGGTGCTGAGGAGGGTGTTTGGAAACGTACCTTTGGCTGGTATTGAAGGAAGAAGAGTTCTCATTTCAACCAGTTAACTAGTTATTTCATCCAAGAAATAATGTAATGGAAATATATAGGGAAACAAGTATTTAAGTGTTGGAGGGGAAAAAAAAAAAAAAGGAAAGCAGACTAAGCAGGAAGAAGCAGAGGAGGTGGAGTGGGTACTTATTGAGGGAAGCAAAGCTTTCCAGAAACCTCAGTTTATGATTCCCTGCCCAGAACTGGATCACATGGTAGTTGGGCACCTGGAGCTGAGAGTGAGTCTGGAGAAGCAGACGCTTCTACCTGGGCACAGTGATGCCCTGAACTGAATCGGATTTCTGGTAGAAGACAGAAACGGGAATAGATATTGGGCAGGCAATTAGCAGTGCTTCCTATCTTACAGAAAACTAAGACTCATATATGTGAAGGAATTGACCCAAGAATTCACAGTTAGTAAGTGATAGAGCTAATATTCACACTTGGCTTCTTTGGACTCCAAAGCAAATGCTTTTGTGTACTGTGTCATAAAGTTATAATGTAAGACTGGTGCTGGATTTCTTGCCTTAACATGTAGCACTAAAAGACTGGTAGTTTATCCTGTAGGAAAGGATGGCTTTGGACATATGGAGAAGAAAAAACAGAATATTTCTAGGAGATGAATTTATTTCACCTGGAGTGAGGAACACAGGATATTGTCCTGTGTTTTGTCACTGACTTATAACCTAGGTAAGTCACTTATTTTCTCTGTGACATTTTGTTACCATCCATAAAATGGAATAATAACACCTTCTCAAAACTCACAGATAATGTGAAATATAATAACAATATTAAGAAATGCTTTGATATCCATGGATAAAGTGTTTTAAGGAAAAGTCAAAAATGTCAGACCAGCATTTTGGGCCACAGTGCTCATCAAGAACATTCCAGATAAAGGCAGAACACCACTCCTGTTGAATGTAACAGTGAGATTAAATACTGCCAAAGTCGAAGTGCCTGGAGAAATTCCTGTTAGGAACATGAAGTACAGAGAATAACAATGCTTCCTCTTCTTTTCCTTTATTAAAACAAGATTTCCTCCATTTCTAAGCTCCTGGACCTGAAGCAGACCTGCAGAGAGGATCAAGTGCAGAGACGAGCTGCTGCTGAGATCATCGTAGGGGACCTCTTCTAACATATAAGGTCCTGAGGAAGTGCTGTGGGCTTCCCATGCTGCCACTGGTAGTCTCATTTCAAAGAGTAAAATGTGAAAATCCAATGGCAGCAGCCATTGTGGTATGCAAGACAGCAGGAATTGGGGCTAAAAATCAAGGGACACTTATGATAATAGATCCATAGTACTTTGGAGCTGGAAGCAACCCAGCTTCAAAAAACAGCTTGATTTGCAGGTCTTCATTCAAAAAGGTAGAAACCCTCTCTTTTTAAATGCTTAAATGGAATAAATGTATTCAGGTCAGCTGCTGAAATTATCTAGAAATACAGATTGCCTAAATTTGAATTCTGAATTCAAACTTACTAACTATGCAACTTTGGGAATGTTGCTTCATCTTTTCGGATGCTTCCTCATCTGTAAAATGGGATGGTAATAGAAGCTTTCTTTAATTAGACAAGATAACCCGTGTAAAGCCCTTGGCACCCAGTATGTACTCCATAAATTCTAGCCCTTATACTAGTATGTATCTATAAACTATTGGAATTATAGAGCTATAATTTCTATATTCAGAAAGGCTTAACTATTTGTACCTGCCTACCTCTCTGTTTCTGTGTTAGAGATACAATGGAAGGAGGCAGGTTGACAGTGAAAATGCCCAGAAGTTAGAGTCAGAAAGACCTGATTTTGGATCTTGCTGTCTATCCTGGCATCGTGCCCTTTTGTGGCTACTTTACTTCTCTAGACCCCAGTTTCTTCTCTGTTTATCTAAGGAATGTGTCTTTCTTCTTGGACCCTTGCCTTCAGCAGCCCTGTACCATTCCAATCTTGATGTAAACTCAGTTCCTTCATTAACTTCCATAAGAAATCTATTCACACTGAGCATATTATGGATTTTTTTTCAACCTTACTGTGAGTTCATATGATCATAGGGAGATAGCACACACAGTGCCCACATTTTCACTTGAAAAATCTCTACTAGATTGATCTTTTCTTCTACGTCTTTTTTCCTGGCCCTCAGCCACTGTCTTCCTCCTACTCTTAAACTTACCCCAAGAATGCATCCACTCCCACTTTCCTTCCCTATTCTTCCTTTATTATGCTGAGAAATGTGCTTCTACCATAAGAAACCTGGGTGCCAGCCTATTGCTCCTAGACCGAGTCTCGCTCTGTCACCAGGCTGGAGTGGAGTGGAGTGATCTCGGCTCACTGCAACCTCCGCCTCACAGGTTCAAGCAATTCTCCTGCCTCAGCTTCCCGAGTGGCTGGGACTACAGGCGCGTGCCACCACACACAGCTAATTTTTGTATTTTAGTAGAGGTGGGGTTTCACCATGTTGGCCAGGATGGTCTCTATCTCTTGACCTCATGATCTGCCCGCATCGATCTCCCAAAATGTTGGGATTACAAGCGTGAGCCACTGCGCCCAGCCTCTTTTTTTTTTTTTTTTAGATCACAACTGGGTGATCAAAGTATTTCTCCTGTCTCTGATCAGCTGCTAAGAAGATAATTTTTTTCTCTGATCATATTCTTAAACTCCTTAATCTTTATAATGCAATTCTTCTTTTCTTGGAGAGAAATTGTGTTGGATATTTTCCATTTGCTCATCCAGATCTGACCCCCTCCTCCCACCCCACACTCATCCTCACCCTGCTGTGTACCTAGGGAGGATGACCCATGCTGACTGCATCTTGGCTCCTTGCCTTTTGGCTTCTGGTTGGTTTGGCCAGTGAGTGTCAGTAGCAGGAGACTGGAGGATGGGAGAGCGAGTTCAGGATATTTATCTTCTCAGATTTGTCCTCATCTTGCCAGGTCACTGCAGGTTGGACACATCCTCTACCAAAGGCCACACTGTCTGTCAGTGGGTCCTCCCTTGAAATTACCCTTTCTGGTTCTAAGAGCTACTCTGTCTCCTTGTACCTTCAGGCCTAGAGGTGGTCACAGCTCCTGCTGTAGCTGGCCCCAGGGATGCTACATTACTTCTTATATATTTTCCTTACTTGTCTACACCTTCATAAATAGTCCCTTTATTAAACTCTTCTCAATTACACCATTTAAGTGTACCATCTATTTCTAGTTACAGCAACCTAGCCATTTATTTAACTTTTCATTCCTTCAAAAACCATGATTGAGTTACCATTTCTAGCCAGGAAGTATTGTGGGGACTGGGGATACAAAGGCAAATAATACATTCTCTTTTCCATGAGCTCACTGCTGGCAAAGGACACAGACAAATGAACAGATGGTGACAATGGAGCTGTAATAAGAGCAGTGTTAGCATTTTTGCTTTGAAAGGACATGAAGGAGGTCCTTAATTCTCTTTAAGGAAAGGCTGTGGTCTGAATGTTTGTGCCCTGACCCACCCCGCAAATTCACATGTTGAAATCGTCACCCCCAAGATGATGGTATTAGGAGGTGTGTCTTTGGGGGGTGATTAGATAATTGGGGGAAGCCCTCATGAATGGGATTAATGGCCAGCCTTATAAAAGAGAACCCAGAGACCTCCCCTGCTCCTTTTACCATGTGAGTACACAGCAAGAAGGTGCCATCTATGAGCCAGGAAGTGGGCCCTCACCAGATACTGAATTGTTACATTGATCTTGGACTTCTCAGCTTCCAGAACTGTGAGAAAGAAATTTATTGTTTATAAGTATCCTATCTGTGTTATTTTGTTATAGCAGCCAGAATGGACTAAGACAGAGATCGAGCAGAGAAATGCTTTCTGAAGAAGAAAAAACTTGGCTGGGTGCAGTGCTTCACACCTGTAATTCCAGCATTTTGGGAGGCTGAGATGGGACGATCGCTTGTGGCCAGGAGTTTCAAACCACCCTGGGCAACATGATGAGACCCCATCTGTATAAAAAATAAATTGTTTTTAATTAGCCAGGTGTGGTGGTGCATGCCTGTGGTCCTAGCTACTCTAGAGGCTAAGTCAGAAGGATCACTTGAGCCCAGGAGATGAAGGCTGCAGTGAGCTGTGATTGTGCCACTGCACTCCCATCTGGTCTGTGGAGTGAGACTTTGTCTCAGAAAAAAAAAAAAAAAAAGAAAAGACAACCTTGCTTTTGCTTTCATTGTTGGAAGTCAAAGTGGAATAAGATAAGTGGGAATTAGCCAGGATGGGGAGGATGAAAGAGAGATGAGAGTGTACTGGAAGTGGGAATAGTGTTGGAAAAATGCTAGGAGGAGGACCAACTAAGGGGGTCAGAGCAGAGATGGAATTTGAAGACTGGTAGAAGACTGGATCAGGCAGTAAATGGCTTTTCTCTCTACTCTTTTTGCAGGAATTTTGTCTTTATCCTGAACATGATGGGAAGCCAGGGAAGGCTTTTGTGTTTGAGAAACGTCTCTCTGGATGCAGTGTGCAGAAGGATCTAGAGAGTGGGCCCTGAAGGTAGTGAAAACAGTTGGGAGGGTAGAGCAAGGCAGTAGGCGAGAAATGAGGGCTGAAGCTAGGGTTGTTGCAGAGTGGATGCTGACGAGGGAGAACTCAGGAGAAGGTCTACGTGGGTAGCCTTTTTACCACAGTACTTGCAGCTGCTCTCTCATTTTAAACTGGGGATGTATAAATATAGCCATGGCAGGGAATTGGAAAGTTCTAGCTCTGTATATATTCTAAATTAGGCTTGTACATTTTGGAGTTCAATATCATATTAATGCTGTAAAAGATCGAATAAATACTATTATATATCTCTCTATGCAGTACCACCAGCTCCATCCAAATCATGAGTTAGAGAGTAACAAATCTCAGATTCCAAAGGGCAGAGCACCAACATAGAGGGTTCTTCCTGCTGTGCTGGCATGGACAGTGGCCACCTTTCACCACCTGTTCCCCTGGATGCTTTTGTTCTTCTATGCTGGCAGATCTAGGATCCAGGCAGGCTTCACAATGCAGCCAGAGTTGCTGATAGCTTTGGCGAATAACCTACTGGAATTAATCCAGCTCAGAATATGAGTTCAGGAAACTGGAACTAGAATTGCTCTTTGCACAAACCTCATTTCCCCTCCCTGTTTCCTCCTCCACAGACTCAGGTAGTGGTTGGGGGCAATCAAGAGACAGAAAAGAAAAGGGATTGGTGGATTAGGATTCTGAAGCAGTTTGTCTTGGCTCGGAAGTAATAGAATTGAAATAAAGCTTCAGTTGAAAAGTTGAAAAGAAAAATTGGAGTGCTTTCACCACACCTCTTCTCTCTGTGCCTCCATCCCTAAGGATAGCTCGTGTGGCAGGAAGAGCGTTTTATCTTTCTTCTCTTGTGGGTTTCAGGGATCTTTCACTGGAAAAAAAGGGATAATAGGGCCACAGGGAGTGGTTACTGGCTCTCCCAGCCCAGTATATTCCTCTAAACTCACTTTTCAGACAATCCCAGCTATAGCACTTAGTGCTCAAGAGCAGGGTCTTGGAATCCAAACAACCTGGGTTTAAATCCTGATTCTGACTATTCTTCTTGCCAGCTGCATAACTTGGGGAAAGTTGCTTCATCCCTCCAAACCTGAGCTTTCTCATTCATAACATGGGAATATTAATAGCTATGTCATAGAGGCAAATGGGGGATTAAGTAAGCCAAAGTATGTAGAGTAGCTGGCTCAGAGTAGGCAAAGGGTGGTAACTTTTTCTTCTTCTTCTTTTTTTTGTTTTGAGACAGAGTCTCACTGCATTGCCCAGGCTAGAGTGCAATGGCACAGTCTTGGCTCACTGTAACCTCCGCCTCCCAGGTTCAAGTGATTCTTGTGCCTCAGTCTCCTGAGTACCTGGGATTACAGGCACATGCTATCATGCCTGGCCAATTTTTGTATTTTTAGTCGAGACAGGGTTTCACCATGTTGGCCAGGCTGGTCTCGAACCCCTGACCACAAGTGATCTGCCCATCTGGGCCTCCCAAAGTGCTGGGATTACAGGCATGAACCACCGTGCCTGGCCAAAGGGTGGTAACTTTTAATATTTGGGCTGTAAATTAGAGATGGGATGGCCAAATTAGGAGTCCAAGCTGGGCCTTCACTTTTGTGCTTGCCAGCTACATAGGCTGGGGGGCAGTGGGAGCCTCAAGATCACATCCTCAGGCATGGTCCAGGGCCCCATCCACTGGCCTTGAAGAGTGATGACTAACTGTGGAATGTTGCCTGGTTTCTCTACAATGAGGATTATTATGTGTCTAGTTTTGAACTGGACTATCAGGTATTTGACCTTTCTATCCAGGAAGTCAACTGAGAAAACACTGGCATAAGCACGTGGGGAATGGGTTTCTCTTATTTGTTAAATTCTATTTTTAGTGTTATTGTATGACTTGTAGATGAAGATTCTCACTGACTTTTGGGCCTGCAGAAGCAGGTGCTACCATTGTTAGTCTTGGACATGAACATGGTATTGTTCCAAATTCATTTCCGCGTTATTTATACATTTGCAACATCAGAGTGGGGCTGACCATTTCCCTTTTACGGAGGTACCTCTTTTCTTGGGCTTTCCAGGATGCCATGTCTTCTTTCTTCTTCCTTCCTTTAGAGGCAGTGCTGTGTAGTGTGCTGACTACAGGTAAGGATTCTGGAGCCAGACTGCTTGGGTTTGAATCCAGTTCCACTACTGTGGCTGTGCTACCTTGGGCCAATTTTTCATCCTCCTGTGGTTTAGATTCCTCATGTGGGACATGAAGACCAACAATAGGATTGTCATGAGAATTAAATGAGTTAGTATGTATTGCATGTGGAACAGATCTGGTTAATAGTGCTATATGTGTTTGTGCCATGAACTAGTTCTACATGGTTTACAAACATATTATCAACCAACCCTCACAACTGTTTTATAAGGAAGCACTATTTGTATCCCTATTTCACAGCCTGAGAAAATGGAAGCTTAGAGAGGTTAGCTAGTGTGAGGTCACAGAGCTAGTAGGTAGTAGAGTTGGGAATTAAACCCAGGTTTTTCTGTCTACCTGTAAAGTCTATGTTCTTGACCACTACTTACCCAGTCTTCCATAGTAGGTGTTTTAAATTTTTGCGAAAGGTTTTTTTTTTTGTTTGTTTGTTTTTTTGGAGTCTCGCTTTGTTGCCCAGGCTGGAGTGCAATGGCATGATCTCAGCTCACTGCTTGAACCTCCTGGGTTCAAGCGATTATCCTGCCTCAGCCTCCTGCGTAGCTGGGAGTACAGGTGCCTGCCACCACGCCCAGCTAATTTTTTTGTATTTTTAGTAGAGACGGGGTTTCACCATGTTGCCTATGGCTGGTCTCCAACTCCTGGCCTCAAGTGATCCACTCCCCTCGGCCTCCCAAGGTGTTGGGATTACAGGTGTGAGCCACCGCACCTGGCCAAAGGTTTTTTTAAAACACATTCTTCTCCAGCATGTTTGGCAAGTTTGTTGATTCTATCTGGCTACCCTAGAGGAACAGTATCTATCTCCTTTCTCCTGACTACAAGTATGTGAAAACTCAAGATGAAAGTGGGGGACTGGGATCAGTAAAATCCCAGAAAGCACTGGTAACAGTCACAGGAATAAACTAGGTCAATTTGTGCCTCATTGTCCATTGACCTATTGCCTTAGACTTGGTTAGATCTCAGTGTGATTGCAGCTGGCCTCTCAGCTTCTCCTCTTTTCATCCTCACATCTATCCTCCAGCAGGATTCATGTAGCTAAACTTGCAGCTTTTGAAAAACTTATGCTCTAAATACCTCTAATAATGGATAAGTGCCTCTGGGAACTCTGGGGAAGGTAGAGTTTAAAGCAGTCTGTGATAAGCATAAGATTTCTTTGAAGTCTCATGTTTTCTTAAGATTTCATGCAAATTTTACAATGTATTTCCTTTTTTTAATTTTAAATCAGTGTTTTATCTAGGAATGATTTTAGATTTATATAAAAGTTGAGGGGATAGTAAAGTGAATTACATATTCTCTTCCCCTAGTTTCCCCTAATGTTAACATCTAATGTAACCATAGTACATTTGTCAAAACTAAAAGATTAACATTTGTATATTGCTAAGAACTCAAAACTTACTTGGATTTCATCAGTTTTTTCTGCTAATATAGATTTTTGTTGTTATTGTTGTTCCAGAATCCCATCCAGGGTATGATATTGAACTTAGTCATCACGTCTCTATAGTGTCTTTGGGTATGTAATACTTTCTCAGTCTTTATTTCCATAACCTTGATTAACTGTTTTGAAGATTACTGGTCAGTATTTTGTAGAATGGCTGTCAGTTTGACTTTGATTTTTTTTTTTATGATTATGTTAGGGGTATGGGGTTTGAAGAAGCATACCATGGGGGCGAAGTGCTCTTCTCATCATATCAGGGGGTACATAATAGCAACATGGTTTATCATCGATCGTATTAATCTGGATCACTTAGTTAAGATAGTGCCTGCGAGGTGTCTATTTTTTTTTTTTTTTTTTGAGACGGAGTCTCGCTCTACCGCCCAGGCTGGAGTGCAGTGGTGCGATCTCAGCTCACTGCAAGCTCCGCCTCCCGGGTTCACGCCGTTCTCCTGCCTCAGCCTTCTGAGTAGCTGGGACCACAGGTGCCCGCCACCACGCCCGGCTAATTTTTTGTATTTTTAGTAGAGACGGGGTTTCACTGTATTAGCCAGGATGATCTCGATCTTCTGACCTCGTGATCCACCCACGTCGGCCTCCCAAGGTGCTGGGATTACAGGTGTGAGCCACCGCGCCCGGCCGAGGTTTTTTACTATACAGTTATTACTTTTTCCTTAGTCTACTCTGTTCTTTGGAAGGGATTCTCTAAAACTTGCTCAGACTCAAGGAATGAGTGACGGTGATTAAACACCTCCTGGAATGGGGAGCTACATATATTATTTGAACTTTTTCTGCAAGAAAGATTTCTCTCTTTTCCCATTCATTTCTTTATACTGGTTTGGATTACTATTGTCTTAATATAAAATAAATCTTTTTATCCCCAAATGTACAAGTGGAATGACTTTCCAGAAACATGTGAGTCCTGAGGATACTCATACTTTCTAGCCTGCCGTTTACGAAGCACAGACAAAACCCAAAGCCTCACTAGATTACTTCCTTGCTTCCACTGAGTAATCCTTCTCAATAATACTTGTGAATGAACGAATAAATGCATAACACACATAGGTGAGCGATGAAAAATATCAGCGTTGTCCGACGGTAAAGATATTTGTCTTCAACACCAAATAGCGTCTGACCAAATAGCTACTCATATTTCTTCTGAAATTCTTTAGGGCACACTAAACATCTTCCACGTTGTCTAAGTGCTAGAAGGGAAATTGATTCAGACACTTTTTGAAGGTGACTCTATTCTCTCAAAATACTCAACAACCTTTACAATGTAGTTAAAAAAAAAAAAAAAAAAGCGGGTGGAGGGGAGAAATGCCTGTGTAATGTAGGAAGACCCAAGGGAAAGCACTGGGGCGTCCTGAAGCTTGGTTTCAGCTGACAGCCGTCCCGGACCGATTGTGGAGTTGAAGTAGCTCCTTCGCTTTCTCATTGGTCCTCACCCAGGGGGAAGGCGTGGCTTCAAGCGTAAAAACGAGGAAGCCTGGCGGGGCTGTGGGTTGCTCCACTGGTGGCTGGGTTGGGGTTGGTTGGGCTGCGTTTCTTCCAGAGCTTTGTAGGCATGCGAGGTACTAAGAACTTCTCGGGTGGGTGGAAAGGACCAAGCCCTTGGTAATTCTCAAGGGGAACTTTGGTTAGCTTGCTTTAGAAGTGAAAGACGAAGAAAACAAGCGAGGGCACTTAAGCGGACTAAGGAACTCGAAAGAAGGGGAACTAGGCATTGCGTGTGGGCAGAACATACCTCCTAGGAGGTCACGGCAACTCCCTGAAGTCATTTTATCAGGCTTGTCTCCTCTTCCTCAAAATACAAGTAGGAGAAACTTCTCCAGTTACTGTACTTTCTTGGAGTTTGTTCTTTTAGATGCTTAAGATACAATCTTGAGGTTTCTTCTCTCACGCTCAAACTTTACTTTCTGAGAATGCTCCTATCTCTTGACTGTTTAATCTCTAGCATAGACTTTAGCAAAGCCACTCTTGTAGCTACCTTGCTGAAGTTACGTAAACTCCGAGAAATACACGGGTTTAGAGGTTCTACGTTTAAAACAAGCGCAGCAATCTTTAGAGCTTCCTTTTTAGCGTTCAATTGGAATCCTAAAGTCTCTATTAAACACCTGTCTAGAGTAATGGTGGAAAGTGACTGAAAAGCTAGCTTCTCATCTCTTCAGAGACTAAAAATTAGATCCACTTGGATGAAAACCATAAGAAAATATAGAACTTTGAATTAGGTTTTTTTGAGGGTAGGAAACGTCCTTTTGTGACCTATTAGTAAAGAATCTAAAACGAACTTCAAGCTTGCGACTTCTAAGACCCCTTACTAGGAAGTTAGGATCTTAATCATATTCAAGAGAAAGCAGCTGTCTGCCTTGAAGACACACAACCTGTGGGCTGAAACTGTTTCACCTGGTTGTGGAGACGCGTTCGCTGGCAAGCCTCGGGTAACGTCAGACTGACACCTGAAAGCACTTCTGATAGCAGTTAGAAACTTCGCAGTTGAAACAGGAAATTTCATCTAGTTGAATAGATCGTTAGCATGAGAATGGACACTTCCTTGGGGGCTTACTAGGAAAGGCAAACCATCTGTCATGGGAAAGAGAAAGTGGAATCTTAGTGACAGACTCGAGAGCACACAGCGTGATGGATACATTCATTTTCTTGACTGACAATTTCACAGGTGCGAGGTAGCAAGTTACGTAGCTTAAATACCGTAATTCTTGCATGCCAAGTACAGAAAGTGCATTTTTAAAACCATGTCCAGTCAAGTAGGTCCACCTGCTTTAACCTGAACAAGGGTGAATAAATACACGGGTAGGGACACGAAGCACTCTCCCCTCACCCCTATCGGCATGGAGTTCCTTTCTCCACAGTGTCCTTACAACGCCGGGCTCAAGGAGAAGAGAGTTCTTTCCTTCTTATAATCTGCTCAAGGGATGTGTCTCCCAGGCTGACAATCCACTTGACAGGTCTGGGATCGCCAAGTCCAAGGCTTTCCAACACTGTTAAGTGCTGTAAATAAGAGCTGGGGTGCTGAGGCGGGGAAGGCTCCTGCAGGGTGGTCAAGGATGGGAATAGGTGGCCTTGTTTTTCCACAGTTGCTTAACACTGAAAACTAGTCTTCTGATTAGTCATCCTGTAGCATTCTCACCTGTACTTGTGTCCTTTTTACTGATAGCAAAACTTTCTCTGCTTTTAGAGACTCCAAAAGCTAATACAGCAGTGACTTAGTCCTGCCAAATAAGAATTTGATCAAACTTAAGTGCATGGTACGATGCTTTATCTCCCTAATTCTCTTCCCATTTTTGTAAACTTCAACCAGTATAAAAGCCAAGGGAAATAAAAACACTAACTTAACATAAACAACTTTACTTCAAAACTAATACTCCCGGCCAGGTGTGGTGGCTCACACTTTGTAATCCCAGCACTTTGGGAGGCTGAGGTGGGTGGATTGCCTGAGATCAGGAGTTCGAGACCAGTCTGGCCAACATGGCGAAACCCTATCTCTACTAAAAATACAAAAATTAGCTGGGCGTGGTGGCAGGTGCCTGTAATCCCAGCTACTCTGGAGGCTGAGGCAGGAGAATCATCTCTTGAACCTGGGAGACAGGTTGCAGTGGGCCGAGATTGCACCATTGCACTCCAGCCTGGGCGACAAGAGAAACTTTCTCAAAAAAACCAAAAATCCAAAAATCAAAACTAATATTCTGATAGATCACTGGGTCTTCAGGACTTTTCACCTAGGCTAACAGTGAAGACACTGGAAAGTTCCTCTCTCCCACCTAAGGCAGAGCAAAATATCTACTACCGACCCAATTAACTATAGTTTCAACTGCAGGTGAGTCCTATGGAACTGATGTCTATGTAGGTGTTATTGCATAGGCTTCTGAGGTATGCCACATAGTTCTAGAAAAACTCACATGGTTTAGACAAGTTCAAAGTTATGGCTGTAGAGCAGGGTAGAAGGGGCTGAAACATCTCAAATGTCAACTTCCTCTTACAACAAGATGTGGAGTAGCGCAGGATCCTGTCAATGGCAGTCCTGCCATGCCTAAGGCTGCTTCACTTACGTACTTCTGAGATTTGGCCTGATGCACGTTGTCTTGCATCTGGGCTCACTCCAATCTAAACTCCTCTGATGTCTCTTAAAGCTTGCATGAAACCCAGCTTCTTAGTAGCTCAAATCCTTACCATCCCTTAGGATAACCTTACTTTGAAAATCCTCAGTTGTATCAAGACCACTTTGGGTTCAACCTATTTTTTGGGTTTCTGCTTAGTGTCTGGTGTCTACCTAGAGCTGCTTGATGCCAGAGGCCAGTGGCTGCTTTACCAGGAAATTTTAACAGGAAACTGATGGTAGCCATATCACTTCTTGGCACCAAACCTGTCTAAAACAGTCTTTGGCTGAAGACGACTTTCCTCCTAATTGTCAGCCATTCAGATGAAAGAAGTTATAAGTGGTCAAAGGTGAGAACTAAGTGATAGAAACTGGAACCAGGTGTACTGAAACTCTTGACTCTGGGAGAAACTAATTTCTTGAGGGATTTGTTAAAGGTAACTTATCAAGACCCACTTCCTCCCAATCTACACATTACACGTTCAATTTGGGCCAGTAACTTTTAAGTCTTTGGAATTTTGACATAATCTAGCAAAGTAAGATTGCTGTAGGTGTGGCAGGAAGCATGATAAGGAACCCCTTGCTGGCCTACTGCCCCAAGGAGCCCAGAGAATCCCCGAGGCATTGGAACAGCCTGAGGGGTATAAACATACTTCTGCTTACTGAGATGCTTTCCCACTACAGTTCTCCGAATCAGTCCCTGATGAGGGAGGCGCCTCAAGCTTGCAGCTGTGGTCACAGGATTAACTTCTCAATTCTCAGGCTGCTCGTAGGGAGATGCCCATATCTAGGTTTAATCCTGTTTCTGTGGCAGATTTCAGTTTACTGCTCACACTGTGGGTCTCACGGCTCCTGTGACATCAGTTTTTCAGTACTGTAGGTTTGATCTTCAATTGGGGGTGGTGCTGGAGAAAGTGCTCTCACTAGGGAGCTTGGGCCCTCACTGTTTCTGAATCCTCTGATCCATAAAGCAATTGTAGTGTGCTACAAATAGCCCTCTCTGGCATCTGACTTTTAAATGGTTGGGATCTTTTTCCTCAGGGAATAGATTCTTTAAAAGCCCATGAGTGAGAGTGGTGGCCGGGGGTTATTCAGGCTAAACAGTTTCTCCGGCTGCCACCCAAACTGAAATGCTTTACCTAGCAATGGTCATGAGGCAGGTGACTGGAGCCAAGTAACTGCTGGTAGCAAAGGAGCCTGTTGAAGCATTTGTGCAGGAGGACTGGTCTGACTGGTCTGGAGAGATTAGTTAACACCCTTGCACACTGAGCACACACCAGAGGGCAGTCCTTGCCCTGCAGCAACTTACAACATAGCTTGAAGGAACACTAAGACCCAGCTCTAGCTTGTTACTGAATGGCAACAGAAAATGGGTGAAGGAGTGCTGGCTGGGAATTGGAACTGACTTCCAAGTCTGGGTCTTTTTCTGTGAGGTAATTCTCAATAGAGTAGACTTCAGCTCTGGCCTAAACACTACATTACAGTGACCTTGTTGTATCTAAATTCTGGTGTCTGATCTGGCACAACCTTTCCCAACTAGGTGACGGGTTTGGGCGCTCTAGGAAGCATAAAGTGAGGGGGAAGGAACTTGTCTTCAGTAGGATAATCCCTATAGATGACAGTGTGGTCGTTTTCCTTAATGTGGTGGCCTGTTGGAAGCATGGCTAAGTTTGAGATGGGGAAGAAGCCTAGGGAAAGCCCAGGATGACTTCTGGTCTATGCTACTGCTGAAACAGTCTGGAGAACTTGAGATGTAAAAATTAGTCATGATCAACAGGACAATCAAAGGGACCTAATGTACCGTGTGTCTTTGGGCCTGGGGTTAGGAACTCCCAGGTAGAAGAGGATGTGGTATGAATGGGAACAATCTTGTGATTCCTGTCTAGTTCTGAAATCACCTTTTTAAAGAGCTGTGAACTTCTATTTGCAAGTGTTTGGAAAGCTTCCAGATCAAGTTCTGTGCACGCTCTTTAGAGGAAATTTATAGGAGCCTCTAGAACAGTACTGAGACACACGAGCCAAAAGTGTAAGCCATATATATAGTCAGCCCCATTAAAGAAAAATGAATATCTTTTAACCCAAGAGATACTTATTTTGACATGTAACCCAGCTTATTCTTGGTACTGAGCCTGATATGCATTTTAAACTTAGGACTCATCTCAATTGATACACTATCAAGTGCTCAATGACTAGTGGTTATACTGGAGAGCACAGCTCTAGATGAAACAACTTTTTCATGTTTTTATGTTTAATTCATTTGTTACTGCTTTAGGGAAATGCTGGTCTAAAATGATGGTAAAATGTAGTCAGTTTTGCTGTCTGAGTGCCAATCCTTAAATTTTCAGGAACTAGTATGCTAAAACCACTTGTATTACTTGGGCTTTGTCAGAATGACTGCCTTTGTGTAAAACACCATTCCATGTCAGCAATATGACCATTTTCCATACCCCTAGCAATCACTTTGATTATTGCTGGTAAGCTTTGTCCTGACATCTTCTATGCCATCTATATCTAAAGCACCCATTCCAAAGCTCGTTTTAGTAACTTATTTGTCCCGAGCACAGGAAATGGGAAGAACACAAGTAGCTCTCATTCAATATCTTCCAGTTTTCAGTTTGGGTTACTGGTATTCTTTAGATCCTGGACTGAGAGGTTACTGGTATCTAGAGATTAAGTACTTGAGAGCATTTAACATCTATGCTGGGGTGCCCAATTTCCTATCCCAAAAGCTTAAATGCCCATGACTCCCCTTCCTGTTATACCTAAATCGGGCTGGAGTGTGCTTTTCAGTGATGTGCTATATTAGCCTTCAAAGGCAACAGGAGTATGTATCTTATTCAATTTACTTGGACTTGATGTTGGTGTACACCTATAAGGACCAGTGTAAACACCTAAACCTAATCACACCTCATCTAGAGTGGGGGGCAGTCTTCTTGTCTACAACACAACAGCTTAATCAACACTTGTTTCTAAGGAAACTGACTTGGTTTGGATTGGGATTTAGGACAGCCAGGATGGCTTACCCTGGAGGCATGTGATTTTTGCCAGGAAGGAAGTTTTTGGTCTTGTGGAGTTATCACAAGAAGGTAGATGGGTGTCCATTCCTCTGACCTGTCAGCTGTGGGGAGGCTGAAGAGCAGGAGAGAGTCCCAGGCTGAAGTTGGGCTGGGCTGGGCTGCTGCAGGGCCAGTGTCTGCAATTAGGGAAGAAAGGCAGCAGCCACCATGTTCAAGAACCTTAACTTGGCTCTCTCAGAATAGACCCTCTTGGCATATCTAGAAAGTGGGAAGCTGTCAAATCAGTAGCATTGGCTGTGCTGAAGCAGTTCCCTTGGATTTGGGGGCAGTTGACAAAAATGCTAAACAGAACATGGACCAACTTGTTTATGAACCCACTTTTGAGGCCTGGAGTTAACTAGGGCCATTACCTGGAAGTTCCTGTGCTCTTCCCCTCACTATGCTTTCTCTATATGACGCTAGATTATTTGTGACAGACACTGAGGGGTAATGAAGAATCTCAAATACTGTCTGGTTTTGCTGTGCATGACATTTAAGTGAGCCAAATACTTGGGCTCCCCTGGCAAGTGTTTTGCTTTAACCAATTAGCCTGTGTAACAGACTTGGCTATCTTGTCACTTGGATTTAAGTGTGATGGAAGAGTGTTTTTCCCTCACCTTGTGAGCCTCTACCAGCAGTTAACCTCTTGCAGAGGCAACTAACACTTCATGGTAATTGGAGCAGTCCTTCCTTACAACTCTTCTCAATTTGATCTTAGTTACTATTAGGAAGAACTTGCTCCATGTTTCACTTACCAAGCAAGTATTTGGAAAGTTTGTCTCAGAATAAAACCCAGTGGTTCCTTTGGATGCCTTTGCTGCTGAGTCAATGTTTCACGCGAGCTAAACTTTGGCCATTACTCCAGCATAAAAAGCACTTGTCTAAGATGAGTCTCCATATGCCCATCCTGGTCTTGAGCTAATGCAACGTGAACACTTAGACCAAACGTGAGACTGAGACTGGCCAGACATGTGACCTAATGGAAGAAAATTGTTGTACACATAACGCCTGTGACTGCCCTTGAATATTGAATCAGTCTTGATGGAAATAAAGCCTAGCAACAGCAAAGGACCCAATGCATCATGGGAAAACTCACTGGTGTCCATTTGACTTAGGCTGAAAGAGACATGCTGAACTCCTAGCTGTCAGTTTGTCACCTGCCATGTAATAGTTCAGTGACTATATTTTGCTTTGTCCAAGAATCCATAGGATCTGAGTGCATAAGGACCCCCCCTGGTAATAGAAGCCTCTTCCAGTGGATACTCGGTCATAACCATGATTCAGAGGGGCTTTCTTGATGTCTTAAATTTCAACATGTGCAATTGCATTTTAAAGATTTTGGCTTATGGATCAGGTACTAAGTGGATTTACATTTTTTCAACTTTACTGGTAATAGGCATGTCCCTAGTTATATGGGGACACGTACAGTTTGAACTAATGGATCTCTTAGATCATAAGAAATTGGAGTTCTCACAAACGCTCGCTGTTGGTATTGTATTCTCCAGCCACCCCCCACCATTGGTAGGAGCTGAGTATCTTTAGCATGTCCTTCAAAGATTTCTATACCTCTGACAGGTATATAGGTATAACCTCTGACAGGGTTGAGAAAGGCTTGTCAGATCAATAGATGAGATACACTCCCAGATGAACTTGGAAGTAGAACTACAAACAATGCCATGGGTATTCCCAAACCTATGCAATATTAATGTTTTGGACAAACACAGCCTCCTCAGGTTGAGGAAGCCACACTTATTTGGTGTACTTCATAGTGAATTCCCCACTGCTGTGCAGTTTCTGCTCAAATTTCTACTGGGTGGTTTCACGTCACTTCCAGTCACTATGCTTCTGGTCAATTCGGGGTAGATTTTCAAGAACAATCTGGTTCCATACATAGCCACCTCTTGGGTTCTCTCAGCATTCTGCTTCTATTTTCATGTTCATACTAGTTACTCTTGCCTAATCTTATACCACTTCCTGCCCACCTCTTGCTATCTTTATAGGGGTTCTATTCCCTACCCTTAATTCTTACTGCTTTGCTTTAAGTTCTGTTGGGTCGTGAGCTGATTCCCTCTTAATGTCACAGGCATTTAAGACCATATACATACTTAGTCACCGGTCCTGTATATTCATGAATATGAACAGACCAGTCATGACTCAACTTGCAAAATACCTATAAACGTGGACAAGGAATAGTACATACAAGAGTCACCCAGACTTGACTTCATGCCATTGTTCTGAGTGCTCTTATACCGGTTCACTTATAGGAGTTAACTACTTCATAGGGTTTTATTTTATAGAGAAAAACTCTGAGGCTCAGTGTCACCCTCACAATCTCTCAACCTAGGAAATTGTTCACTTTGTTTTTGAAGTCTTTGCATATACAACTCCTTGCAGTGATTTGCTATAGCTTGCCTTGAGAACAAATGTTTCACTTAATGCTTTATGGTTGAGGGTTCAGGTATAACTCGGATCAATAAGCTAAGCCTCTAAAATCAAATAGTCGGGTAGATGTCATTCTTACCTTGCTTGACAAGAAGCTAGATGTCTTAAGACCACTCATACTACAGGAAATGATTGTTTTCCTGTGTTTACCTGGCTCTTGAGTACACTGACTCAAATGTCAACATGGGTAACATGGGGCTTTTATGAAAAGCTTTTGGTGTGGCAAGGTGTAATGGGTTAAATGTCATGAGCTTAGTCATGTACCTGATGGTCTGACTAAATGACCCAATACACATAAAAGGGTGGAGTAAATCTGTCATAACTTAGAGCATATCTTGCTGTTCTTTTTCTCCTTTTTCTTGGTCTGTGGCTTAACTGCACCTAACATCTCTCTGGAGTGCCTTAAGGGACTGCTTGTTGTATACAAGCAATGTATTGATATACCTTCCTGTTAACCGTAAAAATCTAGACTAGCAATACTTTAGTGAGGCAATTAGTATGTCACCTGACAAACCAGAACTGATGGAAATCTTATTTGGAGGTGTTACCATAATCAGTTTCTATTTAAACTGATGTATCTGAGAAAGCATTTATATGGGCCTTATCTGCCAGGAATATGACATCTCAACTACTGTCCTTGGTTATCACCTATATGATCTGAAGCTAACCTGCACAAGGTCTTCCTTATACAAAGTGTATTGGGACCTGAACCCCAGGTTTGGGTCCACAGTCAGATAACTAGTTCTGCAAGAAGAGGTGATAGTATGGTTGTGAAAGCACCTTCCCCATCCCCTGACTCACCTTACTGTCAACTGCTTCCTCCTGGAATTCCTCATCAATAGGTGGTTAACACCTTGTACTTTGTCCTCCTAAACAACCCAGTTGTCTCACTCACCCCGTCTTCCTCTCCAGCTTGTTCAAGTCGCTTGTTCAAGTCTTTCTACTTCAGGCCTATTAAAGACTACTTGTCTTGACACAAATATCCAACCCACAGACTTTTATTCCAGCTGTTGCCTTTATTGCCTTTATTTCCTTGTTAGTATCTTTCATTTATTTAACCTCATGGCTTTTTTCTGGTAAATCCCAACCCTCCGTGAATCCCAAATGTATGCTTTGTCCTAACACTAGAGAGGTAAGGCTTGGCTGAGTTAGACTATGGTAGAACCATGTCTCCAAACTTACCACTGACTTCTGATGTATCTTTCCAACTCCCAAATATTGCAGAGGGGAGAGAAGCCAGAAAAACGGGGTTGTTGGGCAATCTTGGTAAACTTGGACCCTTCTAAGCATGTAGCTTGTTTCATTCTTGTAACAAGTTTTTCCTTGCTTTCAGGTTAAACTAGTGAGTAAAACATGCGATAATATCCAGAACTCAGTGTAGCAGGAGTTTGACTTGCTTTGGTCTCATGCTCACCAATTCCTCCATATTAAACCCACCAACTTAAGTAGCTGCCCTGCTCTAAAATGGTTCCACCCATTGACTCCTTGTGCCTTTCTGAAACAGTCCTTCTGGTGCCTCTGATTGCTAGAGGCTGTCCTGTGACTGTCCCTAGCAGCAGCAGGGACTCTAGGAGAAAGCCCTTGGGGTAATGGGTCTCGATGGGAGAAACCCCTCAAACTGGGATCAGACCTTCCAATATGACAAAGTCCCACAACCATGCTGAACTGGTCCTAAGAAAAGCTTACATGACTGCATATCTAACCGGCACAGCAGATAGCCATGGCTCACCTGTGCTCTTGAACAGTATGAAATTGAGACCAAGTAGCTTATTCTATTCGACTCTTGAGTAAATGTTTCAAAGGTGTCTAAGGCGCTGTGGTAAAGCATTCACTCTCCAAACAGGGAGCATCCTTACTTCCAACTCACTTTTCTCGAGTTAGCAAAAAGTCATGGCTTTGCAACTAAGTCAAGCTTTTATGGTTACTAAGCGCCCCCTGTTGGCAGATGTGTTTAAAACTGGTTGTGCTGCCTTATGTTTCCAAGTGGCAAGACCCCATGTGTCTAATTCCTGAACACAGTCCAAGGCTCCAAACATGAGGGTAGGCCCTATTAGGTCCTCTCTGGCAGCTTTGCCTTCACCCTTCATTGTCTGGGCCTCTTCTCTTGCCTCTTCTAAGATGCTTTTAGGGTTGGCATTATCAACACAATCCCTCCATCCCTTCCAGCCAAGGCTAATTGCTTTGTTCTCATTTGCTCAAGGTATTTGAGAATAGACACAGGTGCAAATCTTGAGCTGGTTTTGAGAAACCTTTTTTCCCCTAAACACCTTGTGCTTGGATGGAGGAAGGCTTAGGACTTTGGCCTAGTGCCTAGAAATGGCTGATCTAGTCAGTTAATAGCTCTCGACCACAGTTAAAGTTGAAATGACCCCGACAAACTTTTGAGACTACCTAAAAGATCAATTTGGTTCTGATCTGTCATGGACCAATACTTTGTTAAAATACAATAAATAGAAAATGCCAAATTTTGTTAAAACCACACCCTAGAAAACAAAGGGGAAGGAAATATATGGTTCGTTGGAAGAACATACAGTCGACAGGTGATGACTACGAATGTACAATGATAGTTATCTAGGGCAACTGAGGTGTATCTTAATGTTCTTGGACAGAATGACTATTGTGCATATGGTACTTAATGTACTGAGTTCATGTGACAAAGCTTGTGTAACCTATTGAATCTAGGTTGGAGTGATAGCAATGCTACTGGGAGGAAAACAATGAAAAGGCTTCGTTTTAATAGCTTTCACAGTAGAGGCCAATCTCTCATGCCTCAGAAGTATGACCAGAACAGAAGAATTTAAAGCCATTGTAGCAGACTCAGGGTATATTTAACTTTTAAAATGAAGTAATAATTTATTTTAAACTCATCTCTAATCCTTCATCACCGGCTAGTTACAATGGCTTATCTTAGAAGACTACAGTTATCTTCCTGCAAAACAAATGGATTCCAGATGTGAATTTTTCCTATACATGAATCTTTTGATGGAAAGCAAAATCCAATGTTCTAATTCAAAAGGTATGTCTTGTAGATATGCAATATCAACTACGATACCATGTGAATTTATGCGATTTCCTATTTTTTTGAAACACTTAAGTTATCTAGTCTGCTTTTCTCTATCCCTTCAATCTTACCTGTTTGCAGATGACATGATTGTATATTTAGAAAACCCCATTGTCTCAGCCCAAAATCTCCTTAAGCTAATAAGCAACTTCAGCAAAGTCTCAGGTTACAAAATCAATGTGCAAAAATCACAAGCATTCTTATACACCAGTAACAGAGCCAAATCATGAATGAACTCCCATTCACGATAGCTTCAAGGAGAATAAAATACCTAGGAATCCAACTTACAAGGAATGGTAAAGGACCTCTTCAAGGAGAACTACAAACCCACTGCTCAGTGAAATAAGAGGACACAAACAAATGGAAGAACATTCCATGCTCATGGATAGGAAGAATCAATATTGTGAAAATGGCCATGCTGCCCAAGGTAACTTATAGGTTCAATGCCATCCCCATTAAGCTACCAATGACTTTCTTCACAGAACTGGAAAAAACTGCTTTAAAGTTCATATGGAACCAAAAAAGAGCCCGCATTGCCAAGACCAATCCTAAGCCAAAAGAACAAAGCTGGAGGCATCATGCTACCTGACTTCAAAGTATACCATAAGGCTACAGTAACCAAAACAGCATGGTACTGGTACCAAAACAGAGACCAATGGAACAGAACAGAGCCCTCAGAAATACCACACATCTACAGCCATCTGATCTTTGACAAACCTGACAAAAACAAGAAATGGGGAAAGAATTCCCTATTTAATATATGGTGCTGAGAAAATTGGCTAGTCATAAGTAGAAAGCTGAAACTGGATCATTTCCTTACTACTAATACAAAAATTAATTCAAGAGGGATTAGACTTTTAAATGTTAGACCTAAAACCATAACCCTAGAAGAAAACCTAGGTAATGCTGTTCAGGACATAGGCATGGGCAAGGACTTCATGTCTAAAACACCAAAAGCAATGGCAACAAAAGCCAAAATTGACAAATGGGCTTTAATTAAACTGTTCATCAGAGTGAACAGGCAACCTACAGAATGGCAGAAAATTTTTGCAATCTACTTATCTGACAAAGGGCTAATATCCAGAACCTGCAAAGAACTCAAACTTACAAGAAAACAAAACAAACCCCATCAGAAAGGGGGGCAAAGGATATGGATGGACATTTCTCAAAAGACATTCATACAGCCAACAGACACATGAAAAAATGCTCATCACTCGCCATCGGAGAAATGCAGATCAAAACCACAATGAGATACCATCTCACACCAGTTAGAATGGCAATCATTAAAAAATCAGGAAACAACAGGTGCTGGAGAGGATGTGGAGAAATAGGAACACTTTTAAACTGTTGGTGGGACTGTAAACTAGTTCAACCATTGTGGAAAACAGTGTGGCGATTCCTCAAGGATCTAGAACTAGAAATACCATTTGACCCAGCCATCCCATTACTGGGGATATACCCAAAGGATTATAAATCATGCTGCTATAAACACATGCACACGTATGTTTGTTGCAGCACTACTCACAATAGCAAAGACTTGGAATCAACCCAAATGTCCATCAGTGACAGACTGGATTAAGAAAATGTGGCACATATACACCATGGAATACTATGCAGCCATAAAAAAGATGAGTTCGTGTCCTTTGTAGGGACATGGATGCAGCTGGAAACCATCATTCTCAGCAAACTATCACAAGAACAAAACCAAACACTGCATGTTCTCACTCATAGGTGGGAATTGAACAATGAGATCACTTGGACACAGGAAGGGTAACATTACACACCAGGTCCTATTGTGGGGAAAGGGGGTAGGGGGAGGGGGATAGCATTAGGAGATATACCTAATGTAAATGACGAGTTAATGGGTGCAGCACACCAACATGGCACATGTATACATATGTAACCTGCATGTTGTGCACATGTACCCTAGAACTTAAAGTATAGTAATAAAGAACTTGGATGGGTTAATGAGACTAGGAACAACTCACGGGGCATATGTAGTTAACCCTTCTAGAGAGATCTGCCCTCATGAGTTTTATGGTACTTGTTTCACTTCATGAATGTGTATGGAAGGGTTGCTCACTGAGTGGGCTTACCTTACTCAATGGTAGAAGACTTGCTCAGCCTAGTTCGGGAGCCCACTTCCAACTTTGGTCCTCTGATCCAGTGAAATAAAGCTCATCTGATTTTGATTTCAGGTGTAGTTCCTGATTACTTTCAGAACCCCTTGGGGAAAGTGAAGTGAATGGTACCTCAGACACTTAAGCCCTGAATTTCTATAGCAGTCTTGCTGTGGCACACTACCTACATATTGCTGCTGGCCCCGTATCCAGGGCTCCACGCTGGCATGTAAAAGGTACAGGCCAGTCGGAGGGTCTTCAAAGGCTTCTAGGTTCCCTAACAGTGTGGCATTAGAAGCAACAGGATCAGACTCCCCCTGCCGCCCCCTTCCCCCCGCACCCTGCTACGGAGAGGAGTACCGTTATCTGGGCAAGACAGACCTGGAACTCAGCCAGGTCCTCTGCATACGGAAGTGTGTGTCTTGGGCAATGGGGTCTCAGAAGCTGTTTGATAGAATCTCTAGGTAAGCATCTCCTCCCACACATGCTAGTTTGGCACACAGTGGTCCTGACTCCATGAGACCGATGAGTGTCTATAATTTTGGTCTAATCAGAAGGTCCTGGCACATTACACACCTTCAGGTTTCATGGTGAGAATTGCAGATGGTGTTCACAGCTTTCTCATACAATACTTAAGTCATCTGTTTAGGAGTACTTTCAGAGTCCAAACTAGGGATTGCTTGAAGGAAAGACCTCTAAGGTCCTCATTTTGTTTGGTGGGAATATCAGATTGGGTGGGTTACACTAAGGGAAGAAAGGAACTGCTTCTAGCAATACCTCTGTGGCCAAGTCTGGGGTGGAGAAATTATTAGAGTGGCAAGATAACAACAGATAGTTGGAAGTCTTTCGCTGCTTTCCCAGAAGTAACAAACATTTTGAGGGGTGAGAGGAACTTCCCAGCACAGGGTTAGAGGAGCTCTTAAACATGGGTAAATTTCAGGAAACTTTGTGAATTTGACTATGGATTGTGGCTGGATTCTTGCTCTTCTCCAATCTTAAACAGATGGTGCAACCCTTTACCAGTAGGATCTAGGGAATTTTGGCCAACTTTGTCAATTCTGACCTTGAGCATAATTGTGTGTGGGTTTTCCAAGGCATGTGGATGAGTCTGCCTTGGATTAGATTCTGCATCTCGGCCCGTGGTTAGGGGATTGCTGACTGTAGGCCTAGGGAATGCATTTAAAGGCAATTTGGATGTTCTTCCTAGCAGATTTTGGAAGAACAACTTCTATGGTGTCAGTTTGGATCCTTTGTAGTTAAGTGCAAAGAGACTCAGGAGGTAATTGGGGTGGGAGGCAGAAGGGAGATGGAACAGGAGCAGCAAGGGAGAATCTTCAGTTCTTACAGGTGTAACACCTGTGCAAGGAACCAGGGAAGGGAAGAACAGGTAGAATCCCAGTCTGCAATATGGGTCTGCAATACAGTCTCAGCCAGGTCAAGGAAGTTTAGTATCTTTTCCAAGATGGGGACCCTTCCTGATGGGTGTTAATGTGAGACACACAGCTCCACACTTCATACCTATCCTTACTATGTCCATCCACATTCCTCTACCCAAATCTTGTCTCTGACCGTTCAGTCCTTTGTTCCAGGCTGCTGACTGGAAAGCTATGCCACTGAACCACGTATGTATATGTGCATTCTCACCTTAGGCCCTTTGTGATACAAAGTAGCTGACCAGGTCTACTGCTGGTGGAACCCTACCCATTGGGAACCAGGCCAGACATTTGGTTGAACTTGCAGTGCTTTAATCATCCTCTAGTATCTAATTTCATCATGGGCTAGAATGCAGAATTGCACAGATAAGGACCACTAACCCTATTTGCTTGATACTTAAGCATGGCACGAATCTTGACCATCCTGCACAGTGGTGCAATACTTGTGACTTAATATCTTGGCTAGGGTAGGGACAGCTTCAGAAATTTCCAACTGGCCTTGCTGTGATGCTCTTACTTCACATACCAGGGACCCAACACAGGGATTATTCAAACAACAAGCACATCAATCTCAATTGTATACTCAGGGGAAATACTTCTGGGTGGGTCTTCAGACCTAGTGGACCAACTGCCAGCCAAATATCTGCAAGAACTCCATTTCCTCAGTCTGTACTGGGGTATAATTTAAGGTTGCAATCTATTTCTCAAATGGAAGATAGTTGTAACCCCTGTGTGTGTGTACTTTAACTTGTGGCCATAATGCTCTGGGTGTCTAGAAAGCAATGTCAACTCAGATCTTATGCCATGAGTGGGTAGTAATAGACACAATCAGCTTCCAGGCTTCTGATATGGGCACTGCTGTGTGGTAATGCCATTAATTGAGGATACAATAGAAAAACAAACCTGGGAGGGGAAAAGTGAGTTATGTCTTACCTAACCTTAGGATTTAGATCTGGTGTAAATCTAGCTTATGATGGGGAGCTCCTGTTTGGGATATTACTTGGTGTGAAATGTTCAGGACTCAGTCTCCCCTGTATGGTGCTTCCTCCTACAATGGAAGGAAGAGCTAGGGACTGCACATGGGTTGGGAGGTCTCCGGTTGAAACCATGCAGGCACCTAGAAGGAAAATAGCTCCAGTGTGTCTGAGCGAGTGGTTGGAGTGCCTAGGAGGGGGTGAGGTTGAGCATCTCAGCAGGTGCACATAAGCTGTAGAACTTCTAAACTGACTCTACTGGTCTCACCTGTAGCTTCATAACCACCTCAGACTCGAGTACCATGTCATAGTTAAGTAGTACAACATAGTCCTAGAGTTCCCCTAGAACTTGGAGGTTACTGACTACAACAGGATTTGCAACTGACAGGCTTGGCCAGTAACCTAATATGCCTCCAGTCATCTGTCCTGTACACCTATTCTGACTTGTTTCCCTTCTGCTATGCCCCTAGAACTCCAGTCAGCTTTTAACCAGCTACCCTCTTCAACTGTCAGGATTACTCGAGTCACTAAAACCTAAGCACATTGCTTGTGAAACTCTTCACAAAGCCATTATTTGTTAGAGCTGGGAGAGGGGCTTTAGTAGTCTTAGGCTCTCCAAAAATTGTTCTGAAGTTTATTCAGCCTAGTTTTAAACACTATGAGCTTTCTTACTGAGGCTTTTGCTATTAACTGTTTGTACTGTTGGTCAACATGGTAAAATGGCCTGGACATGAGATATATGAAGATCAAGGCAACTAAAAGGATCCTCTGCCCTGAGATCCTGCCATCCTTGACTACGTTAATATCCATTTGAATGACCCATCCAACAATTTACCAATTTCTTCAATCTGAAATTTGAGGCTGGATATTGACATTTTGGGCTGGAAAATTCTTGGGGATGGTCTGTCCTGTGCATTGTGGAATGTTTAGCAGCATCCATGGTCTCTACCTGCTAGTTACCAGTAGCATCCCCTTTTCCCTGCTGACAACCAAAAATGGCTATGTACATTACCAAATGTGGTGGGGGGTGGGGCAAGATTGTCCCCGTCTGAAACACTGCCTTAGATGGCTGGTGCTAACTATCTGAACCATGTTCTACTTGGATTTAATCTTTGTCCTTCTAAATGTCCTTAACAAACATGTATGTAGGCCTCTGACTCCTAGGCCTTGGATCTTTCTGTCCCTCCAATCCCTTCCTTCTGACTCCACTTTCCCTTGAGCTTTGTTGGTGAATCTCCAGTTTTAACTCCTCCACATCTTAGCTGACTGTTAATTGTAAAGTATCCTGATAAAGCAGACCACTACTGCAAACCTGGTCATAACACTGAAGCCAATACGGGGTATCTGTACACTACTACCTCTCTGGGCTGCGTCCTGCCTAGATACCCCTGCCAAACACTGAACACTCAACCAGGAACTTGGCTTTAAGCAAACAGACCCAGCAGACCATGTCCTGACCCTGTCAATGCTTTCCGCTAGCACTGTGGAAATGTGCTTTAGAGTGTGAACATCCCAGTGGGAGCTCCTGAGAGCAGGCTTTTCCTGGAAAAGAAAGGCTTCTTTCATAGTCCTGGGGAACGTTTTGCTAAATGACCCTTTCCAAGGCAATGTTAGGCCATTTTAGAGCCCAACGAGTCATCTCCTAGGTTGGAAGAGTGAGGTCTGGTGTGATTGCTTTGGATCTACCCCTGTGCTTGCTGGCAGAGCATCTCCCAGATTGTATGGAGCACCTCATGTGCTGGTTTTTGTATAGTAGACCTGTTTCTAGAGCCAGCTGGATTCTTAAACCTTAACCTTTAGGTCACAAAACCTGCAATGCCTACTGTGAACTTAGCTCTCACTCTTGTAGGCTAGTGATGACTCCGGGTACATTTGTACTGCAGGAAAAAGATAGGCATTACTAGTAATCGCTTTCTACCCTACTGTAGTTGGGTTCTACTAGCTTCAGCTGGCCTAAGCATAATGGGGCATAGTACATGAACTGAAGGAATGGCCACCTCCATGATCTTGAGGCATCAGGTTGTCCCATAAAGGGGAATGCCAGACCAGAGTAGATTTAAGATGACAGCAGGAGTAAGGAGATTTCACTTCCCAAATGCCTCTGGCCAGAGTAAGAAAGGGAGTTGCCCTTAAGTCCCTCAGTCTGTAAGAGGCAAGCTGCTTGTACCCTCAAAGCAAGTGTTCTTTCCCAATTTGGGTGGATGCTGTTTTCGTCATGAGTATGCTGCTTCCTGACAGTGGGTTTCAAGACTGCATGTCAGGTAGGATCCAGTGAGGCAGGGGGAAATGCAGCCCATCCCAGGTATTAAGAGGGAATCCATCAGTCTATGCCTAATATCAAAGGTGTCAAAAGTTGAAACAGGTTGATAAGGTCCTCTACAGACACTAGGAAATAACCAAGGCTTCCTTCCCAGCATCTTAAATGCCACACTAGCAGTGTGAAACTAAATAAATGGCCCTGATACCCTTCAAGTGGAGTACCCAGAGAGCACTGAAATCGAGGTGGATTTGGCCATTTCCAGTTAGCTCCATGAAGCCACAGATGAATAGCAATAGTTTTTGCTGACAGTCTTTCATTTTACCAATATTCCTGTGTCTAAGCCAGGACACTCCTGCTAAGCACAGCCCTAGAAAAACTTGCAGATGTGTGTAGCTTGCTTGCTTTCTTTGACCTAATGCATTTTGTGCTCATCTCTGCTTCAGGACACTTTGTCCCTGCTACTCCTCATTCTTTAACTAGATCTGAACATACTTGGATATAACAAAACCAGAAGCCAGTCTTCGCTTCTCCTGACAAGGTCCTTGTGGAAAAAATGACTTATTTGTATAACTTCTGCCAACCATGTTAGAAGGGAAAAAGAATCCCCGAATCTTACTGTGAAGTGCCTGATATGAGCCTCCCCCTCAGGCCTGCAGCTTTATTGAAGTATAATAGGCAAATGAAAATGGCATTTAAGATGTTCAAAGTCACTTTGGGAGGCAAAGGCAGGGTGGATCTTTTGAGGTCAGGAGTTCGAGATCAGCCTGACCCAACATGATGAAACCATCTCTACTTTAAAAAAAAAAAAAAAAAAAAGGGGCATATTGGCACACACCTATAATCCCAGCTACCTGGGAGGCTGAGGCAGGAGAATCCACTTAAGGCAGAGGTTGCATTAGCCGAGATCACTCCAGCCTGGGCAACAAGAGAAACTCCGTCTCAAAGTACAAAAGTGTTTCAATATGTGCTGAGGTGTTTACCACACTAAACTAAAATGTCCACCACCTTGCATACTTTGTTTTCTAGGACACTTGATCTATTCCCAAATATCAAGTATATGATACACTACTAACTACAATCACCATGATGTCTGTTAAGTCTCCAGAACTATTTGAGCCTGTCCTTACTAGGGAAGGTGACTCCTAAGACTTTATAGGCTCCAGTTCGGAGTTGAATCATCAAATGTGCAAGCAAACCAAGCTGGACCTGCTGCGAGGCTCTTTTCTCAGGTCTCAAAGCTTTGGGGTTAGCTGACAAACTGAAGTAGCACATTCAACTGCTTGTTGCCTTTAAAAGCAGAAGAGGCTGACTTAACATTGTTCCCTTGGCAGTAAGCCATGTTTGGCGGCTGAGTAATGAGAAACCCTTCACTCTAATCAAAGTTCTCCCTTGAGTATTTCTATTACCAAGAGAACTTCCACTGCATCCATCTGGGCCTGCACTTTATCCCCAACTTGTCTTCCTACACATTGTTTGCATAGGACCCAGACCGATACTGGCTCCTCTTTAGTATTTTATCCCTCCATTCTTGGTGCAAGTTTGACATCTGTCTCATAGGCAGTAAAGAACGGACTTGCCCTAAGAGCTAGGTCAAGTGGTTTGCGCCTTAGTAGACTCTGATCTCCATTACTTCATGAATACTCTAGAAGCAATGAAATGGGTTCATGACAGCCTCCTTAGATCAGGAAGCTAAGTGAGAAATGGCCTGTAGTAGCTCCTCACAAGCCTCTTAATGCTCTTGTGTTCTAGGAAGTTCACAAGGGTGTTCAGCCAAGTCTGAGGTCACCTGTGCTTCAAATTGTACCTGTGGCCAGGTCATTAGGTGCCACAAAGCTGTTAGTCTATATGTAGTAACATAACTCATGAACAATGGCTATGAGGTCTATAGTATATTAAACTTTAGTGTTCAGCTCTTAAAGCTTTAAGGCTCTTCCATGTTTCTTCTATACTTCGTTGCAAATTTTTCAGGAGGGATTTTATAGAATGTCCCTCTTCAAATATCTTGCCCAGTGGAATAAATTAAACCTTCATCCCTGAGATCTGAGCCTCTGGGTACTTCACCTTTACTAGGCCATGGCTGCTGCAGTTTGCCAATTCACTGAGCACCAAGACACTCTCCTTCAAATCCCCTGAGTTGTAGACCTGCCAATTCCTGCCGCCACCTAGTAACAGCAACCCAAACTCACCGTGATAGGGCTAATTACTGTCAGCAAAGTAGAACTGTGCCATCCCTGCCGGACTACTGGTTTGAGTCCAAAATGGTAGCCTAACTGTGGGTTTATTGAACTGTGTCCTCGGGAAGCTCCCTGAAATACTTTGAAGACAACTAATTGCTCAGTCTCAGGCATAGTTCTCAAGTGGGTTATTGGGAATGATAGTAAAAGAAGTTAAAGTGATCATTGCTTCATCACCAATACACAGGGCTGGGAACAATGTATGATGTAGTCATTGGTTCAATTTGTTAGATGCATTCTGGAGGACAGTGCCCACAGGTGCATAGACTATCACTAAGTCAGCACATTAGGATGCAGGAATGACTTCCTGAAGATACATGCAAGACCAGCTTCGGTGTGATGGTGGTATATATGGTAGGATGATGGATATTGTGATCAGGTGTCTGTTTCACCTCAGGAGTACAATGTGGTCCCTCACTTCAAGGTGATACTTGGAGCCCTGCTTCTGTAGTAGATACTTTAATTGAGACAAGCATGCAGATCTTGTGCCCGAGCCCTCGGGTAGATCCATGTGCCTATTCTCCTCGGCTCCATTTTTTTGATCTTCAAATCCTGTTCCTTTAGGCCCTTGATCACTAAGGATGAAAGGGGACCATGCACCAAGGAATACAGGCAGCCTTAGAAAAGTAGCTGGAGGAGGTAAGATGAATCTCCTAGAATACAGCCCTGCCCACGTCTCCATTTTAGCCCAGTGAGATTAACTTCACACCTGACCTGCAGAGTTGTAAGGTGTTTATCTATAGTTTGGCTGCAACTTGAAGGTACTGTTAGACTTGGTACTTTCTACCAAAAACACAAGTTTGTGTTAAGTTGGGCCACTTAAGGGTAATTCTGCAGCAATAGGAAACTCACACTTCTTAATCAGGGCTTGGTAATCTCTACCCAAGGACCTGACAGGGGCCTGTTGGGCTAGGATTTTTTGGCTGAGGAATGACAACCCACTGCCTCTCTACTTCTGGCACTAAGCTATGGCTCCTTCAGGAATGGGAAGCTTCATGACACCACCAGCACAACCAAGCCAACTCCCAAGCAAGAAAAGCACTAAATGAGCCAGAGTGACTCCACACATTCCACTCTTCCCCAAGTGGACGTCTTGCCTTTCCCCAACTCTCCAGCCCACACTACCCCAAAGTAGTCTCACAAGAAAGAGTCTCATACAACTGATTTGGATCAGAGTAAACAGCACACGGATTGGACAACTGAAAAAGCAACTCAACCTCAGTGAGGTTTCAGATAACCAATCACGTGCATATCAATGGTTTGTGTACCAGGGGTAATAGAAAAGCTCTGTTAATCATGTTTAAGCTTCAGGTTGTACATGTGCAGGCTTATAGGTAAACTTGTCATGTGGGTTTGTACAGCTCTTGGCACCCAGGTACTAAGCCTAGTACCCACTAGTTTTCTGGATCCTCTCCCTCTTTCACTTCAGTAGACCCCAGTGTCTGTTTCCTTGTGCCATGTTTCTCATCACTTAGCTCCCACTTAAGTGCAAGCGTGGATTCATGTATATGGTTTCCTGTTCGTGCTTTAGTTTACTAAAGATAATGGCCTCCAGGAGCTCCATCCATGATCCTGAAAAGGACATGATCTCGTTCTTTGTGGCTGCAGGGTATTCCATGGTATGTGTACCATATTCTTTATCCAGTCTATCACTTGGGCATTTATGTTGATTTCATATCTTCAAAATCATGTTCATTTTTAACATTCTCACAAACAGCACACTTTAAGATAAGTCAACAGCTTGCTAATGTAGTATGTCCGGATACTGTTGAATAGTTGGACATCTTTAATGCAGCTTTTCAAAACCCATCAAACTCCAAGTGGGTTCTCAAATGTGTTAACACACTTCAGGTGATCTTTCTCTAAAACTACACCAACCTACTTACCAGGTGTGATGGTTTTTTTGGTATGCTGAAGTAGATAGGCTAGTGCCCAGTTATGAAGATACTAATCCAAGTGTTGATTTGAAAGGGTTTTACAGTGTAGTTGTATCTTGCACATGTAGCTAAAGCCCCAATCTAGCTTTTACTAAGAATATCCTGGACAGCCTGAACCTGATGCAATATGAGCCACTATGACTCAGATGTATCAGGGCTATCTTTAAGCTCCACCTGTGGACAGTGGCATCACCTGTGCCCGTGGATTCCATTCTGCGTAGGATCTTTCCTGACTGCTTAGGAACAATAGCTTTTCTGAGTTGATGCGTTCCAGCCTGCTCATGATCTATCAGCATGTGGAAGTGTCTGCAGGCGAGCTCTGGATGCCCTTAGCAAATATGCAAGAGAAACTGAGTGTCTGCTTCACCTACCTTGTACATATCTGGACCCACTCAGATCCAGCGTTGAGTTCAGTTTCCTCTTGACAGGTCAACATCTGAAGAACCACCCTTTACAAATATTACAATAACATGAGCATGAGAAGCTACTCTTCCCCACAGCTGCAACTAGTCCTGTGACTAATGGCTATTCATCTCCCTCACACTACAATCTAGATTCCCCTCTACCCTCAGCCAGTGTTTCTGATGGTCCAGATTGCTTTACACAGTAGGGCCACTCAGAGCTTTATCCAAGAAGTCTGAGCACCCACGCATCTCTTATCAGACCGTCTCTTATGTTGCTGCAATAACTGCTTTTGTCACCACGAATGCTGGCACTAAGGGGCACCCAGTAAACCCTACAAATCCAGCTGTATTTCCTTCACTTTGTGTAGCAGAGACCTATTTCATCATAACCAGGATTGTTGACCCCTGCCAGTAGAGTAACTCCTGTCTGCCTCCTGGTCTACTGGTACAAAAAGCCTAAGTGACCAAATTGTACCTTTTGGTTCTATGGAACTCACTTTGTAGCTCCAGAGGATGTGTTCTTCTGGGGATCAGAAGCTAATTCTGAAGATGCTAAAGCTGTGGGACAAGAAGCACTTCTACAAGTGGGTCACAGCAGGTGGTGGCAGGGGCCATGTTACATCTACCACTTGGTTACTGGATACTGTATCTTAGCTTTTGGGGATATTATATGGAAGTTTCTTCAACTTGAAGTATAACTTGATGGATATATTGAAGTTAAGGGCTTACCTGAAAACACCTGAAACATACTGCTAATTGCTTTGAGGCACAAAAGCACCAGGATTCTGGGTAATAGCTGAAGATTGGGAAAGCTGGTGTTGCAGGTGCCTGATTTCAGGTGGCTTTCACTTGTGGCTGAGGTAGAGATTTTTGAAAAGGCACCTTCTAGTCTAGGTCCACTTGTCCACACTGTAAGGTGGTCACTTTCCTAAGGCCTCTCACCTCCTTCAGGAAGTGGTGCTTCAGGAAATCACAGGGATGGATGTCTGCATGGTTTGCTGAGCCCAGGGCATGTGGATCCAGTAGCATCTGGTTCAGATCTTCCTCCCTTGGATCCAGAATGTGACCCCCATTCATTCTTGGAAGAGGGTGCAACTATCTGACTTAGTAATTTTGGGATGCCTTTGGACCTTCACAACTTTTTCTGCCAGATCTAGAAAAGTTCATGCCTTTTAGGGCCACATCCTTGTGGCCAAACTAAAAGCCAGCAGGTGATAAGATATAGGTGTTCAGATGAAAGTCTACCAGATGGTTGACTACATCCTCTGCCTGGATGGAATGGTTCTGCTGTTTATAGAAGCTTGGTCAGAAGCAGGGTGGTGTCCATACAAAATGTGGCTTGGTATCAGGAATTTGGAGTAGGTCATGCTTTGTTATCCAGAAGCAGACCTTAAGATAATTTGAGGTGCTACGGCATAACCAAGTAAAACACCATGGAGTGACAAGTCGGGTGGACAAGAGGTGGTGACTCAAAGGTGTGATACCAGAGTCTCAGAGAGGTAAATACAGCTCAACTGGGCAGAGACCTTCTGGAGACAGTATAGGTCATACTTCAGCTTTTAATCAGCTATGGAGCAGAGATACTTATACCTTCTCACCCTATCTGACATGGCATAAAGCCAGCCACAGTGGGGATATAAATTCTCATGCCCTTGGGGCTCATAGGGCAGACTTAAAAGACACAGGTACTGGCAGCTGCATTCCTATTAACTTACCAAGAAGGGAGTAAGTTCGAGTTGGGAGAGGGGATGCTGACAGAGCGCTGACAGCCTCTGATGGAGGGGTCCCCAGGAAGCTTGGAGCTCAAAGGGAAAAACCCTAGTCACTTCTTTTCACTCATACTAATGAACAGATCGACAAAATAAAGTGCCTTGACTCATGAAGTGCAAGCGAGACCAAGTACTGTATTTAATTAGGGCTCCTCAGAAACAGACTTGTGTGGAAGTAATGAAGGAAATACTTCCAAGACAAACAAGTGAAGGGGAGTGAGGAGGCACAACTGGGGCTGGTAAGAAGCCAAGCAAGCCTGTGATGGCAAAGTCCTAGGCTTTATAAGCGCCTTGATGGTGGCACTGGTTCTGAGGGGTGTATGTAAACTCTTGGGTACTTCTGACTCCTTGTGAGTGTGGGAAAGATGGGTCCAACATTCAAAAGGCAGTCTTCCTACAGCAAAAGTGAAGGTGTTGACACTTGTAGACATGTGAAGACCAGAGGTGAAGGGATACAGTAGACTCTTAAACTCAAAAGGCCTATTGACTCTGCACTTAATTTTTCTTACAGAAGACACATTTAATGCTTCCTTGACATCTATTCCCACACTGTCAGAAAAATATGCTCCTGACATTCTTAAACTATTCCCTGTAGATCAGACACTCCAGCCTATTAGAACATGTCACGTGCCTACCCACCTCCCCATGACTACTGACTAGTTCAGGGATGGGTGTGCAACTTTTATCTACATGGGCATGCCACTAAAACCCAAGGAGATATTGCTGGAACTGGCTGTTTCAAGAAGTGCTTTTAGAAGAAAAGATATGTGATCCACAATAGTCTAGAGCCTTGCTCTCATAAGGGGAGTACCTGGAATCTCTCAGGGGTGGTATAGCCCTGTGTGCACCCTGAGTACAAATATGACACCAGGGAAGGGAAATAGAGGAAATCTGGTTCTAGGTGAAACTGAGCATCTTAAAGCAGCCACACTTGGACCCAATGCTATATTCAGACTCATTAATTCCTGAACCAATGAATTCCCTTTTAAGTCAGTGCAGCTCAATTGTCACTTTTGACCAAAATAATTGGTCCCTTTCCTGTGCAGATCCAGTTTCCTACGTAGGTCCATAGAACAGTGGCTTCATATCACCTACATGCAAATCTATGGGTTATTGGTCCTTGATAGACAAGTTGACAGTTGTCAGTTTTCTTCAGGGGAAGCATGGGGAAATCACCTCATTTAGACCAACAAAGTGCAATCCTACGTAGGGAGTCTCCCATGAAGTCTGCCTTCTGAAGCATTGTCACTCAGAAACCCCATCTTAACTAGTAGAAAGACTCACAGCCTGGAATCCTCTGAAAGCACGCACCTAAAGGATAGCAGGCACTACTATAGACCCTTCTGTCATGAGTCATTTGACCAGGTCAGAAAACCAGACTCGAGAGCACTTGACCCTCATATTTGAGAATAGTTCTCAGTACCTAGGACAAGTTGTCTGAATCTATAGGCCATTGCTGTTAGATGATGGTCTAAGTCTCATGTCTCAAGATGTGGGAAGCTGAGTACCTCTCCCATTCTGGCTGGTGCGGGTGGTGGGATCAGACAAGTCACAGGGCTGATAGCTGGGGCAGATGTGCTGGAACTGAGTTCTGTGTGAACGGATGGCAGCACTCACACAGCAGAGCTGTTCTCGAGACACCTCTTCTGGGTTGTGGCCTAAGTTGAGCAATGTCGGAGAGGGCTTTCTGGCAGAGAAGAACCCAGCAGCGATTGACTAGGATAGTCCTAAAGGAATACCTTGGGTACACAGCCCTGAATAGAAGCAGACTTTAAGAAACAATAGGTTAAATAAAAGGAAAATGGATCTCAAAATAGATGACTCAAATCAAAAACTTTCTGAGCAGAAGCAGAACCTAAGTGGGAAACAGATGCTAAAGCACAGCACAGTGCCAAGGAAGCCAGTCAGCTCCCATGTCAATGGGACCACACCTTGGTGAATGGATGGGGAGTCACAGTAATGGAGAACGACGTGCTCTTCAAAAGTACCTGTCCCTGCACAGCATGGTACCTTTGTAATTGCGGTTTTTGCTATTACTTTTAATAAGGCTCATCTGACTCTACCCCGAATGTAAGGGAAGATCAGTGACTAAAGCACAGCAGATAAAACAATGAGCATGAGTTGGAGGCATTGTAGAGACACAGAAGATAGCAGCTCATGCACATCCTTTTGAAATCTCTGAAAGTGGAATTTGCTGGTGTACCTACCACTTTGTCCCAGTGCACTTTCAACTTCATAGTAACTTTTGGATAGTTCTGCCAATAACTCCCAAACTTTAGAGATGGTGACTTCTTATAGCAAGGGTTCTAGCCTCTTGTAGAGGCTCAAACTTGAATACTAGTTACAATGCTTTAACTGGTTCAGGCAGTCTAGTACACTTTTCTTCCTCAAGGGTTAAGTCTGCATGTTGCTACTTATGCAGCTTACATGCAAACAACTTCCCCCAAGGTAATTCAGCTGAGGTGTTAGATCAGCTTTAGTTATCTGTGTAGGTACATAGGTTTATGGGGTACGTGAGATACTTGGACATGAGATACTTTGATATAGGCATGCAATGGATAATGATATAATGGTTAATGGGGTATTCATCCCCTCATTTATTCTTTGTTTAAAAACAATCCAGTTACACCCCTAGTATAACACATACAACTACTGACTATAGTCACCCTGTTGTGCTATCAGATACTAGGTCTTATTCTAACCATCTAACTCTCTCCATGAGTTCAATTGTTGTAATTCTTGGCTTCCACAAATAACATGTGCCTGGCTTTCTGTGCCTGGCTTATTTGACTGAGTTATATTCATGTTGCAAGTGACAGGATCCCATTTTAGGGCTGGATAGTGCTCTATTGTATATGTACTCCATTTTCTTAATTTGGACTAGGTTTAGAATGGAGTTCTGACTTTGTCTAGTGTCTTTCTAATAGATAACGCTAAATTTACAAAAGCAGAAAGTGAATTGAACTCAAGTACTGAGGAAGATGTAGCAGTACTGAGTTCCAATCATTTCTCTGGGCACCTTACTGGTGGGAAGATGGATATCTTGTATCCATTATTTTGGAAGCTCTGCATTAGGATCCTTTCTGGCATCCCTAAAGGTGTAAAGCCAGTTTGAAATGGTATCTGAACCATTGAGCCCACAGTGGCAGTGTTTTCTTAATAAAGAAGGTAGTAAGAACTTTGGCTTTCTAGACATGTATTTAGGCTGGATACGTGAAAGAAGCACAAAACTCCCTAGGTCAGGAGCCATTACTGGGAAAGAAGTCATGCCAGAGGTTTAGAACTCCATTCTAAACCTAGTCCACATTAAGACAAATGTCTGGGGTCCTAATGAGCTGTGAGTTGGTATGTAACCAGAAACTAGAGAACTATGGGAAGAACATATCCTACATGTGCCAGAACTGGGCAGTACACACATCTGAGAAGACGGTTGAAGGGCTTGGCAATGATACAGGCATTCCAGTCAAGTAGAAAGGGATCATGTTCCAAGGGTCCTTCAGCTTATTGTTGCAGATTGGGTTGTTGACAGACTGAAGTGGAGTTGGCATGAAGAGTACTTAGAGAACCTGTTAAAGGGATGGGAAAGGAAGAACTGCATGAGGAAGTTAACCTGTGGTGTGGGTGCACAAATGCTCTGGCCAGTCCCAAGAGAGCACTGGCATGCATGTGGCCCATCAGTTACTCCATGGTGTCTTGAACTGGCAGACCTTTGTATGGCCATTGTGGTCAGTAACTGGATGAGGTCTGCTGGGGGAAGGGCATACCCTTGGAGCTGACAAACTCTGAAGGAGGTGACTGCTGGCAGTGCTCCCAGCAGCCAGGGCAAAAAGCCCTAACTGAAGAGGAATCTGGAAATATTCCCGTGACTTCCAAACCCAGTGATCTGGTCAACTTGACTATGCTTTCTAGTCCCTGGTCTGCGCGCTCACGAATGTACTTGGCACAGCTTTCCTAGTAGGGCCACTGCCTTTCCTGAGCACGTCCCACCCCCCACCCCCAGCCCCTACCCAAAATAGAACTAAGCTTTAGTTACTGGATACCTGGCAACAGACAGAAGCCATGAGAGGACTAGGACTAGTTTTATTCTGATAAGAGACTTCAACCGAATTAGTTTAGTTGAGCAATGAACGATTCACAACTCGGGCAGCCTCCTGAGCCAAAGTATGCTCAGACACTCCAGTGCAGTCACATGGTAGACTTAGAAAAAGTGGTATAAAAAAAAGTGAGGTACAGAAACAGCCAATTGGTTGCAGCTTGGCATTTGCTTTATTATGAATAGTTTGAATGGTTGGCTACATTTGATTGGCCAACTCTGGCACAAGTATAGGCTGTGGTCTTGATTATACCTCCACTTATTGTAACTAACAATATAGAGAAACCTTTAGGCTGAACTTAATATGTAAGGAGGTAGCTTTAGGCTAAACTTAACTCCAAGTAGTATACAGTGTGCAGAGGCTAATACACTACCAACATCTGTTTTAATATAAGAATCAAACTAAGGAGAATCTGTAGGAATCAAACTTTTCAGGACCATCAGAACAATTATCAGTAATGGTCTATCCTTTTAAATGTCACTTCTGTAGCCTGTATAAACCTGTGGTGAGAGTACCTAAAATCTCAGATCAGTGGGGCTGGGTGCGGTGGCTCACATCTGTAATCCCAGCACTTTAGGAGGCCGAGGGGGCGGATCACTTGAGGTCAAAAGTTCGAGACTAGCCTGGCCAACATGGCAAAACTGTAGTAAAGACACACAAATTACCCAGATGTAGTGGCATACTCCCAGCTACTTGGGAGGCTGAGGCCTGAGAATTGCTTGATCCTGGGAGGTTGAGGTTAGTGAGCTGAGATTGCCCCACTGCATTCTAGCCTGGGTGACAGAGTGAGACCCTGTCTCAAATCAGTGTACAACATGATATTAACTATAGCTCTCACGTTGCATATTAGATGTCCAGACTTACCCTACATGACTGCAACTTTATACCCTTTGACTTACAACTTACTTCCCCCTGTTCTCTGTAAGCACTGTTTGAATGTTTCTATGTATTCAATTTTTGGTTTTCTTAGATTCCACAATAAGATCATGAGTTGTCTTTCTGGGCTTGATTTATTTCACTTAATATCTTCCAGGTTCATCCATGTTGTCACAAATTACAGGACTGCCTTCTAAGACTGAATGACGCTGTAATGAACATGGGAGCATAGGCATCGTTATAAGGTGACTTCACTTCCTTTGGGTATATACTTATAATAGGAAATGCTGGGCTCTTAACTTGACGAACCTCCATACTGTTCTCCATAATACCTGTACCAATCTAATTCCCACCAACAGCAGACAAGGGTTCCTTCCCTTCACTACATTCTTGCCAAAGCCTTCTTATCTCTTTGAAAATTCATCCTAACAGATGTGAGATGATGCTTCATTGTGGTTTTGATTTACATTTTCCTGACCAGAGATGTGGACCACTTCATGTATATCTGGCCACTTGTATGTCACCTTTGGAGAAATGCCTACTTAGCTCCTACCAACTTTTAAAAATTGGGTTGTTTTATTAATATTGAGATGCGAATTGACTAAACTTCGTATGTTAACACCTTATTAGATGTGGTTTGCAAATACTCCAGCAAATCCATAGGTTGCTTTTTCATTTTGTTTCCTTTGCTGTGTAGAAGCTCTTCAGTTTGTAGTCTCACTTAAATTTGCTTTTGTTGCCTATACTTTTTGGTATTTTATTCAAGAAATTGCCAAGACCAATGTCAAACTCTTCTGTGTTTTCTTGCAGGGGCATTAGTTTCAAGACTTGAATTTAGGGCTCTAATCCATTAGTTGTGTATCAAGGGTTCAATTTCCTTTTTTGCATGTAGAAATCATTTTCCCAAAACCACTTAATTGAAGCATCTAACATTTCCCTGTGGCGTCATCTTGGTACCACTGAACTAGTTGACTACATATGTTTGAGTTTTTCTGGGCTTTCTGTCCTGTTCTGTTGGCCTATTGGTCTGTTTTTATGCCAGTATCATATTGTTAAGATAACTAACTTGGTACTGAGATCAGGTAGTATGCCTCCAGGTTGGTTCTAGCAGTTTTCCTAGCAGGCTATCCTATGAATTTGAAGACTATTCCTATTTCTATGAAAATGAATTTTGCATCTGTAGATTGTTTTGGGTATTATGGACATCTTTATACTGCATCTTATGAGCTTGGGATATCTTCCCATTTATCTCAAATTTCAGTGTTCAGCTTTCTGTACGAAGATCTCTCTCTCCGGTTAACTCATTCCTAAGTCTTTTTGTGATAAGTGAGATTGTTCCTTTTGCGGCAGTGTGGTGTATAGAAATGCTACATTCCTGTATGTTTGTATCCTGCAACATAACTCATTAGTTTTAACAGTGGAGTCTTTAGGATTTTCTATATGATGTCTGCAAACAATGGCAACGTTACTTTACCTTTCTGATTTGGATGCGTTTGGTCTTTCTTGGCCACTTGCTCTGGCTAGGACTTCCACTACTGCACTGAACAGAAGTAGGGAAGCAATTGTGTCTTGTTGCTGATCCTAGAGGAAGAGTGTTCAGCTTTCCACTACTGAGTATGTTAGTTGTGGGCTTGCAATATGTGGCCTTTTCTCTGTGTTCAGAAACACTTCTATACCTAATTCCTTTTTTCCATGAAAAGATGAACTGTAAAATGCCTTTTCTGCATCTGATTGTAGCATGTTTAAATTATGGTAGTTCAATATAAGTCTAAATGGTTTGGACTACATGACTTTTCTCTGCCTTGGTCGAAGGTAGCCTGAGGCTTCAATATCTCTTGTCCTAAGGCCTTTTCATCTTTACCTTCTGCACTTGGCCACTCTGAAAGGCCTATCCAAGGAAGAACAATAAAGCCAGAACTTGTCAATTGCCTGGAGCAGGGCTTTTCTAGGTACCTGTGCAGGTTCCTCAGGTTGGTGTACTCCTCAGGCAGGAGCAGTCCTGTCCCAGTCTTGCATGTATAAGCAGGAGATCAAAAGTGGCTCTACCCATGAGAGGGGTGGGAGTTTTAACTTATTTTTACTTGTCTAATACGTCATAACTTTGAGCTTTCAGAAATGTCAAGAACTGCCTAGAACCAGGTGCTAGTAAAGCACGGAGGCCAGGGAGAGGCAAGTGAACTGTGTGGAGGTGTACCAAAATGATAGGTTAGAGGATGGATCCCATAGGTACAGACTTTATTAGTATCAGTCTGAAACATTTAAATCAGCTATTCAGTTTATTGGTGGTTCTTGGGATTCCAGGAACTGCCTGTTACTGCAATGTGGAAAAACCAACTCCTGGTCCAAATCCCGAGTGGTGTCGGCCCCTCTGCCTCAAGCAGGACCTCCATTACCCCTTGACTTCAGATGAAAACTTTCATGCCCTTCAACAGATGTCAAAACTTAAGAGGTGTCCAAAAGTAACTGAGCCATGAGGCAAAGTACAAGATATAAGGAGTGATAGGACGCAGGAGATGGCATAGCCCTAGTGGTGGGGTGGGCAACCTGTGAGAGCTCGTGATCCTCACATGTGGTAAGCACCCTACTTTTCAGGGTGGATGGTAGTGACTCACCTTGTGATGAATAGTTAATGGAAGAAGTTGATGGTACATTACTTCCAAGATCAGGCTATAGACTGGCTTCTGTAGTTGGTCTTTTTCTCTATGATTGAGGAGATGCAAGCTGCTGTTATGAATCATCCCATGGAGGATACAAGCGTCACAGCAAGTAGCAGAAACCCTCAGTCCAACAGGCTGTCAGGAGCTGAAGCTCACCACCTGTGAGTGAGTTTGGAAGTGGACATTCTGAGGTGTGACAGCTTCCATGAGTATACATGGAGGCAGATCCCCCTGACACTGAGCCTTCAAATGGAAACCTATCTGGCCAACAGCTGGATTGCAACCTCATGAGAGAACGTGAACCAGAGGCATTTACCTAGGCTGTGCTTGTGTTCCTAACCCTTGGAAACTGTTTTAAGTTGCTAATTTGGGATCATTTGTTTGGCAGCAACAGACAAGCAATAGCCTATGTGAATCGGCAGGTGCTACATAGCTTGACCCAACCATTTGTCCTACTAGAATGACTACTCTGGCTAATAAGGAACTCGATGAACTAGAAACTTAGATTTCTAAATTATAGGGCAGAGGTAACATGATAGTAGACTCTGGAGTCTTCATGTTTGATCATTACATTTTTAACAAAGTAATGCTACCTGAGTCTCTTGTGGGAGGCCAAGTGGTAAAACTAAGGCTCTAAATCTCAAGTGCACCTGCTTAGATGCTACCAAAGTCTGTCTGTCTTTCCTCTTCCAATTACCCAAGTCATCTTCTGGTCGATGAATGGGGTGAGGCTATTTGGATCAAGATACAACAGCCTGAATGAGCTGAGGAGTCTTGGTGTGTTTTTTGAAAATGGTAATGGAGTAGATATAATTGGAGAACCTTCCAGGGTCAGACCAGAATGCCAGGTCGCAGAGACAGGCATGCTGAAGCCTTAAAGCATCTGTACCCTGAGATGGCTGCCACTGGGTGCCGTCGTAGACATCATCCTTTTGAGGCTTTAATTCTCAGCACAGGGAGCTCTACCTACTGATGACCTGGAAGGCAACTCCAGTTGCAACATTGTGAGCCACCTGTGTAACTCGAACTTTTAGTTGCTACATTAAGAAACATAAAGCAAGCAAATCTTAAAATGGAATCTAGTTGGACTTGTAGTCAATCACAACTACTAGTTGTAGGTGGATCCTAACTTAGAATTTTCCTGCCCATGTAGAATCCTTGCCTGTTAACAGGGGGAATGTATTGGATTAGATGACAAACTATTCATCCTTCCCTAAGACATTCTGACACTTTGGGAATGTATCTTAAAAGGAACGATAAACTTGAAGCATATCTGTTGTGACCTTGAAAGCTTTTTGGTGCCTGAAAAGTTCTAAAATATAGTCTTAAGTTTTCACCTTTCTCTGGTACCTCCTTGAGTAGCTTAATAATCAACCTTCTGAATTCTTTTATCTGGCAAGTCAAACATTTCTTGGTTTGGATCCATTGCTGGAGAGCTAGTGTGATATTTTGGGAGTATTATAGAACCTCTAATCATATTACCAGAAGTACTCTTCTGGTTCCTTCTCATTTGGGTAGACTGTTTCAGTGGAAAAATCTGGAACTCAAGGGCTGATATTCAGATTTTTGTCCCACAGTGATCCCTTGATGTGGTACTCTCCCTCTTCTAGGGATGGGGCTTCCTGAGAGCTAGACAGTAGTGATCGTTATTGCCCTTCTGGGTCTAGCCACCCAGCAGGGCTATGGGCTATGGGCTCTGGGTTGGTGCTGGGGAATGTTTACACAGTCCTTCGATATGTTCCAGTTTCATGTTGCTCTGGATACCAGCACCTGCTCCAGTGGAGGTACAGGGGAGTGAAGTGGACTCTGGGAGTCCTTGGCTGTAGTGAGCTGATTTTCTTCAATGCTGGTCATGCAAGCAGTGAAGTTGTCACATGGACAGACTTGGGACCTCTGTTTAGCCAGGGTGTTGCAGGCAGTGGAATTAACTTTTCTCCTCTGGAGCAGGGTGGGTCTGTTATGAGTTGCTGTAATGGGTTGTGGATTAGCCTCCAGCCAGGAGGTAGCGCTTTTAAGAGCACCAGCTGCAGTAATATAAGAGGATATAATCCTTGCCCTGTGTTGGTCTGGGTGAGTACTTGGGTTTCTCAGGTGAATAGTGGGGCCATCGAGCTCCCAAGAGTTTCTTTGGCTGTCAGAGCCGGTAGGAAAAGAAACATCAGGTGGGGTCACAGCTAAGTGAGTCTGAGCCTCAGACTCCTTGGGTGGGGCTTGCTGCTGCAGCCACTGTGGGAGCGGATGGGGGTGGTTCTCAGGCCAATGGATCTGTTTCTGGGGGGATTATGACTGCCTCTGCCATGTCATACAGGTTTCCAGGGAAGTGGGAGAAAGCTGGTAATGACAGGCCTCACCTAGCCCCCATGTAGCCAGCAAGGCCAGTCTTGCTCCTGCTGTGCCTTGCCAACAGCACTGAGTTTATATCCAGGCAGAAGGTGTGCAGGGCTGAGATCTTGCCCCAGGCTACAAGCCTTCACACTGAGAAAGAAAGCAGGGCTGTCAGGCAGCTCATGAACCATCGGTTGCAGCTTCCACTTGTATCTGAACTGCCTGTTCACCTCCCTGGATTCTGCTCAGGAAAATTTATGCTTAATCTACTACAAACTTCAGCTAGAAGTTTCCTTCACCCTGTGGCCCCTCTCTAATTTCACTGGCTCCCTTCCCTGAGGGCCAGGAATGGCTTCCCTGGGCCTGAGCTGGGTACTGGGAGTGCCTGTAGGGCTCTTCTAGTGGCTGCTTCTACTTATATATTTCACTCCACTCCCTAGATGAGTTTCAGCTCTAGGTAAGGTTAAATCCTCCTGTGATCTGGGTTTTCAAGTTCCTCAGTGGGGATATGTGTTTGAAAGCAGACACCTCCCCCTCTCACTTTAGGAGCTCAGTTTTTTGGCTGTCTCATGGAGCTTGCAGCAAGCTGCTGCTTTCAAAGGGTCTGAATTGTTTTCCAGGTATGTTCCTGCATTGGGTCTTGAAGTAAAAGCCCATGATGTGAATCTCCACACTGTTCTTCCTGTCCAAGTGGGAGTCGCACATTAGTCCTGTCTCCTGCCATTTTCCTCTAAAATCCTACAATATGGTTTTTAGATTGGCTGAGAGTAAACCATTCTTATGCCACCTGGAGGAAACTAGTCTCATAGCATGATCCAGAGGGGATGGCAGAGTAAAATCAGCTATGGGAGAAGACAGCCTCAGTATAGGGATCCCAGCCAGAACTGGGGCAGCTGCTGTGGATATGGGACCTTTCAGTCCCCAGAATAGGAGGGACCCTGGGATGGCAGGTTCAACTGTCCACCTCCCTCTGAGGGGAAGACTCAAGCTGGGGAGCCCCTAGGGGATGAAGATTGAGATGGTCCACATGAAGCATACCCATCAACCATGGGCAGTGTCTGTGCAGAATGTATCCAGGGTGGTGTCTTAATCTTTGATTCTGGATGTAGAATGTCTAAACTGCTTGTCCTTATAAAACAGGTATATTTGACTGGTTAATTGCTAGATGATTAGAACCTCATTTTCTACTTCATTTTGGAGATTTTGAAGGCCTGATTCAGAGTTGAAAGCTCAGAGTTGAAAAACATGGTAAACTTAGAGTAGACTGCCCTCACACCCCAGGTAACTCCCTCTTCATGTCAGGTGTGTTAAATGAGGCTTGTATACCTGTATGCCTATCGTGTGACAGAAGCTGTGGTTTACTTCTGACTCTCATCTTATTGCTAAAGACTTGGCTGGAGAAAAGCTAATATGCCTGCGGGACATTCTTGTTCCCTTTCCTAGGAAAAGGCACCTAGACCCTACAGCAACAGGCCAGGATGGCATGGTCCCGGTGGAGTGGGAGCAGAAGCATAGAAGCACTTAAAGACATCCCACATGAGTATTCACTGTTCCCTGCTCAGGGAAATCATAGGACTTCCTGAGTCCTGAGTCCTGTCTGGGCCCATCTGTGAGGTGGGGAGATGCATCTCCACTAGATGAAGGGCACAGCTAGATTTAGGATCTTGGCTTTTCTTCAGAGTATATCCTCCAGGTTTTCTGATATTTACCTTGGAGCCAAGAGTTTGATAGCTGGGGATTCCAGTCCAATTCGTACCACAGACTAATTGTCTGGGGGAATTCTGTGTACTGGATACAGACTGAAGAGTTGTGTCCCATTTACCTCTTCACCTGCCTCCACCCATTAACATAGATGGTCCTCTCCTGAAACTTCCATAGACCACTGCCACCCATGCCTCTGGGCTTGGTCATTCATCCTCACATCTGCTACTATGGGCCATCTTCTAGAGCTGCTGGCCAATTTGGGAATTTTTAGATATGGTTCATTTTTTCACCCTACCTTGCTTTAGGGTTGAGGCTTCTTACTATCCTTTAGGTTTCAGCTCAGATGTTACTGTCTCACCTTCAGTCATCTTCCCTCATGGCTGGCCACCCTATGTGCTATCCAATTTGTGCCTATAAGTTCATCTATTACCTTCATCCCACTAGGCTTGGCATTATGAAGATAGATCATGTCCCCAGGATGCTCAGAATCTTAATGTGTGGCTCCAAGTTTGAGACCCTGACTTGTACTTGCTGAGCCTAGCAGAGGGAGAGGGGAAGCTGGGTACCAGGTTACATTCTCATTAGTCTTGCCAAGAATTTTGGACATGACCTGACATGTAATAGGGAAGCTATTAAGAGTTACAGGTGATTTGCAGGTGTTTATGATCAGACTTAATTTCATAAACCTGCCATTCTGTAGAAAACAAAGATGTTAGGAATCATGGGCCGGGGAAGCTATTTTGAGTGTCCAAGTCTTGGTGAGAAATGGAATAGGGTGGCAGGATTGGAAATGCAAAAAACCATTTGAAGGACACTAAAAGATGTAATCAATAGGATTTGGTGGCTCCTGAAATCCTTACCAGGAATATGGGTAAACATAAAGACAAAATGGAGGAAATCTGGTCTCCAGGTCCAAAGATAGCCCATACTCAAAAGCACCCAATGATGGAGACATATATAAGATACATGAGTAGCCATGGCGTAGGACTCAGCCAAATGAGTCACAAAGGTAACTCGACTTTCACTGGCTAATGCTTCAATATTCCATTGGCTTTAACTTTTAACATTAGGCCCTCTTGTGCTGGACTAGCTGACATTGAGGGGTTTTATTTCACCATTGCAGCAGTATGACTGGGATATAACTACCCAAAATTTAGTTGCAGAGTAAAACTGTTACCCAAAGCTACGTTTCCAAATGCAAGGCTTTCTAAAACAGTGGTTTAACATAATGTAATACAACATAGGTATGTGGCCGGAAGTTGTAGCTTATAAACCATATCCATATATCGGACAAAAACAAGACAGAATTCTGAAAGGAAATCGTAAAGATAAAAACTACAATGTGACCCTAATAAAGTCCTTTAACCTTGTACAGAATTGTAATCCTGGCCCTACCTACCATCATAGGATGTATATGTTGCCAGGTTAGCTTCTACCAACCTCAAGTGTCCTACAAGTTGAGCTTAGGTGCCTATTTGTGTTCTGGCTAATCATGGGGCAAAAGTACAGTACTTGCAAGAGGATCTTTACCATCACCAGTAGTCTACCACCTAGTATTTAAAGGAAGCCCTTCTGATGTGATGCCAAATTCAACCACATGTGTAATATACTAGCTTACCTGGTCAGATTGCCTTTGCTTCACCAACTGTGGGGTGGGCCAACCATGCCTAACCTTTCTAAAGTTGACCAGTTGACTTAAACATCAGTCTGGCTTTGAGTGTAGTGGTCAGATGTTAGCTACTGGCAGGTTCAGGTGGAGTTCTGCTGAGGAGCCTCATGCAAGAACATCACCAAGAACATGTAGGGCTATGGAGCACTTGTCACATTGTGCAAGTCCTGGCCCCTGAGGCTGGTGTATTCAGTACCTCACCAGAATCTAGGTAGACAGCAGCTTGTCATCCACCTGTGTCGCCTGGGCAAGATTAGCAAAGTCATTTGTATTGTCTTGGATCTTTGGTTTAGAGATGTAAATACAGGGCTTGGGCAGGAGGTTACTCAACCAGGCCTGGTGAAGGGTGGAAAAGTAGCAGGAAGTAAACTAGCTCTTGTTTCCTGCTGTGGGTCCTCTGGGTAGGCCTGGATTCCCTGGGGTGGATTCAGTACTTACACACGTGATCCTTGAGCAATGTTACGTGGATGTGAAGCTTGGCACTGGAGGTCCCAGTTGCATGATGTGTCTGAGATCAGTCAAGACAAAGCAGGGGTACAATAGCATTAAAAGATCAGGTTACCTGGTGTTTTCTGGGGGGAGCGTTTCAAAACTTGATCTGAGGGGAACTTGTCGGTAGGTAGGTGTGCCAATTATGGTTTCTTTGCTTAAAGTTACAAAGCCATGATAGTAAGACACTGGGCCCTAGGAGAAGTGAAGTTCTACTCCCTTAAGCCCTGGATTTTTATTAGATTAAGAAACTATGGGTATACACTACTAGTTAGCTAACCCAGTACTCATATGTAATCCCTTTTCCATCACAAAAGTAGCGGTGAAACAAATACATTGCTAAATGTAGCCTCCACAGAAGGTGAATGTAAGAGATAATACACCAACATAAGTCTGCTGGTGGGCTTCTGCGAAAGCTATTTCTTTGACTAAAAATAGCATAGCAGATACTGCTCTACCCTGTATTTGTACCTGAAATATCCATATCATCTGGAGCTTAGCCATCTTGGGCCTTAGGTACAAGCATGTTGACAAATATCCTAAAGATCATAGGGTGAAGAGGACCTGGTGACATCACTGTACAGTAAAAATACCAGTAATTGCCTGTCTTCAGACTTGCTATGTAAAGAAAACAATCCTTGATGTTCAAGCCAACCATTACTGTATAAGACCAAATACATACCTGAACCACTGGATAAGACTCCAAATTTCAAATCTTAATTCATTCTCTTCCAAAGTTTCTGTAATCCAGAAAAGAATGAACAAGGCCAAGCTTCCTACTTGTATCATAACAGTTCTCCAGACTGGTCATTGAGATGAGGTAAAGGTAAACAATAGTCCTCCTAAATATCCTTAGTCTAAGATGGACAAAGATGTACTCGCTTTCTCTGCCTAAGATGACTTCAACACTTCAGTTAAATTCAACAAATTACTTTTAGGTTAAGAATTTTCAAGTAAAACCAGTTTGACTCACTCTTCACATGTACTTAGTTTTTGTTCTTCTAAAAGCTGACCCCGAGACAAGGATTTGGGTGTAAGTAACTGGGGGTGATGGCAGGAGCACATTGAGGGAGTTACAGAAGTGAGACAAGGCAAGTAAAACAAAACCTTGGTGAGAAGGTGAGCTCAGTGGGCAGCTGGGCCCAATCCTGCTGAAGACACTCTGGGACAATCCTGAGGAATGGTCTAGGTGGACTTCTGGGGGAAAGCTACCCATCCCTGCACCTCACTGGCTGATGGTCCTTTCCAAGGACTAACTGCAAGTGCTCTCGGCTTGCCCTGCATGCAGGCAAGCATGGTCCTATGGCAGGAGAGCACAGGCAGAGACAGATGGCTATTGGCATGTGTCTGCAGCTGACCTCTGGGTGACTTGAGCAAATACAGAAGAGGAGCTGAGTGTTTGGTGTAACTTGCATCTAGATGCACTTGTGCCCCATATTGAGTTCGCTTATTCTCAGCTTGAATGGTCACCATCTTGAGGAACCACTCTTTAGAAAGAAACTGCAGTAAAAGTGTGACAAGCGACACCACAGCTGCAATTCATCTAGAGATGGTAACGATGTCCATCTCTCTTCTAACCACACATTCTAGAGGCTTTTCTATGCTAATCTTGATTGCTTACTCAGTAAAGTGACCCAGACGGTGACTCATGAGGGGTCTGAGCACCTTGCACTTGTCAGACCATCGTTGCTGCATCATCCGGTTCCTTCCCTCCTAGTGGCAACTAAATACTGTGGTGAACCCTGTTATATCTAGATATAATCCTCCCTTACACAGCAGAACCTACTTGAACATCATAGGGGTCAACTACCCCTGCCAATAGAGTAACTCCTCTCTGCTTGCTGGTCTATTGGTATGAAATGCCTAACCCATTCTACAGCTCCTAAAGGATGTATGTGCCTCTAGGGAATCAGCAGCTCTGATCCTATGGGGGTAAGTTTGTGAGACAGGAAGCATTCAATCTCCAAGTGGGTCACCAGTATGTGACAGACGCCATACGTCTACTCCTTGGCTATTGGATACCATACTATAGTTTTGGGGGCCAAAATACTGTTATGGCTGCTCAACTTACAGTACAACTTCATATGCTACTGGGATACTTAAGGGTCGATATGAAAACAGGGGAAACATCTCCCTAGACGAGATGTAAAAGCACTAGGTCTCTTGGTAAATAGCCAAAATGGGAAAACTAGTGTGGAAAGCAGCTGAGATCACATGGCTCCATCTGTGTTCGAGCTTCTCATGTTACTTAGCTCATCTGGGATTCTTACTGTCTGAACCATCTACCAGGTGTTTGCTCATTTTCTTGGTGCCTTTTACCTCTCAGAAGTGGTTCCTCAGGTACTCACAGGGGTGAGGGTTTGCATGCTTGCCAAGTCCAGTACACGTGGACTCGGCAGACTGTGGTTCAGATTTCTATTTATGGCCTACCGGGTGTGAACCCATCTCATCCTGGGAAGAGGGTGCTGCTGATTCAGGATGCCTTTGGTGATTTCACAACTTGCCTCTTCCAGACAGTGGCTCATGCTTTCCAGGAATAGGGTAAGTTCACCTAACAGCAATAACTTGAGCATATCCTGAGAGTGACACTGTGTGGCAGATGCACCTGAACGTGCTCAGAGCTAGGGAATCCAAGAGTGGCCAACCTGGGGATTTGTTCCTTGTCTGTGAGGAACATCAGGGCCCCTGGCCTTTGGAACATAGGCTGTGTGGGGGATTGAGGCCCTGAGTTTTGGGTTAAATGAGTTGTCAGGTGGAAGTCCTTAAGGGGAGGATGCTACATGGAAGTGCTACATGAATTGCATGCTGTTAGCAAGTGGTTGTGGCTTTCTTGCCCAGCTCACCACCACTGGGCTTTGTTACCTTGTCCAGCCCACTGCCACTGGACTGCAGGAAGGCAGATGTCTTAGCCACTGCTATTGGACTGCAGGAAGGTGGGTATCTTGTCCAGCCCACCACACTGTATTGTCTGTATGTAAGCCCCTAGTGAAACCCATGTCTTGTTTGCTAGTTCTGGGTCTCTCTTGCCTCTTGAACATATCTTCCCTATTGAGGTTAATAGGGGTTCGGCAAAATGCCAGGGCCACATCCTTGTGGCAGAAATGGAAGCCTAGGTACCTCATAGGCGCTCAGGTACAAATGGGCCAAGGGGCTGACAGCATCTTTGGCCTGTGTGGACCGATGCTGGGTGCATGGAAACTTGTAATAAGATAGGTGATATGAAAGACTCAGCAATTTGGGGTGGGTCTTAAGTCTGGGCTTTCAAAGTAGATCCTAGGATGAGAATGTGAGGGATAAGGACAATAGAGCCCAGTAAATTCCATGTAAAAATCCTTAAGTTGGTGGAGAAGGTGAGGGTGTAAAGAGGTGAGCAAACATGTAATACTAAGCATAGTCCCATGGGTGGTAACTCTAGTTCATAATGGCTGAATAACTCTGGAGGCAGAACTGGTCATACCTCACATGTTTCAGTAGCAAGGGAGCGCAAGTTCTTACACTCCCTCTGTCACTGGATAAAGCCAGTCACTATGGGGACGTACCCCAGGCTCATTGAATTCTTTGGGTTGGGTCCCCAAGAGATGAAACAGTGCTAGCTGTTGGCAGTAAAATCACCAGGAGCTATTGTCCCTGAGATGGGAGAGGGACCTACGGAGATGTTGGCAGAACATTGGCTACCTCGGGGGGGTCTCTAGAAGCCTAGAGTTTGAAGGGAGAAACCCTAGTCTGATTCTTCCTAAATGCCAAGAAATCAAACACGTTCTCAAAATGAGGTGCCATGGTTGTCATGAATTTAAAGTGAGACCAAGTGATGTGGTTTCAGTGTGAACTCCCCAGAACCTGAGTCATGTGAAACAAACAAAACATTCTCAGAGAAATTAGTGGAAAAATGGAGGCAGGACAGGGGTTGGGAAGGAAGCCAAGGCTGTGATCTCTAGCAAAAATCATACTACAGGCTCTGCAGACTCCTTGGATCCCCTAGGGCAGCACTAGACTACAGGATACACCTCAGCTGTGTGTCTTATTTTCATCACACTGACAGCCATTCGTTAGTGACCTGGTTTGGAAGATCTGCAATGGGTGATTCTGGCTGCATGTGTGTGTGCGCACAGGCAAACAGGTCTAAGAACCCAAGTGCGGTGCTGCTGTTTGAAGTCATGCAGAAGCTAGGGCTGAGAAGGGAAATGGCAAAAAGGAAGGAGAAAAGTGGGCATGGCTTAAATGTGGTTCACTAGTAACACCATATTTAAAAAGTACAAAGAGGAGGTGGCAGGTAGAGCACTCTTCCCTTTTTAAAATCTTGATAGTTTCTGGAACAGGTGGTTTATAGTTACATGGATAAGTTCTTCAGTGGTAATTCTGAGATTCTGGTGCACCTGTCATCTGAGCAGTATAAACTACACCCAATGTGTAGCCTTCTATCCCTCACCCCCTTCCCTCGAATCCCCAAACTCCATGATATCATTCTTATACTCTGCAACATGCCTGCCTGTCCTCAGAACATAACATCTCACAGCTTACAGGCTCATCTTTGGGCTTTACTCCAAGAACAAGACAACTTTCAAAATGGTCTTGTGAGAATGTCTGCTCTTCCAAGGCCCTCCTGGCTTCTTGGAAGATAGTGATGTGGGAATTCCCAAGAGTTAGAATCTTGGCAAATAGCATATTCCTAGTGTCCTTCAAGTAATAAAATCCTTAGCATCAGTAATGCAATGATTGGCAACCTTTGGCTACCTGGCCTATCTGTGCAGGGGTCCTGTGCTGCATTCTTAGTCACTTTAACTCCTAGGCATGAATTCAGGACTGTTCTTCGGGGGAATAGTCAATGAATCTTCTGTAGAAATTGAATAGAAGTTCCGGAGGTACAATTCCTACTGAAGACACTCCTGTGCTTGGCCCCCATTTCATATTAGAACAGCAGCTTGACTAGCATGTTCACTGAATGAGTGAATTGTATGTTTCTACAACTGTCAGAGGATGGATGAGATTTCCAGGAAGCAGATCCTCAGATGGAGGTGAGCCTCAGGAAGCCCACCAGGGAGTGGTCTTGGGCTTCACACCTGTGAAAGGGAAGGGAAAGGAAGTGGAGCTGTGATACCTTCTCCAGAGAAGCTTTAGCCAACCCTGTGGGGGGTTTTGAAGCCGAGGTCCTTTTAGAGCTATCCTGCCTGCACTGGGATGAGGGGTCTGGGCTTTAATCTCAGGTTGAGCACTGGATGCCAGCCATGCAGGAAGAGGTGTGAATTCCAGTGAGCCAAGCCCAGGAGGGACTGACTGCTGACATGTGCTTTGCCTGCCTGTGGGTGTCCAGTAGCTGAGAGAACAAACCTTTCATTCCTGAAAGGTTTATGTAATGGCACATGGCAGAAAACACACTGAACATCTAGACCTAATATGAACCTCAAAAGCAGTTAATAAGGTTTATTTTCATGCCTTATGTGGTAAGTAGGAATTCACAGGCTGTCCTAATCAGATAAATGAGTTCATTGAAGTCGAGTCAACCTCATCTTTGTCTTGGAATTGTTGTACCTTTTGGGGCAACAGGGCTTCAACATTCTGACATGGAGCAGAACGAGAATTGTTAGGAGGAAACCCCGTGGCTGGATTCACCACTGTCCGAGGGAAGTGGCCTGAGGGCTCAGCTGGGTGGTCATGAAGGCAAGGGTGATGGATTGGTATAGACACTCCTTCCTGTTGCTGAACACTGCTTTCCTTGCACTACCTCCGGGTAGCAACACCGGTCTTGATCGTTATCTTGGCAGTCACCTTGGTAAGCTACATGCTACATCCATAAAGACAAAGTACTGCTCTCAAATATGTCCCAGAGAATTCAAATTCAGAAGCTTATCACCACCTGTGTGACTTCTATAGCAATGACTAGTGTTAAAGCAAAGAACTAAGTCTTAAATATAAACACAAACCAAACTGGGGATTAACTGAGTGGTGTCATGATTAGTAACACCAGCCCTCATGTTGGCATCACCAGTTAGAATTACCTGATTCCAGGGAACCCTGGTTCCCGTGGGCTTCCAATCCAAAGGGGCAGATCTGAGTTCTAACCTCACTGCTCAGTCTGGGTTCCTCCAGCTGCCTAAATTTTGGATGCTTGCAGAGCCATCTCTTAAGGATGACTTTTGGGGCTGTGAACAGATAACTATGCCCATGAAAATCATGACTTCATCTGGGTCAATAGAGCAAATGGCACACAGAACATGAGAAGACTAGAACAGAACAAGATAATTGAGGCTGAGCAATTGTGAGATAACTTGGTACATAGTAAAACAACTGGGAAGTGTGGGGGTAACTTCTAGAAGGGAGGATCCATATGCCTCAGACAACACATCAGCATGGAATTTATAAAGCTATTATAAATATTAGAGCCAAAAGCCACATTGTGGCAATTCAGGATTGGTATAGACTCCTGGCATGGGTGGTCGTCTCTATTCTGACTGGAGTAGCCTTGGATGTGTCCATAGGGATCAACAAGCTGACTTCCACATCTGAACTTCAGTGCTCAAGTTGTAGTTTTAACCCAAAACTTTTATACTGCTGGCTTGTGTTGCCATACAGATACCAAGGCATGTGGGGTTAGATGCTCAAGAACTTTGGGGTGGGGAAAGTTCTGTGAGGGAAACTGAGGGAGCTGAAAGAGTCTGGGAAGAGGACTATGACGCAGGCCTGACTCTGAAGGAAAGATAAGGGTAGGAAGTGGCTGAGACTGGGGTGTGTGACATTGTTTGGGCAAGGATAAATATTAGAGCCCAAATTGCCCATCAGAAGTCCCAAGTGCCCTAAACAGGGCTGCTTGAGCATCCTAGCTGCACTTAAGTATCAGATGAAGCAGCACATGGGAGGAATGAAATTCTAATAAGTATAGTTGGCTCCTGTGCTATACAGCTCTACTTCTCTGCACAGGTTCACAGAAGAGTGACTTTGTGTCCCTTAGGACTCTTTGGGGAAACTCGAGGACACAAGTGGGATGAAATGCAGCTCCTATATCTAGACTGATCCGTTTGCAATGAATACTAATCTGCTACACCGACTATCCACTCTAAATTTTCTCAGCCCTCAGCTATAACCTTGGCTGAGGGCTAGTTCTTAGCTGGTAGGATAAAAATCTTCATACTAAGGGGCCTGAACCACTAGTAAGCTTTAGCTTTTCATGGTAGGTTGTTGAATGAGTTGCAGTGGCTCGAGGGAGTGCCAGAAGATGCCCAAGTAGATCACCTGGGTTTCATTCATACATATTAATGGACAAACCACCTCCTGCTACCCACAAGGATAACCTAGTGGCCCAGTGGCTCACAGGGAATGATGGAAGGTGTGACTACCCTTCTTAGCTTCTGCATCCATGTAGTCTTCCTATAGGGGATACAGTACTACACAGATGCCTCTAACACACACTGCTTCATAAAGGATGATGTCCCAAAATGTCAGCATGTTTACTTGGAATCCATGCTTTTGTTTCCTGAAGGCTGTGTCACCATTCTGAGACTCCCTGCCTTGAAATGGTTTTGTGATATGGCCAGTAGACCTTGTGGTCTGGGGCCTGTCTATCTTTTGTGACCTCAGTCCCGTGGTAACATACTTTGCTGTATGGGGCTCCATACCTGTGGAGGAAGCACAGGAGTCCCCGAAGTGGGAGGTAACAGACTTGACAAGCAGGAGAGACAAACCCACTTCAACATGAGATATCTATTCCTGTGAATATAAACTTCTGATCTTCCTAGAAGGGGAAGGGGCTTAATGTAGTCAACTTGCTACCATGTAGCGAGTTGGTATCCTTATACTGACACATTGAGATTCAACGTCTGACAAGTGGGGCACTCAGAGGAAATGGTAACCAGAATTTCTCTAGGAAATGGCAGTCCATGCTGGAAACACAGGTTATCTTCCATGTCTGCTACCATGGCTACTACATGCATTTGCCCATTAGCTGCTGAAAAAGCCTGGCCTATACCCAGTGGCAGAGCTATTTTATCTGTTCACCAAACAGACAAAACGTCTGAATTGTAGTGGGTCTTAATATGTGACATAAAAATCTATAAGTCTTAAGCATCTATATGTCCCATCTTGGACTTCTGATTTTTCCAGTCTTTTTATCCAGCACTCTGACCAGACAGCTTAAGCATTGGTCACTGCCCAGGCATCAATGTGTATTATAATCTTGAGCTGCTGCTTTTGCCACCAAATTTGATTCTCGGTGGAACACTTGGATTTGTCAATTACTTTGCTGTATATGGCCTGAGGCGTATCTTCATGGCTGCCACAGCCATAGAGTACAGCCAAGATGCTTTAAACATGGTCTTCATCTAGCACTTGGGAAATAGGATCTCTTTCCTGATACCAACAGTTTCAGTGATGCCAGAGGCTTGTAAATGCCTACAGAGCCCAGGTTTGTGGCTCGGGAAGATACCTGCTGTTGGTGTCTGAGCCCTTTGGATAAATATTGGGAGATTACTTGATAATGAAGAAATTCTTGAAGTAAAATTGTCTTAGCATCAAAGTTAAAGGAAACAAGCTGCCCCTTGGGTATTGCAGGATGTGGTGGGTAATGCCAAGGCCTGTTGTCAGACCTCGTGTTGAGGATCAGGTAATGAGACTGACAGCTGTCATTTTTTGGTGGAGGGGTGGTGGCAGAAAATCTGAAGTGGCAAACCCTTAACTGAAGTCCTGTTGGATAAAGTGTGGTGACAGGCACCTAATTCTTTGCCTTCAGGATGGGATAGAAATCTATAGCAACAAGTTACATCAAAGATCTGATATCCCTTCAGGACTGTATTGAGTTTAGCATGAAGGCTGATCTCGTTAATTTCCTAATGTTAACATTCCAAGGTTAAGTGCTCACGAGAGGTGTGCACTCAGAGGACATAGTGTGCCTGCCTCCCTAGCCCCTGGGTCAATTGCTCATCTGTGTCCAGAGTGGGGAACTGCTGTGTCATTGGAGGAAAGAAACCTGAAGTCATAGGCAGATAGCATCAGACAACCTCCATTCGGAATCACATCAGCTACAGTGGACTTGTAGGGTGTCCACAGGGGAGCGTTCAGTGAGCCGCCTCAGGTACTAGGTTCAAGAACAGTGTACTCTGTGACAAACCTATATTTTATGTCTACACTTCAAACGAACCAACTCTTTGAGAGAGTGACAAAGTAGATCATGACACTTGAGCTTCCTCTGAGAGGGGATTGTAGTGTGAGGTCTGAGTCCATAGGACATCGCTGTTAACTGATTCTCCAGTTTCTCCTGTGCCTTAGATGTGAGTGGTCCTGCACTTCCTCATGTCAGGCAGTACAGGTGGGCCAGGGTATGGGTTGCGGGAAAAGTCCCACAGGTGAACTGCGGGGGCAGACCCGCTGGGACTGAGTTCAGTGCTTTGGCCAGGAGGGGGCAGCACTCGATCACAGAACTGTGTTCCCTGAGAAACCTCCAGCTGGAGCCTGGGCTGGGCAACTTAAGGGGCTTTTGGAGAGCAAGAACCAGCGGTGACAGACTATAATGGTCTTAACGGGGGACACTTGGGGTATACAGCTCTGGATAATTGGCAGCTTTGAAGAATGGGTTAATGTAAATGGAAAATGGGTCTCCAAGCAGATGACACAAAGCAGAATGAGCAGAACAGAAAAAGAAGGCGGGGTAAAGCAGGACAAAGTGCTAGAGAAAAGCCAGTGAATTCCTCGATATGTGAATGGTGTACACCTTAGAGTGGATTGCCACAGTAGTGGAGGATGGCATGTCTGTCAAGGTACCTCTTCCAGAACCAAGATAACGCTGTTTTTCATACATAAATTCAAGTGAAGCAATGAGTATAAAGCTTTAGTGTCCATGCTTTTACTATCAGTATGGCTTACAGCATAGTTTTTCTTAACATAGTTTTCTTGGGCCTGTTAAGCCTCGTCCTAACCTCTTAATGTGAGGATAAGTGACAAGGCATAGCAAATTAAACAGTGAACATGAGATGTGTGCCTGGTAGAACAGATGCATGCATCTCATCCATATATCAGCTGTCCTCTCATGTAGCTGAACTTGCTGGCGTGCACCCGCAGGGTCCTCTAAGTGCATTTTCAATTTCCATAGTGACTCTTGGATAGAAAAGCTTAGCCAACTGTTAGATGTGCAGGTGGTGACATCAGATAGGAAGGATTATCACCATGGAAGTTTCTGGTTCATAACGAGAGGGACCTCGGGAGGTGTTTGGTGCAATATGGACAGCCACTGGAAAGTGCTAGGAGCCTGAAGGGAAAAACCCTCAGTTTGTTTCTTCCAAACACTGAAATCAAGGAGACTTTCAACCCTGGGAGTGCCATGAGTTGTCATGAATTATGAAGCTAACTATATGGTAACTGTAAGGAACTCCTCAGGACCAGAGATGTTAGAAATACCAGCATGTTTCTGAGAAACCAGTGAAGGAGTTGCAGGGAGGCAGGACAGGCGTGAGAAGTGGGGTAGTAAGTCAAGCAAGGCTGTGATCACAGACAAAATCCCCTCCCCTCTGAGGAGCACCGGAAGTTACACCTCGGCTTGAGCTGGGCTTTCATATGTGAGAGTATGACAGCTATTTGTTACCGGTGGTCCTGGTCTAGTGTGGGGTAAGAGGTGGTAATCTTGGGCATTTCTGGCTGTTGGTGTGCATGCAAAATAGGTCCAGCAACCCAAGGGAAGTGCTTGAACAACTGCAGCTGCTGCCTCTTAAAGACACAGGTATCCAAGGTTGAGAATTACAGAGAAATGGCAAAAGGAATTTGAGGAGATATGGGCATGGCCTCAAGATAGGGATCATGGATCATTATCTTTGTTACAGGAAGAATAGGTGAATAGGAAACAGGGCTCTCCTTGTCTCCAAGTAACACCTTTGCTACTTCTGTATCTTCTGAATGTGAAGGCTTAAGATTTGCAGATTCGCCTTTGGCCTTTATTCCAAAACCAAAATTCTTGCAAGATAGCCTTGTGGTGGTGCCTGTTTGCTTCTTACCAGGCCCAACAGGGAAGATAGTGAAGTGGAAATTCCTAGGAGTTAAATCTTCGGAAATACACTGAATTTTTAGTGTGTCTTGGTGGATTGAACTGCCTCTTCTGAGGTTGCCTGGAGCATTCGGTGTGACTCCACATGACTGCAGAGTGCTTGTCCATGAAGGTAGATAGACCAGTTAATTTTCTCCTGTAAGCATCTCTAAGTTATCTCTGGTACCCCCACCAGATACTGGTTTGCATTTCTGGTAATTCTTTGTAGTAGAACTTGGCGTGGTAGAATATGGCAGACACAAGATGTGACAAAAGGAGTCACTGTGATCTTGAATGCATCTGGGTGATGTGTGGCTTTGGCATAAGTAAACCATTTGGTTCCAATTGCCTCTTCAAATGATTTCCAAGCATTCCAAAATCAGTTTGGTCAATTACCCCTGGAAATAAGAATCAGGGCAGACTCAAAATACCTCAAGTTACTAGCTTTTACAAGTATATTTGCAACTCTTGTTATATATGCTCTCTTGAACCATCAGTAGCTATCCAGGCCATCAACTTAAGCTGAGGATATCAACAAGGGCACTGTGGCACCAACTATAGCCAGCTATCTTTGACACAGCCTGAACATCAAGTTGCAGGTAATTTGCATGAATCTCTAATCCCAGCAGCAGGTATAAAGGCACCAAATCTATCCTCTGATACTTACATGGGAGTAGCCCGTGAATCCCAATGCAATGCGATCAGGATGTGAAAAACAGCATGGTAAACCCATGCATGTATGCAGTATCAACAGGTAGAACAGCAATGCAGCACTTGTCTGTTCCAATAGCCAGTGTGTAGCCAGCTAAGAGGTCCTGTCTGGCTTAGTGAGGTGGTCTGGTACAGGGAAATGCTTCCAGAGTGATGGTACAATGCTACATGCTGTTATGCATGGTCAATGTAGAATGCAACTGAAGTACAAAGTCACTGTACAGGATGAGAAGTGCCCTTGAATTACTCTCGGCCCTCAGTGTCTAATGGCTCAGTGCAACTTGATGCTTTGCCCTTAGAGGGTATGATGGATTTTCCTTGGAAACAGTCTAGATAGAAGAATGAAGGAAAAGACAATAGCCAAAGGCTCTCCTTCTCTGGTTTCCCTTACTTCTGCCTGAGCTATTGCTGCTGTCGGCCCTTGTGGATAGTACTGTCCCATATTTTGACTATTGGGGACCCTTTGGTGTAGACATGGAACTACAGATGTTGGCAAAAGTATAAGATGCAACTGTTGGTGCCTTCACCACTTTGATCATCGGTCTCTCATCTTTGGCCTTAGTCTCATAATCTGGATATTTCTTCCAGATAAAGTATGGGCTCCTGGGCTATGTCAGCTTTGATTTGTGTTTTGGTGTAAAGCAGAGATTGGTTTACTAGTCCGTTTTCATACTGCTGATGGTCATACCTGAGACTGGGTAATTTTATAAAGGAAAGAGGTTTAATTGACTCATGGTTCCACATGGCTTGGGGAGGCCTTCCACCAATCATGGTGGAGAAGACTAAAGGAAGAACAGGATGTCTCACATGGCGGCTGGCAAAGAAAATGAGAGCCAAGTGAAAGGGGTTTCCTGTGATAAAATGATCAGGTCTCATGAGACTTATTCACTACCATGAAACCAGTATGGGGGAAATCATTCCCATGATTTGATTATCTCCCACCAGGTCCTCCCACAACATGTGAGAATTATGGGAGCTACAATTCAAGATGAGATTTGGATGGGGACACAGCCAAACCATATTAACTAGGAACTAGGGACTGCAGAGCTAATATCATAGGCAAATATGTAACCATGAAGGTTGAGGGGAAGTATAAGGGCCTTGCTGGGTTCTAGGTCCTTGAGCCCAGGGTTACAGGGAATACTAGTGAATTCTTGGGCTAAGCTGGGTCCCAGGAGAAGCAAATGCCTACACAGGATTGGACATTGAGGAATTGATCAGAATTGACACCCAAGACAAGAAGCTGCAGGAGAGCATTTAATCTTACAAAGTACAGAATGAAGTAAGGTAGGTAGGTAGCCTCAGATTGTTGTAAAGTGAAACAAGAGCTTTGGGTTGGCCAATGGTAAGTCTTAGACTCATCATTGCTTTCGTTAGGGTTGTCTAGAGGAACACAACTAATACGTATATATGAAAGGGAATTTATTAAGGAGAATTGACTGACATGATTACAAGGTAAAATTCCACAATAGGCCATCTGCAAGTTGAGGAACAAGGAAGCCAGTGGTGGATCAGTCTGAGTCCCAAAACCTCAAGTTAGGGAAGCAGACAGTGCAGCCTTCAGTCTGGCCAAAGGCCTGAGTGCCTCTGGCAAACCACTGGTGTAAATCCAAGAGTATAAAAGCTGAAGAACTTAGAGTCTGATATTTGAGGGCAGAAAGCATCCAGCACAGGAGAAATATGGTCAGAGCAGACTCAGCAAGTCCATTCTTCCATCTTCTCCTACTTGCTTTATTCTAGCCATGCTGGCAGCTGATCATATGGTACCCGTCCATATTGAGGGTGGGTATGCCTCCCCCAGTCCACTGACTCACGTGTTAATCTCCTTTGGCAACACCCTCAGACACACCCAGGAACAATACTTTGCATCCTTCAATCAAGTTGACAGTACTAACCATCACATTGCTCAAGAGTGCAGTCCCTTATTTTGCAGTAATGAGCTTGCCTTAGGCTCTGCTGCTGTGCCATGACAGGGATGCTACCAGTCAATTACTCTTTACTGCAGGCATCTGAGTGGAGTTTTGTTCCTGTGGCCACCAGACATCTACCTAAGAAGCCTAGGATATTGTTGTAAATCCCAGGGCACTCAAGAGGGTTTAGAACCCACTTAAGTCTGAAGCAGAGAATGGATCCTCATGTTGCTAGTCTGGATCCCATGGGGTTGAAGGCAATTGGCTCCTGAAGTTACTCCTGATCCCAGTTGCACTGAGCACTGGGAAAGTTGAATTATGTAAATGCCTGAATTTGCATGAGTTGTAGGTTTCAACTCTGCAAGTCTTTGGTAAGGCTGGCCAAGTGGTCTTCTGTCTGGCTGAAAAACTTGTTGGAAATTCAGTGGAGTCACTTATTCCTGGACATGTTGTAGGATCAGTTAATAGGTTGCTCCTTTGGTATGTGTAGAAAAAGATAATCTCAGGTACTTGAGTATATCTACTTTTTCCTTAGCTGCCTGAGAGGGCTGTTGCTTATGTGATAAACCCCTTTCATAAGTTGCTCAGATCAGAAAGTAGAGCTTTGTTTTTTGACTAGGCATGCCAAGGCTGTGTAGCTACATTTTATAGTCCCCACAACTTTTCTTATCAGGGAGTCCATGTTGTGAGATCTCAAGGGATAACAAGCCAAAGAAGGACCTGAATGTTAAGAGGGAACTCCTTAGTGAGTAGGCTGAGCAAAACCCAGATGGCCTTCTGATCCTACACTGACAGCACCTTACATAAGTCACCTGTCAGGTGTACTTCAATATTGATTCCCACATTGACAGCCAAACACACTGACATCCTTGGGGAGAAATCGACCATTCCCCATAGATCTGACTCCAGTTTAAGGTATGCCATGGCCCGACCCTTCTCCCCTGACTACAGCAACTAGTTCAGGTATGGGCATGCCGCTGAAACCCTGGAAGATATTGCTAGAACTGACGTTTCCAGAAGAGCATTTGGAAGGGAAAAAAACTTGATTAGTGCAAAGCATTTGTCATGAAGGGAGCACCTAGAACTTCCCATCCAGAGGGTGGTGGTGCTGAGAGTTAATCTGATACCATGGAGGGTAGAAGAGACAAAAGAAAAGTCTCATTCCTGGTGCACCTGAGCCTGTTGAATCAGTCTTACTTGGAGCCAACACTGTTTAGACTTTGCAGTTAGTGAGCTAATGAATTTCCTTGTTCCAGGCCAATGCAGTTGGTGGGATTCTGGATCACTTGTGATCAAAAGAATCCTAATACTTTCAGCCCAATGGAGTATAACCAAGGATGTGGATATTAGAATAAACTAGGTTTTCTCTATCACTTACAAAGTTAAAACCAAACCTGCTAGTTAACAAGCCTGATGTTAGGAGTACTGAATAGTGTCTAAGGCTTATCAGATTAAATACTTCAGAATAGGGAAGGGAGAAGTAAGTCTTCAGGAGAACTAGAATGACTGTGCCAAAGCCAGTGTAACATGGACATCATGCTGAATTATTGTGACTGACCTGCAGCCTGTGTGCCACTCATATAAAGATAAGGTGGTATGTTAAGCTTCTGTTGCTCATGACATTCTTTTAAAGTCAGTAGCCCCCACCACTTTGGAACTTCTGTGTAGGAATGACTAAAGTTAAAACAACAAAGCTTTAAATGGGAAACACTGTAAAGGGATGAACTAGTTTATGGGTGTCGTGGCTATAACACCAGCCCTTATGCTAGCATGGGTGATATAATTGCCTGGATTCAGCTAGCCTCCAGTTAAAGTCTAAATTTTGGCCTCCCTAGTCAGTGTTCCCCTGACCACTTACACTTGAGAAACTCAGTAATGAGCCTCTTGGGGCACTGAGGCCCTCGGGGTATATGGCTATGTGCATGGTTGGCATGAGTTCATCTGGGCCAGTAGCAGACATGGCATATAGAATGGAGCCAGATAGGAGAATCAAAAATAACTTTCCTGGCACACTTAGGAGGCAGTAACATGGCAAACTGAAACATGACAATTGGGAGGGGTGGGGCTCCCTCTTGGAAAGGATGACCCATATACTTCAGACGTGTCAACATGAAAGTCAACACCCAAGGCATGAATGTAACTCAAGATCTGGCCTAGTCATTTCCGTTCAGATGGTCATCCTCCCTCTGGAGCACTTGTGGCAGTGTCACGGACATGTACATGCTGCTATTCACATGGGGCTTTATTCCAGAGCTGTAGAAATTATATCTCAACTTACTGTACAGCTGAGTTTATCCTAGAGTTTTAGTTGGCATCTAAAAACTACATGCTATTGTGTCCTGAGATGCAGATGGTAAAGTAGATTGAGAGCTACAAGAATCTTGGTTGAAGAGAAAGTTCTATAAGGAATTGACCCTGGGAGAAGATCCAGAGGATCACACGTGTCTTAGAAGGAAAGAAATGTCAAATAGGAAGTGGCTTAGACTGAAGTGTGATACTAAGTGTTTTAGCAAAGATGATGGTAAGTCCCAGAGCCCAGATCCCCACTGAAGTCACATGTGTCCTGAATGGGCATATTGAGCACCCCAGCTGCACTTGGGCGATGGTTGGACATAGCACAGGGGAAGCTACACCTTAATGGCTGCCACAGTCTGCCCCTGTGCTGCACAGAGGGACCTGGCTACACAGGCTCTCAGAGCAGCAACTCCATGTCCCTCAGGCCTCCTTTCCTGAGTAAACTTGAGATGCTGTGACAAAATGCAGCTCCTGTGACTGGAGTGGGATCTTGGGTCACAACGAATCCTCATCCTCTTTCCTCAAATATCCGCCACCAAATGCCCTTTGGCCTCAGCTGTGATCTCAGTTGTGAGGGTTCATGCTTTCCTGGTGATATGACCCAGATTTTCAGCCTGAGGGGCCTGAAGATCAAGAGATCATAGGTTTTCAAGATAGTGCTGCTTGACTGTATCTGTTGGAGTGGGGCAAGGAAGTTGAAGCATGCCCGATTGTGTCAGCTGGGTTCCATTCATTCTTACTACCTCTCAGAATATAAAAGTTAGCCCTCTGATTAGTCAGTTACTCCTGAAGTGTGACTCTCAAAATCCCCCAATGGTTCACTTGGATTGATTAAAAAAAAAAAAAGGCGGGGGAGCACTTATGCTTATCTCTTGGTTCCCAAACCCCGTTAGTCTTCCTGCTTGGCCTGCAGTACCATGAAACAGCCTGCCTGATGTATGTACTGCATCCTATACAAGGGTATCCTAAGTGTGAAGCCTGTTTGACCACCCAGTAACTAGTGCTTCTGCCAGGCTTCCTGAGGCTGTCTGAACATTTTACAAGGCTACTTTCTTCTGAATGGTCTTGTGTAATAATGATGGATGACCTCCTCCAAGATCCAGATCCCACTTGGTATCTTCGTGACCTGAGTCACTTTGAGAACTGAGGTTCACAACCTTGTCCAGGTGGGAACACTGAGTCATATGGCAAAAATCGAAGTTACTGAGAAATTTGGGTCAGTTGGGGTCTCAGTTGGCCAGCTTCTGAGATGTACTTCTCTGGAGTAGCAGTGACTGACAGGCAGAGTCCTAAAGAGACATTTGGGGCATGCAGGCCTTGGGGGGATGGGAGGCAGTTCCTGGGAAGGAGAATGAGTTAAGCTGAAAGGAAAATGGATCTCAAAGCTGGGGATTCAAAGTAGAAGCTGTTTAGGACAGAGGGCCTCAATGAGGGGTGGCGGGGGTAGGAATAGAAGCTAAAGTATAAAGCAGAGTGAAAATACAGGAGCTGACGCTGGCTTTTCTGTTAATGCCATACACCTTGGAGCATGGATTGAGGGCCAAAGATTAGAGGGTGACAAGGTTCTGCAAATGCTACCTTAAAAAACACCTTGTTCATACTTATACATAGAAAGGAGAATAAGAAGGCAGAAATGTATGGCTGTATCTTCTATGCTTTCACCTTCCAGTGTCTTACTGTGTAAAACTTGGCTTTAAAATGGGAGCCTTGCTAGGCCTCCTGGGCTTGTTTAACTTTTCTTCCAATGTGGGGAAGACACATGATAAAACAAGGCAGAGTAAACAATGTGAACATGAGACCAGGTCCTTGTGAGGACAGAGCACATGGCAGCCTGACATCCTCCCTGCATTCACCTGTAGCTGAATGTGCTTGTGTGTCCCCACAGGGTCACTTGGGGGGCATCTTCAACTTGCATAGGGGCTTGGGTAGACAAGTTTTGCCAGTCTTTGCAATCAATGTCCAAATAGTGACTTTGGATAGGAAGGACTTATTGCTAGAACTTGTTGGTTCCAAGGCTCTTCTCTCAAAGTTGGAGAATGTTAAAGAACAGTTACAGTGCTTGATATGAGTCAAAGTTCTTAAAGCGCTTCATGATTGTTCTGCTTCCTTGATGGCTAAAGTCAGCATGTTACTGCATGAGGAATTTATAGGCAAACTACTTGGCCAGGGAAATGTAGCTGAGGTATCATTCTAGGTTTAGAATCTAGTTCACCCGATTTTATCTTTTTCCAGACATCACTGAATTTACAGAAGCAAAACACTCACTATACTTCTCAGGTCTTGGAAGATGCTGTCAGTACAGAGAAAGATGATAGAATTCCAAATACCCTCCAACTCCTGGTGGCAAGATGGATATCTGGCATCTCCTTGCCCCAAACCAGTCTGGCTCTGTCGACATCCTCCCTGATTCAGTAATGCTAGTTCTTGGACTCTATAGAGACCGTGGCTAAGAACATAGTGGGGATTGCTTCTCCTGGATTCAGGAGGTAGGATTATCTCTGGCTTTCTAGACACTTGTGTTTTGATGGGACAGATGAAAGAATTCCATAGGTGGAGTCAACACCAGGGAATACACCATGCCAGTGTAATAAGACTTATCTAGGGCCATAAAGGGCTGCAACATGTTGGCTTGTACCTAGAAGTTAGAGGAAACCATGGTATGACATGTTATAAAGGTGTCAGAAATGGACAGAACGCCTCTTCGTGGGACTCCAGTGTTTCGCTACCTAGTATACTATTCTCAGGAACATCCTAAATCCTTCAGTCTGTCCAACTCCCTCAGTTTCCCCCAGGTGTTGTGGATAGCTCATATCCAGATGACTGACTTTGGATTAAGTGCTCAACATGTGCTTAAGCTATTGGTACCCCGACTGACTCCCACTCTTAAATACTGAGACAGGTGTCTGAGGTGAGATTTAAGTGTATTGGGTGAATGGGCCTCTCTTCCAGGTAACATTGCTGAAGACCCTAGAAGTTGCTATGAGCATGAGGGGAAAAATCTAAGCTATAGAAACCACAACTACAGCATGATACTAGTGTACCTCAGGTACTGCAAGGTGATAGCACAGGTTGGGGGTACAAAAGATATGACCCAAGTGAAGATAGCATTCCAGGCACCCATAACTTTCAAGCACCAACTTAACCCTTGGCTGAGCCCTGTCCTCCGTTATTTGGAGTCCTACCGAGAGTTCTACTGTGCAAGATCTGGATTTTATGCAGTTGCTGTACTTGCAGGCCAGGGAAGACCCTCATCAGGTTCTGTCCTGTGTGACTCTTGAGTCAAGTCAAGTGTACAGACAGGAACTTAGGTGGAAGTTGGGCTCTTACTTCCAGGAAAAAGGCCTGACATGGGTCCTGTGAGAACCAAGGCACTGAAAGGGTAAACTTGTCCTATCTCCTAGGAGCCCCTTTTCAGCTGAACAGATAAAACATCATGGAGGAATCCTCATCTGCCTTGTTAGATTGGAACTTGTTAGATTGGCACATCCAAGTGCCTATCAAATGGCTTATTGTAATTCTTGTCTGTTAGCTTAAACCATCAGAAGTCTGTTGTGACATAACTTGTGACCCTTTAAGGAAGGTAAAAATTGTCCTACCTGGGCCATTGTGAGATGCTTCCTGTACTGTCCTTCCATGAACTAGAAGTCAGCCATCCTGTTGAAGGTCAAGGTGCCTGCATAAGATTTTCTACAGGAGGGGCAGAGGAGGGAGCTAAGCAGGCATACAGTATGCTGGAGTTCAGCTTCCATCCAGCCCCACGTGGAGCTCTGAGAGTACAAAAGCATGTTGAGGGTGCAGAGCATGTTGCTCTGAGTGTACAAGTGCCATGTTGAGGTATCGATGTAAGCCTTTTATTCCCAGAGTCCATAATGGCTGTGGGCTGCTAGGGAAGAGGTCTCTACTAGACTGAGGGCAGTTCTCCAGAGGAACTGGCTTGGGAACCATTAGGAGCCAGCAGTCTTAGCTGCTGGGTGGTAAATGCCCTGACTCAGTGAAAGGGCACTGCCTGAAGCACCGACTATTTTCATCATACATGCTGGAACAGCTTGTCCCACTGATGGCAAGAAGTGGGTGTGGTTGACTGTATACCAGCATACTCTGTTTGTTGCCAAACCTGCAGCTTGATGAGTATGTGGCTGAGCATGTTGCTATATGCAGCAGGTCTTCACATCTGAGAAGGGCAGTGCACACCAGACTCTGAAGCTCAGCATGTTCGTGATGCCAAATGTGGAGACAGAAGTATCATGGAAATCCAGAAAGCAGAAGTGGAAGGAACTGTGGCTGGCAGGATGGCAGTGACATGGGCATCTGTCACTCAGCATAGCAGCGACCCTGGGACCTCACCAAGTAGAACTTAAGAGCACAAGAATCGTATCAGAGAATGGTAAAAGCTAATCACAGAGCTGTAACTCTTCTTCCCTTTCCTGATTCTATTGGAAGCAGTAAGCCCAGCTACAGCTACTTGTTTTGTGACACTCTGTAGCAGCTCAGGGTGGGTGTGACTCCAGTTTCTACTTAGATCTTATGGGTCTGAAGGTCAATGGGCTTCCAAGGTATCTGCTTAAGAGGAACAGCCTCAGCTAGCACACGTTTTTGCATTTCCCAAATCTAGTGACTCATATCTAGTGATTTCCCAAATCGAGTCATTTCATATCAAGCCTGCTTCGGCTCTTGCTCGGTGGGCTGTACCCACTGCCCCACACTCCCTAGTGAGATGAACCCAGTACCTCAGTCGGAAATGCAGAGATCACCCATCTTCTGTGTCGCTGATACTGGGAGCTGTAGACTGGAGCTGTTTCTATTCAGCCATCTTGGAACCGCCCCCTCATGGGGTTTTTTTCTTGTAAATTTAAGTTCCTTGTAGATCCTGGATATTAGACCTTTGTCAGATAAGTAGCTTGCAAAAATTTTCTCCCATTCTGTAGGTTGCCTGTTCACTCTGATAGTTTGTTCGCCTGTGCAGAATTTCTTTAGTTCAATTAGATCCCATTTGTCAATTTTGGCTTTTGTTGCCATTGCTTTTGGTGTTTCAGTCATGAAGTCTTTGCCCATGCCTGTGTCCTGGATGGTATAGCCTAGATTTCCTCTAGGGATTGTATGGTTTTGGGCTTTACATTTAAGTCATTAATCCATCTTGAGTTAATTTTTGTATAAGGTATAAGGAAGGGATCCAGTTTGTTTTCTGCATGTGGCTAGCCAGTTTCCCCAGCACCACTTATTAAATAGGGAATCCTTTCAATCTTATCCTCTGCCACAAGGATAAAAACCTCTCAGGGAATTAGAACTGAGTCAAAACCTGTCCAGTGACTGTAACAGAGCTCTTCTAGACTCCTAGTCCCAGGTTCCTTTGAGGTATGTCTCCAGGCAGGAGCAGTCTTGTCTGAGTCTTCCCACAGGTGCAGGATGGAGAGACTAAAGTGATCCGCTCAGGAATTGGGGCTGTGCTTTAACTCTCAGCTTGTTTTCTGAGAATATCCTCAACTCTGACCCTGAGCCTTCAGCAGATGAGAGTAAGAGGTAAAGCCTACATGAGTTCCTGGTGCCTGGAATAGGCACTCCTGTAACTAGGGAGGCCAGATGGGCAATGTGGGCTGTGGTAGGTACTGGTGATCCTGAGGTGAGGGACCTCCTGTGAAGCCCATGATCTTAGTAGCAGCCTCACGGTGAAATTCGTTCTACAGTGTATGTCGCTGTAATGGGCTGGAGTTCTGAAAGAACCTGAGCCTTGTCTTTGGTTATCCAGAGTCCTACGGAGAGTTCTATTGTATAGGATCTAGATTTTATGCAGATTTTGTACTCACAGACCAGGGTACACCCTCATCAGGCTGTGTGACTTGAGCCAACTGTCAGTTGTAGATAGGAACTCAAAGGTTGAAGTTGGACTCTTACTTCCAGGAACATGAGTTGATGTTTTCGTCTAGGTCCTGTGAGAACTGAAGCATTGACAGGGTAACCTGTCCTATCTCCTAGGAGCCCTTTTTCAGCCAAAGAAACATATAAAACACTACCATGGAGGAAATATCTGCATTTGTGCCTGACAGATGGGAACCTAATGTGCTCCTAAGTGACAAGTAAAATTGAGGTTGGATAGCACACTCAGTGCCTATCAAGTAGCTTATAATTTTCTCATTTTCTGTTAGCTTAAAAGCAGTGAGAAGTCTATCATGACATAACTTGTCCCTTTAATGAGGGAGGTGAAAATTGCTACCACAGGTCAGTGTGAGATGCTTCCTGCATCCTGTTCATCCACAAACTAGAAGTTGGCCATGCCATTGCAGGTCAAGTTCCCTGTGTAGGATTTGGAGGGAGACAAAAGAAGGAGCTAAGCAGGCATGTGGTGTGTTGGCGTTCAGCTTCTGTCTGGTCCCAGGGGAGCTCTGAGGGTGCAAAAGCCAAATTGGTGCCATGTTAAGGTGTAGATGTCAGCCTTTTATTCTCAGGGTCAGTAGTGGCTGTGTGCTGCTTACGGAGGTGGTTAATACTAGGCTGAAGGGCATTGTCCAAAGTGAAGCGCTGTTGTAAACCACTAGCAGCCAACAAAGCCTTAGCTGCTAGGGGATAAATGCCCTGACTTGGGAAGAGCTCCCCATGAAGCACCAGCAATGTCCACTCTCTATGCTGGAACATCTTGTACCACTGATGGCAAGAAGGGGATGTGATTGACTTTGTACCAGTTGATTCTGTTGCCAGATCTCCATCTTTTTGTCAGTACCTGGCCATGCTTATGTTGCCACACATGGCAGGTCTTAACACTTGAAGGTCTGTACACACCAGGCTGCCAATGCTGCTGAACCACTCAGCAGCAGGTTTTGGGTGCCAAACATGAATAGAGGAATATCAAGGAAATCCAGAAAGCAGAGGAAGGTATAGTAACTGGCTGGCAGGATGGTAGTGACATGGACATCTATCATTCAGCATAGCAGGGACCCAGAGATTTCATCAAGTAGTATCTAAGAGCCCAAGTGATAGTAAGACACTATTAATAGAGCCCAAGTGTCTTACTATTACTTGGGCTGTGATTGAGTCATCAGTGACTGGGGGTGGTTTAAAAACTTAACTGCAGAGCTTATAACTCTTCTTCCTTTGCTCATTTCTGTTGGGTAGCAATAAGCCCAGCTGCAACTACTTGTCCTGTGATACCCTGCATCTCAGGGTGGCCTCAAGACTAACTTCTACTTAAATCTCAGGGGTGAGAAGTTCACTGGGCTTCCAGGGCATCTACTTAAATGAATAGTCTCAGCTAGCCCATGCCTTAGCATTTCCCAAATCGTTACTCTTGACTGAATTCCAGGCAGTTATTAGGTTGGAAGAGTGTTAGCATGGAAGACCTCAGGTATCATCCTCAGAGCATTGCTTTATTCTATGGGTTGCATGGTATATACCAGCTTTACTTGGGTCCCCCAGCTCAGCAAATCAGAAGAGCTAGCAGAGAAATATGCTGGCTGTGACAAGAAGTCATTTTTTACATCCTGTGACCTTAAGAGGAATGTGTCCCTTGGGTAGAAGTAGCATTTTACCTGTAGGAGGTTGGGTGACAGCAGGTGACCTTTGAAAGATTCATAGAATTGAGAGTGACTTCATCCCAGTGATGACTAGGAATTCCAGATAAGGGGGATCACATTCCTCCAGGTCCCCCTGTTGCCTAGTATGACAGGTTAGATTGTTTGGAAACAGACTGAAATGAAGTTGAGCATGTGGAACGCTTGTTGGAGGTGGAAAACCTGTCAGAGGGACATAAGCACATCTGACATTCTTGTGTCAGATGTGAAGAGACATAGACCACCTCTTCTGTTCTCAGCAATTTTACTGTAAGATACCTACAGATTTATTGTTTCTAGTTAGAAGAAACCAAGTTAATATTAGAGTGGCCCCTTTGAATACTCCTCACATCCTACTTACAAGTTTTGCCTCATGGCTTTTGGCTTATGGCTACCTTCAGTCTTCTGCATTTTTGCCACACTAGTGTGGGTGGGGGGACTATACAGGAAAGCAGAACCCATCCAAAGCCCGTCCAGTAGCCAGGCTATCCCAGGTCACTTGTCTCAGGTTCCTCAGGGTAGGGCATGTCTGACAGGAGAAATCCTTTGCCAGTCCTATAGGTAATAGATAGAATCCAAAGTGACCCACTCAGGGCAGGGTATTGCTTTACTCCTTGCCTCTTGACAATAAGGATGGTCCTCAAGTGTGACCCTGAGTCTTCAGCAGATGAGAATGGGAGGAGGGAAACACCTGAAAGGGCTCCTACTGCCTGGAATATGTGCCCATGTAAATATGGAGGCCAGATGGGTAATGTGGGCTGTGTAGGTACTGGAGTAATCATGAATGGAGGGATCTCCTTTGTGAAGCTTATGATTCCTGGAGTAGCAGCTTCAGGGTAGAATCCATTTTACAGTATATAACAGCACTGTAATGGGCTGGAGTTCTGGGAAGCTGCAAGTTAACACTATTTGAAGAACTGACCAATATCCCAAATCATGTTGGACCCCTCTTTCTCAAGCAGGACATCAATTGGACTGACCTTCATATAGGGATGAGCACTTTCATGCCCTTCAATAGCAGTGTCCCTGATTCTGAGATCTGCAAAGGTGTGGCACTTAAAATAGCTAAGCCACAAGGCAAAGTGCAAGACAACAGAGATGACCCAGTGAGTGGTAGATGGCATAGTCCATGTGGGGTGAGAAGCCTGTGAGCTGGCCCCCCAGTGATCCTTGTCTCCTGGTATTTCAGCTTGTGCTAAGCCCCTTCTCTTGAGAGGAGATACAGTGGCTTGCTGCTTGATGACAATGGAAGTAGCAGGTCCCTCCAAATACATGGTTAGATACTAGCTACTGTCTTAGACTTCCTGTATTAGTTCATTTTCATGCTGCTGAAGACATACCCAAGACTGGGAAGAGATGTTAATGGACTCAGTTCCATGTGGCTGGGGAGGCCTCACAATCATGGTAGAAGGCTAAATGCATGTCTCACATGGCAGCAGAAAAGAGAACTTGTGTAGGGAAACTCCCCTTAATAAAACCATCAGATCTTATGAGACTTATTCACTATCATGAGAACGGCACAGGAAAGACTTGCCCCCATGATTCAGTTACCCCTCCCCCACTGGGTCCCTCCCACAACACATGGGAATTCAAGATGAGATGTGGGTGGGGGACACAGCCAAACCATATCACTTCCCTTACTCCTTGTCTTAGAACATGTGTTCTAGAACTAAGCTGTTGTGTTTGAGCCACCCCACTGAATGGCCCACATATGATGGCAAGGAACAGAAACTTGGAGCCCAACAGGCTGAAGAGCTGGAGCTTACCACTGAGTGAGCTTGGAAGCATAGTAGTCCTCCTGATGTCAAGGATATGTTTCAAAAACCACTCCCCCCACACCACCTTGTAGATGCCTAACCTTATATACACTGTCTTTTCTCTGTACTAGGCACCTATACACAAAGCTTATATACACAAAACTTAACAGATGAATTGGGCATACTAAGATTAATAACAAAATAAAACAACTATAACATACCAGCATCACTACTAGTATACCTTGGGACTTAGGTAAAAGAGTTGCTGGAACACAAACACTACAATGCCACAGAGGTTGACTTAGTAACAAATAACTAATGGCTGGGTAGTATGCTAGCTGTGGATGCCCTAGACAAAGGATGACTTAAATCCATGGTGGTATGGTATAAGACTTCATCATGCTACTCAGAATGGCATGCAATTTAAAACTCATGTGTATTTCCAGAACTTTCCACTGGATATCTTCCATCTGTGGGTTACTAGATAGCAAACTGCAGAAAGCAATACCCCATGCATAAGAAGGGGACCACTGTGGAGGTTGTGAGGTCAGCCAATTGTTATGAGTAATTTTGAAAGCAGATCCTCCTGTGTGCCAGTTGAGCCCTCAGATGAGAACATGTCCTGGCTAACAGATAGTGTCTTCATGAGAACCTGAACCAGAGGTATATGGCTAAGCTATGACTGCATTCCTAACCCTTAAAGCCTGGAAGATAAGCATGTGCTGTTTTAACCTGCTAAGGTTAATTTATGCAGCAGCAATAGATAACCAAAGTCTATGGCAACAGGCAGCTGCTACTTGGCTTCAGCCTGTGATTACTGTGCAGGAATAACAGTGGTATTGGCCAAGAAATGGCCATACTTGAAAGCAGAAAATGTAGACTGTTGCATGAATCTTGCTGTACAGCAGAAGCTGTCTACTGGTAGGTAGGTCAGTGTATCTTCAGACATGCTTTGGCATCTGCAGCATTTTAACAAACTAATTGCATGTTTTGATTCTACCTACCATGGCAGGTCAGGTGATTAAGAAAAAGGCTCTAAACTCAATCAGTAAATAGATGTTGCTAGGGCTTCAGTACTCCTTCCACTAGCGTCCCTTTACTTACACACTTTTGTCAACAGGATGAGCATATTTGGACCACGATACAATGGTGGCTTGGATCAGCTAGGGAACATTGGCATTGGCGTTTTGAAAACGGAATATGGTTTCATGGGTTTGGGGGTCTGGGAGGGCTGAGAAGATGACAAGAGACTTGCAGAGTCAGACTAGAATGGAGTAAGCAGGACCAGGCATGCCAAGGTCTTCTTAGAGCTTCTACTGCATCAGTTGACCCTCACTGCTACCCTAGAGATCATAATTCTGAGATGTCCCTCTCTCAGTACAGGGAGTTCCCTACTAATAGCCTTGAGTGGGGTAGCTCTGTCCAAGAAAATGTGAACTGTCTACATTTCAACTACTCTAATAGTCTCAATTTCACCCGACTTATTTTTCAATCTTAAAATTCCTGGATTGGGTTAGATGTAGATTCAAGTCCCACCTACTCCTATTCAACTGTGACTCTGGTTCTAATTTAGGGTCTTCTAGCCTGAGCAGTAATTCCCTGCCTACTGATGAAGGAACTGCCTCATAGGCTTGTTTAAAATCAGATGACAAATTACCCATGTTTTCCTTAAACAAAAATCGCTAGCTCTTGGCAACTTGGTATATGTTCTTAAAGGAAAAATGCCCTCTCAGTAGACTGCTTAAGTGACTTATGAGCTGTCTGACTCCTAGAAGTACCCATTGGAGGTTGGATGATGGACAGCTGCAGATTCTTGTGCCACCATTGAAGCAATCGAGATGTCGAGCATGTTCCAGAAGTGGGGTCGGGCTGGGTAAGTTGAGGCCACAGCCAGCATTAGAATAGGGACCTAAGCCAGAACTGGGGCAGCTGTCAGATGGGGTTCATTCAGTCCTCAGTAGGGAAGGACTCAGGGAAGGGCAAGTTGAGTGTCTACTTCCCTCTAAGGGGAAGACTAAAGCTGGGCAGCCTGCAAGGGAGTGAGGGTGAGGATTGATAGGCTTACCATGAAGTGCCGGTCAACTTCAGGTAGGATCTTCAAAGAATGCATCTGGGGAGGTCTTACTCTTTTCATCCCGGATGTAGAAATCTCGAACTGTTTGTCTTTGGCATACAATTGGAGGTATGTCTGACTGGCTGATGCCAGTTGACCCAAAATAAACCTTACTCTACACTTTACCTTGCAGATTTGGAATAGAGGTAGATTCAGAGTTGAAAGCTCTTAGACTGTCCTGCAGTAGACCTCCCCCAACATCCCATGTATCTCCCCCTCCATGTTGGGTGTCAAATGAGGCTTGTACACATGAGTGCCTATCACGTGACAGAAGCTAAGATTCTAGTTACTGCTGACTCACATCTTATTCCTGAAGACTTTGGAGAAGACCTAACATACCTAGCTGCAGGACACATCTGTCCCCTTTCTGTAGAAAAGGCAGCTAGACCTTGTAGTGACAGGCCAGGATGGTGTGATCCTGGTGGAGTTGGAGCAGAAGCACAGAAGTACTGATATGCTTCTCCTTGAGTATTCCCTTGTGCTCTCTGCTCAGGGAGGCTTACGACCTGAGTCCCATGTCCTGGATGGATCCATCTGTGAGGTGAGGAGATGAGTCTCCTTTCCGGGTAAAGGCCCAGCTTGACTTGGAATCTTGGCTTTTCCCTCTTGACTGTATATCCTGTAGTTTCCTCTAAGATGTAGCTTAGAAGCACACACTGGGATATTTTGGAGTGGTATGGATTGGACTAGAACTAACTGGGTTCATTGAAGGAATCGTGTGTATACTGCATACGTAAGAGACTAGAAAAGATAGCTGATTAATTTCACCTCCCCTATTCATAAGCACAAATTTTGTGGTGCTGTGGTGCATTTCTAGATGACTGCCACCCATGCCTTTTGGCTTCATCAGTGTTCCTTTAGTGCAATTAGTGGACCATTTGCTGTGATTATTGGACAGCATGTGCATTTGTAGACATGGTTTATATCTTATCCTATCTAACGCCATTGTTAAGGTATCTTACTGGATTCTAGATCTTAGCTTAAATGTGGTTGCCTCAAGGTGCCTCTACTTCATGCATGTGAATGAATGTGCAATCCCCACTTAGTCTGTCACAACTTGTGACCACATTTATTCCCCACTATGATGAACATAAGGACAGATAAACTACCTCTAGGCCATCATAATTTTTAAAAATTAATTTTATTATACTTTAAGTTCTAGAGTACATGTGTACAACGTGCAGGTTTGTTACATATGTATACATGTGCCATGTTGGTGTGCTGCACCCATTAACTCATCATTTACATTAGGTATATCTCCTAATGCTATCCCTCTCCCCACCACCACAATAGGACCTGGTGTGTGATGTTCCCCTTCCTGTGTCCAAGTGATCTCATTGTTCAATTCCCACCTATGAGTGAGAGCATGCAGTGTTTGGTTTTGTTCTTGTGATAGTTTGCTGAGAATGGTTTCCAGCTGCATCCATGTCCCTACAAAGGACACAAACTCATCTTTTTTATGGCTGCATAGTATTCCATGGTGTATATGTGCCACATTTTTTTAATCCAGTCTGTCACTGATGGACATTTGGGTTGATTCCAAGTCTTTGCTATTGTGAATAGTGCTTCAGTAAACATGTGTGTGCATGTGTCTTTATAGCAGCGTGACTTATAATCCTTTGGGTATATCCCCAGTAATGGGATGGCTGGGTCAAATGGTATTTCTAGTTGTAGATTCTTGAGGAATCGCCACACTGTTTTCCACAATGGTTGAACTAGTTTACACTCCCACCAACAGTTTAAAAGTGTTCCTATTTCTCCACATCCTCTCCAGCACCTGTTTCCTGATTTTTTTTTTAACGATTGCCATTCTAACTGGTGTGAGATGGTATCTCATTGTGGTTTTCATTTGCATTTCTCTGGCGAGTGATGATCACTTTTTCATGTGTCTGTTGGCTGTATGAATGCCTTCTTTTGAGAAGTGTCTGTTCATATCCTCTGCCCACTTTTTGGGGTTGTTTCTCTTGTAAATTTGATTGAGTTCCTTATAGGTTCTGGATATTAGCCCTTTGTCAGATGAGTAGATTGCAAAACTTTTCTCCCATTCTATAGGTTGCCTGTCCACTCTGATGGTAGTTTCTTTTGCTGTGCAGAAGCTCTTTAATTAGATCCCATTTGTCAATTTTGGCTTTTGTTGCTATTGCTTTTGGTGTTTTAGACATGAAGTGCTTGCCCATACCTATGTCCTGAATGGTATTGCCTAGGTTTTCTTCTAGGGTTTTTATGGTTTTAAGTCTAACATTTAAGTCTCTAATCCATCTTGAATTGATTTTCATATAAGGAGTAAGGAAAGGATCCAGTTTCAGCTTTCTACTTATGACTAGCCAATTTTCCCAGCACCATTTATTAAATAGGGAATCCTTTCTCCATTTCTTGTTTTTGTCAGGTTCATCAAAGATCACATGGCTGTAGATGTATGGTATTATTTCTGAGGGCTGTGTTCTGTTCCATTGGTCTAGATCTGTTTTGGTACCAGTACCATGCTGTTTTGGTTACTGTAGCCTTGTAGTATAGTTTGAAGTCAGGTGGCGTGATGCCTCCAGCTTGGTTCTTTTGGCTTAGGATTGTCTTGGCAATGTGGGGTCGTTTTTGGTTCCATATGAACTTTAAAGCAGCTTTTTCCAATTCTGTGAAGAAAGTTATTGGTAGCTTAATGGGGATGGCATTGAACCTATAAATGACCTTGGGCAGTATGGCCGTTTTCACAATATTGATTCTTCCTATCCATGAGCATGGAATATTCTTCCATTTGTTTGTGTCCTCTTTTATTTCACTGAGCAGTGGTTTGTAGTTCTCCTTGAAGAGGTCCTTTACATCCTTTGTAAGTTGGATTCCTAGGTGTTTTATTCTCTTTGAAGCTATTGTGAATGGGAGTTCATTCATGATTTGGCTCTCTGTTTGTTACTGGTGTACAAGAATGCTTGTGATTTTTGCACATTGATTTTTGTATCCTGAGACTTTGCTGAAGTTGCTTATCAGCTTAAGGAGATTTTGGGCTGAGACAATGGGGTTTTCTAAATATACAATCATGTCACCTGCAAACAGGGACAATTTGACTTCTTCTTTTCCTAACTGAATACCCTTGATTTCTTTCTCTTGCCTGATTGCCCTAGCCAGAACTTCCAACACCATGTTGAATAGAAGTGGTGAGAGAGGGCATCTGTCTTGTGCCAGTTTTCAAAGGGAATTTTTCCAGTTTTTGCCCATTCAGTATGATATGGCTGTGGGTTTGTCATAAATAGCTATTTTGAGATACGTTCCATCAATACCAAATTTATTGAGAGTTTTTAGCATGAAGGGCTGTTGAATTTTGTCAAAGGCCTTTTCTGCATCTATTGAGATAATCATGTGGTTTTTGTCTTTGGTTCTGTTTATATGCTGGATTACGTATATTGATTTGTGTATGTTGAACCAGCCTTGCATCCCAGGGATGAATCCCACTTGATCATGGTGAATAAGCTTTTCGATGTGCTCTTGGATTCAGTTTGCCAGTATTTTGAGGATTTTTGCATCGATGTTCATCAGGGATATTGGTCTAAAATTCTTTTTTTGTTGTATCTCTGTCAGGCTTTGGTATCAGTATGATGTTGGCCTTGTAAAACGAGTTAGGGAGGATTCCCTCTTTTTCTATTGATTGGAATAGTTTCAGAAGGAATGGTACCAACTCCTCCTTGTACCTCTGGTAGAATTCAGCTGTGAATCCATCTGGTCTTGGACTTTCTTGTGTTGGTAGGCTATTAATCATTGCCTCAATTTCAGAGCCTGCTATTGATCTATTCAGGGATTCAACTTCTTCCTGATTTAGTCTTGGGAGAGTGTAAGTGTCCAGGAAATTATCCATTTCTTCTAGGTTTTCTAGTTTATTTGCATAGAGGTGTTTATAGTATTCTGATGGTAGTTTGTATTTCTGTGGGGTCAGTGGTGATATCCCCTTTATCATTTTTTATTGCATCTATTTGATTCTTCTCTCCTTTATTAGTCTTGCTAGCAGTCTATCAATTTTGTTGATCTATTCAAAAAACCAGCTCCTGGAATCATTTTTTTTTGGAGGGTTTTTTGTGTTTCCATCTCCTTCAGTTCTGCTCTGATCTTAGTTATTTCTTGCCTTCTGCTAGCTTTTGAGTGTGTTTGCTCTTGCTTCTCTAGTTCTTTTAATTGTGTGTTAGGGTGTCAATTTTAGATCTTTTCTGCTTTTGTGCACATTTAGTGCTATAAATTTCCTTCTACATACTGCTTTAAATGTGTCCCAGAGATTCTGGTATGTTGTATCTTTGTTCTCATTGGTTTCAAAGAACATCTTTATTTCTGCCTTTATTTCGTTATGCTTGCACTGTGGTCTGAGAAGACAGTTTGTTATAATTTCTGTTCTTTTACATTTGCTGAGGAGTGCTTTACTTCCAACTATGTGGTCAATTTTTGAATAAGTGTGATGTGGTGCTAAGAAGAATGTATATTCTGTTGATTTGAGGTGGAGAGTTCTGTAGATGTCTATTAGGTCCACTTGGTGCAGAGTTGAGTTCAATTCCTGGATATCCTTGTTAACTTTCTGTCTTGTTGATCTGTCTAATGTTGACAGTAGAGTGTTGAAGTCTCCCATTATTATTGTATGGGAGTCTAAGTCTCTTTGTAAGTCTCTAAGGACTTGCTTTATGAATCTGGGTGCTCCTGTATTGGATACATATATATTTAGGATAGTTAGCTCTTCCTGATGAATTGATCCCTTTACCATTATGTAATGGCCTTCATCTCTTTCAATCTTTGTTAGTTTAAAGTCTGTTTTATCAGTGACTAGGATTGCAACCCCTTCCTTTTTTGTCTTCAGTTTGCTTGGTAGATCTTCCTCCATCCCTTTATTTTGAGCCTATGTGTGTCTCTGCATTTGAGATGGGTCTCCTGAATACAGCAAACTGCTGGGTCTTGACTCTATCCAATTTGCCTGTCTGTGTCTTTTAATTGGACCATTTAGTCCATTTACATTTAAGGTTAATATTGTCATGTGTAAACTTGATCCTGTCATTATAACATTAGCTGGTTATTTTGCTCGCTAGTTGATGCAGTTTCTTCCTAGCATCGATGGACTTTACATTTTGACATGTTTTTGCAATGACTGGTACCTGTTCACTTCCATGTTTAGTGCTTCCTTCAGGATCTCTTGTAGGGCAGGCCTAGTGGTGACAAAATCTCTAAGCATTTTCTTGTCTGTAAAGGATTTTATTTCTTCACCTGTGAAGCTTAGTTTGGCTGGATATGAAATTCTGGGTTAAATTCTTTTAAGAATGTTGACTATTGGCCCCCACTCTCTTCTGGCTTAGAGAGTTTCTGCCGAGAGATCTGCTGTTAGTCTTTTGGGTTTCCCTTTGTGGGTAACCCGACCTTTCTCTCTGGCTTCCCTTAACATTTTTTCTTTCATTTCAACTTTAGTGAATCTGACAATTACATGTCTTGGAGTTGCTCTTCTTGTGGAGTATCTTTGTGGCATTCTCTGTATTTCCTGAATTTGAATGTTGGCCTGCCTTACTAGGTTGGGGAAGTTCTGGATGATGTCCTGCAGAGTGTTTTCCAACTTGGTTCCATTTTCCCTGCCACTTTCAGGCACACCAATCAGACGTAGATTTGGTCTTTTCACATAATCCCATATTTCTTGGAGGCTTTGTTCATTTCTTTTTACTCTTTCTCTACACTTCTCCCTTCATTTGATTCATTTGATCTTCAATCGCTGATTCTTTCTTCCAGTTGATTGAGTTGCTGAAGCTTGTGCATTTGTCACATAGTTCTCGTGTTATGGTTTTCATCTCTATCAGTTCTTTTAAGGTCTTTGCATTGATTATTCTAGTTATTCATCCATCCATTCTTTTTGCAAGGTTTTTCGTTCCTTTGTGCTGGTTATGTAGTTCTTTCTTTAGCTGAGAAGTTTGATTGAAGCCTTCTCTCAACTCATCAGTCATTCTCCATCCAGCTTTGTTCCATTGCTGGTGATGAGCTGTGTTCCTTTGGAGGGGAAGATGCACTCTGATGTTTTTGAATTTCCAGCTTTTCTGCCCTGCTTTTTCCCCATCTTTGTGGTTTTATCTGTGTTTGATCTTTGATGGTGGTGATGTACTGATGAGGTTTTGGTGTGGGTGTCCTTTCTTTGTTTTCCTTCTAACAGGCAGGACCCTCAGCTGTAGGTCTGTTGGAGTTTGCTTGAGGTCCACTCCAGACCCTGTTTGCCTGGGTATCAGCAGCAGAGGCTGCAGAAGATAGAATATCGCTGAACAGCATGTGTTGCTGTCTGATTCTTGCTCTGGAAGCTTCGTCTTGGGCATACCCTGCCGTGTGAGGTGTCGGTCTGCACCTAGTCAGGGATGTCTCCCACTTAGGCTACTCAGGGGTCAGGGACCCACTTGAGCATGCAGTCTGTCCGTTCTCAGATCTCAACCTCCAGGCTGGGAGATCCACTGCTCTCTTCCAAGCTGTGAGACAGCAGCATTGACCTCTGCCAAGGTTTGTGCTGCTTTTTGTTTAGCTATGCCCTGTCCTCAGAGGTGGAGTCAACAGAGGCAGGCTGGCCTCCTTGAGCTGTGGTGGGCTGCACCCAATTCGAGCTTCCCAGTGGCTTTGTTTACCTACTTAAGCCTCAGCAATGGCGGGTGCCCCTCCCCTAGCCTCGCTGCTGCCTTGCAGTTAGATCTGACTGCTGTGCTAGCAATGAGGGAGGCTCCGTGGGCATGGGACTCTCTGGGCCAGGTGTGGGATATAATCTCCTGATGTGCCGTTTTCTAAGACCCTTGGTAAAGCATGGTATAAGGATGGGAGTTACCCGATTTTCCAGGTGTTATGTGTCTCAATTTCCTTTGGTTAGGAAAAGGAATTCCCTTCCCCCTTGCACTTCCCAGGTGGGGGTGATGCCTCGCCCTGCTTCAGCTCTCACTGGTTGGGCTGCACCTGTGGACCAGCGCAAACTGACAAGCCCCAGTGAGAAGAACCCACTACCTCAGTTGAAAATGCAGAAATAGCCCATCTTCTGTGTCACTCATGCTGGGAGCTGGAGGCTGGAGCTCTTCCTATTCGGCCATCTTGGGCACCCATTATAATTCTAATGTGTTACTCCATATTTGAAAGAGACTTCATTAGATGATGACAGGAAGCTGGGCACTAGAATACACTATGGTACTGTTGATTTTGCACAGGATCTTCCATGTAATGGGGAAAACAAGGAGTTTGAAGTATGCTGGAGGTGATGTGTACAACAGAACGCATGAGAATGTCTTACAGTGCCATCATTCTACCTACCACAGAAAGGTTTGGGACCCTACCTCCACGTGGAAAAAAGGGGTAGGAGGTACTGAAATGAGTCAAGTGAGTCCATCATGCTGATGCTGCTTATGAGATGTTGACTATTCCCACCACCATAGCATGGGCTCCAAAGACACTGTGCTCAGTGGGTATGGAGATGGAAGGAGATGCATCTGAGAACCAGTGGGTCTGTGTGCCTCTTGGAAAGAGATTATGGTATTCTTTCTGGTTGTCCTTCACTTTGACCTGTGTGCTCCTCTGTAATCTGCATAAGCTGGCTAGCTGCTTCTAGTTCTGGTTGGGATACACCTTCAGATACTGTTAGACTTAATATTTTCTACCACTTGTTCAGATATGGGATGATAGAACTTGCAGTGTGTTCAGATTCCTCCCCCATAACTTTGGCCTTTGTCTTAGCTTTGTGGTCTTCAGCATTCATGTCCTTGTGAATTGTTTCTCTTCGATGCTTGCCTCTTCATGAGCTTCAGTGCTCAAGTGTTCCTCTGTTTAGTGAAGCTGTAATGCTACTCTTTGAAGCAAAGATAACCAAACCAATCTATATTGATCACAGTTGTGGGTGACTCATCACAGTTCTGGGTGATTTGTATGGGCCTCAGAGCTCATCTGGCAGCACCAACAATATGTGAAGAACTGGCAGGAAGGGCTCTGCTTAGTTTGCATTTTCATGGCATGAAGTAATTGTTGCAAGTAGAACTAAAGATGACCATGTGAGCCTCCCTGGAAGGGTTCCATCTGATTGCTGTGGGAGGTTCTATTGGAGACCAATTTTTCTTTTTTCTCCCATGGCCAGGAGTTTGGTCTGTAGTCACTGAAGGCATAGTATTGGAAGATCCTTGAGTAGTATCCATTTGTTTGGGTGACCAGTATAGGTGAGATGGGCATTTGGTGTTACATATCCACTCTCCTTGGGATATTTATTCCATTGCTTACATAGACATAAGAATCCTGACAAACTATTTTTTTTTAAAGATAGCAGTTCATGTGGTTCTTGTTCAGGTCAGGTAAGGTATTGGGAGAACCTGCCCCCAATATTTCAGTTGTAGGTCCTATTTTCCATAAGTGTCAGCCAGCTGAGAAAGGTAGACAGTACAAAGAAGAATTTTACAGCTGGGCCACCAGGGGTGACATCACATATTGGTAGGACTGTGATGCCCGCCTGAGTCTCAGACCAGCAAGTTTTTATTAAGGGTTTTGAAAGGGGGAGGGGGTGTCAAAACAGGGAGTAGGTACAAAGATCACATGCTTCAAAGGGCAAAAAGCAGAACCACTAACAAAGATCACATGCTTCTGAGGGAACAGGACAAAGGGAAAAAGCAGAATCACTGATAGAGGCCTAACAAAGATCACAGGTCAAAGAGCAAAAGCAGAACAACCGATAAGGGTCCATGTTCAGTGGTTGCATGTATTGTTTTGATAAACATCTTAACAGACAACAGGGTTCGAGAGCAGAGAACCAGTCTGACTACAAATTTACCAGGGTGGAGTTTTTCCCCACCCTAGTAAGCCTGAGGATTTTGCAGGAGACCAGGGAGTATCTCAGTCCTTATCTGAACTGCACAAGACGTTCCCAGAGCAGTCATTTATAGACCTCCCCCCAGGAACGCATTCCTTTCCCAGGGTATTAATATTAATATTCCTTGCTAGGAGAATAATTTAGTGATATCTCTCCTACTTGTATGTCTGTTTATAGGCTCTCTGCAAGAAGAAAAATAGGGCTTTTTGCCCAACCCCACAGGCAGTCAGACGTTATGGTTGTCTTCCCTTGTTCCATAAAAATTGCTGGTATTCTGTCTTTTTTAAGGTGCACTGAGTTCATATTGTTCAAACGCACATGTTTTACAATCAATTTGTACAGTTAACACAATTATCAGTGGTCCTGAGGTGACATACATTCTCAGCTTATGAAGATAACAAGATTAAGAGATTAAAGACAGGCATAATAAATTATAAAAGTATTGGGAACTGATAAGTGTCCATATTAAGATGAAATCATCACAATTTATGTTCCTCTGCCACAGCTCCAGATGGTCCCTCCATTTGGGGTCCCTGACTTCCTGCAACACATCTCCCTCTTTTTATATAAGTGTGCCATGGCGATGAAGTCTTGTTCATTCTCAGTTTTGACGCAGGATTCTTTGGTATGGCACACTAAAAAAAGCCAATTAAACAGAAACATGATTCCAAAATTTACTACAATGGAGCCCCCAATAAACTTAATCCAAGTCGTGGGGTTTAGCCCAGAAAGACTTTCTGCCACCTGATCTAATGCCTGAGTTCCAGGCACAATGGATAAATGAGCCTGAGAGGCTTCAAAAATTTGTTTCTTTAACGTAGTTATTTTGAAGGATAAATTATCTCCTCTACCTAGAAGGTGTCCTTTGACCATTTCCCATGAGTGATCAGTCTTGTTGTAGGAATATGGTATGATACAAAAATCAGAAGTATTCCAATTGCACTGTATTGCATGCAATGTTCGAGACTCATTAGCCGATCTCCAAGCCAATTAAGAGACTGTCTTAATCATTAATTTGATCAGCTAATTTTTGATCAATACCCTGTTGAGAATTCTACATTTCTGTGGAATTGGCTTGCTAATCATTAACAAAATAAGCCATTTGAATAGACTGATGTAATACCATTCCGACAGTGGTGGCCAGTGCAGCGACTGTAATTAGGCCCATGATCACAGCGATTAAAGTGAAAACAAATCTCTTACATCTTTTGAGAATTCATTGTAATACTTCATTAATTAAATGTACTTAGGGGAAAGATTCCCAAGGTCGGGGTAAAGTTACCAGTATCCAGATTCCTTCTTGATCTCAGACCAACATGACACTTTCCCTGAAGTCAAAATGGGAGTTAACACAAGTGTTAATTGTGTTAATTAACACAATTATGCATTGGACAATTAATGCATTGAACAGCTTGATCATCCAAATTTTGATATTTCCCAGTAACAGCATGTAAGGAGGCTTAACCCTGTATAGGAATAGTCAGGTTGGAGGTAAATAAAGCAGAATGTTTGAATCTACATTGACACTGAGGGAGAGGACCAGGCAGTGGCAATGTCCGATGTTCTCCACTGTAAAGAAGCAATCTGAGGTGCCTGGGGATGCCGAAGAAGTAGAGGGGTATACCTGGGTCGAGAAGAATTATAACGCCAGTCGGAGTCCCATAAAGGAGGATTGGCATCAAAAAGAAGGGTTGAAAGGGGATCTATCATGGGGTTCAGAATTACGAATGCGAGGGGCGGTAGTGGGGACAACAGACAGAAAAATTTCCCCTTCTCATACTTGCAGTCTGAACATGGCCAGTTTCCAAAGTTCTGGGTGTTCCGGGCTCAGAATGGGGAATATCATATGATTTTTGATCAATACCCTGGCCTCAGGAGGTAATTCCCTTATTTTCCCATTTTAAGGGAAAGAACAAACTGAACCTCTTATGCAAAGGAGGATGATGATCCTCATCCTCCCAGAAGAAATAGGCAGCCTGCAGGCATTCCCTTCCTCCAGAGGAGCAATTGTTTTTTAGCCCTTTGGTGCCCAGTCTATGACTAAACCGTATGAGTCATTTTTAATACTACTGCATATGAGTTAACACAATCTTCCCAAATTAGTTTTAGATAGGCCCTCAAAAATTTTAGGACACAGTTTTACTACAGGTTTATATTGAAAGTATGGGGCATCTCCTATTATTCCCTTTCCTTTGTCTTAAAGGAGAAAGGGAAGAGGCTGGAGGCCAAATGTCCTTGTTCCCCTGTGGCTGATCTCTCGGGAAGATAAATAGCCCAGACTTGAGTTTCTAGATGGATACAGCCAGGTGCATGTCCAAGGCACAGAGGAGGGTATTTATAACCCATAGTAACATTACATGCAGTGTCTTTTCCTGGTTGAGCAGGGCAACAGTCATTGTAGCTCCAGGCATCTACATACTATCATTAGTATAGGTTTCCACAGGAGCATCCATCCAGGTGAGAGGTCGAATGTGAGGAAAAGGCCCACAAGCCCAATAAGAATAATTTTGTGTAGAAGGTAAATCGGTGCGAGGGGAAACTGGTGAGACCAAGTATAAGAATTATTTAACAGCTACTGTAAGCGAGATCCAGTGCTGAAGGAGGAAGAGAAGAACAGAGGGATGTTATTTTCAGGCTAATAGAAATGGTGAGATTTTTAGGTCCCTAAGGAGAAAAAGATAATCAGAAGTGGGATTAGAGGAGTCTCTGTTGCCATTAGGGAGGATTGAACCAGACCCATTTTGATTTGGTGTGCCAGTTTGAGGAGTCGGCACAGATGTCACTAGGTATGAGGGCAGTCTCTGACGTGAACGTCTCTTCCCTGTGGTTTTCATTGTCAGTATTCGCACGAAGTTTAAGTCTCCTAGTAGGTACCCAGACCAGGGGGCTGATCTCCTAGTGAAACACAAGCATACCCTCTGCCCCACATTATAATTGTTCCAGATTCCCAGGTATTGGTCTGGGAGTTTTTCCCATAACACTGACTTGCCTTCATTTAGGGAGAATTTCTTGCCTGTATAATGGTATTCAGCTGCAGTCAGAGTATTGTCTTTAGGAACATTTAGAAAGTTTAAAGTAAAATGCTAAATGTAATTGGGAGTGGGGAGTGGTTAAATTATGCTTTTGTTGCTCAGACTGGACAATTGAGTCTTTAAAGTATGATTAGCCCGTTCCACCACAGCCTGTCCCTGAGGATTATAAGGGATTCCGATAATATGGGAAATTCCATTGTTACATAAATAAGTCAAAAGCCTGACTAACATATCCAGGGGCATTGTCTGTATTTGATATGGAAGTCCCATAACTGCAAAGCAAGAATATAGATGTCTTTTAACATGGGCCGTGTCTTCCCCTTTTGGCAAGTAGCCCAAATAAAACCTGAAAAGGTGTCTATAGAAACATTTACATATGAAAGTCTGCCAAAGGATCTAACATGAGTCACATCCATTTGTCTTAAATCATTAGGAGTTAGGCCTCTGGGATTAACACCAGGTTCTTGACTTGGAAGTACAAAAACTTGGCACTGAGGGCAGCAGTGGACAATAAGCTTAGCCTCTTTCCAGGTGAGAGCAAATTTATCTTTTAATCCAGCAGCATTGACATGAGTGAGATTATGGAACTCCTGAGCCTCTTGGATTGCAAAAGAGAACAAACAGTCGACCTTATGGTTACCAGCAGACATGGGTCCTGGTACAGTGGTATGAGATCTAATATGTGTAATATAGAAAGGGTGTCTACATTGGTGAACCACCTCTTGTAACCTTGAAAATAAGGAAGCCAATTCAGAATTATCAGTACGTTTGATAGTAGCAGTTTCTATATTTCTAGTGGCATGTACAACACAAGCAGAATCAGACAATATTTAAAGGTTTGGGGAAATCCTGTAAGGCAGTAATCACAGCAACTAACTCTGCCTTTTGAGCAGAGGTATAAGGGGTAGAAATAAGCTTGTCTGTAGGACCCACCATAACCAGCATTTCTGTTACTGGAGCCATCAGTGAACACTGTAACGGCCTCGGGAATGGGCTGATCTTTGGTCAATCGAGGGACCACCCAAGAAGTCATTTTTATAAAATTAAAAGTTTTTTGGATAATAATTGTCAGTAAGGCTGATAAAATCAGCCAAGTGAATTTGCCACAGTATGGAATGTTGGAAAGTGGCCTGAACTTCGAGCCGATTTAAAGGAACCACAATTAAATTCGGATCAAATCTGGAAATTTTAAGTATTCTACACTGAGCTTGTCCAATTAGGGTAGCCATTTGGCCCAGATAAACAAAGTTTTTGACACAGAATGAGGAAGAAAACACCACTCCACTAAGTCATTATGTTGAATTATTAGCCCAGTAGGAGAGTACAATGAAGCAAAAACCAGAAGCTGAAAAGGCTGAGATGGCTATACCCTAGACAACTGGGCAGTTTGGATTCTTTCCGCCACAAATTCCAGTCCCAGTGAAGCCTCAGGGGTCAAAGTCCTGAGACTGCAGAGATTGGAATCTCTGCGCGGCATAGAGAACAAGTTGGACAGTGCATATGTTGGAATGCCTAAAGTAGGTCTTAAATAATGTTACCTAAAAGGTTTGGAAATCATTTAATGTTTTTAAAGCATCTTCCTAATCTGAACTTTTTAAGGTTGAATACATTGTTTATTGACCACCATTCCTAAATATTGAACAGGAGTGGTCTGTTGAATTTCATCCTGAGCATGTGTAATCCAGCCTCTGTAACATGGCTCAAAAACGGAAGTCAATTTTTTATCAGTGGAGGCAGCAATTAATATATAATTAATATAACGAACATAGGCCTGGGGAAATTGAGCTCGAACCGGTGAAAGCACCTGTCCAACATAAAGCTGGCAGATGGTAGGACTATTCGGCATTCTCTGAGGAAGTACTTTCCATTGACAATGAGCTGCAGGCTCCTGATTATTGCTAGATGGTACAGCAAAAGCAAATTTTTCACAATCTGATTTATGTAAAGCAATATGAAACAGCCTTTAAGATCAATAACTATGAGGGGCCAGTTCTATGGTATTAAAGCAGGCGCAGGCATGCCAGGTTGGACAGCTCCCATAGGTTTAATTACAGCATTAATGGCCCTTAAATCAGTTACCATCCTCCACATGCCTGATTTCTCTGCCTCACCCGTGGTAGATTGATGGTGTCTAACTTCTTTGAGGTTGGCTCCCTGGCTTAGATCTGTCTAGCTTTGAGTGTAGTGGTCACACATTGGCTACTGGCAGGTTCAGGCAGAGTTCTAGTGTTCCAAGAACCTCATGTGAGGCCACCACTAAGAACCCATGGGCCTATGGAGCACCTACCACATTGGTGTTTGTGCATGTCCTGGCCTCTGAGGCTGGTGTCTTCAGTACCTCACCAGAGTCTAGGTAAAGCCAGCAGCATGTTGTCTAGTTGCAAGGCCTGGGTAAGGTATAGTAGCAAAAATCTTTATATTCTGGGGCTATGGAACTGTGAAAATAGGGATTGGGTATGAAGCTACTTAAGCAGCCCTGGTGAGGGGTGGAAAAGTAGCAGGAAGGAACTTCCCCTTATTTCCTGCTATAGGCCTTCTAGTACACTTAGAGATTTGGTACTTTCTAGAAAGACATTTTAAAGCTGATCTGAGAGGGTGGAAGAGGGAAGCATGTTGGACCTATTTCTCAGCACCCATGAGTCCATTAACCTTGGTCAGTAGGTAGTTGTGGCAATTGTGGTTTCTTTGCTTTGAAGAAAGGTTAACTAAGCCCTGAGTGTAGGGCAGGATAGGCCCTAGGAAAAGGGTTATGTTCTACTCCTTGAAGTTTTGGCCTTTCATATTAGGTTTCAAGCCTCTATGCTATTCATTGTTGGGTATGAATACTGAGGGTTAGCCAACCACTCCTTATTGCCTGACTTCAAAGAGGCTGTCAAAGCTGAACATAAGTTCCATCTAACCTCAATAGGTGAGAGGGCAGGAACTAATGTGACAAATGTCTGTACTGAAGGGCTTTTGGAAAGACTGCCCTGATCCAGCTAGAGGCATTGCACTGTTATTATAATGGTACCTGAAACATCTGTGACATATGCAGGTCAGAAGCTATTCTGAGCCTGAGGTACATGCATCTTGGCAGTCAATGTTAAGATGAGAGAATGGGAACATGGAAAGAACCTGGGTCCCTGTTGACACCAGTGAGCTTCAGGACTCAGTAATGACTTACTGCCAGAGCTGCTGTACATGAAAAAAGACTTAAAATGTATTCAAGCCAAACTGGTACTCCATGTAGAGACAACTGAGTTACTTACATGAAAAACCTCTGGGTAAAATAGGCTCTTTGAAATCTTCCCCCAACTTTACCAAAAATATTTCTATAAATCACATAAAGGGAAAAAGAGGAACAGGGTCAAGTTCCCTGCCTCAATGCTGTAACTGCACTGTTCTACTGGCTAAGAATGCTCATTTAGATGCAAGAAATGAATGGCTCAGCATAACATGAACAAATCTTAAGGTGGACAAATGTAAGTCCCTTTGTCTTTCTTAAAATGGTCTCAACATCTGAGTCCAGCTCAACTTAGTTGAATCCCTGTGTTAAGATCCTTTCAGGATAATTTAGTCAATTCAGGTTCCATTCCAATTTAGCTTGGGTTCTCTAGAAAGGCAAGAAATTGGGCACGAGTAACTTAATGGAGGTGATTCCTGGAAGCAAGGTGAGGGGAAGTAGCAGGGAAGGCAGGTAAACCATGAAATGTCAGTGAGCAGGTGAGCCTGGTGGGCAACTGGGGCCAATTCTGCTGAGGACCCTCTGGGACAATCTGAGGAATAGTCTATGTGGACTGCTGGGATGAGCTGCTCACTCTTGCCCCTCACTAGCTGAGGACTCTTCCTGAAGAGGAACTCTCAGGACTCCTGGCCTATTCTGATGTAGGCAAGCATATTCCTGTGGCAGGAGAATATGGGTACAGACAGCCTTAGAACACACCATGTGGACATGTCTGCAGGGGACCTCTGGGTGGCCTCAGCAAATATGCAAGAGAAGCTGAGTCTACCTGACTCACCTGGATCCACATGTGCCCCTACACTAAGTTCACTATGTCTTAGTTTGACAAGTCACCATTTTGAAGAAGCACCCATTACGAAGAGTCTTAGAATATGTGTGACAAGCTACTTTTCCCACAGCTTCAACTAGTCCCTAGATAGCAATGAATATGCATCTTCTAACCACCATTCTAGATAATTGTTTTGCCAATACCTGTGATCTTGACGGCTTACCCAGTAGGGCAAGCCAGGGATTCATGAGGGGTCTCTAGCACCTGTGTGCCTTGCCCTTGTCAGGCCATGGTGGTTGTAGTAACTGTACTGTTGAACCACCACTGGTAGCAGCAACATGTAAGACTATATATATTCCTCTTTCTGTAGCAGAAACTTATTTCCTAAGAGGACTTGGGATCATTTGTCACTGCCTATAGAGTAACGCCTGTCCTTGCCTACATGTCCACTAGTATGAAATGCCCAAGTGTTCACTGGTAGCTATAGGTGTTCAGGAAATCCATTCAGCGTCTCCTAGAGGAAGTATTCCTCTCTTGGGGTAAGGTGAGGCTGGGAGGGGGAGACTGTTCTCACTACTGGGGTTGAAGCTATAGAACAAGGCACTCCATGTCCAGGTGGGTCTCCAGTTGCAATGGTGAGAGGAGCCACATCACGCTGCTCTTTGGTACTGATTGCATTTTTCTCTGGGGGAAAAAATGTTCTTTCCAACTTACAGTATAACTGACAAACATACCTTTTTTGGGATGTGTGAAAGGTTTGATATGAAACCAGCTGTTGAATTAAATCTCCAAAGAGTTTGAGGCACAGAGATCCAGGACCCTGGATAATAGGGTGAGCTGAAGATGGGAAAAGGGTCATGAAGGTGGCAGGGCACAGGTGCCTCCAGATGGGCCCAATACTGATCTTAAAGCCATCTGGGACAGGCCTGAGGCTCAGTCTGCATGGGCTGTCTGGTCAGCTGCTAACTCATCTTGAGGCCTTTGACTCATCCTCTTCAGGAAATGGTTCTCTAGTTGTTCACATGGGTGAGCTTTTACATGGTTCACTGAACCCAGAAAGCACCGAGCGTTGACTTTTTGCTCATGGCATGTGGAGTGTGACCCTGTTCATTCTGGGAGAGCGTGCAGCTGAAGGGATGACCTAGCAACTCCAGGATATCTTTGGTGTCTTCAGAGCATTCTGCCAGACCCCAAAGTGGTCCAAGCATTCTAGGGCCGCAGCATATGAAAAAATGCCGTGACAGAGTATAAAGATAGAATGTGCTCATATGGAAACTGATGAGGTGTGGCTGACAGCATCTGCCTGTAAGAAATAGTCCTGGGCACATGAGAGCTCTTTCAGGCACAGCTGCTGCTCATGAATGACTTCCTGGGATCAGTGGCTGTCCAGAAGTTGAGTAGGTCTTGGGGTAGATTGTTTGAAAGTAGACTTAATGAGAATTGGAGAGATGAGGATATAAAGCCAAATAAAACTTAGTGGTAGAGAAGTGAGATGGAGGAGGGAGGTGAGCAAGGATGTAACAGGAGTCCCTTGGATGGTGAGTACAGCTTGATATGGCAGGCCCATGGAGACTATATGGGTTATATCACAGTTGCCTCAGTGAGTGAGGGAGCAGAAGTACTTATCCACTGTTACTCCGTCTGATACTGGGTAAAGCCAGCCATTATGGGGACAAACTGCCAGGTCCTTTGGGTTCCCTTAGGGCAGCCCCAAACACAGATGCAGGCTGTTGGTACTCAAGTAGGTAGGCAGTGGTAAGCCAAACATGAAAGGGGCCTAAGGAGATGTTGGCAGAGCACTGACAGCTTCTTCTGTGGAAGGTCCTGGGAGCCCAGAGCTCAATGAAGAAAATCCTGTCTCTTCATTTCAAATGCTGAGACATCAAGACACAGATCCAGAAACTGGAAGGGTCATGAATTTAAGGTGAAACCAAGTGATATGGTGGTTTGTTTGAACTCCCCCAGACAGACCTTGAGAGATTGATGTGGAACTAAGGAATTACTCCTAGAAGAAACAAGTGAAGGAGTGGGAGGCAGCACAGGGATTAGTAGGAGGCCAGGCAATGTTGCAATAACCCTCAAAATCCTGAAATCTGTAGGCTCCTTGGATCCCTCAGGAGTGCAAGATTGTGCTTGATACCTTGGTTGTGGAATAAGCTTTCACAATACTGTATCTAAGAGTCATTCATGGTGGCCCTGACTTGGTGTAGGGGGACCTTGTAAACTCTTGGGCACTTGTAACTGTTCATCTATGCATGCAAAATGGGTCCAATACTCCAAGGGAAGTGCTCCCAAGACTGCAGGTGCTTGCCTTTTGAAGACACATGAAAGGTAGGGCTGAGAAGATAGACATACTTAATAGGAATCTGAGGCTATAGGCATGGAATGAATGTGATTCACTCATAGTTCTGTTTTAACCACAAAATTAGTGACACAGTGCTGTCCTTACCACTACCCCTTCCAGGAATTCTTTGCCATGTGCCTGTCCTTGGAATGTGACACCTCTTGGTTTGCAGGTTTGAGCTGGGGCTTCATCCCAAGACCATTTTTTCAAAGTAGCCTTGTCACATCATTTGATCTAAGGCCCAACTGAAGGTCTTAGATACTTATGTGGGAATTGTTAGGAGACTGGAAGAAACCTCAGAAATGGCCTGTATTTATTTTTTTACCTCTTCAAGTCGTAAAACACACAGCGCTGACAATATACAGCCTTTGGCTGCAGTGGTCCTGTGTTGCTTTGTGTCATTTTACACTCCTGTGCCTGTGTGCAAGATGTTTGAGGAACAGTCAGCGAATCTTTTCTAGAAAGGGAAGAGTTCTTGAGAATGGGATTGTCCTAAAGATGCTTCTGCCCTTGGCCTCTATTTCATGTTACAACAGCAGATAGACTAGCATGTTTAACTGGACAAATGAATTTCATGTTTCTGTAACTGTCAAAATGGAGGGATCTTCCAGGAAGCAGATCCTCAGGTGGAGGTAAACCTCAGGAAGCTCACCAGGGAGTGGTCTTGGGCTCCACACCTGTGAAAGGAAGCAGGACCAGGGAGAGGAAGGAGCTGAGTTGTGATGCCACCTCCACAGAAGCCCTGGCCGATCCTGTGTGGAGTTATGAAGCCTAGATGACCTTTTAGAGCTAAGTTGGGATGAGAGGTCTTGGGTTTGATTCCCAGATTGACAAGCACTGGAAGGCAGCTACCTGGGAAGGGATGTGGCCTTAGGTGAGATTCTCTGCAGCTGAGCTAAAGCTTAGGAGGGGCTGACAGCTAAGAGACTCCTGGGGCATCCAGTGGCTGCAGAACAAATACATCCTTCTTGAAAGGGGAAATAGCTTCTGCATCCTTTCACCTACCATGTCAAATAATCACAGCAATAAAAATGAACAGCATGAACGTTTAGACCTAATATGGATCCAAACTATCAGGATGTTTCCTTATGGTGTGAACAGGAAGCATCAGAGCTGACCTTCTTCTAAATTCTTAAACAGATAGATGCTGTTACTTTTAAGTCCAGCATGTCAGCCCCATCTTGAGGGTTCTGGAGTTTCAGAACTTGTCTGTGCCAACAGCTGCAATGTTTTGAATAGACAGTTGGATATGAGAATTGTGTGGAAGCCTCCCCAAAGCTAGAGCAGTCTCTGAGGGATGCTTCCTGGAGGCTCAGTTGGGTCACCTTTGGGGCAAGGGACAGGTTGGCATAGAAATGCTTCTCCCTTTTGCCGTACTTTACTGGCAGTCTCTTGACAGGGACATTAGTCTCTAATAACTGAGGAAAAGTCAACATTGGACTGTCTTGAAGTTTGTCCTCTAGTAGACCCCAAATGATGGACTTAATGGAACTACTGAGTCCTACATGTTTGATAGCCTGTGATCTTACTCTTGAGGTTCAATTCAGCTGGGTCTTTGGGTCATATTTTCTGATAATGTTTGTCTTCTAACCTAGTGTCACTGGTTGACTTGGTCTCAACCTAAATACTTCTTGGACTTGATTGCTCTGAAGTCCAATATATTTACACATTAATCATTTTGAGTAGGTATGTGGTATTCCTGGTGAAGATGTGAGCAGTTTGCCTGCTTCTGCCCAAATGATGGAGCCAGACCAGACCAGGGCGTCGATAGTAAGACAAAGTGATAGGAGGTAATAACAAATCATGGTTTTCCTTCTGGCAACTCAAATGCTACTTGGTTGCCTTTTTCAACTGTATCAGTCTGCTATCGGGTGCCTTAGAGGAATCAACATTGTTAAGGAACATGAAGAATTGCAGGCAAGAGCTGGATCTCTCTAAAAAACCATGTTACATATCAAACAATGCTCTGTCCAAATATACTTTCTGCTATAACATTTTTGCCCCCTCTGGGAGGGAACTAAGACCAGGTTTTGTAGGAAAAGGTAGGAGCTTTATACAAGTTTTACACATAGTGCTGATGTACATTCAGAATAGTGTTTCATGAGATGAGGGAGCTCCTTTGACACAGGATAGAGCATGGAAGGCATCATCCCCATGATGGGTGGGTTAGGGGCTTCATGACTCTCCCTAGTGATCAGGGAGAAGCTCCCTTTCCCTGTTCAAGATTGTCAACAGGGTCTGATGGCTCAGTGAAGCTCTATGCTCTGCCCTCAGGTGGTAGAATGGATCTTCCTTGGAACCAGTCTGGATAGAAGTATACAGGAGAAGACATAGCCAAGGCCTCTTCTGTAGTTCCCTTTGCTTTTGCCTGAGCTATTGCTGCCAGCCTTTATATTTAGTCCTGTTCCATATTTTGTGTATCAGGGACCGTTTGGTATAGACACAGAACTACAGATAGTGGCAGGGTATAAAATGCAACTGTCAGTGCCTTCATTTTGATTGCATGTCTCCTCGATTGTTGGACTCCTATAATCAGGATACTTTTTCTAGACAGTGTGGGCTCCTGGGCTAGGTCTGCTTGGATTGTTTGGTATAAAGCAGAAGTGTGGTGGAAACTGAGAGCTGTATCAGAGGCAAGTACCTAACCATGAAGTTGAGGGGGAAGTATAAGGGCCTTGCTAGCCTCTGGGTCCTTGAGCCCAGGGTTAGGGGAAAAATAAATGAGTTCAAGGGCTGAGCTGGGTCCTATGAGAAATAAATGCCTACACTGGATTGGACATGGAGGAATTTATCAGACAACTGAGATGAGAAGCTGTAGGGGAGGATTCATCTCACAAAGTAGATAAGGGAGTAAGACAGGTAGTCTCAGAGTGCAATGAGGTGAAATGAGCTTTGGGTAGGCCAAGAGTGAGGCTTAGACTCAAGGCTGCTGAAGAGTGGGGTCCTATTTTGTGGCAATGAGTTTGCCTTAGGCTTGGCTGCTGTGCCATGATGGGGACACTGCTGGGCAATTACTTTTCACTGTAGGCATCTGAGTCGAGCTTGGTTCCTGTGACCAGTAGAGCTCTACCTGAGAAGCCTAGTATTTGGTGGTAAACCCCAGAGCACTCCCATGGGGTGAGGGTAATAAGCTCCTTAAATGATTCCTGATCCCAGCTGCCCTGAGCCCTGGGAAATATGAACTACTCCAATGCCTGAGTCACATGAGTTGTGGGTTTCAACTTAGCAAGTCTTTGGAAAAGCTGGTCAAGTGGCCTGATGTCTGATTAAACTGTATCAGAAATGCAGTGGAATCACTGTTTCTGGGCAGGATCAGTTAACACAGGTGTTATTCTAGTATAGGTATGAAGTACTCTCAGGTACTTGAATATACCTACTCTTTCCTTGACTACCTAAGAGGCTATTGCTTATGTGGTCATACCACTCTTGTAAGTTGCTCAGAAACAGATCAGAAAGCTATCTGTGTTTTTGAGCTGGCATGCCAAGGATACATGTCTAGATAGTAATTTTTATTTCTATCATGTAGGCTATGTTTTGAGAACTCAAGGAACAATAAGTCAAAGTAGGACCTAGGCAGTTGAGGGAACTCCTTGGTGAATATGTTGGCCAAAACTCAAAGCTTGTTGATACTGTTAGCATCTTACATGAGACACTTGTTAGGGGCTCCTTCAACATTGATTCCCACATTGGTGGCCAAATACACACCTGACATCCTTGTGGAAAAATTATTCCCCACAGATCTCACTCCAGCTTATGAAGGTATGCCATGTTCCAACCCACATCCCTAACTATAGTGACTAGTTAGGGATGGGTATGCTATCTACATGGCCATGCCACTGAAACCCTGGAAGATACTGCTAGAACTGACATTTCCAGAAGAGCATTTGAAAGAAAACACTCAAGTATAGAGCATTTGTCATGAAGGGAGTGCCTGGAACTTCCTATCCAGAGGAGGGTAGGTGGAGCTGAGAGTTAACCTGATACCATGGAGGGTAGAAGAGACAAATCTGATTCTTGGTGCACCTGAGCCTGTTGAACCAGTTTCACTTAGAGCCAACACTGCACGTAGACTTTGCAGTTGGTGAGCTAATTTCCTTTTTAGTAGGCCAATGCAGTTGGTGGGTTCCTTGGTTAGTTGTGATCAAAAGAATCCTAACACTTGAAGCCCAATGGAATATAACCAAGGTTCTGGATGTTAGAACCTAACTTAACACTTGCAGGATGAAAACCAACCTGTAGCTAACAAGTTTGGAGAGTTAAGAGTACTGAATAGCATCTGAGGCTTATCAGATTAAATGCTTAAATGAGGAAGGAGAAGTCTCCTAAAGAGAGCTAGAAAGGCTGTGCCAAAGCCAACGTAACATGGAAATCATACCAAATTGATGTGGCTGACATGCTTATTTCACCAGCTATGTGCCACTCATAAAAACAAGGTGGTGCCTTAAGTTTGTTGCTCATGACCTTCTTTTAACAAAGTTAGGTATCCCCTACCAACCCTGGAACTTGTGTGCAGAAATGAAAGGTGAAACCAAACAAGAAGCTTCACATGAAATATCGTGCAAACGGAAGGAGTAACTGACAGGTGTCATGGCTAGTAAGACCAACCCACACTCTAGCATAGGTGATAGAGTTGCCTGGATCCAATGAGCCTCCAGTGTAAACAAATCTGAATTCTGGCCTTCCTGATAATTCTGTGTCCTATGGCCACTTAAGTTTTAGACACTTGGTAATAAGCCTCTGGGGGGGCATTGTAAGCCATGGGTATATGGCTATGCTCACAGTAGTCATGAGTTCACCTGGGTCAGTAGCAGAAAGAAATGGCACATAGAGGAACATGAGAGCCAGAATAGGAGAAACCAACAATTTTCCTGGAGCATGAGGTGGTAACTTGCAAACAGTGAAATACTAAAGTTGCAGGTAGGGACTGACTACTAGAAGGGGATGGTCAAGATACCTTGGACATCAGGTCAATATGTAATAAAGTTAATGCCCACGTTGTGAAAGTAACTCAAGATCAGGCCTAATCATCTCCTTCCAGACAAATGGTCATCCTCCCTCTGACAGGAGTGACTGTGGCAGTGTCCATGGGCATGTACATGCTGCCTTTCACATGGAGCTTTATTCCAGAGCTGTATAAATTACATATCAAATTACTATAGTGCTGAGTTTACTCTCGAGTTCTAGCTGATATCTAAAAACTACATGCTGTTGTGAACTCTGAGATGCAGATGCTAAGGGAGATTTATAGGTTCAGTAATTTTGGGGTTGAGGAAGTTCTGTGAGAAATTGAATCTGGGGTAGGATCCAGAGGATCAGGCATGTCGGACTTGAAGTAAGAAATGTCAGGTGGGAAGTGGTTTAGACTGAGGTGTGATACTAAGTGTCTTAGCAAAGATACTAGTAAGCCGCAGAGCTCAAATTCCCCCTTGGAGTCACATGTGTCCTGGATTGAGCACCCCAGCTGCACTCAGGTGTTGGACATAACATGTGGGAAGCAACACCTTAATAGCCGCCACAGTCAGCCGCTGTACTGCGCAGAGATACTTGGCTACACAGGTTCTCAGAGCAGCAACTCCATGTCCCTCCGGCCTCCCTTCCAGAGTAAACTCAAAAGGCTCTGGGACAACATGCAACTCCTGTAACTGGAGTGGATCTTGGGTGACAACTAATTCTCATCCTCTGTCTCCTCCAATATCTACCCCAAATCCCCTTTGGCTCAACTGTCAACTCAGCTGAGGGTTGGTGCTTACCTGGTGCTGTGACCCAAACATTTGGCCTGAGGGGTCTCAACTTCTAGAGATCATATGCTTTTCAAGATAGTGCTGCTTGCCTTTATCTATTAGAGTGGGGCAAGGAAGTTGAAGATGTCCCATTTTATCAGCTGGGTTCCATTCATATTACTTGCTCCCAGGGTATAATAGTCCATCCTCTTATCAGCATGGTTAATCCTGCATTAGGATGACTCACAAAACACCTCAATGGTTCACTTGGAATGATGGGAAAAGGGACCATTTCTTCTTATCTCTTGGTCCTGAACCCAGTAGTGTTACTGGGGGTGTAGTACCATGGAGATGCCTCCCACATGTATATGCTTTCTCCTGAAGGAGGGCATCCAAATGTATGACTCACAAGTAGTGCTTCTGCCAGGCTTCTTGAAGGCTGTCTGCACATCCTACAAGGCTACCTACCTCTGAATGGTCTTGTGTGAAAACGATGGATGCCCCCCTCTAAGATCCAGATTCCACTTGGTACCTTTATGATCTGAGTCACTTTGGGAACTGAGGTACATGGTCTTGGCCAGATGGAAGCACTGAGTTACATAGCAAAAATCTAAGTTTCTGAGAAAATTGGGTCAGTTGGAGCCTCAGCTGGCCAGCTTCTGAGAGCCCTTCTGTGGAGAACAAGCAGTGACTGAAAGAGTCCTAAGGAGACTTCTGGGACATGAAGGCCTGGAGGGGAGGCAGTTTTGGGAGGGAGAATGGGTTAAGCTGAAAGGAAAATGGATCTCAAAGCTGGGGATCCAAAGTAGAAGTTGTTTAGGACAGAGGACCTCTAGTGGAACAGAAGCTGATATGGTTAGGCTTAGTGTCTTCACCCAAATCTCATCTTGAATTGTAATCTCCATATTCCCCACATGTCAAAGGAGAGAGCAGGTGGAGGTAATTAAATTATGGGAGTGGCTTCCCCCGTTCTATTCTTGTGGTAGTTCACACAAGATCTGATGCCTTTATATAGGGCTCCTTCATTGGCACTTCACCTTCGGGCCAGCTTGTGAAGAAGTTGCCTTGCTTCCCCTTTGCCTTCTGCCATGATTGCAAGTTTCCTGAGGTTCCCCAACCATGCTGAACTGAGTCAATGAAACATCTTTCCTTTATAGATCACCCAGTCTCAGGCAGTTCTTTATAGCGGTATGAAAACAGACTAATACAGAAGTTAAAGTCTAAAGCAGAGAAAATATGCAGAGAAGCCAGAGCCAGCTTTTCTGTGTCAATGGCCAGCACCTTGGAGTGTGGATTGGGGGTCATAGTAGCTGGAGAATGGCATGTTTTTCAAGATAACATTTGCAGAACCAAACACTTGCTCACATTTTCTCTTATGTGTAGAAAAAAATCAGACGGAAGAAAATGTATGGCTGTATTTTCTATGCTTTCACTTTCTAGTGTGCCTTATTGTATACAACTTTTCTTTCAAACAGGAGCCTTGCCATGCCTCTTGGGCTTGTTTTAACTTCTCTCGATGCAGGAAAGACATGTGATACATCATGGCAAAGTAAGCAATATAAGCATGTGAGCTGGGCCTTGTGGGGACATAGAGTACAGGGCAACTCTACATCCTGCATTCACCTACAGATGAACATGCTGGGGTGCACCCAGAGGGTCATGTGGGGGCATCTTCAATTTGAATAGTGGCTTGGGTAGAAAAGTTTTGCCAGTCTATACAATCAATGTGCCAATAGTGACTTTGGATAGGAAGGACTTTGTCTTGACCTTGTTGGTTCTGTGGCTCTTCCAAAGAAGTTGAATGTTGAAGAGTTATGGTACTTGATATAAGTTACAGTTCTTAAAGCATTCAAGTGATAGTTCTATCTTCTTGAGGGTTAGAGTCTGCATGTTACTGCATGGGGAATTGATAGGCAAACTACTTCCCTAGGGTGATATAGCTAAGGCGTTTACATGAAGTCTGGAATCCAGTTAATCTGAATTGATACAGTATTTCTTTATAGACACCATTGAATTTAGAGAAGCAAGATACTCATCTACACTTCTTCCAGGTCTTGTAGAAGATGCCACCAGTAAAGAGAAAGTGATAGAATTCCAAATATCCCCCTGGTGGCATGAGGGATATCTGGCATCTCCTTGCTCCCAACTAGTCTGGCTCCGTGTTGACATCCTCCCTGATTCAGAAACGCTAATTCTTGGACACTCTGTGGATCATGGTTAAGACCATAGTGGGCATTGTTGCTTCTGGATTCAGGAGGGAGGGTTATCTTTGGCTTTCTAGACAGTCATGTTTTGATGGGACCAATGAAAGAAACAGAATTCCATAGGTGAGGAGCCAACACCAGGGAATAAACCATGGCAGTATAGAAGATAATTATCTAGGGCCATAAAAGGCTGTAACATGCTGGCTTGTACCTAGAAACTAGAGGAAACCATGTCATGTCAGCAATGGGCAGAGCAGCTATTCAGGGGACTCCAGTGTTTTGCTATCCTGGTGTACTATTCTCAGGAACTTAAACTTTCCAGTCTGTCCAACTCCCTCGGCTTCCCCTAGGTATTGTAGGTTGCCTGTATCCAGAAGACTTCCTTTGGCTTAAGGTCTCTGCGTTTGAAACTTGTGCCTCAAGTGCACTCCCACTTCTAGATACTGAGACGGGTGTCTGAGAGGTAAGCCCTAAGTATATTAGGTGTATGGGTTCCTCTTCCAAGTCACATTGCTAGAGACCCTGGAAATTGTTATGAGCATGAGGAGAAATCTAAGCTATAGAAATCACAACTACAGAATGGCACTGGTGTACCTCAGGTAGTACAAAATGATAGCTGGTACAGGTTGGGGTACAAAAGATAACCCCTCCAAGTGAAGGTAACATTCCAGACGCCCATAACTTTCAAGAATCAACTTAACCCTTGGCTGAGCCCTGTCCTCCATTATTTGGAGTCCTATGTATGGAGAGTTCTAGTGTGCAGGATCTGGATTTTATGCAGATGCTGTACTTGCAGGCCAGGGAAGACCCTCATCAGGCTCTGTCCTGTGTGACTCTTGAGTCAACAGTCAAATGTAGAGACGGGAACTCAGAGGTGGAAATTGGGCTCTTACTTCCAGGAAAATGACCTGACATACATCCTGTGAGAACCGAGGCACTGACAGGGTAACTTGTCCTATCTCCTAGGAGCCTCTTTTCAGCTGAAAAGATAAAACACTATCGTGGAGGAATCCTCATCTGCCTTGTTAGATTGGAACTTGTTAGATTGGCACATCCAAGTGCCTATCAAATGGCTTATTGTAATTTTTGTCTGTTAGCTTAAACCATCAGAAGTCTGTTGTGACATAACTGGTGACCCTTTAAGGAAGGTAAAAATTGTCCTACCACAGGCTGTTGTGAGATGATTCCTGTACTGTCCTTCCATGAACTAGAAGTCAGCCATCCTGTTGTAGGTCAAGGTGCCTGCATAAGATTTTCTAGGGGAGGGGCAGAGGAGGGAGCTAAGCAGGCATACAGTATGCTGGAGTTCAGCTTCCATCCAGCCCCACGTGGAGCTCTGAGAGTACAAAAGCATGTTGAGGGTGCAGAGCATGTTGCTCTGAGTGTACAAGTGCCATGTTGAGGTATCTATGTAAGCCTTTTATTCCCAGAGTCCATAATGGCTGTGGGCTGCTAGGGAAGAGGTCTCTACTAGACTGAGGCAGTTCTCCAGAGGAACTGGCTTGGGAACCATTAGGAGCCAGCAGTCTTAGCTGCTGGGTGGTAAATGCCCTGACTCAGTGAAAGGGCACTGCCTGAAACACCGACTATTTTCATCATACATGCTGGAACAGCTTGTCCCACTGATGGCAAGAAGGGGGTGTGATTGACTGTATACCAGCATACTCTGTTTGTTGCCAAATCTGCAGCTTGGTGAGTATGTAGCTGAGCATGTTGCCACATACAGCAGGTCTTCACATCTGAGAAGGGCAGTGCACACCAGACTCTGAAGCTCAGCATGTTCGTGATGCCAAATGTGGAGACAGAAGTATCATGGAAATCCAGAAAGCAGAAGTGGAAGGAACTGTGGCTGGCAGGATGGCAGTGACATGGGCATCTGTCACTCAGCATAGCAGGGACCCTGGGACCTCACCAAGTAGAATTTTAGAGCACAAGAATCATATCAGAGAATGGTAAAAGCTAATCACAGAGCTGTAACTCTTCTTCCCTTACCTAATTCTATTGGAAGCAGTAAGCCCAGCTACAGCTACTTGTTTTGTGACACTTTGTAGCTCAGGGTGGGTGTGACTCCAGTTTCTACTTAGATCTTGTGGGTCTGAAGGTCAATGGGCTTTCAAGGTATCCGCTTAAGAGGAACAGCCTCAGCTAGCACACAGTTTTGCATTTCCCAAATTTAGCGACTTCATATCTAGTGATTTCCCAAATCGAGTCATTTCACATCAAGTGATTTGAAGTGGATTTGCTTTCTAGTCTCTGACCTGCTTTTCTATGTAGAAGCACTTGGCACAGCTTTCCTGTTGAACTGCTGCCTTTCCTATAGAGCCCTCCAGATGGAATCTCACCTTTAGTGACTGGATGTGCTTGGCAAGTGAGATGGTGTGGTAGGACTAGAGTTCTGTTTATTCTAAGCAGGTTGTGAGGCGTATTCAATACGGCCTCTATACCATTGACTTCCATTCTTCTAATTTAACTAGAAACTAAGAATTAGGTCTGTAGGTATCTTACACAACAATTCATGAAGAACATAGCAGAAGTAGTCTATATATCTGTCACTTCCATAGATTGAGTTGAATAGGAGTTCAACATGCTATTCCCCCATGTTCTGGATGGCTTGGACCATAGGGTAGACTTCCCTCCCAGTCCTTTGGTTGCAGGTAGGGTCAGGCTCTAGGACCTTTGGCTTTAAGGCCACCTTCGATCTTTTTTCAAGATCTGGGATACCTGTGTAGAACGTGCAGGTTTGTTACATAGGTATGCATGTACCATGGTGGTTTGCTGCACCCATCAACCAGTCATCCAGGTTACCAGCCCTACATGCATTAGGCATTCATCCTAATACTCTCCCTCCCTTTGCCCCCCTACCCTGCAACAGGCCCCAGTGTGTGATGTTACCCTGTGTCCACATGTTCTCATTGTTCAACTCCCACTTATGGGTGAGAACATGTGGTGTTTGGTTTTCTGTTCCTGTGTTTGCTGAGAATGATGGTTTCCAGCTTCATCCATGTCCCTGCAAAAGGGCATTAATTCATTCTTTTTTATGGCTGCATAGTATTCCATGGTATATATGTGCCACATTTTCTTTATCCAGTCTGTCATTGATGGGCATTTGGGTTGGTTCAAAGTCTTTGCTATTTTAAATGGTGCTGCATTAAACATACGTGAGCATGTGTCTTTATAGAATGACTGATAATCCTTTGGATATATACCTAGTAATGGGATTGCTGGGTCAAGTGGTATTTCTGGTTCTAGATCCTTGAGGAATCGCCACACTGTCTTCCACAATGGTCAAATTAATTTACACTCCCACCAACAGTGTAAAAGCCTTCCTATTTCTCCATAGCCTCACCAACATCTGTTTCCTGACTTTTTAATGATTGCCATTCTAACTGGCATGAGATGGTATCTCATTGTGGTTTGATTTGCATTTCTGTAATGACCAGTGATCTTTTGTTCATGGCTGGCTGCATAAGTGTCTTTTGAGAACTGTATGTTCATATCCTTTGCCTACTTTTTCATGGTTTTTTTTCTTGTAAATTTAAGTTCCTTGTAGATCTTGGATATTATACCTTTGTCAGATAGGTAGCTTGCAAAAATTTTCCCCCATTCTGTAGGCTACCTGTTCACCCTGATACTTTGGCTGTGCAGAAGCTCTTTAGTTCAATTAGATCCCATTTGTCAATTTTGGCTTTTGTTGCCATTGCTTTTGGTGTTAGTCATGAAGTCTTTGCCCGTGCCTATGTCCTGAATGGTATTGCCTAGGTTTCTTCTAGGATTTCTATGGTTTGGGGCTTTACATTTAAATCTTTAATCCATCTTGAGTTAATTTTTGTATAAGGTATAAGGAAGGGGTCTAGTTTGCTTTCTGCGTGTGGCTAGCCAGTTTTCCCAGCACCACTTATTAAATAGGGAATCCATTCAATCTTATGCTGTTTTGCCAGAAGGATAACCTCTCAGGGAATTAGAGCAGAGCCAAAACCTGTCCAGTGGCTGTAGCAGAGCTCTTCTAGACCCTAGTCCCAGGTACTTTTGAGGTATGTCCAGGCAGGAGCAGTCTTGTCCAAGTCTTCTCATAGGTACAAGATAGAGACTAAAGTGGTCCGCTCAGGGATGGGGCTGTACTTTAACTCTCAGCTTGTTTTCTCAGAATATCCTCAACTCTGACCCTGAGCCTTCAGCAGATGAGAGTAGGAGGTAAAGCCTACATGAGTTCCTGGTGCCTGGAATAGGCACTCCTATAACTATGGAGGCCTAACAGAGATGGGCAATGTGGGCTGTGGTAGGTATCGGTGATCCTGAGGGGAGGGATCTCCTGTGAAACCTGTGATCTTAGCAGCCTCATGGTGAAATTTGTTCTACAGTGTATGTCACTGTAATGGGCTGGGGATCTAGAAAGTTGTATGTTTCAGTGCTGGTTGAGTCCTCAGATGAGAATACCTCCTGGCTAACAGCTTGATGGTGTCTTCCTGAGAACTTGAACCAGAGGTATCTGGCTAAGCTATGACAGCATTCCTGACCCTTAGAATCTGTAAAGATAAGTGATTGCTGTTTTAAGCTGGCCCATATCCTGGCTTGTGGCAAACCCCTGTCTCAAGTAGAACCTCTGTTGCACCCTGATCTTAAGACTCTAGTGCTCTTTGATAATAGTAGCAGAGTCCCTAACAATGAGGTCTCTGGAGATGTGGCATGTAGAATAACAAAGCCACAAGGAAAAGTGCAAGACAATAGGAATCATAGGACCCAGTGAGCAGGAGATGGCATAGCACAAGTGGGTGGGTCAGCCTGTGAGCCAGCCCCCAGGCATCCTTGCTGCTTGATGTTCCAGCCTGTGCTGCAAAGCCCCTTCCCTTGAGGGTAGATGTAGTGACTTGATAAATAGACAATGAAAATGATTTGTCCTCTCAAATGAGATTGAGACTGGCTTCTGCCTTGGGTCTTGCACTTGATTTGTTTTTGCAATGTGTGTCCTAGGAGAATCAAGCTATGTGGTAAACCACTCCATGGAGTGGCCAACTTGGCAAGGGGGAGAAACGTTCAACTTGACAGTCTGAGCAGCTGAAGCTTATCATTATCTTGGAAGCATAGTAGTCCTCCTTATGTGTGGGGGATATGTTGTAAGACCCCCATAGTGATCTAAAACCGTGAAGACATTGTCAGGAGGCCAGATGAGAGTTAAAGCACCTTATATATACTGTTCTTCTCTATACATAATGAACCTATGACAAAGTTTAACTTACAAATTAGGCAAAGGAAGGCTAACAATAATGAAATAAAACCATAACATACCAGCATTACTACTGGTGATCATTAAGTAAAGTAAGGGTTATTTGAACACAAACACTACAATACTATTGATTTGATAATGGAAATGGCTACTAATGGCTCTGGGTAGCATACAAGGTATAGAAATCCTAGACAAAGGGATGTCCTATGTCCACAATAGGATGGTGTGAGACCTCATCACACTACTCAATGACATGCAACTGAAAACATGACAGGATTACTCCAGGAATTCTAATTTTGGTCTGCAAGTACATGGGTAGCTGATACTGTGGAAAACAAAACCCCACACAAAAGTAGGGGACTACCATGGACATTGAGGTTGGCCCGCAGATGTGAGTAAACTTGAAAGCAGGTTCTCCTTTGTGCTGGTTGAGCCCTCAGATGAGAATACCTCCTGGCTAACAGCTTGATGGTGTTTTCCTGAGAACTTGAACCAGAGGTATCTGGCTAAGCTATGACAGCATTCTTGACCCTTAGAATCTGGAAAGATAAGTGATTGCTGTTTTAAGCTGCTACGTTCGAGGTTAATTTGTATAGCAGCAAAAGATAACCACATGTCTATAGCAACAGGCAGCTTCTACTTGGCTTTGGTCAATGATTGCTGTGCAGGAATGACAGGCGTATTGGACAAGAAATAGCTGTACTTAAAAGCAGGAAATGCCATCTCTCATGTGACTCCTGTAGAGTAGGAGTCACATGTGGGTAGATAGGTCTATCTTCAGGCATGTTGCTTGACATCTGCAGCATTTTAACAAAGTAATTTTGTGTTCTAGTTCTACCTACCATAGAAGGTCAGGTGATGGAGAACAAGGCTGTATAGTCAGTACACAGGAGTGTCGAAGTCATAGCCACATCGTCTTGCACTAGTATTCCTTTGCTTACTAAACCCTTATTTTAGTCTATCAACAGGGTGTGTCTGGACCACAGCAGAATGGCGGCCTGGATCAGCTAAGGAATATTGGCATTGACTTTTGAAAATGAAATGATTTCAGGGGCAGGGGTCTGGGGGAGCTGGGAATACTACAGGAGCCTTCCAGGGTCAGATGGGAAGAATGGAGTGAGCATGCCAAGGTCTTGTTAGTCTCTACTGCCTGAGGTCGCCCTGCTTAGTACCACCTGAGGGATCATTCTGAGATGTGGGAATTCACCTGCTCCTCAGTGTAGGGAGTTCTCTACTAAAAGCCTTGAGTAAGGTTGCTCTGTCCAGTAAAATGTGAGCCATCTATATCTGAAATGCTACCATAGTCTCGCTAATCTCACCTGATTGTTGTTTTTAATCTTAAAATTCCCGAATTTGGTTAGATGTGTATTCAACTCCCACCTACTCCAGTTGTAGCTCTGGTCCTACTCTAGGGTCTTCTTGCCTGGGTGGCAATTTCCTACCCTCTGAAGGAACTGCCTCATAGGCTTGCTGAGGATTAGATGACGAGTCATCCCTCACTTTCCTCAACTGCTAGCTGTTGAACTTGGCATGTGTATCTAAAGTAAAAAAATGCCCTCCCAGTAGACTAGTTTTTAAGTTGGCTGGCTGAGTGGACAATTGGAGATTCTTGTGCCACCAGGTGAAGCAATCTAGGCTGTTCAGTGTTTGAGTATGTTCCACAGGTGGAGGAAGGGGCTATATAAGCTGAGGCCATAACTAGCTTCAGAATAGGGACCTCAGCCAGAACTGGAGCAGCCATCCCAGATGGCATTCAGTACTCAGAGTAGGAAGGCCCCAGGTAAGGGGAGGTTCTCAACTGTCCAGCTCTCTGAGGGGAAGACTAAAACTGGGCAGCCTACAAGGATGAGTGGAGATGCTTGCCGTGAAGTGACAATCAACCTCAGGCAGGGTCTGTGCTGAACACATCCAGGGAGGTCTTATTCTTCCTGAATGTAGAATTCTCCAGTTGCTTATCTTTGATGTAGAATGGGCATGCGACTGACTGGTTGATGCCAGATGACCCAAAATAAACTATTTGCCACTTCACACTGGAGATTGTGAATAGGACCCGATTCAGAGTTGAAAGGTCTTGGTGGATTGTCCTGGAGTAGACCTGCCCCTACACCTCATGTTCCTCCCTTTCCATGTCAGATATATTAAATGAGAGTTATACACTTGAGTGTCTGTGATGTGACAGAAGCTGAGATTCTGGTTACTGCTGACTCGCATCTTATTCCTGAAGACTTTGCAGAAGACCTAACAAATCTCCAGGACACTTGTTCCCTTTCTGTGGAAAAGGCAGCTAGACCTTGTAGCAACAGGCCAGGATGGTGTGGACCCAATGGAGTGGGAGCAGAAGCATGGAAGTACTGAAGGACTTTCCCCTTGAATATTCCCTTATGGTCTCTGCTCAGGGAGGCTTAGGATTTTGAGTCCCATGTCCTGGTTTTGTGGGCCCATGTGACAAAAAGATGAGTTTCCTCCCTGAGTGAAGGGCACCGTTTGACTTGGAATGTTGGCTTTTCCTTCAGAGTGTATCCTCTAGTTTCCTCTAAGACACAGCTTAGAGCTAAACATGGGGATAGTTGGGGGTGGTATGGATTGGACTGGAACCAACTAATTGTGAGTCCATGAGGGGGATTGTGTACTAGATAACAGATTGAAGAAAATTGTAGGCTGGTTAACTCTTCACCTCCCCAACCTCACAAATGCAAATGCTGTCCCACCCTGGAGCTTCCCTAGATGACTGTCCCCCATGCCTCTTGCCTTTGGTATTCCTTTACTGTAATCAGTGGCCCACTTTCTGTGGCTATCAACCAGTGTGGGCATTTGCAGATGTGGTTGACATATATTTTTATCCTACCTTAATTGTTGAAGCTTCTTGCTGGATTCTAGATCTTGGCTTAAATGTGGTTGCCCCAAAGTGCCACATGAGTGAAGTACTTCACTCATGCCTGACCTCCCTATGTGCTTTCTCCATTCAGTCTTGGTCACAATATGTGAACACACTGATCCCCTACTAGGCTGAGCACCATGAGGACAGATCAACTATCTCCAGGCCATTTTGATTCTACTGTGAAGTGCCAAATTTGAAACTTCATTTGCTGAAGTGTGACAGGAAGCTGAGTACTAGATAACATCTTTGGTACTGCTAAGGATTTTTGACAGTATCTTGTATCCAATGGGATTCTATTGAGAGCTGCAAGTGTGGGGATGTGTATAACCTAATTGTTCCATGACACAAGAACACTTAGGGTCCCAGGCCCTTCTGTGGTAGAATGATGGCACCCAATCTCTACTTGTTAAAGGGGTAGGAGGTCCTGAAATGAGTTAAGTGAGTCCATCATGCTGATGCTGCTCATCAGGTATTGGCTATTCCTACCATCTTAGCACAGGCTCCAAAGACACTATGCTCAGTAGGTATGGAGACACCTACTGAGTGAAGGAGATACATCTGAGAACAAGTTGGTCTGTGTGCCTCTTTGAAAGAGGTCATGGTGTTCCTTCTGGTTCTCCTTCACTTTGACCTGCAAACTCCTCTTTGTACTGCATAAGCTGATTATCTGCTTCTAGTTCTGGTTTGACTACAACTTCAGGTACTGTTAGACAGCACTTTCTACCACTTGTGTTTAGATATCAAACCATAGAACTTGAGGCTACATGGTCAGATTCCTCCCCAGTAGCCTGAACATGGTGTTTCCTTGACTTTGTGTCTTCAACATTCATGTCCTTGTGAATCCAAAGTGGTTTTTCTCCTTCATATTTGCCTCTAATGAGTATTGGTGTTCAACTGCTGCTCCTCTGGTAGAGCTGCAATGCTCTTCCGGGAGCAGGGATAGCTAAACCAGTGCAGTGATCTACCTGGGTCCCAGAACTTAACTTGCAGTATTGCTGGCACCTGATAAAGAACTGACAGGAAGGGTGCTTAGTTGGTTGAATTTTCATGGCATGAAGTAATTGTCAAGTGGAACTGAAGCTCACATTAGTCTCCCTGAAAGGGTTCCATCTGATTGGCATGAAGTTCTATTGGAGACCAGTCTTTTCCCCTCTTTCCTCTCAGGGCAAGGAGCCTGGTCTGTAGCTACTGAAGTCTAGCACTGGAAGATCATCGAGGTATTGTCAAGTTGTTTGGGTGACCAGTATCAGTGAGAATAGGTAGTTGGTGTTACATATCCATTCTCCTTGGGATGTTCCTTTGCTTGAATAGACATCAAAATCCTAATTTAGTCTTTCAATGACTAATGGTTTAAGGTAGTAGGCAGTACATGGGTGGTTTTGTTCAGGTCAGCTGTGGATTTGGGATCCATTTCTTTGATCAAAAGTCTCCCAAGGTGTTTGAGTTGTGAAAGATGGCTCACTGTGACACCATCTGTGCCAACAAGCAAAAGTGTAAACAAAAGGTGGCCAGCCTGAAGCTGCCTTTCTAAAGGCATGAACTGGAATTTTCCCACAAGTTCTGCTCACATTCATTGTCCAGGATAGTCATATAGTCACAACTATGAGTAAGAGGCTGGTCTTGCTTTTAGCTTGGGGAGCTGTATGGCTACCTACTACCTAACATGAGACTCTGACCAAAACTGAGGAAAGCAAGGATTTGGGGTAACTAGTCTGTTACATCACCCAGTATAGAAGAGAATTCTTCAGATTTAGTACCAAACTCAACTAGTAATGATATGCTAGCTCACCTGATCAGGTTTCCTCTGCTTCTCCCAGTGTCTAGGCTGGTGATGTTTAACTTTTGAGGCTGGCTACCTGGCTAAAATTTCAGTCTGGCTTTGAATGTAGTGGTTAGACATCAGCTACTGGCAGGTTCAGGTGGAGTTCTAGTGTTTTTAAGCTCACGTGAGACCATCACTAAGAACCCATCATATTGGTGTTTGTGCAAGTCCTGGCCCCTGAGGCTGGTGTCTTCAGTACCTCACCAAAATGCAGGTAAAGCTGTAGCATGTCATCAAACTGTGTGGCCTGGGCAATATGTAGTAGGAAAGATGCCTGTATTCTTGGGCTATGCAGATGTAAAACTAGGGATTGGGTGTGAGTTTACCCAAGCATCTCCGGTGAGGGGCTGAAGAGTATTAGGTTGGTGCAAAAGTAATTGCGGGTTTGAACTGAATTTTAAATCATTATAACTAGGCTCAAACACATCTTTATTAATCAAAGTAGGAACCATTACAATAAATACATTTTTTTTGCCAATGAGAAATAAGTTTATTCCTATAGCATAAAAATCCATGCTTTGGGATTTGAACTCTTGGAAAGCATTTTCTGCATCTTGCTGGTTGTGCAAGCATTTTCCCTGCAAAAATTGGCAACTTGACTACTGCTTCAAGCATTTTGGCAAGAGGTCAGGTGAATATGGCAGATGAGGCACAACTTCATAGCCTAATTCATTAAACTTTTGAAACATTGGTTGTGTGATGTGCAGTCAGGCATTGTCCTGGAGAAGAACTGGACCCTTTCTGCTAAATAATGTTAGCTGCAGGCCTTACAGTTTTTGTTGCATCTCATTGATATGCTGAGCACACTTCTCAGATGTAATGGTTTTGCCAGGATTCAGAAAGCTACGGTGGATCAGACTGGCAGCAGACCACCAAACGGCGACCATGACCCTTTTTTTGGTGCAAGTGTGGCTTTGGGAAGTGCTTTGGAGCTGCTTCTTGGTCCAACCACTGAGCTGGTCATCACCGGTTGTCATATAAAATTCAAAATTCACTATCACATGTCACAATCTGATCAATAAATTGTTCTTTGTTTTTGCATAGAATAAGATGACACTTAAACAATGATTTAAAAAACTTTCACTCATCTCATGAGGCACCCACTTATCAAGCTTTTTCACCTTTTCCATTTGCTTCAAATGACCGTAGAATGGTAGACATTGAGTTATTAGTCAACTTCTTGTATAGTTGTAAGAGGATCAGCTTTGATGATCAGCTTCAATGATTGCTCTCAGTTGGTTGTTGTCAACTTCCAATGGCTGGCCACTATCTCACCTTCAAGGCTCTTGTCTCCTTTGCAAAACTTCTTGAACCACCACTGCACCGTATATTAGCAGTTCCCTGGCCAAGTGCATTGTTGCGAGTTGTCTCTGCTGCTTTGACCCATTTTGAACTTCGGTGAGAAAATCACTCATTTGCTTTTTGTCTAACACAAGTAACATGTCATTAGCAAAATCACAGTGAGAAATGCCCATTAAAATTATGTATAATGTAACTACATTTAAGAGTGTATTCCAATATCTAATGGCAAATTCTAACAATGCAAAAACCACAATTACTTTTGCACTCGCCTAGTAGCAGAAAGTAACATTTCCTGCTGTGGGTTTTCTGGTAGGCTTGTAGTACCTGAGGGTGGGCTTGGTACCTGCATGTAGTCATTAGGCAATATTGTTATGTGGACATGGAGCTTCTGATGCTTGAGTAGTGCAGGGTTAGTGGAAGCAAGATATAGGTAATGGCTTTAACAGCTCAAGTGGTTTTGTTTTGTGATCTGGGACTGTCTAGATAAACATTTTAAAGCTGATCTAAGAGGGTAGAAGAGGGGAATATGATGAGCCTACTTCCCAGCACCCCTGAATCCATTAACTTTGGTCAGTAGGTAACTGGCAATTGTGGTTTCTTTGCTTTGAAGAATGTCATGAGTGTAGGACTGTATAGGTCCTAGGAGAAGATGTAGGGTCCTACTCCTTGAACCTTTCGTATTAGGCTTAGACCTCCTTGCATATTACATTTCAACCACGTGGTGTTCATTATTAGTTGACCCACCCCAGTGTTTGTACCCAATCACTATTTCCTGTCTTCAAAGAAGCTGTGAAAGCTGAACACAGGTTCCGTCTAGCCTCGATAGGAGGGTGAGAGCGTAAGAGCTAATGCGACATAAACATCTCTACTGAAGGGCTTCTGGAAAGATTTCCTTTATAACTGGAGCCATATGTCTAATTATTCCTGAAATGTCCATGTGACATCTGGGTCAGCAGCCATCTTGAGCCTTAGGTACAAGCAAGTTGACAGTCAACATTCTGGAGACTAGGAGAAAGGAGAAAGGAGAAAGGACCTGGGTCCTTGATGACATCATTGAGCCACAGCACTCAGAAATGACTTACCACCTGAATTGCTATATGTGGAAAACAACCCACAGTTTGCTTCAGGCCAAACTGGTATTCTATATGAAAACAACTGAATTAACTGAAAAATCACTCTGAAACAGACTCAGTTCCTAAACCTCTGCTTACTTTCATTTACCAAAAATGTTTCCATAAAGCCTACAAGGGCAAAATGAGGAACAGGATCAAGTTCCTAGCTTTAATGCCATTAACAAAGCTGTCCTGGCTAAGCTTAAATATGAAAGGCAAGTAAGCAGCATAACCTAATATGCCTACATCTTAAAGCAGATAAACATGTTAACTCTATTTCTGTTAAAACAACCTCAACTTGTGAGCCCAGTTAAATTCAGTTAGGTACTTGAGTCCCTGCGTTACCACTTACTTTTCTGACATGCTCAGTCAGCTCAGATTTCACTACTGCTTAGTTTGAATTCTCTAGAAAGGAGACTCAGACAAGAATTAGGGTACAAGTAACTTATTGCAGGCAATTCTAAGAATAAGTGAGACAGGGAAGGCAGGTAAACCAATGAAAGTGTTAGTGAGCAGGTAAACCTGTGAGCAACTGGGGCTAATTCTGCTGAGGATCCTCTGGGACAATCCTGAGGAATGGTCTATGTGGACTCCCAGGGTAAGCTGCTCACTCTTGCTCCTCACTGGCTGAGGACTCTTCCTGGGGATGAACTCTCAGCATTCTTGGCCTGCTCTGCATGTAGGCAAGCATGTTTATGTGGCAGGAGGACATGGGCAGAGACAGAGCCATAGAACACACCATGTGGAAGTGTCTGCAGGGGACCTCTGGGTAGCCTCAGCAAATACGCAAGAGGAGCTGAGTGAGTCTACCTGACTCACCTAGATCCACATGTACACCTATATTGAGTTCACTATGTCTTATCTTAATATGAGTCACCATCTTAAAGAATCACACATTACAAATAATCTTGTGAAGCTTCTTCCTGTGTTTCACTTTCCTTCTCAAGTCATAAAATCTCAGCGTTGGTAATATACAGGCTTTGGCTCCCTGGTCTGCCTGTGCAGGGATACTGTGCTGTTTTTGTCGTTCACACCTCCTGGGCACGTGCTCATGACGTTTTTGCAGAGGGGATGGGGTGGGGTAGGAACAGTCAGCAAATCCTCTCTAGAAAGAATGAATAGAAGTTCTGGAGAAAAGGGTTCTACTAAAGACCCTTCTGTGTTTGACCTCCATTTCAAGCAGATCCTTTGGTGGAAGTGAACCTTGGGAAGCTCACCAGGGCATGGTCTCAGGCTCTCTACCTGTGAAAGGAAAGGAAGCAGGACTGGGCAGAAGGAGGAGCTGAGCTGTCAAGCGGCCTCCATAGAAGCCATGGACGACCCTGTGGGGGAGTTGTGAAGCCAAGGTGACCTCTTAGAGCTGACCTGAGTTGGGATAAAAGATCTGTGGTTTTACACTCCGGCTGACAAGCACTGGATGGTAGCCACCTGGGAAGGGATGTGGCCTTGGGTGAGATTCTCTTCAACTGAGCTAAGTCCAGGAGGGGCTGACAGACTCCTGGGGCATCCAGTAGCTGAGAACAAATCCTTTGTGCCTGAAAGCAGAAATGGGTGCTGCCTCTTGGCATCCACCATGGCAATAGTTCCTACGCAGCAGTATAAAATAACAAAATCACTTCCAAACAGTGACCAACCTCATATGCTGTTACAATGTTCCTTTACTGTGCCTTGGAAGAGCAAGCGGGACATATCAGAACAGCTATAGTATAAATTTCAATATATTCTTGTGTTTTGAAGTAGTCAGCTCTATTTTGAGCATTCTGCAATTCCGACTGAGTTGCAAAGTGAAGAGACAGGGCTCAGGATCTTTCAGAGGGAGTCCTGAGGCTACAGACTATTTTTCCCTGTCAGTCTCCTGGTACAAACACTGCTTCTAAATGAGATGTGGACATCTGACTGTCTAGAAGCATGCTCTCCAGTGTACTCCAAAGAATGGGCTCATTAGAGCAATATTCTGAATCCTACACATTTACAACAGTTTCTGGTCTGATTCTTGAAGGTCTGTTCTGGTAGATCTTTGGGTCATGTTTCCCTTGATAGTGATCGGTGTTGCTTCATTGTCTCCCAGCAGTGGTGTGTTGAAGTTATAGTTGATTTGGTTTCTTAAATTGTCACTGAAATTCCTATGCTTTGAAGTCTAGTATATTTATGTTTGGCCATTATGAAAAGGCAGGACTATGGTGTTTCTGGTGCTGACTAATTACCACCTTGGGTCTGCCCAAATGGTGAGAACCATAGCAGGCAGGAGATGGATAGAAGAAACAAGGTGAATATAACAGTAAGTGGGAAAAATCAAAATGTGTTTTCTTCTGCTAATTAGAACACCACTTGCTTGGCTCCTCAAACCACATCAGATCAGGTGCCAAAGAATGAACCCTATGGAAGGAATGTAAAGAATTAGAGGCAATAACTAGATCTCATACATACTTTACATGTAAGAAAGTAAACAAATTTGGACAGAATATTTTTGTAACTTGATAAAACTTAAGTATTCTCTCATCGGGATCTGAGAGAGAGATCAGGTATTGTGGGAAAAGTCAAGGACCCCTGTTCTCCAGGTACATGAACATAGTGTAAGAAGTTTTTGACAGTCTTGCAGGACATGAGGCAGTTCCTTCACTGAAGCAGGTTAAAGAATCATGGGCATCACCACCATGAAGAATGGGGTTGGGACATTTGCCTACTTGGTGGTCAGGGAGAAGTTCTCCTTCCTTGGTCCAAGTGGATGAGAGGAACTGAGTGCAGCTCTACCCTTGGCGCTCAGGGTACAGAGCATATTCCTAGTGAACAGATTGGAGCATGGAGGAAGAGTCGTTGACTATGACCTATTTCTGATTTCTAGTTCCCCTTCCACTGGAGCTGCTGCTAACCCTTGTGTTTAGTCCTGTCCATTATCTTGACTATCAGGGATCTTTGGATGGACACGGACCTACCAGTTTTGGAGCAGAAAATAAAATGCAATTGTTGGAGGCTTCATCACTTCGATTTCATGTCTATTCAACCTGATTTGAGCCTGTAATCTGGTTTCTTTGCACCCAAGTGTTGGCTCCTGGGCTAAGTCTGTTTGGATTATATTTGGCATAAGGCAGAGACTTGCTGAGAATCAAATTGTGTGAAGCTCTATCAGAGGCACATAACTTTACATGGAAGCTAGGGGGAATATAAAGGTCTTACTGGGTTCAAAGGCCTTGAACCTGTGTTGAAGCGGAGGGGAATTCATTCTTGGGTTGGGCTGGATCCTACGAGAAGTAAATGCTAAGGCAGGATTGGACATGCAGAAACTTACTGGAGAAGATGTTGGTGAGAAAAGGGAAGTGCAAGAGAGCCTTTATTCTCCAAAGTAGAGAAGGAAGTAGGGTCAATATGATGCCTCAAATTATAGTGATGCTATTCAAGACTTTGGGGTAGGCCAAAAGAAGTGGTTGAATCAAAGATGTTCGAGAAGGGTCTCACATCCTGCAGAAATAGATTGTCCTTAGTATGCTTCCCATGGCACATTACCTGGCCTGTCATTCAATGATACTCCCGTCTACGGGTGTCTAAGTAGACCTTTCTCTGTGGTCATTAGAGCTCTTTGGAGAAGCCTATGATTTGGGTGCAGATCTCAGGAACCCCCAAAGATGGTTTTAGAACCTGCTTATGTCTTAGGCAGGGCATGGATTTTCATATTGCTAGTCTAGATTCCACAGGGTGAAGGTAATCAGCTGCTGAAATGGCTTCTGATCTCACTAGCACTCAGCATCGGGGAATTTTACTGACTACCTAAATGCCTGAGCTGTGTTATAGGTTTCAACTCAGCAAGTCTTTTGTAAAACCTGGTCCGGTGGCCTAATATGTGGTTGGGAAACTGATTGGAAAGGCAATGGAATCTTTTTTTTTCCTGAAGGTATTGCAGACTATGTTGCTCCTTTAATGTGGACAGTAAGAGGAAAGAGTACCCTTGGATACTTCAATATGCCCACAAGTTGCTTGGCTCCCTAAGGAGGTGTTTAAGTATCACCCCTGTTGTAGTCTCAGATCAGAAAGCTGAAGGTTAAAATTTGAGTAGGCAAATCAATGCCACGAGGCTAGATATTTCCTGGAATTTCTTGCATACTTTTTTTTTAAAAAACCAGGTGTGCTGTGTTGCTGAGTCTCAAGGATGGCGGGTAATAATGAAAGTTAGACTTGAGATTGTCTAGTGAGAACTCCTCAATGAGCAAGGTGGCATAAAATCAGAAGGCTAATGACTCTACTCTGGGCTTGAATTTTATGGGAAACATTTGTAGATGCTTCAACATTTATTCCCATATTAGCCAACAATACCCCAGACTTTTCTGGAGAGGTCATCTGTTCCTCATCTGCCTCTATTTTTGGTCACACTCAGGCATAGGTCTGACTCCAGCTTATTAAGGTATCCCATTTCCCTACCCACAAACCCATGACTGCAGAGACTCAGGCCTCTCTTCCTCAGTAGAAACTCAAGAGCAGTGTTAGTAATATGAAATGCCATTCATCTGGAGTTGCTGGAGTAGATGTTGCATCACCAACTATTCCTCACCCTTTCCTTCCTCCAACATCCATGCCTTTGGCCCTCAGCTATTACCTGAGCTGAGGGTTGGTGCATACCTGGTAACATGACCAAACCCTTCATCCTAAAATACTCAAACCACTAGTGAAAATATTTAGCAGCCCTAGCTTAAAGAACATGTCTGAATTACAATGGGGCAATGAACTGTAAGGAGATATCCAATCATATAACTTAGATCCCATTTATAGTTTTACCTGCTCCCATCATGTAAAATTACCCCAGCTTCCTCCTGCTGATCAGTTATCAATACAGCAAGGATGCCTCAAAGCAACCCAGTGGATCAGGTGATGGAAAAAGGGACAAATGTTGCTTATTTCTCATGGTTCTAGGGCCCACGTAGTCTTTTTTCGGGGGGTATGGTACCACACATAAATGACTCTGTAGATACTAGATCAAGGGTGGCAGCTCAAACTTTCAGCATATCTACTTGGATGGTTCCACTATACTCCCTGAAAGTCACCTCAATGTTCTATAAGGCAGCTTCTGAACGCTATCATGTACAACAACGAGTAGACCCCAAATCGTAGGGCCCTTTGATACTTCTTTTCCTGTGATATGAATCTACTGGTCAGATGCTTTGCTTTGTGGAACTGACTATCTGGGTGGAACACAGCAGAAGCCCCCAGACAGTGATAGGAGTTGAAGTTCTGCCAGCAGGAAAGAAGTCCTTATTAAGATCAGATATCTAAGTGTGTAAGGTCAAAATCCTGCCTTTTTTGGTATAGAAGGAGCTTAATGTAGTCAAATTACTAAATGGCATTTTGTCTCCTTAAATAGTGCTCCACTGGGTGGGAGGGAGTGGTTGGGTGGGCATGATGGGTCAGCTTGGTCTGTGGTAGATGGACTGGGCATTTAGAGACAACAGTAGCTAGATCGTCTTAGGAAACTGACAGTCCATGTTGTTGTACCCCCATGTAGCCTCTGTCAGCCACTGTGGTCACTGTAGTCATCTGCCTATTGGCTGACGAAGGTTGGCTGTCAAGTGGCAGAATCATTTTTCCAGTTTGGTTGAGTGTAGCTGCTTTGCAGTGGGTCTTTAGATAGATGAACATCTGTGTCACACATGCATGTGCCTTTTCATAGACTTTTTTATTATACTTTAAGTTCTAGGGTACATGTGCACAACATACAGGTTTTTTACATAGGTAAACAGGGTTTGCTGCACTCATCAACTCATCAGTCACATTAGGTATTCCTCCTAATGCTATCCCTCCCCCAGTTCCCTACCCCCTGACAGGCCCTGGTGTGTGATATTCCCCACCCTGTGTCCAAGTGTTCTCATTGTTCAACTTCCACCTATGAGTGAGAACATGTGGTGTTTGGTTTTCTGTCCTTGTGATAGTTTGCTGAGAATGATGGTTTCCAGCTTCATCCATGTCCCTGCAGAGGACATGAACTCATCCTTTTTTATGGATGCATACTATTCCATGGTGTGTATGTGCCACGTTTTCTTAATCTAGTCTATCATTGATGGACATTTGGGTTAGTTCCAAGTCTTTGCTATTGTGAATAGTGCCACAATAAACATGTGTGCATGTGTCCTTATACTAGCATGATTTATAATCCTTTGGGTATATACGCACTAATGGGATGGCTGGGTCAAATGATATTTCTAGTTCTAGATCCTTGAGGATGAGGAATCACCACACTGTCTTCCACAATGGTTAAACTAATTTACACTCCCACCAACAGTGTAAGTGTTCCTATTTCTCCACATCCTCTCCAGCATCTGTTGTTTCCTGACTTTTTAATGATTGCCATACTAACTGGTGTGAGATGGTATCTCATTGTAGTTTTTATTTGCATTTCTCTGACCCGTGATGAGCATTTTTTCATGTGTCTGTTGCTGCATAAATGTCCTCTTTTGAGAAGTATCTGTTCATATCCTTTGCCCACTTTTTGATGGGGTTGTTTTTTTCTTGTAAATTTGAGTTTTGTAGATTCTGGATATTAGCCCTTTGTCAGATGGATAGATTGCAAAACTTTTCTCCCATTCTGTAGGTTGTCATTCACTCCGATGGTAGTTTGTCTTGCTATGCAGAAGCTCTTTAGTTTAATTACATCCCATTTGACTATTTTGGCATTTTTTGCCATTGCTTTTGGTATTTTAGTCATGAAGTTCTAGTCCATGCCTATGTCCTGAATGATATTGCCTAGGTTTTCTTCTAGGCTTTTTGTGGTTTTAGGTCTAACATTTAAGTCTTTAATCTATCTTGAACTAATTTTTGTGTAAAGTATAAGGAAAGGATCCAGTTTCAGCTTTCTACATGTGGCTAGCCAGTTTTCGCAGCACCATTTATTAAATAGGAAATCCTTTCCCCATTTCTCATTTTTGTTAGGTTTGTGAAAGACCAGATGGTTGTAGATATGTTATTTCTGAGGGCTGTGTTCTGTTCCATTGGTCTATATATCTGTTTTGGTACCAGTACCATGCTGTTTTGGTTACTGTAGGCTTGTAGTAAAGTTTGAAGTCAGGTAGCGTGATGTCTCTAGCTTTGTTCTTTTTGCTTAGGATTGTCTTGGCAATGTGGGCTCTTTTTTGGTTCCACATGAACTTTAAAGTAGTTTTTCTGAATTCTGTGAGGAAAGTTATTGGTAGCTTAATGGGGATGGCATTGAATCTATAAATTACCTTGGGCACTATGGCCATTTTCACGATATTGATTCTTCCTATCCAAAAGCATGGAATTTTTTCCATTTGTTTGTGTTCTTTTATTTTGTTGAGCAGTGGGGTGTAGTTCTCCTTGAAGAGATCCTTCACGTCCCTTGTAAGTTAGATTGCTAGGTATTTTATTCTCTTAGTAGCAATTGTGAATGGAAGTTCACTCATGATTTGACTCTGTCTGTTATTGTGTGTATAGGAATGCTTGTGATTTTTGCACATTGATTTTTGTATCCTGAGACTTTGCTGAAGTTGCTTATCAGCTTAAGGAGACTTTGGGCTGAGACGATGGGGTTTTCTAAATATACAATCATGTCATCTGCAAACAGGGACAATTTGATTTCATTTTTTCCTAATCAAATACCTGTTCTTTGTCTGATTGCCCTGGCCAGAACTTCCAACACTATGTTGAATAGGAGTGTTGAGAGAAGGCATCCCTGTCTTGTGACAGTTTTCAAAGGGAATGCTTCCAGTTTTTTCCCATTCAGTATGATATTAGCTGTGGGTTTGTCATAAATAGCTCTTATTATTTTGAGATACAGTCTATCAATATCTAGTTTGAGAGTTTTTGGCATGAAGGGCTGTTGAATTTTGTCAAAGGCCTTTTCTACATCTATTGAGATAATCATGCGGTTTTGGTCATTGGTTCTGTTTGTGATGGATTACATTTATTAATTTGTGTATGTTGAACCAGCCTTGCATCCCAGGGATGAAGCCGACTTGATCGTGGTGGATAAGTTTTTTGATATGCTGCTGGATTGTTTGCCAGCATTTTATTGAAGATTTTCATATCAATGTTCATCGGGATATTTGTCTAAAATTCTTTTTTGGTTGTGTCTCTGCTAGGCTTTGGTATCAGGATGTTGCTGGCCTCATAAAATGAGTTAGGGAGGATTCCCTCTTTTTCTATTGATTGGAATAATTCCAGAAGGAATGGTACCAGCTTCTCTTTGTACCTCTGGTGGAATTCGGCTGTGAATCCATCTGGTCTTGGACTTCTTTTTGGTTGGTAGGCCATTAATTATTGCCTCAATTTCAGAGCCTGTTATTGGTCTATTCAAGGATTCAATTTCTTTCTGGTTTAGTCATGGGAGGGTGTATGTGTCCAGGAATTTATCCATTTTCTTTCTAGATTTTCTAGTTTATTTGTGTATATGTGTTTATAGTATTCTGATGGTAGTTTGTATTTCTGTGGGATCAGTGGTGATATCCCCTTTATCATTTTTTATTGCATCTATTTGATTCTTCTTTTGTCTTGCTAGTGGTCTGTTCTGATCTTTTCAAAAAACCAGCTCCTGGATTCATTGGTATTTTGAAGGGGTTTTTGTGTCTCTATCTCCTTCAGTTCTGCTCTGATCTTAGTTATTTCTTGCCTTCTGCTAGCTTTTGAATGTGTTTACTCTTGCTTCTCTGGTTCTTTTGTGATGTTAGGGTGTCAATTTTAGATCTTTCCTGCTTTCTCTTATGGGCATTTAGTGCTATAAATTTTCCTCCATATACTGCTTTAAATATGTCCCAGAGATTCTGGTACACTGTCTTCGTTCTCATTGGTTCCAAAGAACATCTTTATTTTTGCCTTCATTTCTTTGTTTACCCAGTAGTCTTTCAGGAGCAGGTTGTTCAGTTTCCATGTAGTTGTGTGGTTTTGAGTGAATTTCTTAAACCTAAGTTCTAACTTGATTGCACTGTAGTCTGAGAGACAGTTTATGATTTCTGTTCTTTTACATTTGCTGAGGAGTGCTTTACTTCCAATTATGTGGTCAATTTTAGAGTAAGCACGATGTGGTGCTGAGAAGAATGTATACTCTGTTGATTCAGGGTGGAGAGTTCTGTAGATGTCTATTAGGTCCTCTTGTTGCAGAGCTGAGTTCAATTCCTGGATATCCTTGTTAACCTTCTGTCTCGTTGATCTGTTTAAAGTCTCCCATTATTGTGTGGTAGTCTAAGTATCTTTGGAGGTCTCTAAGGACTTGCTTTATGAATCTGGGTGCCTCCTGTATTGGGTGTATATATTTAGAATAGTTAGATCTTCTTGTTGAATTGATCCCTTTACCATTACATGATGGCCTTCTTTCTTTCTTTTGATCTTTATCAGTTTAATGTCTGTTTTATGCAAGAGAAGAATTGCAACCTCTGCTTTTTTTTATTTTTTATTTTTTTTGCTTTCCATTTCCTTGGTAGATCTTCCTCCATCCCTTTATTTTGAGCCTATGTGTATCTCTGCACATGAGATTGGTCTCCTGGTTACAGCACACTGATAGGTCTTTACCCTTTATTCAATTTGCCAGTCTGTGTCTTTTAATTGGGGTATTTAGCCCATTTACGTCTAAGATTAATATTGTTATGTGTGAATTTGATCCTGTCATTATAATGTCAGCTGGTTATTTTGCCCGTTAGTTGATAAGTTTCTTCCTAGCATCGATAGTCTTTACAATTTGGCATGTTTTTGCAGTGGCTGGTACTGGTTGCTCCTTTCCATGTTTAGTGCTTCCTTCAGGAGCTCTTGTAAGGCAGGCCTGGTGGTGACAAAATCTCTCAGTATTTGCTTGTCTGTAAGTAAATTTATTTCTCCTTCACTTATGAAGCTTAATTTGGCTGGGTATGACATTCTGGGTTGAAAATTCTTTAAGAATGTTGAATATTGGTTCCCACTCTCTTCTGGCTTGTAAGTTTTCTGCCAATAGATCTGCTGTTAGTCTGATGGGCTTCCCTTTGTGGGTAACCCGACCTTTCTCTCTGACTGCCCTTAACATTTTTTTCCTTCATTTCAACTTTGGTGAATCTGACAATTATGTGTCTTGGGGTTGCTCTTCTCAAGGAGTATCTTTGTGGTGTTCTCTGTATTTACTGAATTTGAATGTTGGCCTGCCTTGCTAGGTTGGGGAAGTTCTCCTGGATAATATCCTGAAGTGTTTTCCAACTTGGTTCCATTCTCCCCATCACTTTAAGGTACACCAGTCAGATGTAGATTTGGTCTTTTCACATAGTTCCATGTTTCTTGGAGCTTTGTTTCTTTTTACTGTTTTTTATCTAGCCTTGCCTTCTCACTTTATTTAATTTGATCTTTAATCACTGATATCCTTTCTTCCACTTGATCGAATCAGCTATTGTAGCTTATGCATGAGTCACAAAGTTCTTGTGCCATGGTTTTCAGCTTCATCAAGTCATTTAAGCTCTTCTTTACATTGTTTATTCTAGTTAGCCATTCATCTAATCTTTTTTCAAGGTTTTTAGGTTCCTTTTGATGGGTTTGAACATGCTCCTTTAGCTTGGGAGAAGTTTGTTGTTACTGACCTTCTGAAGCCCATTTCTGTCAACTCGTCAAAGTTATTCTCTGCCTAGCTTTGTTCCATTGCTGGCGAGGAGCTGTGATCCTTTGCAGAAGAGGTGTTCTGATTTTTGAATTTTCAGCTTTTCTGTTCTGGTTTCTCCCCATCTTTGTAGTTTTATCTACTTTTGGTCTTTGATGTTGGTGACCTACAGATGGGGTTTTGGTGTGGATGTCCTTTTTGTTGATGTCGATGATATTCGTTTCTGTTAGTTTTCCTTCTAACAGTCAGGTCCCTCAGCTGCAGGTCTGTTGGAGTTTGCTGCAGGTCCACTCCAGACCTTGTTTGCCTGGGTATCACCAGTGGAGGCTGCACCAACAGCAAGTACTGCAGCCTGATTCTCCCTCTGGAAGCTCCCTCCCAGAGGGGCACCCACCTGTATGAGGTGTCTTGTCTGCCCCTATGGGGTGGTGTCTTCCAGTTAGGCTACATGGGGTCAGGGACCCACTTGAGGCAGTCTGTCGGTTCTCAGAGCTCAAATGCCTTGCTGGGAAAACCACTGCTGTCTTCAGTGTTGTCAGACAGGGATGTTTAAGTCTGCAGAAGTTTCTGCTGTCTTCTGTTCAGCTATGCCCTGCCCACAGAGCTGGAATCTATAAAGGCAGTAGGCCTTGCTAAGCTGCAGTGGGCTTTGACTGGTTCTAACTTCCCAGCCACTTTGTTTACCTACTCAAGCCTTAGCAATGGTGGATGCCCCTCCCCCCACCAGACTGCAGCCTTGCAGGTCAATCTGACTGCAGCACTAGCAGTGAGCAAGGCTCCGTGGGCATGGGACCTGCTGAGCCAGGCACGGGAGAGAATCTCCTTGTCTACCAGTTGCTAAGACTGTTGGAAAAGTTTAGTATTTGGGCAGAAGTGTCCTGTTTTTCCAGGTACAGTCTGTCATGGCTTCCCTTGGCTAGGAAAGGGAAATCCCCTGACCCCTTGCACTTCCCAGGTGAGGTGATGCCACAACCTGCTTTGGCTCACCCTCCATGGGCTGCATCCACTGTCCAACTAGTCCCAGTGAGATGAACTAGGTACTTTAGTTGGAAATGCCAAAATCACCCATTGTCTGCATCAATCATGCTAGGAGCTGTAGACCAGAGCTCTTCCTATTTGGCCATCTTGGAACAGAAGTCATGGACTGTTCTAGGCCACTGACCCACTGGCCAGGCCATTGGTTTTTGCCAGAGATGAGCATATATTCTCTTAGGCCACTCCTTATTCCAGAAAAATAGATTCTTAAAACAGCTAGAGATGTCAATTACTTCCCCTAGATAGGGAGTCAGAGAGGCTTATCAAGGATGCCACAAACATAGTAATACAGCCAAGCTGCTTTGCAACTGGAAATTGTGTCTTAAGCCAACACTTGGGACATAAGTTGGTCTCTTTCCTAATCTCAAAACTGCATTAGTGATGGACAGAGGCTTTAAACTCCTGAAATATCTACACTTGTGGCAGAGGATGTACCCGTCTTTTGTGCCTGGGCCCTTCCGATAAAGGAGTGAGGAAGGTCTGTTATTTAGCAAAGAGCATATTTTTGAAAAAAGTTTGATTTGATAATGACTTTGTTTAAAGAGATTTGATCACTTATGGCAGCAACTGACATATGCAAACCACTTACTAGGACAAGCTGAAAACTGGCTATGGGGTATTCTGGGTCTCAGTCAGTAATACCTAAGGCTTCTGGCCATTGTCACTTTATAAAAGGCCAGGGAGTGAGAAATGGATGATGATGATAGTTTGGGGGAGAGGAGGTGGTGGCAAGGATCTTTTTGTCCAGTAGGTAGATGGTGATTTAAAACTGTTTGACAAAGTGTAATGAAATATTCTCATTGTCTTCAGGATGGGATTGAAATCTGATTTTTAGACCTTAGATTTTCATAGTTTAAGTTGTATGAAAGTTGATCTTCCCAATTGTCTAACAAAAATGTATTCAAAAGCTAAGAAGAACTCTACAGGAGGTATATAGAAACAGCTCCGGGCATGGAGGTTGTGCAACTTTCCTGCCTTTATAGCCTCTTGGAGGTGAGTTGCTAATCTGCATCCAGAATTGGAAATCTATTAATACAACATCCTAGAGCACAGGCAGCCAGTGATTCTGAGTAATGAAGGGCCTGATTCCACTTAGCTATAGGAATTGCCTTTACACTCAAGGGGGAGCTTCCATGAACCATTTCTGGTGCTACAGATTGTGGAATGGAGTATTGATGTTACTTCTCTGGCAAAACTATGTTCTATAATTGACTCTTAAATGGATCAACTGTTACATGTGGGCCAGGCTTAGGAAGAAAGGGTTACAGAGCTTTGGCCTAGTGGAAAGTTGACTGGCACTTGCCAGTCTCTATAAAGCATGGGGAAGTAAAATGCATCTACCCTTTCAGCTCAGTAAAGCACTGCTCTTTACTTATAGCAGTCTATTAGAAGCTCTTCCTTCCTATTACTGACATTGAGGAACTCAACTGATCTCAACTGGTAAAAAATCAGTCTAGAAATGCACATGAAAGCAAGTCCTGCACCTAAAGGCTAGAAGGCACTTTTGTAGGTCTCTTCACTGGCTTATTTCACCAGATAGGTCAAAAAACTTGATCCAGGATATTTGGGCTTTTCTTCCTCTGAAGGAGACACATAGTGACTCTAGGGTGTAGTATCTGAGTCCATAGGACATGGCTATTAACTGATCACTGAGTTCCTTCATGTTTTATGAGATGTGGCTGGTTCTGAGCATCTACCCTTTTTGAATAAAGCGGTCTTGGGAGTGTCTACAGGGATGCACAAACTTGCTTTCACATCTGAATGTACTCCAGTGCTTCTAGTTGAAATTGAAAGCTTTTTAATTGCTGGCTTGTGGCCTCCTACATGCAGATGCCAAAATGGAATTGGATGTTTGAGTTTTGGTAGGAGAAAGTTCTGTGAGGGATATAGGGGAGGAAGCTGGAAAGATCTGGGAATAGACCTACCTATAACGCAGGTCAGGCCCTGTGAGGAAAATTACTGGATAGGAAGTAGCTTAGACTGAGGTGATACTAAGTGCCTTGGCAAGGCTGATGGCAAGTACTAGAGCCCAGATTGCCCATTAGAGGAGTGGTGAGTGTCCTAAATAAGATGGCCTTAGCATCCCAGCTGCACCTGGGCATCAGTTGGAAACAACCACACATGGGATGTATGGCATTCTAATGGCTCCACAGGTGGCTACAGTGCTGCACAGGTACACTTATCTGTACAAGTTGACAGAAGTGACTGTCCCACAGGCTCCTGTTCTTGAGGGGAAACTGAGGAAAGATGGTGGGATGCAATGTGGCTCCCATGGCTGGAGCTGGATCTTGGGTCAGAATTGAAACTCATTCTCTGCCACCTCCTGGTAATTATGCAACAATGCAATAGACATCCTCATCACTTTGATCTCTACAAACTGATTTGAGCCTCGTTCTTATAATCTGGATGATTCTTCCCAGCACCCATGTGTGGGATCCCAGGCTAAGTCTGCTTGATTTGTATTTCAGTATAAGGAAGAGACTTGGTTAGAAATGAACTGAATACAAGACTACCTCCATCAGAGGCAGGTACCTAAACATGGAGTTTTAAGGAAGTATAAGGGCCTTTCTGGGTTCTGGGGTCTTGAGTCAGGGTTGGGGGAAAACTAGTGAGTTGTTGGTCCTACGAGAACCCAATACTGAGGCAGGATTGTACATGTAGGAACTTGAAGGCAGCTATGTTCACCAGTGTACCACCTAAGCTGCAAGAACTTATTTCATGTTCTGTCAGCCAACCCCCTACCTGGAGTTGCCCCAGAAGCAACAGCTGGGGAGTTCACTCATGGGACTTGCCCACCATCCCAAGGTGGGGCCAGGTGGGAATCCAAATGCACTAAATGCCGGGGGGATAAGTCTAAAACACCTACCGGGGAACTTGCTTACAAAATGCAGGGATCCTTGTGGGTAGTGAAAGGGTATCTTGGGCATGTCCCCAATGAGCGGGACAGGTTAGTGTTTTGAGTCTTCAGAATTTGGCTAGGCATGGGGCTAGCCTTTACGTGTTAATCAACATGCTTGATGCAACAGCCTAAACAAGTTCGTTAGTGTCTGAGAATATTCAAGGACCCCACTTTGGTTCAAGCTTGGGAATAACATGCAGCTGGCCAAGGTATTCTGTATCTGTTAGTCTGTCAGTTTTTTTCTGTTGCAATAGATGCCTGTGAGAAAACAGGAGCTTCAGGAGAGCCTTCATTCCACAAAAAGAGGTTCTCTGTAGAAGCCTTATGTGGCAGTGAAGTTACAGAAGAGTTCTGGGTAGACTGGTAAATCTGAATCCAAGTTGATGCAGAAGGGTGAAAAAAGCATTGTAAACTCACACTGATCCTACCCTGGTTTATGTCTTACAGCAGACACTTCTCAGATGCTGTCTCAACATTTGTTTCCATACTGTCAGCCAAATGACCGCTGACTTTGTCTTGGAGATTATTTCATATGCTGCTTATATCCTTGGTCATTCTCAGCCATAGGTTTGGATGACTTGCGCATATTAGGGCATCCCATTTCCCTGCCTATATTCCCATGACTACCATAGATAGTGAAGGGATGGGCATACTATCAAGATGGACTTGCCACTAAAACCCAAGGAACCCAAGGTGATACTGCTGGAATTGACTGACAATGTTTCAAGAAGAGCTTTGAAATAAATACCTGAAGTATAGAGCAAGTCCATCATGAAGGAAGAGTCTGGAACTTGCCATCCAGAGGGTGGTGGTGGGGCTCTGTAGACTGATCATGAATATGATATGGAGGAGACAGAAGATGTAAGTAAATCTGGTTCTTGGTGAAAATGAGCCTGTTGAAGTAGCCTCACCTGGAGCCAGCGCTACATTTATATTGAGCCAATTAATTTCCTTTTTAAGCCAGTGCAGTTGGGTGTTGGTCATCTGTTATCCAAAGAATCCTAACAGTTACAGCCCAAAGAAACACCAAGAATGTGTGTATTAGACTAAGTTGGTTTATGGCTTTCAAAACTAATACTGACCTGCTAGCTAATAAGGGGCATTAGGTAGAACTAAGTAACACTAATGCTTCCCAGGCTAAACTTGAAAATGCAGTGGGAAGAGGTAGAATGTCTCTCAAAGGGAGTTGGAAAAGGGTATGCCTTGACAAATATAACACCTACATTATCACATCCATATGCTTATACAGTAGTGTATTAAAAACATGGATATGTTCTGAGATGTGAAACAATTTCATCATTGTGTGCATGTCATAGAATATAGTTACACAAATCTAGATGGTACAGCCTACTACATACCTAAGCTACATGTGATAGTCTATTGCTCCCAGGATACAAACCTGTACAGCATGTTGCTGTACTGTATACTGTAGGCTATTGTGATCTGTGTCTCTATCTAAACATAGAAAAGGTACAATAAAAAGTATTACAGGCCAGGTACAGTGGCTCATGCCTGTAATCCTAGCACTTTGGGAGGCTGAGGTGGGTGGATCACTTTTTGAGATGAGCCTGACCAACATGGCGAAACCCCATCTCTACTTAAAAAAAACAAAAAAAAAATCAGCTGGGCATAGTGGTGTGCACCTGCATTCCCAGCTACTTGGGAGGCTGAGGGATGAGAATTGTTTAAACCTGGGAGGTGGAGGTTGCAGTGAGCTGAGATCGTGCCACTGCACTCCAACCTGGGTGAAAGAGTGAGACTGTCTCAAAAAAGGTATTTACCATCTTAAGGTAACACCATTCTACATATGTGGTCCATTGTTGGCCAAGATGTCTTGTGGCACATGACTAACTGCTTATAACAAAGCTTACCTGCATAGATACCATTTTTACAGACAAGGTATTGCTTTAAGATGTCGTGAATAACACCAGTTAAGAAAAGCTGTAGCCATTGCCTGTGCACTTCTGTCCAGGATTTAAAGAAGGAATAAGCTCTTTTAAACAAAAGAAACTCTAGGTTATAACAATACTCATACATGGTGAGATCCCACAAAATGAGGGAGCTCAAAGAAGTGGCTTAGAATGCTGGCTTATATATAGCACCCTGAACAAAGAGCAATATGACTTTAGAAAAGTGACAAGACAAAAGAGGAACTTGAGCCACTATGGGTGGCAAATGAAGGAGGGTAAATATAAAAGCTATGTTATGTAGATGGCTATGGTGCCATCTACAGGGTGATAAAGGTCTAAAGCAACCTTTGGTTAGCCTTTGTCCTTCCTGGTGCCAATGACTGAGTTTGAGTACCAGTGACCAGAAAACACACATGTTTTTATTTTTACCTAATGCTTTTTAACTCAAGTTCAGGGGGTAATGTGCAGGTTTGTTGTAAATTCACATAACAGCAGCTTGTTGTACAGATTAGTCACCCAGGTACTGAGCCCAGTACCCATTAGTTTTCCTGATCTTCTCCCTCTTCCCACTCTCCACATTCCAATAGGTCCCCAGTGTGTTTCCATCTGTATCCATGTATAGCTCTCACTTATAAGTGAGAATATGCAGTATTTGGCTTTCTGTTACTGTGTTAATTTGCTCAGGAAAATGGCCTCCAGCTCCATCCATGTTTCTGCAAAGGACATGATTTCACTCTTATGGCTGCATAGTATTACATGCATATATGTACCACATATTCTTAAGTTTGCCATTGGACATTTAGGTTGATTCCATGTCTTCACTATCGTGAATAGTGCTGCAATAAAGATATGCATGTATCTTTATGGTTTATAATCACCTGGGTATATACCCAGTAATGGGATTACTGGGTTGAATGGTAGCTCTGAGGAATCACCAGTTTTCCGCAGTGGTTGAACTAATCTACACTCCAACACTGTGTAAATGTTCCTTTTTCTCTGTAACCTTGCCAGCACCTGTTAATTTTTAACTTAATAGCCATTTTGACTGGTATGAGATGACACCTCATTGTTTTGAGGTTTTGATTTACATTTTTCTAATGATCAGTGATACTGAGCTTTCTTTTTCATATGCTTTTTGGCCACATATATGTCTTCTGGAAAGTGTCCATGTCGTTTGCCCACTCTCTGATGCGGTGGTTTCTTTCCCTGTCAATTTTAAGTTTTGTATAAATGCTGGATATTAGACCTTTGTCAAATGCATAGACAGCAAATATTTTCTCCCATTCTGTAGATTGTCTACTCCAATAGTTCTTCTAGCTGTATGGAAGTTCTTTAGTTTAATTAGATCCCACTTGTCAACTTTTGTTTTTGGTGCAATTGCCTTTGGAGTCTTTGTCATAATCTTTGCTATATCTATGTCCAGGATGGTATTGTCTAGATTGTCTTCCTGGTTTTATAGTTTTGGGTTTTATATTTAAGTCCTTTAATCCATCTTGAGTTTTTTGTATATGGCGTGAGGGGGTCCAGTTTCAAGCTTCTGCATATGGCTTGCCAGTTATCCCAGCACCATTTGAATTACGGAGTCATTTCCCCATTGCTTGTTTTGGTCACCTTTGTCGGATCAGATGGTTGTAGGTGTCTAGCCTTATTTCTGGGCTCTATTCTGTTCCACTGGTCTGTTTTTGTACCTGTACCATACTGTGTTGGTTACTCTAGCCCTGTAGCATAGTTTGAAGTCAGGTAACATGATGCCTCCAGCTTTCTTTTTCGCTTAGGATTGTCTTTGCTATTCAGGCTCTTCTTGGTTCCATATGAATTTTAAAACAGACTTTTTTCTAGTTCTGTGAAAAATGTCAATGGTTGTTTAATGGGAATAGCATTGAATCTATAAATTGCTTTGGGTAGCGTGGCCATTTCAATGATACTAATTCTTCCTCTCTACGAGCATGGAAAGTTTTTCCATTTATCTCCGTTTTGGAAAAGTGTTTTGTAGTTCTTGTTGTGTTCCTAGATATTTTATCCTTGCGATTGTAAATGGGATTGAATTCCTGACTGGGCTCTTGGTTTGACTGTTGATGTATAGGAATGCTAATAACATTCATGGTTTTTTTTTGTTTTTTGTTTTTTTTTGAGTCTTGAGACTTCACTGAAGTTTATCAGCTGAAGGAGCTTTTGAGCTGAGACTGAGATTTTATAGGTATAGGGTCCTGCCATCTGCAAACAGGGGTAGTTTGACTTCTTTTTATTTGGATGGTCTTTCTTTCTCTTGCCTGATTGCTCTGCCCAGGACTCTCAATGCTATGTGGAATAGTGGTAGGGCATCCATGTCCTGTGCTGGGAAAACACAGGTTTTCCTGAGGCCCCAGAAACATGCTTACCCAGGAAAAATGTGTGTGAAGGGCACTCCTGAAATACTGAATTAGCCATATTCAGAGTCTAAACGCTAAATTAGCCATGTTCGGTCTATTGCAGTCAATTGCAGTAGAGGGAGGGGAAAGACACTTTGGCAAGTCTGTTCTGCTTGTTTTTCAAATGAGGGGCAGAGAGCTTTGCCTATATCTGCTTAATTGTCTTCAGCAGAAAATAATTCTTACACTAAAGTGGCATGTTCTGGGGTGGCATATTGACCATCTACAGTGTGTTCAAACTAGGTTGGTTGTTCTTCCCCATTACCATAGTCTCACTTTGTTATTCCTGTAAGTATATTTAGGGAATAATGTTACCCTCTAAGTGTGGGGATGGGAAAGTGCAGACTGGTAAAAGAAACACTCTTGGTGAAGCGTTGGGCACCCAGGTCTGACATGCATAGATCTACTGGTAAGCCTCACCATTTACAGAGAAGCCTGCCATGGACCCCACATTGCCTGATGTCAGCGACTTGCCACAGAAAGGTTTCAACAGAAGTACACTGGAACACGAATTCACAGCTGTGGGTGAAATGGCTCTTGCAGCACTTCCTGCCCATGAAGCCAACATAGCCTTCTGAGGGGAAGTTACCATCTTAATCCTTCTCATCTTGATCCTATTCTGAAGCCTTGTCCTCTTGGTCACTGTCAATCAAATGACTGAAATTTCACCTCCTGTGAGATTTCAGGAACATTCTTGGCACCTCTACTATGTTTCACACACGTGTTTGTTTGGGGTAAGCATGTTTCTAGAGCCCCAAACTTGTTTTCTGGCTATTGGTACTCAAATGTTAGCATTAGTTCTATGAAACGTCACAACACATTCTATTAATCCACCTCATTAATCAGAGACAAAATGGTTAGCAAGGGAAGGATTTATATTTTAGAACTAGGTTTTGTGCAAGCTTTGACCTGTTCATTAGTTTTAGGATGACAAACTACTTTTAATAGACTTCCTGAAATTGACATCTACCATTGAAGAAACACTTGGTTTCATTTTACTAAGCTACTCCCTAATAGAAATGTGAGAATCATTTTCCTCACTGAATTCCTCATCAAGTACTACTATAACTTGAGTCTATTTGCAGGAACATGCAGGGGAAGGCAAAGCAAGAGTTGGTGGCAGAGTTACCTGAGTCCTAGTCAGTTCAGACCTAGTGAGCCTCCATTCAAAACAAATGTGAATTCTGGTGCTGCTGGTCAGTCTGGGTTCCTCTGGCCACTTAAGTTTTGGATGGTTGGTGATAAGCCACCTCTTGAGGCATTGATTAGAGCTGTAAGTAGATAGATAGCTATGCTCAGGAAAGCCAAAAGTAGAAAGGTTTTGCTTAGAGTAGAAAATGAAAAGACCAGAGCAGAAGAATGCAAAATAATTGACCCAGAGCAAATGGCAGGAGGTAATCTGGCAAACTCTAAAATTAGGATTGGAAAAATGAGGACTAACTTCAAAAGAGAAGATCCGTATGTGCTAGACAATAATATCAAATGGAATAAAGTTAATATCCATAGTGTTAAGATAATAGAGAAATGGGCCAAATTATCTGACATAATGATAGTCAACTTCCTCCAAATGAAGTAGCCTTGGAAGTGTCTTCAGGGATATACATGCTTGCTTTCACATCTGAATTCTAGTACTTCCGTTTTAGTCAAAACTAAACTTTTCTACTGCTGGCTTGTGCCCTCTTACATGCAGATGCCAAGATGGAATTAGGTGTACAAGAGTAATGGGAATGGGAAGAAAGTCTTGTGAGGGAAATAGAGGAGGGAGTTAGAGGAATTTGGGAGAAGATTAGACCACAAAGCAGGTTTGACCTTGTGAAGGAAAGATGTGTTGGGTAGGAAGTGGCTTAGACTGAGGTGCCATAGTGTTTTGGCAAGATTTGATGGGTGATCTGGGCTCTGGTACTTGTCATCTAGAGTTCCAAGTGCCTTAAATGGGCCTGCCTTAGTATCCCAACACAAGCATCAGTTGGAAAGAGCCAAGGGAAATGTGTTCTAATGACCAGCACAGTTTACTCCTGTGCGTCAGGTCTTCTCTACAGAGGTTCACAGAGCAGTGACTCCTTGTTTACAGGAGGAAACTTGGAAGATGATAGTTGGATGAGATACAACTCCTGCTATCCCAACAACTGATACTCATCTTCTTCCTCCTACACTAGCCACTCTAAATTCCCCTTGCCCTAAGCTGCCATCTCAGGTGGTTAATGCTTACCTACTGGTATGAAACAAACATTAATGTTAATGGGTCTGAATCCCTAGTGATCATGTGCTTTTCAGTTTTGAATGTGAGCTACAATGGGGCAAAGAAGTATGATGACACAAGTCAAACCTGAACTCAACTTATATTAACTTCTCCCTGTGTGTAGAACAACCCAAACCTCTTCCTGCTGACTGGTTTCTTTTCCCTGCAACATGCATGATGCACAAGGCAATGTGGTATCTCATTTGGAGTGATGGAAAATGGCACCACTTGGGCTCCTTCCTCATTTTTAGCACCTATGTAGTTTTCCTACTTGGGATAGAGTATAGAGTATCACATAGATGTTTCTATAATGTAATTGCTACATCATGAAGGAGAGCACCAAATTTTCAGTAGATTAACTGAGTGTTTCCATGCTGTGTGAAGCTGTCTGAACATTGAAGCTACCTGCTTCTGAAGGATGTAGTGACACCAGTTTGTCCCATGATTGAGGTCCACTGTACCTTATATGTGACCTCAGTCTATTGGTGAGATGTCTTGCTGGGTATAATTCCTTGTCTGTAGAGGGAACATTTTAAACAGTGGTGGTAGTGAAGGGTCTTCAAGCAAGAAAGACAAACCCATGGCAAGATAGCTATCTATTCCTATGAGTCTGTATTGTAGGCTTTTCTAGAAGGGAAGGGGGTTCAATGTAGTTAACCTGCTACCAAGTAGTATGTTGGTGTCAGAGTGCCATATTTGGATCCAATAATTTATCTCCATCAGGCTGGACATTCAGAGGCAGCAATAGCTAGATCATCCCTTGAAACTGGCATTCCATGCTGTTGGGTACCTGTGTAGTCTTCATCTCTGCCACTGTGGCCACGGTACTCATTCTCCCATTGCCTGATACAAGTGGGCTGCTGAAAACTGGCACAGTCATTGGGTCTTGTTCACCCAGTCTTCTGTGATTGATGCTTTTGTAGTGGGGCTTAACATGGAACATAAAATCTGTTTTCTACAGGCATGTGCCTTTTTCATAAATGTTCTTGTCTCAAAATTCCTAGTCCCCTTCCATCTAGTCTACTGATCACATGGCCAGGACATTGGCCTCTGCAGAGATTAGGATATATTCTCATCTCAGACCATGTGTCAATCACCTTAAAAAGATTCATGGTATAATAGGTTACATTTTCAAGTCTCCAAAGGTGTAGCCTAGAGGCATGTTTTCCTTGGTGCTATAACCAGAGAGCATAGTCAGGATGCTTTAGAATTGGAAATAGTGTCCTCAGCATTTGGAACAGAAGTTTGTTTCCTTATCCCAAAACAGTATTAAGTTTACTGACAGAGGCTTATAAACGCCTGAACAAAAGTTTGTGATTTAAGAATTTACTTGTCTTTGGCACTTTTGATAGAGATGAAGATCTTTCACTAATAAAGTCTTTAAAGTACAATAGGATTCTCATTTACTAGCCAAACTTGAAAGCAGGCTGGACCTGGGGTATCCATAGTACTAGTCAGTAATACCTAGGCCTGATGACAAAACCATGAGCCAAAAGTTAAAATGAAGGAATAGGTGTCAGTTTTGGGCTGAGGTTAGTGGCAGAAATGGATCTCTTGCTCACGAGGTGTTCTCTGACTTCAAGCCCTTTCTTTTGGACAAAGTGAAACTTGCTCTCATTACTTTTAGGATAGAGTTGAAATCCACAATGACTTTAGACCTGTGATACTGTTGGTTTTTGTAAGGCTCTGAGTGAGCATGAGTGCCTGTTTTGCCAGTTTCCTAAGAAGGTAGAGTTAGTTCCCAGGCTAAAAGGAGCTCTACAAGAAGTGTGTGTAAACACAGTTGGGCTTGGGTGTACAGAAGTCCTGCCTTCTAGCCCCCTGTCTGAGTGTGCCAACTTGTATCCAGAGTCACTTCTATTCATAAGATTCCTAGAGGACAGGAAAGTCTGAGTGGTGGGGCCTGGCCCACCCACTATGGCAGTCACCTGAATGTCACAGGGGAGTGGCCAGTGAGCACATGTGATGTTCCTGGTTCGGGAATAGTGTATCATTGTTACTTCTGTGGCACAGCTCTACATTCTACAAGCTTAAGACCCATCTACATCTTTTCAGGTCTCAAAGAAGATGCAGTAGGACTTGATCATTTTGTAAATCACTTTCCTCCAAGAACTCCACTGGCCTGGAGATGAATATCCGACTCTTCATTTCCCACTACCAGTTGAGCAGCTGAGTGTGGATCCTCCCTGGCATCACACTGCATGTATAAAGCCAGTTCTTGGACTCTAGGCTTTTGAGCCCATAGTGGATGGTGCTTTCTAATTTCAGGAGGTAAAACCAACTCTGGTGCTTTTTAGATAGATGTGTTGGACTGGATAAATAAGCCATGTGGGAAGTGCTCTTGGTGAGGAGCCACACACTAGGCAAGATGCCATACTAGAGGTAAGATCACTGGAATCTAGTGCCATAACAAGTGGGAGAGTTGGGGTGTAGTTACAGAAATGAGAGGAATTCATAACCATGACAGTTCAGGGTTGCCAGCATAGGGCAGAACATGTCACTTGGGAGTTGAGGAAGATTTCTATGTTCTGGCATTCCAGGCACAGAGGATTTGCATTCAAGGACCTTTTGCATATGCTGCAGATGTAGCTGCTTAGAAACAGGTTGAAGTGGAATTTGGCATGAAGTAGGTATATAGAAATCAAATCCTATCTAAGGATGGGAAAGTAAGCAGGATTGAATGACAGGAACACTTAACTGTAGTGTGGACCCAGAAATTCCTTGGCCAGTATTGTCAAGTGTGTGGCCCATCACAGTTGTTTCATGGTGGCCTGGGATCACTGGCCTTCACTGATCTGCTGTGCTCAATAATTGGATGAAGGATGCTAGGGGAAGGGCAGGCCCTTGAAGCTGAGGCAAATCCTGTAGGAGGTGATGGTTGGAGGCTGCTGGCTGTGCTCCCAGCACCTGGGACAACAAGTCCTTATTGAAGAGGGATCTGGAAATATATCCCCATGGCCTCCAAATCCAGTGGAATTGTCTACCCTTTCTTGGCTCTGGTTTTTGTTCACACATATGGATAGGCCCAGCACAGATTTCTTGCTGAGGTCCTACCTTTCCTGCTGCGTTCCAAATGAAATCTGAGCTTCAAGTACTAGATGAGATGGAAGCCAAGACTATGACTAGACTTTGTTAGGAGACCCCTGTAGTCAACTTTGATTCTTTTTAACTAGGGTTAGTGTAGGAGGTTTGTGTTTTGCAGAGTCTAAACTTTCCAAACCATCATATAGCATATATGGTAAGAGATGGGTGCAGGTGGTGGTTATGATGCTTAATGTCACTTGCATTGTTAGCATGCCATACTACCTTGGTCAACTTTGCAATTTCCTTGTCCCAGATGGTTTGGACTGCAGGGAGGACTTTCTTTGCCTTGGTCATGCGTAGGTTCAGGATTTAGGACCTTTTAAAGCTACCCTTTATCTTGACCCTCTGTATTCTGCCACTTCAATGGAAATGTATCCAAGGAGGCACAATCCAGCCAGAACTTTGTCACTGGCTGGAGCAGACCAATTCTAGGCTCCTTGTCCCAGGCTTCTCAGGTTGAAGATGTCTAGGCAAAGAGAATCGTGTACCAGTTCTCTTGCAGAAATAAATAGAATAGAAAATATTCAGGACAAAGCAGTGTACTCTAACCCTTTGCTCACCTCATGACAATGTGAATGTCTTCCACTTAGACCCTGAGCCATCAGCAGATGAGAAAAGCAGAAAAAGCCTGAAAGGTCTCTTACTGCCTGGAATTGGTGCTTGTACAAGCATGCAGGCCAGATGGGCAATATGGGCTGTATAGATACTAGAGTTGATCCTGAGGCAAGGCAACTCCTATGTGAAGCCTATGATTCCTCGAGTAGCAGCCTTCCAAACAGAACAACCCTTCAGCTTGTCACTGTAAGGGACTGGAATTCTAGGAAGCTGCATATTAACACAGTGTTAAAAACAACTGCTGGTCTGTATCCTGACACATGTAAGACCCCTGTCTCAAGCTGGACCTCCATTGCACCCTGACCTTCTCAGTGATGAATACAATGTCCTCAATAGCAGAGGTCCCTGAGGTCTCCAAAGATGTGGCACAGGGAGTAACTGAGCCACAAGGCAAAGTGCAAGATATTAGTGACAGAACCCAGGGCACAGAAGGCAAAGTCTGTGCAGGGTGGGAAGCCTATGACATGGCCCCCATTAATATTTGCTTCTGGTATCCTTCCTATGGTAAGAGCCTTCACTTGAATGTGGATGTAGTGACTTGTTGCTTGACAGATAATGGAAGAAGGATGGCATGTCATCTGTTACCAGTCTATAAAGACTGTGGCTTGTTTCAGGAGTTCTTATTCTTTATTGGTCTTTGAATGTTTCCTAGGAGAAACAAGCTATGTTAACCAACCCTTGGGGTGGCCCACTTACTATGACCAAAACAAGAAACCTGTTTGACAGGCTGTGAGGAGGTGAAGCTTACCACCAACTTTGAGCTGAGAAGTAGACACTGTGAGGTGTGGGAACTGCCAGGAGTCCACCTTGCAGCGAATCCCCTTGCTAGTTGGGCCTTGAAATGAGAGTACATCCCCAGCTCAGATTGACTGTCTCATGTGACATTCACATAGGTGCCTCTAGCTTCTTTCTGTCAGTTCCTAAACTGGGGCAGTGGTCAAAGACAAATGTTTGCTATGCCATGTTGCTAATTCTTCAGGTAAGTTCAATCTATAAGTAAGAACATTCAAAAACTTAAATGGTGAATTGTAGAACAGAAATCATGCTGCTAGTAGATTCAGTCTGATCTTCAGACATGTTTTGTTCAATGGGTCAAAAATGAATCAAAGTAAATCCATGTTCTTATTCTTCCACCATAATTAACCCTGTTGACCACATGAATGCTCTAGTTCCTCAGTAAACAAGACTACTAAAAGGGTAGCTGGCATCTTTCTCCACTGTCCTTTTACATGCAATTACCTGACTCTCACTTTAGCCTGTCAACAGGTTAAAGGTGTTTGGATCAAAATATAGTGGGGCCCTGAATCACCTAAGAACTATAGGTGCTATCTTCTGAAAATGGATAAAGGGGGGGATAGGAGTGGGTGTAGTGCTTGAGATCCTACCAGGATAGGGATGAGTTAGCAGGGACAGGGATGCCATGCCCTTGAGGATCCACTGTCTGAGATAGCCCCTCTTAGTACTACCCTGGAGACAGTCTTCCTGAGACCTGGATTCGCCCCTCAGTACAGGGAACTTAGCTACTCACAGCCTGGGTGCAGTGCTGTCACATAGAAGTCATGTGATACACATATTCACCAGGCTAATAGCCACACTTTACTAAGAACCAGGTGATACTACTCTTAAACTCTTGGGCTGTGTTAGATGTATATTTGTCTTAACTATTCCCACTTATGAGTTATAGCTCGAATCCTAACTTTTAGAATCTTGTGGTCCAGAAGTAATTCCTCTCCTACTGGTAAGGGACCTGACCTGTCCTGTAGGCTTGCTGGGCGTCAGAGGACAAACTATCCATGCTGTTCTCAATACTTTCAGCTCCTAGGGAAACTGGTAAATGTTTGACAAGGAAAAATGATCTAAGTGCAGGAGTTGCAGTGGTTTAGGTTTTTGGCTCCTATAAGATACAGTAACTTCAGACTGGCAGGGAGTGGACAGTTGTGGATTCTTGCACTACCTGTTGGGAACAAGTCTCCAGGGTGTTACAGGGGTGGGGCAGGGGGAGGATGAGCTGTATCAGCAGCTGGTGTCAGAATAGGGACCCCAGCTGGAACTGCTGGGGCAGCTGTTGCAGCTGTGGGGCCACTCAATCCCCAGAATAGGAGGGACCTGGGGAGGGCAGGTTGGGCTGTCCATCTCTTAGGGGAAGATGGAAGCTGGGCAGCCTGCAGAGGATGAGGGTTGTTGATGCTTGGCATGAAGTGCTCATCTACTGCAGTCAGGGTCCGTGCAGAACATATCCAAGGAAGTCTTCCTCATTCTTCCTAGATGTAGAATTCTTTAGAACAATTGGCTTTGGCATTGAATGTAGGTCTGGAGTTCCAATGTAGAGCTCAAAGCCCATGATAGTGTCCTAGAGTAGAACTGATCCTATAAGCCATGCACCTCCTTCCCTCTCTCCATGGCAGGTGTGAGCTATGGATATGAGGGGACTGCATTGGGAACCTCTGGAAGCTGAGGTTCCTATTACTCTGAATCCCTTTTGACTGTGACATTGTACTTGGGCTTTGGCTGCTTCAGAGCTCATGCCAGCAAGAAGGCTTTTTCCCCCTCTATTATAAGGCAGCTGGACCTGTAGCATCAGGTCAGGATGGCCTCCTCCCAGGGGAGCAGGAGGAGGCTGTGCTTAAGTCCTAGCCACTGACTGTTCCCAGGTGCTCTCTGCCCATGCTCTTGGGCAGCTCAACCCCTGTGACTTTGCAGGGTACAGTATCAGGGGAACCAGCCTCCAATATTTCAATGTAGGTTCTTTCTATTTTCCCCAAGTGTTGGCCAGTCTGAGAAATAAAGAGTACGAAGAGGAATTTTATAGCTAGGCCACCAGGGGTGACATCCACGTATTGGTAGGTCTGTGATGACCATCTGAGTTGCAAAACCAGCAAATTTTTATTAGGGATATCAAAAGGGGGAGGGGGTGTATGGACAGGGAGTAGGTCACAAAGATCACATGCTTCAAAGTGCAAAAGGAAGAGCAAAGATCACATGCTTCTGTGGAAACAGGACCAGGGCAAAATCAAACTCCTGACAAGGGTGTATGTTCAGCGGTGCACATATTGTCTTGATAAACATCTTAACAGAAAACAGCGTTTGAGAGCAGAGAACAGGTCTGACCTCAAATTTACCAGGGCTGGGGTTTCCCAATCCTAGTAAGCCTGAGGGTATTGCAGGAAACCAGGGCATATCTCAGTCCTTATCTCAACTGCATAGGACATACACTCCCAGAGCGGCTGTTTCTAGACCTCCACCCAGGAATGCAATTCTTTTCCTAGGGTCTTAATATAATATTCCCTGCTAGGAAAAGAATTTAGCAATCTCTCCTACTTGCATGTCCTTTCATAGGCTCTCTGCAAGAGAAAAATATGGCTCTTTTTGCCCAAACCTGCAGGCAGTCAGACCTTATAGTTGTCTTCCCTTGTTCCCTAAAATTGGTATTCTGTTTGTTTTCAAGGGGCACTGACTTCATATTGTTCAAACACATGTTTTTACAATCAACTTGTACAGTTAACACAATCATCACAGGGCCCTGAGGTGAGGTACATCCTCAGCTTACGAAGATAACAGGATTAAGAGATTAAAGTAAGACAGGCATAAGAAATTATAAGAGTATAATTAGGGAAGTGACAAATGTCCATTAAGTCTTCACAATTTATGTTCCTCAGCCGTGGCTCCAGCCAGTCCCTCTGTTTGGGGTCCCTGACTTCCTGCAGCATCTCTCTCTTTTTATATAAATATGCCGTGGTGACAGAGGCATGTTCATTTTCTCGATTTTGACGCAGGATTCTTTAACTGGTCTGGCACACTAAAAACAAGCCCATTAAACAGAGAAACATGATTCCAAAATTTACTACAGTGGAGCCCCCAACAGACTTAATCCAAGTCATGGGGTTTAGTACAGAAAGACTTTCTGCCACCTGATCTAATGCCTGAGCTCCAGGCACAATGGATAAATGAGATTGAGAGGATTCAAAATTTTGTTTCTTTAATTTAGTTATGTCCAAGGATAAATTATCTTTACTTAGGTATCCTTTGACCATTTTCCATGAATGATCAGTCTTGTTGTAGGAATACGGAGTGATACAGAAATCTGAAGTGTTCCAATCACACTGCATTTGCATGCGATGCTTGAGACTCACTACCTGATATCCAAGCCAAATAACAAACTGTCTTAAATCATTAACTTGATTAACCAATTTTTGATCAATGCTTTGTTGAGAATTCCACATTTGGGTGGAATTGGCTTGCCAATCATTAACAAAATGAGCCATTTGAATAGATTGGTGTAACACCATTCCAGCAGTGGTGGCCAATGCAGTGACTGTAATTAGACCTATTATCACAGCAATTAATGTGAAAACAAATCTCTTAGATCTTAGAACTCGTTGTAACATTCATTAATTAAACATACTGAGGGGGAAGATTCCCAAGGTCTGGGCAAAGTTACCGATATCCAGATTCCTTCTCAAGCTTGAACCAACATTATACTTTTCCTGGAGTCAAAATGGGAGATAATACAAGTATATAAATGACAATGCATTGGACAGTTTGATTGTTCATCAAAATGTTGATATTTCCCACTAACAGCATGTAAGGAGACTTAACTCTGGGAATAGTCAGGTTGGAGGTAAACAAAGCAGAAAGTTTGAATCTATGTTGATACTGAGGGAGGGGAATGGTGGTGACCACGCCCAATGTTCTCTGCTGTAAAGAAGCAATCCGAGGTGCTTGGGGATGCCGAAGAGGTAGAGGGACATACCTGGGTCAAGAAGAATTATAATGCCAATTGGAGTCCCATAAAGGGGGATAGGCATCAAAAAGAGGAAAAGGGTTTAAAGGGGATTTATCATGGGGTTCAGAATCATGGATGTGAGGGGCGGTAGTGGGGACAAGAGACAGAAAAGTTTCCCCTTCCCATACTCAGTCCAGACATGGCAATAGCCAATTTCCAAAGTTGTGGGTTTTCTGGGCTCAGAATGGGGAATATATCATACAAGGCCTTAGGAGGTAATGCCCTTTTCTTCCCATTTTAAGGGGAAGAATGAGCTGAACCTCCTATGCAAAGTAGAATGATCCTAGTCTTCCTAGTAAGAAAGAAAATAAGTAGCCTCCAGGCATTTCCTTCCACCAGAGGAGTAATTGTTTTTTAAATAGCCCTTTGGTGCCCAGTCTATTACTAAACCATGAGTCATTTTTTAATATTGCTGCATTTGAGTTAACACTATCTTTCCAAATTAGTTTTAGATGGGCCCTCAAAAGTTTTAGGACATGGTTTTCCTGCAGGTTTATATTGAAAGTATGGGGTATTTCCTGTTACTTCCCCTTTCATTTGTCTTAAAGGAGAAAGGCAGAGGCCAGAGACCAAATGTCCCTGTTGTCCTGTAGCTAATCTCTCCAGAAGATAAGCAGCCCAGACTTGAGTTTCTAGATGGATACAACCAGCTGCATGTCCAAGGCACAGAGGAGGGCATTTATAACTCATAGTAACATTAAACGCAGCGCCACCTTCTCCTGGTTGAGTGGGGCAATGGTCATCTGTAGCTCCAGGCATCCACACACTATCATTAGCATAGATTTCTGCAGGAGCATCCATCCAGGTGAGAGGTTGAATAAGTGGAGGAAAAGGCACATAAGCCCAATAAGAATTATTTTGTGTAGCAGGTAAGTCAATGTGAGGGGAAGCTGGTAAGACAAAGTACAAGGAGGAAAATTATTAAATACAACGTATTGTAAGTGAGATCCAGTGCTGAAGGAGGAAGAGAAGCACAGGGATTTTATTTTCAGGCTAATAGAAATGGTAAGATTTTTAGGTTTGTAAAGAGAAAAAGGTAATTAGAAGTGGGATTAGAGGAGTCTCTGTTGCCATAAAAGAGGATTGAACCAGACCCATTTTGATTTGGTGTGCCAGTTTCTGAGGAGTCGGCACAGATCTCACCATGTATGAGGGTGGTCTCTGATACAGATGTCTTTTCCCTGTGGCTTTCATTCACACAGTTTAAGTCTCCTAGTGGGCATCCAAACAGGGGATTGATGATCTCCTGGTGAAACACAAGCATATCCTTTCCCCCATGTTATAATTGTTCCAGGTTCCCAGGTATTTGGGAGATTTTTCCATAACACTGGCTTGCTTTCATTTAGGGAGAATTTTTTGCCTGTAGAATGGCATTCAGCTACAGTCAGAGTATTGTCTTTAGGAACATTTAGAAAATTTAAATAATGCTAAATGTAATTGGGAGTGGGGGGGTGGTTAAACTATGTTTCTGTTCAGACTGTTTGGACAATTGAGTTCTTAAGGTGTGATTGGCCCATTACACAACAGCCTGTCCCTGAGGATTGTAAAGGATTCTGGTAATATGGGAAATTCCTCATTGGTGCATAAATAAAAGCCTTACTAACATATCCAGGGGTGTTGTCTAACTTTATTTGATATGGAAGCCCCATAACTGCAAAGCAGGAATATAGATGTCTTTTAACATGGGCCGTGCCTTCCCCTGTTTGGCAAGCAGCCCAGATAAAACCTGAGAAGGCATCTACAGAGACATGTACATATGAAAGTTTGCCAAAGGAGCTAACATGAGTCACATCCATTTGCCATAAATAACTAGGAGTTAGGCCTCTGGGATTAACACCAGGTTCTTGATTTGGAAGTACAAAAACTTGGCGCTGAGGGCAGTGGTGGACAATAAGCTTAGCTTCCTTCCAAGTGAGAGCAAATTTCTTTTAATCGAGCAGCACTGACATGAGTGAGATTATGGAACCTCCTGAGCTTCTTGGGTTGCAAAAGAGACCAAACATGGTTACCAGCAGACATGGGTCCTGGTAAAGTAGTATGAGATCTAATATGCGTAATATAGAAAGAGTGTCTACATTGGCAAACTGCCTATTGTAACCTTGAAAAAAAGAAGCGAATTCAGAATTATCAATATGTTTGATAGTAGCAGTTTCTATATTTCTAGTGGCATGTACAACATAAGCAGAATCAGAGACAATATTTAAAGATTTGGGGAAATCCTGTAAGGCAGTAATTACAGCGATTAACTCTGCCTTTTGAGCAGAGGTGTAAGGGGTAGAAATAAGCTTGTCTGTAGGATCCACATAAGCAGCATTTCCATTACTGGAGCCATCAATGAACACTGTAATGGCCTCAGGAATGGGCTGATCTTTGGTCAATCAAGGGGCCGCCCAAGAAGTCATTTCTATAAAATTAAACAATTTGTTTTTTGGATAATGATTGTCAATAATACTGAAATCAGCCAAGTGAATTTGCCACAGTACAGAATGTTGAAAAGCGGATTGAACTTCGAGCCAATTTAAAGGAACTACAATTAAATTCAGATCAAATCTGGAAATTTTAAGTATTCTACACTGTGCTTGTCCAATTAGGGTAGCCATTTGGTCCAGATAAACAAAGTTTTTGACACAGAATGAGAAAGAAAACACCACTAAGTCATTATGTTGAACTATTAGCCCAGTAGGAGAGTGCAATGAAGCGAAAACCAGAAGTTGAAAAGGCTGAGATGGCTATACTCTAAATAACTGGGCAGTCTGGATTCTTTCTTCCATTAATTCCAGTTCCATTAAAGCCTCAGGGGTCAAAGTCCTGGGACTGAGGAGACTGGAATATCCCCGCAGCTTAGAAAACAAGTTAGACAGCACATATGTTGGAATGCCTAAAGTAGGTCTTAAATAATGTTACCCAAAAGTTTTTGGAAATCATTTAAGGTTTACAAAGAATATCTCCTAATCTGAACCTTTTTGAGGTTGAATACATTCTTTATTAACCACCGTTCCTAAATATTGAACAGGAGCGGTCTGTTGAGTTTTATCCTGAGCGATGTATAATCCAGCTTCTAACACGGTGGTTCAAAAATTGATAAGTCAATTAATTCCTTATCAGTGGGGGCAGCAATTAAAATATCATCAACAAAATGAAGAATACAGGCCTGGGGAAATTGGGCTCGAACTGGTGAAAGCACCTGTCCAACATAAAGCTGGCAGATGGTAGGGCTATTCAGCATTCCTGAGGAAGTACTTTCCATTGACAATGAGCTGCAGGCTCCTGATTGATAGATGGTACAGTAAAAGCAAATTTTTCACAATCTGATTTATGTAAAGCAATATGAAAAAAACAATGTTTAAGATCAATAACTAAGAGAGGCCAATTCTTAGATATTAAAGTAGGGGCAGGCATGCCAGGTTGGACGGCTCCTATAGGTTTAATTATAGCATTAATGGCCCTTAAATCAGTTACCATCCGCCACTTGTCTGATTTCTTTTTTACTAGAAACAAGGAGAATTCCAAGGAGAAAGAGAAGATTCCACATTTCCAAGTTGTAACTGTTCAGAAACCAATTGAGTTAAAGCCTCCAGTTTTTCTTGAGAGAGCAGCCACTGCTCAAACAGGTGTTTCCGATTTCCATTGTAGAGGAACAGGATTAGGAGGTGTGGCAGCGGCCACCATTAAAAAGGATAACATAAATCAGCCCTGTCTTTTACAGTAACTGGGAGAGGTTTGGTAATCCATTATGTTTTGGACTGAGACCGAGTCCGGGAACAAACCCCATGTTTTCCATTATATGTTGACTGGGAGCACTATAAGAGTTATGTGGAATATTAACTTCAGCCCCCCATTGTGCCAGCAAATCTCTACCCCAAAGATTAATGGGGATTGGCATGATATAAGGCTGAATTGTACCCTTTTGACCATCAGGGCCAGAGCAAGGCAAGATAAATGTGCTCTGGTGAACTTCATCGGTTTTTCCAACACCTACTAGTCCCATTTTAGCAGGATGTTTAAGCCAGGAGGAAAGCCATAAATTAGAGGAAATAATAGAAACATCAGCCCCAATATCTACTAGGCCCTCGAACTTTTTTCCTTGAATGTGTATGGTGCAGGTGGGCTGTTGTTTAGAAATTACATTAATCCAATAAGTGGCTTTTTCACCACCAGAGCCCATCCCAGGGTCCCATGTCTTACCTCCTTTGTTTCAAACAATATTGGATAGTAAAAGTAATTGAGCAATTGACTCACCAGCTGGAATGGAAACAGGAACCTTGGCAGACACGATGAGTTGAATCTCATCAGAGGAATCAGAATTAATGAGACAGGAAGGAATGGTGATTCCTTTAGCAGAGGTGGATGTCCTACCTAGAACCAGGCCCACTGAACCTTGAGGTAAAGGGCCAGTGACCCCCGTGGGGACAACTAAAGGCAAAGAATTAAGTAGTAAATTTAGAGGAATGGTACTACAGAGATTGATCACCCTGCCCCCTACTGTGGAGGTGGGCAAGCATTGTACTGAGACAGAAGAGGCTGGGATCCATCTGGGTTGGCTGTAAATAAATTTGTGTGGGGACTGCATTGGTACTGCTTGAAGTGGAAACGCACATTGGTCTGAGTCTGAGGTGTCCCATTTAATATTGGGGCCTGGGACTGGCCCTACTTCTGGTTTCCCTGGTTCTGTGGCAAGGGATTTCCATCTATATCACACTTAGAGTGACAAGTACTTGCCCAATGTTTACCTTTGAGACAATGTGGGAAAATAGTAGCCGCAGTTGGCCATGTTTGTTGAGCTGGCTTAGCTACTTTTAAGTTTTTAATAGTGCAGTTTTTTCAATTATGACCAAGTTGACTGCAATTATAGCAGGCTCCAAGAAAAGAATCAGTCAAGCCAGTTTGATTGCCATCCTTCGTGGCCCGGGCCCACAGAATAGCTTTGTGTGTCTCCGATCCATGCCTTCACAAGCTTTAATATATGCAGGCAACACCTCATGTTCAGGTAAACTTCGTCATTGGATGGAACTCATGGCCATTTTACACTCATGGTTCGCATTCTCAAAAGCTAACATATGAAGAATACCTTGAGCATGCTCATCAGAGACAGATTTTTCAACAGCATCTTGTAATTTAGCTAAAAAATCAGGATATAATTCAGTGTGACCTTGTTTAACAGTACTAAAAGAAACAGGAGCTTGGCCTGGGGCACGTAATTTATATCCCAAGCTCTCATACACACCTTTGTTACTTGTTCCATGGTGAGAGCATCAAAGTCTAATTGGATGGAAGTATCAGATAAATTATCAGAGCCTGTGAGCTGAACCTGAGTAATTAGAATGCCATCAGCCCGATTTAGCTGAGCCTGCAGATGGGCCTCCTCTGACCACCAGGTTCGGAATCGTCAATGCTGAGCTGTGGTTAGAACAGCTTTTGCCAGAAGGTCCCAGTCTAAAAGAAGCAAAATGAACTCAGTACAAAGAGTCTGTAATACCATCTTAACATATGGAGGAGTAGGATCATACTGAGTACAAGCATCCTTGAATTCTTTTAAAAAGGTAAGATTGAGTGGCACATAGTGACATACTTGTACTCCTTGAGCATTAGGAGGTTCCAGCATGACCGATAAGCCCACACGTCTAATCTACTTGTTTCTTTGTTTTGGCATAATGAGCATTGCATGGAAGCTTCAAGAGCAGGCACCTGAGATGGAGTTGGCATAAAAGTGACAGAAAAAATGTATGTAGATAAGGGAAACTGAGGTTGAGGAGGTCAAACTGGTATGAGTGTCTGAGAAAGGAGCATTGGAGGAACAGAAGAGGCAGAAGCATAGTGGTGATTATTGGCATCCATGCGTGAAGGGTACAGAGAAGCAGGTTGAGTGAATGGCAAAGTGACCAGTTGAGGGACCAAAATAACAGGAGGGTGAGGGGCTGCGGTGGATGGGGGAGGGCCTGCAGCATTACAGGTAAATTGTAGTTTGGTCCCAGAGCCATTAGGTTGGTCTTGGAGCCAAAGGCTGCAAAGGTTTGATAGAGGGAAGAATTAGCCCTCTTCAATGGTCCTGGGCTGTCTGAGTCGGGGCCACAGGAGATACAAGTACTGGCTCATCCTGAAAAGAAATATCATCAGGGGGTGACGTTAAGCCAAAGTCACTGGAGTTAGATATTGAATTGTCAACATTGTCGGGGGTGGGAGGGGGAGGAGTAGGCAAAGGGAGAGGCTGAGCAGATAACCAAGGCAGAAGGGGAGAGGAAAGCTGAGGAAGAGGTAGAGGGTTGCCAGATTCAGTAAACTGTGGTAATTGTAGGGCATCATGGGATTGGTATGTCATTAGGATGCCACATACCAAGGCCCAATCACCCCAAACAGTGACAGGAACATAATTTCCTGTCTGGACTAGTTCCCAGAATGTTGCACCAACACGATTCCATAGTTCTACATTGAACATTCTCTTTTGAGGAAACCAAGAACAATGTTCTTCCACTGCTCTGAATAGAGTGACCATATTTTCCATGGAGAGTTGAACTCCCTCCTGTTATAACAGGAGTTGGATATAGCAGAGATAAGCATAATGTTTAGACTCTGCATTACCCATAGTTAACCCGGACAATTCACAGACAACTCACCAGTTGTCCGGCAAGCAAGCATTTCTGTGGAACAGATCGATGAACGTTTCTCCATACCTACCAAAGGGAATCGGGTTCCCACATGCACTTAGGAAAAGGAAAACCACGTTGGCATGCCAGATATCAGGCGAATCAGCCTCCAAAATTTCAATGTAGGTTCTTTCTATTTTCCCCAAGTGTTGGCCGGTCTGAGAAATAGAGAAAGAGTACAAAGAGAGGAATTTTACAGTGACGTTAGGGTGTCAATTTTAGATCTTTCCTGCTATCTCTTGTGGACCTTTAGTGCTATAAATTTCCCTCTACACACGATTTTAAATGTGTCCCAGAGATTCTGGTATGTTGCCTTTGTTCTCATAGGTTTCAAAGAACATCTTTATTTCTGCCTTCCTTTTGTTATGTACCCACTAGTCATTCAGGAGCAGGTTGTTCAGTTTCCATGTAGTTGAGTGGTTTTGAGTGAGTTTCTTAGCCCTGAGTTCTGGTTTGATTGGCCCGTGGTCTGAGAGACAGTTTGTTATAATTTCTGTTCTTTTACATTTGCTGTAAAAATGTAAGTAAAGAGTGCTTTACTTCCAACTATGTGGTCAATTTTGGAATAAGAGTGATGTGACGCTGAGAAGAATGTATATTCTGTTGATTTCAGGTGGAGAGTTCTGTAGATGTCTATTAGGTCGGCTTGTTGCAGAGTTGAGTTCAATTCCTGGATATCCTTGTTAACTTTCTGTCTCGTTGATATGTCTAATGTTGACAGTGGGGTGTTAAAGTCTCCCATAATTATTGTGTGGGAGTCTAAGTCTCTTTATAAGTCTGTAAGGGCTTGCTTTATTAATCTGGGTGCTCCTGTATTGGGTTTATCTATATTTAGAATAGTTAGCTCTCCTTGTTGAATTGATGCCTTTACCATTATGTAATGGCCTTCTTTGTCTCTTTTGATCTTTGATGGTTTAAAGTCTGTTTTATCAGAGACTAGGATTGCAACCTCTTCCTTTTTTTGTTTTCCATTTGCTTGGTAGATCTTTCTCTATCCCTTTCTTTTGAGCCTGTGTGTGTCTCTGCATGTGAGATGGGTCTCCTAAATACAGCATACTGATAGGTCTTGACTCTTTATTCCATTTGCCAGCCTGTGTCTTTTAATAGGGGCATTTAACCAATTTATATTTAAGGTTAATATTGTTGTGTGAATTTGATCCTGTCATTATGATGTTAGCTGTTTATTTTGCCCATTAGTTGATGCAGTTTCTTCATAGTGTCAATGGTCTTTACAACTTGGCATGTTTTGCAGTGGCTAGTACCGGTTGTTCCTTTCCATGTTTAGTGCTTCCTTCAGGAGCTCTTGCAAGGTAAACCAGGTGGTGACAAAATCTCTCAGCATTTGACTGTAAAGGATTTTATTTCTCCTTCACTTATGAAGCTTAGTTTGGCTGGATATGACATTCTGGGTTGAAAATTATTTAAGAATGTTGAATGTTGGCCCCCACTCTCTTCTGGATTGTAGAGTTTCTGCTGAGAGACCCACTGTTAGACTTATGGGCTACCCTTTGTGGATAACCTGACCTTTCTCTCTGGCTGCCCTTAACATTTTTTCCTTCATTTCAACTTTGGTGAATCTGACAATTATGTGTCTTGGAGTTGCTCTTCTCAAGGAGTATCTTTGTGGCATTCTTTGTATTTCCTGAATTTGAATGTTGGCATGCCTTGCTAGGCTGGGGGAGTTCTCCTGGATCACGTCCTGAAGAGTGCTTTCCAGCTTGGTTCCTTTGTCCCCATCACTTCCAGGTACACCAATCAGACATAGATTTGGTCTTTTCACATAGTCCCATATTTCTTGGAGGCTTTGTTCATTTCTTTTTACTCTTTTTTCTCTAAAATTCTCTTCTCCCTTCATTTCATTCATTTGATCTTCATTCACTGATACCCTTTCTTCCACTTGATCAAATCAGCTACTGAAGCTTCTGCACGCATCACGTAGTTCTTGTGCCATGGTTTTCAGCTCCATCCGGTCATTTAAGGTCTTCTCTATGCTGTTTATTCCAGTTAGCCATTCGTCTAATCTTTTTTCAAGGTTTTTAGCTTCTTTTCAATGGGTTTGAACATCCTCCTTCAGCTAGGGGAAGTTTCTAATTACTGATTGTCTGAAGCCTTCTTCTCTCAACTCATCAAAGTCTTTCTCTGTCCACCTTTGTTCCATTCCTGGCAAGGAGCTGCCTTCCTTTGGAGGAGAAGGGGTGCTGTGATTTTTAGAATTTTCAGCTTTTCTGCTCTGGTTTCTCCCCATCTTTATGGTTTTATCTACCTTTGGTCTTTAATGATGGTGACATACAGATAGGGTTTGGTGTGGATGTTCTTTCTGTTTGTTAGTTTTCCTTCTAACAGTCAGGACCCTCATCTGCAGGTCTGTTGGAGTTTGCTGGAGGTCCACACCAGACCCTTTTTGCCTGGGTATCACCAGCGGAGGCTGTAGAACAGGAAGTATTGCAGGACTGCAAATGTTGCTGCCTCATCCTTCCTTTGGAAGCTTCATCTCAGAGAGGGCACCTGGCTGTGTGAGGCATCAGTCAGCCCTTACTGGGAGGTGTCTCCCACTTAGGCTACTCAGTGTCAGGGACCCACTTGAGGAGGCAGTCTGTCCATTCTCAGATCTCAAACTCCATGCTGGGAGAACCACTACTCTTCAAAGTTGTCAGACAGGGACATTTAAGTCTGCAGAAGTTTCTGCTGCCTTTTGTTCAGCTATGCCCTGCCCCCAGAGGTGGAGTCTACAAAGGCAGGCAGGCCTCCTTGAGCGGGGGTGGACTCCACCCAGTTTGAGTTTCCCAGCCTCTTTGTTTACCTACTCAAGTCTCAGCAATGGTGGATGCCCCTGCCCCAGGCTTGCTGCTGCCTTGCAGTTTGATCTCAGACTGCTGTGCAGTGAGCAAGGCTCCATAGGTATGGACCCTCCAAACCAGACATGGGATATAATCTCCTGGTGTGCTGTTTGCTTAGACCATTGGAGAAGTGCAGTATTAGGGTGGCAGTGTCCCAATTTTCCAGGTACTGTTTGTCACGACTTCCCTTGGCTAGGAAAGGGTATTCCCCGACCACTTGTGCTTCCTGGGTGAGGCGATGCCCTGCCTGGCTTCAGCTCACACTCCATGGACTGTACCCACTGTCTGACAAGCCACAGTGAGATGAACCTGGTACCTCAGTTGGAAATGCAGATATCACCCATCTTCTGTGTTGCTCACGCTGGGAGTTGTAGACTGGAGCTCTTCCTATTTGTCCATCTTAGAACCAGACCAAACAGGATTTTGTTTTCTATCACATTATTGAACTACAAATTTTCTGAACTTTCATGCTCTGCTTCCCTTATAAAACTGAATGCCTTTCACAGCACCCAAGTCACCTCTTGAATGCTTTGCTGCTTAGAAACTTCTGCCAGGTACCCTAAATCATCTCTCAAGTTCAAAGTTCCACAAATCCCTAGGGCAGGGACAAAATGCCACCAGTCTCTTTGCTGAAACATAAAAGTCACCTTTGCTCCAGTTCCCAACAAGGTCCTCATTTCCATCTAAGACCACCTCAGCCTGGACCCTATTGTTTATGTAACTATCAGTTTTTTTTGTCAAAGTCATTCAACAAGTCTCCAGGAAGTTCCAACCTTTTCCATTTTCCTGTTTTCTGAGCCCCCCAAACTGTTCCAACCTCTGCCTGTTCCCAGGTCAAAAGTTGCTTCCACATTTTCAGGTATCTTCAGCAGCACCCCACTCTACTGGTACCAATTTACTGTATTAGTTCACTTTCATGCTCTTGATAGAGATATACCTGAGACTGAGCAATTTATAAGAGAAAGAGGTATATTGGACTCACAGTTCCACATGGCTAGGGAGGTTTTGCAATCATGGCAGCAGGTAAAAGTCATGCCTCACATGGCAGCAGACAAGAGAAGAGAGCTTGTATAGGTAAACTACCCTTCTTAAAAGCAAGTCTCATGAGATCCATTCACTATTGCAAGAACAGTGCAGGAAAGACCTGCCCCTTAATTCAATCACCTCCCACTGGGTTCCTCCCATGACACATGGAAATTGTGGGAGTTACAATTCAGGATGAGATTTGGATGGGAACACAGCCAAACCATATCAATACCCATTCCTTCCTTTTACTGCTTATATTCTGTGATTTGTTCATGCTAGGTCTTTCAATATCAGAAACATAAGAACTCCAGTTGGCAACAAAATTTTGTTCACCAGCTTACCTGGAACTGCTAACTTTTATTGCATCCCTTTTAGTAACTTTGAATGTTGTGCTATATACATCATGTTAAATTACACTGAAAATGTAGTCTTCCCTACACTTCTGCTAACACTCCAATCTTCCTTTCTAAAGAAAATCCTTGCTCTTGGTTCTTTCCAGAGAGTATGCTTATACTTAATTTCCCTCAAAGTATAATAACTATGAACCCTATTATGGACCTTACCACTTCAAAAACAAAAATCTTTTCAGTGTATCTTAGATACTTCTACTCAGTACATACAGAGCTACCTCAGTTTGGGTTCTCCCAGGGCATAATATGAGCATAGGCGTTGACCTCCTTTCCCAAGATAGAATCTTTCTAGTTGATTAGTTGATGTGTGATACAGAATAAGGTCCTCTGTTTGCCTCATTTGCCAAAACAAATATCTAGCCTATTGGCAGTAGCCCACATGTCAGTACAAAAATATTTGGTATAATTGGAGGTTTCCCTATCTAAGCACTGTCACAACATGAGGATACAGCACACTGGCCCAGCAAATTCTATAGTAGTCAATCTTCCTTCACCTGCCCAGATTGAACCCTTCGGTTAATCAGCTGCTTTATTTAACCAAATGCAGTCATATTTCCTTGAAGTTAGACTTTTTGGCCATCTGCCTCAAGTCCAAAAGACTTAGACTGCCAGCTTTTGTAATCCTATAGTATATACAAGTTATACCTTTGGGTCAGCAATTATCCAAATAAGGTAACATAGCTGGGCACGGTGGCTTGTGCCTGTAATCCCAGCACTTTGGGAGGCTGAGACGGGCAGATAACTTGAAGTCAGGAGTTCGAGATCACCCTAGCCAACATGGTGAAATCCCATCTCTACTAAAAATCAACCAGGCATGGTGGTGCATGCCTGTAATCCCAGCTACACAGGAGGCCAAGGCAAGAATCACTTGAACCCAGGAGAAGGAGGTTGGATGTGAGCTGAGATCATGTCACTGTGTTCCAGCTTGGGTGACAGAGCAAGACTCCATCTAAAAGTAGCATAATACAAATGACTGGTTTGGGAGTTTACAGAAGTCTTAGAATTCTATTACTGTAAGACATACATTGTTATTGTAGATAAAACTAGCAAAAGTAAGAAGTCTTGTTGTTGTTGTTTGTTTTAAGGAGCAGGGAGTTAAATAGGCAAGAAAGATGAGGGAAGAAGCTCCCCTGTAGAGAGACAGAGACAGGCTCCAAAGCCAAGAGATGAAACCCCAAGTGCAGTGGACACCAGCCAGGTATACATGCAGAGGTTGGAGGGGTGTCTGATTTGCATAGGGCTCAGGGCCCTCCAACCCTAACATTTTAATATGCGAACCCAGGGCACCATGATGTTCTACACACGTAGGGATATGTGGGGGTAGCCAGGTTGCCAGGAACATATGGGGAAAGCTCAAGGCCACAGAAATCCCCATGTTTAGGTGGACCCAGTTTCTAATGACTTGCATTTGCGTATCAAAGCGTGCTCACCTGGCTGTAAGAGCTGGGGCTTTACAAGAAACTTTTCCAGAGATGCTTTAAAAATTGAAAACTTCCCAAGGACCCCTTTTCCTTTCTGTCTGCCTAAAATAATTTAACTCCTGCCACATTCCTCCCTGTGGCAGTATCACATTAACTGCTGTTAGGTGGTTTTGGGCAATGACTTTCTGGCTACTTCCTGCTGAAAAGGGGCATTGAATGGGGGACAGCAGCAAGGGCTCCACCTGGGGTTGATCTAAGGGTCCTCAGAAGAATGGTGTGTCAATGAGTGGTTCAGTTTGCAGCACCATTTGGAGTTTGATTGCTTTTAGACAAGAAGAAACAATTCAAGTTATAGTATTGAATATACAGGGTTCAAATATCAGTATAAGCCATATAAGCAAGAGAGGGCTTAATAAGGGGGTTAACCAATTCCATAAAGAAGACTTTAATTCATTAAAGAGGGATTGTAGCTACTCAGGGCTGAAGCTGACATTTTCCCTGAGCCTGTTAATTTTGATTTGATTTTTAAGTACTTGTAGGTTTTCCTCTACTTTAGTTGAGGTGTTAATCCAGAAGGGGCATGTTTCATTTAAAAGTGCATTACTAAACTCAATAAAAAGTCTTAGCAGACTCAGTGATAGTAAAACTTTTATGCTTTTTTGTTAGTAACCATTATTCCTGCTAATAAGGATAATTAAAAAAATATAACAGCAATGGAAACTGTCCAATATTTCAATTAGAAGGTGCTACCATGTATAACCCTATTGCAAATAGTAGAGTGAGTATAGCAATTTCCACAAATGTGGTGTGTAATTTCCCTCTAAAATTTTATTTGCCAAGATATAGAATTTCCCTTTGGGAGTTTATGAAGTTCCTTGGTTTTATTTTGCCAAACAAAGCAACTTCTGTTTATGGGCATCCTACTCTTATTACCTGGCAAAATTTGCAGGATAATTGCCCAGAACTAGTATATTGATTCAGATTTTTACATTACCCATCCCTTTTTCTTTTTTCTAAGCTGCAGAAGATCAACATTTGATTTACAGGAATAAGCAGGGTTAGTTTAAAATGTTGGCAAAAAGCTTAAAAACAATTAAACTAGCATTTAATGACAAATGTATAAGATTTGGAGCACAGTTTCTCTTTCCAGTCCTTATTTTTGGTAAAACAAATTATAGGGCTGTGTGTTATTTATAGAATAAACTTTACTCTTGGCCTGTTTATTTGCATAAAGTGCAGCGGAATGGTTATTTCTACATAGGACTTTTGGATTGGCTTTGATGAAATTCTGTTCCACAAAGAATTTCAGATAAGACTTTCAAGGCTGAGCCCAGCCATAGGTTTGTATCCTCCAATACCTGTGGGTTGGATGATTCTCTTATCTTGAGGTCCTAAGATAAACTTGGAGTTTCCAGACCTGTTAGAAAGTGACATTCTTTACTGACCACAGGTTAGGAATCCTGTGTGGGGACTGGATAGACAAGGTATTAAGTCAGTTCTCCCCAAGGGGCTTTTATTGGCATTGCATGTCAAGTTTGATTCCTTAAAGGGAAACACACCCTTTTGGTCAAAGCCTTGGTAAAATAACCAGTTTTTCCAATTATGTCCTGTTGACAAAGAAAAATAGATTCTTATTGCACTGATGCAAACAACTATTTTGCCATAATTAAAAGTACTCACAAATAGTTTCCAAACTTTAGAAGGACCCAGGCAGAGAAAAATAAACACATTCCAAATTTTGTTCACAAGAGTATACCTTACTCAATTATTAAAAACTATAGATTAAAATAAGTTTCCTTGACTCTGCAAAACAAAACAAGGATCAGCAATATTCCAAGCAAAAGTTAAAAAGTTTGTTTTAACTTTGAGTACAGTCCATTTAGTTAACTCTTGTTTTACTTGATATTTGTGAACATGTTCTTCATGAGTCTTCATGAGTTCATGAGTCCCATACATTCTATCTCTAATGTTTCTCTCCTCAAAGCTATTAAAAAATCTGCATTTGAGAACACCTGTTAAAGTCCTTAATATAGCTTGATTATAAACCATCTTTTGAGAAGAAACAAAGCAAGACAACAATTTTCTGTGAATGACAATTTCCAGGATAGTTAAAAACATGACAAGTTTATCATCGTGGTTTACAGTAACTTTGCCCTTAATCATGATTGATAGCATATACTTAGATATTAGAACTTTAGAAATCCCAAACAATTTTGGAACATATATTAGCATTATTCACCAAAATATAACAAGATTGGACATCATTTTGGCAATCTCATGTGACTAAACATGTCAAATAATCCTGTTTACCTCTTTTCTGAATGTTTCAGGGGCCCTCTGAACCATTCAAAAAGCCAGGCATCAGGAAGGATAATTTCCAGATTGCCATAAATTATTTTGCCAAAATCATGACTCAAAAGGCAAAAAACCTTTCATTAGCCTATACTATGACATGAAAATCTTGTTTAAAGCAAAATTTTATGCTGGCATTCATTTATTAATGTGAACCCCAATTTATTTACATGAAACCTTAGATTATTCCATCTAATCCTAACTAATTTGACCTTGAGGTGAAATCTTTACAAACCTTTTATAATCCTTTTACTAAAGGGCAGATTACTATCTTAAGTCCTCATGACTACACTTTTAATACCTAATTTATGCAAATAACATATAGATACTATGAGAGAAGACAGTTTAGTGCTTTTACCATGCATTTCATTGCAAGGCAACCCAAAGCCAATTGGCTTATTTTGTAATTAGCCTATCCCTGATGGGAATCTTATCTCCCAGTGTGGTGTGGGGATGTTTCCCGATATTCCAGGTGGCCAAGACCATGCTTCTGATTTAGCCAGACTTACAGTATATTTCCTACCAAATTATCACACACCAAAGCTCTCTCATAATGCGAATTAATTTCTGATACTCCCCCAAAACTCAAAACCATCAGATAACACAATGCAAAACAGAACAGAGCCTTTGATTTTGAGAGGGAACTATTTGCTTTTAATTGTTGGGGTTTCATGAAAAAGAAACAGGGTTTTGTTTTGTTCTTTTTGTTTTCCAAAATGGGGTCTGTGGCACCTCCTGTTTTCCCAAGGGAGTCCTATGTTACCAGAAGTTAGGACCTCTCATGCATGCATTAAGAGTGGTAAGACAAAAAAAGTGGAGAAAAATAATTCTGTCAACTGAGAAGAGCCTTTCTCCAGAAAAACAAGATCCAAGAAGAGAAAAACAAAAGCCTTTTAAATATACCTATAACTTGAATATACATTCTTAATTAAGCTGAGCACTCTTTAAGAAAATGCTTTTAAATCTCTTGTTACTTGACTTTAGGCACACAAAAGATTTTTGGCCTTTGAACTTTACCTCACTGGTGAAACCAATGAGACTTAATTAGATTATTAAAGGCAAGTGTACAAGGTATTTTAAAAGGAGTAATAGGCAGTTTTTGAAACTTATTGCAAAATTGTGATTGCGACCATGAAAGAGACCTGACCCAAACAACCTCATTTTGTTTCCAGCCCCCAAGCTGTCCTTGCCCGTCCCTGGGGGTAGGCTGAACCAACATTGGGAGGTGCCTGGTTTACAGTCTATAGTTTAAAACAAAGATAACAACTGCTTGCCAAGATATACTTCCCTCTTGCTTAGGGACCAGACCAAGAAACTAGCCACAAGATTAGAAACCATGGCCCAGGAGTCATGCAGCTGGAGGCTACAAGACTTTGACCCTCCCTAAATAGCTCTGAAGATCAGTGCTTAAGATTTTGTAAACTCTGCCCTTGATGGATCAGCTGGCACCACCCAGATTGACAAACTGGCTTATATGATTTAGTACAAGAAGACAGCCATCATTGTAAAATGGCAGAGACTAAAAGTATTGCCACGTGTTTACATGTCATGTTCCCAAGGCCATGAAACAAGATGGAGGCCTGTAGCCAAGTTTATTACTAATCATTCTGTTGGGCTGGCTTGAACAGCAGGCTTTTGGGGTTCTGGATGTTAGAAACCCTTTCTGTGGAGGAGAATGGGAATCCTGAGAAGCCCCCAGATTTGTTAGAAACAAATGCTCAGTGTTGCAAAGTGAAACCAGCACTCAAGAAGTTTTCTCAGCAAGGCAATTTACTTCTGCAGAAGGGTGCTGCCTGCATCAGCCATGATCACAAGAGCACACCGAACAAAGGAGAGGAGTTTTTATCCCTAACACAGTCCCTATCCCTGTGTCCTTCCCCTATTGGCTAGGGTTGGACTGCACAATCTAAGCTGATCCTGATTGGCTAAGACTTAAACTTTTCCAAATAGGGTAAATGTGTGATTTGTAAGGGAGGGTGGGAGGGGGTGGGAGTTGTCCCTCTGCTACAGCACAAGACATGTTTGGACATGTCTGGGCAAGTCAGGGTACAAAAGTGGGAGGGCTGCTCACAGGCTAGAAACCAGAAAGTACAAGGAGGTAGGGCCTCTGAACCAAGGACAAGGACATTACACAATTAAACCCTTCAAAGAAGAATTCACTATCTCTGGCAATTTCCCCTTTTCTTTTGATAATTCTTCCTCTTCAAATTTTTCTAACATAATTCAGTTCTCTTGTTCAATTTGTCCACCTAGGAACAAAAGCCTGAGTATGGAGGAGGGAGAGGAAGGGAGGTTTTTGTGAGAGCTGTTTCTATAATCTGCATTAACCCACAGATATGGGGCATGATGCAGCATCATACAAGAATGACTGCACCTGTAACAATTGCAAGAGAAGTTAATATTGAAGTTGTAAGTCCTTTCCATTTACCAAACCACTTTCTCATGAGACTTGTGAAGGGGTTATTCCAGAATTTTGGGCTAACTCATCTGATAGGGAGGTAAGGCCTTTGTAATTGTTCCATCAGGGGCTGTGTAATTAGGGATGAAAGTACAGCAATGGACTACAATAATAACAGACTCTGCCATTTTCTACTAAGATGTCAAGGGCTATCCTATTCTCCCAGGCCATCTGGCTGGTGGGGCCTAATTGTTCAGTGACCCCTTTAATGGCATCTCTTGTATAATTGACAAACTGCTGTTGATTATAGTAAATGTAATTTATCCAATCTACATTTTTGTTTATAGTTGACCACCAGAACAGTGCTGATTCAAATCCTGCAGCTATTTGGTTTCAGGCTTTAAATTAATCTGGTACCTCATGGGATTCCAATAGCATCTATATAAATATGAGGGTCAAACGACCTGTGAGGAACATCTCTTTTTTCCCCAACATCCTTTCCTGTTATGTTGATGGAATGCCAGAGTGAAAGGGATGGCCAGTTGGATTAGAAGGCAAGTGCCACTCCAGATACTAGGCAGAGTACCTAATATAGTCCACCACGGTACCACCACACATCTGCTTGAGAATAGAAAAGGGCAGCATGACTAGTAAGCTCTTGGGAAGGCTTGGTTTCACTGCACCCTTTTAGGTTTCTGAGGGACATTAATCCTTCCCTTTGCCATGAGAGACACGAGGTAAAATCAACATCAGGAGCTGGAAGCTGGATGGCCCTTGGGGGCTGACCTCCAGGGCCTTTAACTTCAGAGAATAGCACTGAGAGAGTCTTGCCTGCCTCATTGCTCCAGGCTGTGGGGTTTTGAAAGCGACTCACCATACAGCTTATACCCAATTGGTCAGAAGACCCACCATGTGGGAAGGGGACTATTTGGGCCTCTGGTCTACCTGCCACACGAGCATAACAGTTACTTTTGTTTAGTGTGTGAACAGAATATCTAATCCATTCCTGGCAGACATTTGCATCTTGGTATCCTGTTTCAATTGCTAGGGTTTGTCTTAGAACTTTTAATTCTATGTCTACTACGGTTTCATCATGGGGTATGGGAAGAACAGCCATTTGATTAAACTAGGATTTAGAAGAAGAGGGAGGTGAAGGAGCAATGAGGCACATCTCATCAGATCCTATAGGGTCTATTCCAGGAACATCAACTCCTAGGCCATAGAAGAGATCTAGAGTGGGATTAGTGTCAGAGGTGGGGACAGAGATAGAGATTTGCACAGGGTTACATTGTTGGAGTTGGCAATTGGAGGGAGTTGTCTGTCTGGTAAAGTGGACGTAAGGCTTTAGGTCATGCAATCTCCTCCTGGGGAGGTCCAGCCTTGTAATACTTGGTGGTCCAGACCACATCTTCCCAACTAGGAAAGAACTTCCAATAACTACTTTGTGCTCGCTTGGTGCAAGAGTCACTTTTATAGGCAGTCTTTTTCATCCCAGAATGGCAAAGGTACTTTTCTGAAGAGGCTAGCTTTCTTTGGCTTTGGAGATCTCCACAGGGCATGAAAAGACAAGGATCAAAGGTAACGGTTTGAGGAGAGCTACATCTGGTTACATTGATACTAAAATGACTAGCAACAAAAAGGAAAAAGAAATACAACAAAAGAGGATCAAACCTGTTTTAACTTGAACTTGGTTGGAGTTGGCCCTGGAATAGCTGTCCGTGGTTGTGGAGGAGGTCCTTTGACCCGAGTGTGATGAGTCCATCCCTTTTTGGTAGTGCAGACAGCTGTCTTGGTCATTAGAAGCACTAGATAGGATCCCTCTCAGGTGGGCTCGAGCTTCCCTTCTTTCCAACCCTTGATGAGGACGTGGTCTCCAGGCTGGTGGTGGCAAACTGGAAATTCGAGGGGTGGCCTCTGTGCTAAGAGGCCTTTGGTTCTAAGGGAAGAGAAAGTGGAGGATAGACCAAGTGTATAGCATTTGAGGAAGAGATCTTTTGTTTCAAACGTAGGAATGTCAGCAGTGGAGTGTAAATAAAGCAACCCACACAGCATTTCATAAGGAGATAAGCCAACATCTGTCTGAGGGGCAGTTCAGATTCTCAACAAGGCAATGGAAAGGCATTTAATCTATGGTTATCAAGTCTCTAGGACTAATTTGGTTAGGTGTTTCTTCAGAGTTCGGTTCTTTCCTCTCTTCCTGATGAAGGTAGGTGACAGGGGATATGGTAGTCCCATGTTATATCTAATATTGGGCTAGTTTCTTAATGACATTTGTAGTGAAGTGAGTCCCATTATCTGAATCAACATTTTCTATTAATCTGAACCTGGATATAGTATTTTCAACCAATGCCTTGACTACATCGTCAGCAGTTGGACTTGAAAAGGGAATAGCTTCTACCCAGTGAGTAAGGTGATCTATCACTAATAAATATTTTAAGCCACCGATTGGGGGCATTTTGGTGTAATCAACTTGGACACTTTGGAATGACCTTAATCCTGGATTTCTCCCAAGAGGTGGTTTTCCGAGAGTCTTATTAGTTTTCTTACATACTAGGCACTACCTGTAACCTTTCTTGCTAAAGTATAAATTCCTACACATCCATAAACCATGAGGCCTGCATCACATGTAGCCTGAGGTCTCCAGTGAATCCCTTTTTGCAGATGAGAGAGAACTTCTCTCATAAGGAGTTTGGATAACATTTCTCTTTGATCTGGTAACACCCTTTTCCCTTCTGAATTTTCTTTGATCCCTATTTTTATCTTTTTCAGCAGGAGAAGAAATGAGGGGACTGCAGTCAGGGGAGGAAGACAAGGGGCTAAGGGAAAAACAGTGTTTCAGAGGAAGCAGCAGTTTGTTTGGCTATTTGATATGCAAGGTTGTTCCCTTGGCCTTCAAAAGGGATACCTTTCTGATGTCTTGGGATATGGACGATAGCTATTTCTTCTGGCAACTGAAGGTTATCTAATACCTGGGTGATTAATTCTATGTGGACCAGGTCTTGGCCTTTGTTAATAAGACCTCATTCAGTCCAAATTTTTCCAAAGGTGTGAGATACCCTGAAGGCGTACTTGGGATCAGTATAAATAGTCCCTTCTTCCTTCTGCAAGTGCTTTAAGGCTTGATTTAATGCAAACAATTCACACATTTGGGCAGACTAATTATTGGGCAGTCTTCCTGACTACTTCAAGGCTTCCCCATTGACTACTGAGTACCCATTATGTCTTTTTTCTTCAATTAGGAAGAGCCATCTATAAGCGCTGCCACATTTTGAAAGGCGTCTCTCTTAAATCAGGCCTAACTTTTGTATGATAATTAAATCTAAACACTCATGCTCAGGTCTTTTTGGATTTGGATTCCCAATCAGGAAACTTGCTGGGTTAAGTGAATTATCAGTGGTTAGGGTTAAATCATCTCTTTCTAACAAGATAGCTTCATACTTTAAAATTCTCGAGTCAGTGAGCCATCTTCCTGTCTTCCAATTCAAGATAGTTCTAAACCGATGGGGCATGCTTACAACTAAGTTTCCCCCAAAAGTAAGCTTTCTGCTTTCTTCAGTTAATAAGGTTGTAGCTGTGATGGATTGAATACATTCAGGCCATCCACAGGTTACTGGATCTAAAACTCTAAACAGGAAAGCCATGAGTTGCTGGTGACCCCCGTCTTCTTGGGTAAGTACCCCTAAAACTACCTCCTTATTTACACTAACAAAAAAGTGAAATGGCTTCTCTAGGGAAGGCAGAGCTAAAACAGGGGCAGTTATGAGCGGACATTTTAGTTCCTCAACCTGGTGGATTTCTTCAGAAGCCACAGGAAAGGGTCAAGCTTTTCCTGGGTAAGTTTTAGGTATACAGGTTTTGTCTTAGGGCATATGAGTCAATCTGTAAGTGGCAATATCCAACTAATTGTAGGATTTTCCTGAGTTGTTCTTTAGTTTTAGACAAAGGTAAGGACATGATATCTTCAACTGGTTCAGGCCCTATCCTTCATTTGCCCTTACTTATTAAGTGTCCCAGGTATTTAACCTCAGGCTCTACTAATTAAAGTGTTCCCTTTGAAACCCATAGCCCCTCTCCTTGCAAATGGTTAGAGTTGGAGAAGGCAGTTACCACCTCTACAGCCTTAACAGATACTAGAAGTCATCCATGTACTGGAGCAGGCATATACATTTTGGCGTAGAAACTTGTAAATACTTGTTCTAGAATTTGACCAAAGAGGTTAGGGGAATCTGAACTCTTGGGGTAGAACTATCAAATGATACTGTTGCTTTCATCCAGAATGGGGATCCTCCCATTTGAAAGCAAAAATGTCTCAGCTAGGCATCCATCCTTCAAAACTGTGAACCTCTGATGTTCATATGGAATTTTACTGAGAATGGTGTAAGGATTAGGAACAACAGGGTGGGTAGCCTGGACTATCTGGTTGATGTCCTGGAGGTCTTACACTAGTTGATATGACCCATCTGATTTCTTCACAGGCAGTATTGGGGTACTATAAGGGGACATACAGGGTTCAAGGTAGCCCATCCTTGATGAAGCTTTCGATTATAGGCTTTAGGCCTATTCTCCTTTCTAAAGGAATAGGATATTGCTTTCTTCTTACTATTTCCCCAGGGGTTCTTAACTTTATATATAGTAGGGATTTGGAGTCTCCCCTAATTTCCTTCCCTTGTCCAAACATCAGGATGAATATATTTTTCCTCTGCGGTGGTGAGCAGGTTTAATGAAGTGTAGAATCCTTCTGGGCCAACATATAAACCTATATCTAATTTTGACATTAAGTCTCTTCCTAGTAAGCCTCTGGAATTAACAAAAATTTGACACTAGTTGAGTGTTTCTTATATCTAATTTGTTTCTTCCGGAATTTTTACTTTAATTCCCTCTACTTTTACCCCAAGACAAGTTCCTTTGAGGAAGAGGTTATGTTGGAGGGAAGGTAACAAACAGGGAGCAGGCCACTCCTGAGTCCACTAAAGTCATAAGTTCAGGTTTTGGTCCCACCTCTAAATTTATCAAGGGTTCTTAGTGGGATTCAAGGTAAAAGACAGAGTCCCTGGCCCCCCATTCCTCCTCGAAGGTGATGGTGGGACGACTTCTTTCCAGTTTCAATTCGGGACAATACTTTTTGAAGTGGTCTACTTTCCTACAATTGAAGCATTGATTCTGTCCTTTCTCTCCCCCTATTTTTGGGTTTCTTGGCTTTGCCTGCTTATGTCCTTTATATGGCTTAGGAACTGGGGACCTAGGATCCTTATAGGTTTTGGCTCTCAGATGGCTTTGTTTGGGAGTGTATGTGGCTCTCCAGGTAATGGAGGAGTAATATTGGTGTGTTTCATCCTTTGGGGCCCCCTGTTGGAAGGTAGATAACGTAATTTTTGCTTTTTGTTTTTGCTTGTTTGTCCCTCCTTACATACAGTTTTTGAACTTCTCTAAGAAGTTCATTCATGGGATGGTAGTTCCAATTTTCTGTCTCTTGTAATTTTTTTGAGATATCTGGCCAACTGTTAGTGACAAAATGAAGTTTTAACATTCCCTGCCCAAGAGGATTTTCTAAATCTAGGCCAGCATATTTTCTCATTTGTTCCTTTAATCTGTCTAAAAATTCCATAGGCTCTTCATCTTTCCCCTGTTGTATGTAGAATGCTCAAGTAAGATTTTGGGTTTGGGATACTGATTCCTGAATCCCTTTCATTATTTCTCTAAGTTCTTGCATATTTTCTTGGTGGGCTGCATTATTTTCCCACCAGGGGTCTTGGGAAGGGAATTTATCTTCTTGCAGGAACAGTTTGGCCAGGAGTGTGTTCACATTCCCAGGTTAACTTAGCAGCTCTATGGATCATGCTTCTTTCTTCCCCTGAGAAGAGGATGTCTAGGATGGACATTAACTCCAGCCTATGTATATGACTGTGGTACCAGAAATTGGACAATTGGATCTGCTACTCCATAGGGGTCATCTAATAGTGAGCTCTCTTTCGGTTTTGGACCTGTGAGCTGGGTTAAAGGAGCATTTATGAAGCCAATGCCTCCTCCTCCTAGGGATACCTCTCAAGGGGAAGAGAGCTGGAGCTGATCCCCCAAAGGTAGAGGGGAAGGGGAAGTTTTGAATATCCTTTTTGCATTGCTCTATCTCACATTGAAATCCTTTTAGGGAATGGTATTTAGGCTGGTAGTGAGCAGGCTCTTGGGATGATTCCCAAGAGGCAGGGTTATAAGGAAGGGGGGAACAACATGGGTAGGCAGAAGGGTCGGGGGACAGCTGCCTCTGCTTGAGGAGGAGAGAGATTAGGGTTAGGGCTGTTGGATGGGAAAGGTGGCCTAGGGAGTCCCAGGTATTGGTGCACTGTCTAGGAATTAGGGACCTTATCTTTTTCAGAAGAGTTAGACTTTCTCCCTCCAGCCTTTGGAGGATAAAGGAGGACAGGTCCTTGCCCTCAACATAGGGCATAATCTAGTTCCTCCTAGGAGACAGGGCTCTTGTCATTAATAGGTTCTATTAAAAGCTGACAAATCCAATCCTCATCTGACCCAAACTTTGGCCAGAAAACTGAAGGTTTGAGGATTGGTTCCTGGATCCAAAAGAAACTTTTATCATTTCTTGCTTTTTCTTGTGTTTAGTCCTTTCATTATTTTTCCAGTATTTTAGCATAGTCCCTAGGGGACTATCAGGAGCAATATTATTGCTGCTAGCTTTATCCTTTTTATCCCCTACCTTACTTGGGGGTATTTCCCATCTTAAAGGGTTTGGGGTGAGGCTCAATTTCCCCTACTGGAAATTTCTTGCCTTCCAGACTACTGGAGGTTTGTGTGAGGCTCAGCCTCTACAACTGGAGATTTCTTGCCTTTCCCTTCTTAGAGGCTTAACCCTCCCCCCACCTCCACTGGAGATTTCTTATACTCTACTCTTTTCACTTTGTCTTTCTCTGGCCACTTCTTTCTTGGGAACTGTTGGGTCCCTCTTAGCATTGGCAGGTTGGTATAAACCCCTGACCCGGACTCCTTTACAGGAGGGAGGTCCTAAGCCATATGAGGTGACCATGGAATGACAGATCCAGACTCAACACTCACTTCATACTCAATTATGCATCTCATTCATATACTTTCAACCTCCAAGATATCCCAGCCACCAAGGAAGTACTCTGTCACTCTTCAGACATTTCTTACCTTTGTGTGGAGTTACCTGCACAGAGTTAGCAAGTGGGGGCCTAGGATCTTTATAGGTTTTGGTTGTCGTGGTATGTGAGGATCCTTCCCCCAGGTTGTTGGTTTGTTTCTTTCCACGTTGCTGAGAGTCCAGGTTTATTCATCACACTGGGTAGGTCCTGATTCCTCACCCGGAGGTCACCACCATGAGCAGTGGGATGCATCTCCTCATGAGAGGTGACCAGAGACCCTTTCCCTGGAGGAGAATGGGAATCCTAGGAGAGCCCCTAGATTTGTTAGAAACAAATGCTCAGTATCGCAAAGTGAAACCAGCACTCAGGCAAAAGTTTTCTCAGCAAGGCCTTTTACTTCTGCAGAAGGGCACTGCTTGCACCAGCCACAGTCACAAGAGCACACCAAACAAAGGAGAGAAGGAGTTTTTATCCCTAACTCAGTCCCTATCTCTATGTCGTTCCCCTATTAGCTAGGGTTGGACTGACAATCTAAACTGATCCCGGTTGGCTAAGACTTAAACTTTTCCAAAAAGGGTAAATGTGCAATTCATAAGGGAGGGAGGAGGTAGGGAGTGGTCCCTCTGCTACAGCACAAGGTATGTTTGGACATGTCTGGGCAAGTTCAGGGCATAACAAGAGGTGGAGGGCTGCTTGCAGGCTAGAAACAAAGTACAAGGATGTGGGACCTCTGAACCAAGGACAAGGACATTACACAATTAAACCCACTGAAGAGGAATTCACTATCTCTGGCATGGGCCTGCAGCCTGACCTAAGATACCCTTTCCTTGACAGAACCATGCAGAAAGACATGCAAAGTACACCAGATTGTCTACAGCTTAAGACCAACCTTATAAATCCTTTATCATTAACTATACATTTACAGAGAACATAAACAATGATCCTTATTATACCTTTTACTGATTTGTGCAGGGAAAGAAGCCAAAAGCCAGCCTGACTAGTAAGAAATGTTTACCCTTCTGCCAGCATATTAGGCTTCTGGGTTCCCTTCCTCTTAGTTCAACTTTAAGCCAAACATTTTAAGGTTTGGAGAATTAACTTTTCCCAGGTTGAAAGTACATTATAAAAGAGATGCAATTTTAAACCACAAAAGGAGAAAAACCATAGAAAGGAGCTCCATTAAGAGTTAAGAGGTAATACTGTAGCAGGACGGGCCACAGACAAAACCTTTCAGACACTAAGTTGTAGAAGGAAGGGCTTTATTCAGCTGGAAGCATCAGCAAGCTACCATCTCAAAATCCGAGCTCCCCGAGTGCACAATTTCTGTCCCTTTTAAGGGCTCACAACACTAAAGATTTCATATGAAAGGGTCGTGATTGAGCAATCTAGGGGATACGTGACAGGAGTTTCATGCACTGATAGAAACAGAACAGAGCAGGGAATTTCACAATGTTCTTTTATACAATGTCTGGAATCTATGAATAACATCGGTTTCTAAGTTATGAGTTGATTAACTGCTGGGTTTAGGCCAGGCAGGCCAAGGCCTGGTTTCTGGCCTGGCGCCGGGCTGCCTGTCTTTGGTTTTACTTCCTTGTTTTTTTCTTAAAACAGGTACTGAGTATAAAACAATGTGAAGAGGGTCTTTTTCTTTCCTCAGTACTGCTCTTCCTATTGGGAATAGTGTTTCCCCTATGTCTTTGCCTTCCCTGTTTTTTCTTTTCCCTTCTGGTCTACTGCAGGAGACATATTGCTCATTTCCAAAATTTTCTTCTGCTTGCAGAGCTGCCTATTTTAGCTAAAATGAGGGTTTGACTTAGAAGCAACATAACCTGCCTCCATGTGAGGTCAAATACCTAAGTTAAATTTTGGAAAGCTTCCATATATCTAACAGGGTGTCAGAAAATCAGCCTAAGCTTCCCTTTACTTGCCTAAGGTCCTGCAATGAGAAGGGAACTTGAAGGAGCCCCAAATAAGGGAGACCCTCAGATGACTTCACTGAAAGTTATTTTAATTTTTGGGAACTATTTTCCCTGGGCCTGCCCAATATGGCTGCAAAAGAAAATAAGCCACTGTTTCTTCAAAGTTTCAAGATTGAAGGGAGTCCCAATGCTTCAACATATACTCCAGGGCCTTTGTCAGAGCGGTGAGTATGGGAGCAAGCTTAAAATCTGTTCTATCATTCCGAGGTGCTCTTCACCTCTATATTAAATCAAATCAATGGGCATCTGTCAGCCTAGTACATATGCTTAGCATTGGCTGCCATACTTAAGTCATGGATATGAGGCTTGCTGGGGAGAATGTGGAGAACCCCCATTACCCATGAGTATTGGGAATGTTGGCCGTGTTTGAACTAGCTTATTTTCATGGGAGATCTTGCCATCACGTGAGGCTGGAAAAAGTTCTGAGGCAACTGAGAATTTCTGGCCAGGGCATGCCCAGGTGTGATTCAAAGGCCTCTGGACTGGACGTAGCCTCTGACAGCCAATTCTGTGTGTTGGCAGAGAACCTCAACTATCCTGTTGCAAAACTTTTCTCTATCCGTGGCCTCTTACTCTTTCTTTGCAGGAAATGTGCAAGATTTTTACAGTCTAGGAACAGTTTTCCCCTTTTTCCTCCACAGTGAGGTTACTTGCTACCACTTCTCTGGCAAGCACATTGTATTTCTCAGCATAAGGCATGTTTGGACGTGTCTGGGCAAGTCTCGGATTCCTGGCCAATGCACCAAAATGATATGGTTCCTATGAGTGGAGAACACCAGGTTCTTCATCTTGAGTTGAATTAGAAAAAATGACAGAGACACACATGGAGTGGTTTTAAGGAGCAGGGAGTTTAATAGGCAAGAAAGCAGGGGGAAGAAAGAAGCTCCCCTGTACAGAGACAGAGGGAGGAGGCTCCAAATCTGAGACACAGAACCCTCAAGAAGTCTTCTATATATGTCACTTCAGTTTAAAACTGCAAATGTGAATATTTGGACTTAAAGAACATTTGGTTTGGATCAGGTCCCCCTTTACTTAACTGCCTTGTTACTTGCAGAGAGTCCATTTTTTTGAGACTGTTTTTTTTTTATCCCTCAGTAACCTAATCTATAAAATAGGAGCAAGAGAACATATGAGAAAGTACTTTGAATACAATAAACGACTTCTCAAAGGTACACATGCTTTTTATAGAATAACAGAAAATTACCTGGAGCAGTTTTCTGGCTTTCCTCAATGAGTTGGGCATTCTGTTGACCCTGTGGTTAAACAAATACATACCAACATGAGACAAGACCCTATTACATGCTGCAAGGAAACCACTATCAAAGCCTAACAACCTGAGCTTTTGTTTCAAAAAGCAAATTCTTCTAAGGGCTCTGTGTAACAGCTCTAGCTTACACTTTGGTCTCTAACCACCTTTCTCATACTACAGTATGTGGTAGTCTACATAATTGACACTCTAATGAAATTAGTGGTAAAAGGCACTAAGTTTCTTATTGTCAAATTTAAACCACTTGCAGACACCACAAATACCAGAGGCATGCACGAAAGCTCTGAGCAGGTCAAGTAAAATAAATGGAAGTAAATGTGTGACACATGGTCATGCAGCAATCTTGGTTAATGGCAGCTGAGAGAAAATCAAAGATGCTTCTTCCTTGACAACCTTATTGAAAATGAGACTTTCTTTCTTCATCACAAGCCCACTCCATATCCTGCTTTGTTTCCTGCATAATACTCACCCTACCTGTCTCTATTTGAATGCAAATTGTGGGATGCCAGGGACTTACTGTTCAGTGTTGTATCCTAGGTGCCCAGGATCATGCTTGCCTGGCACTCTGTAGAGGCTGTGTATTGTTGGGATGTAGCAGTCAGGCAGACAGCAGAAGAGCTCCTACCAAATGGGATCAGGTTCTCTTTGATGTAGGACTTCTCACAGCTTGGGCTCTCGAAGTTATTGAGATGACATTTGGGGTGTCAGGTGTCTGTAAGGATTGACTGCCTGTGAAATGGAGGGGAAGGCAAGATTAGTTAGAAAAATCAACTGATACGGGCTGGACCAAGTCTTCACTAAGCTGGTGGGGAGTTCAAGAGCTAGTATTCCTCACTGTCCTAAATCAGGCCATGATGGTTGGGCCCAAGAAGGATGAACATTCTGCAGAGGCTTCAGGGAGAACTTAAAGGTGGGAGTGGGGTTACTCAAGTCAGAAGGATGTGAAAAGACTGAGAGGCTAGTATAGATAGAAGCCCTTACTTAGATGTGAGTACAGTGGGAAGGCATAGGGTAAATAGTGCCAGGTAAAGTGGATGTTGTGGGAAGGACTTCACCACCTAGGATGCAGCTGCTGGAAGAAGTGAGATGCTATGGCTGTGAGGGAATGGGGGACTATTCACCCACTAACCTCTTAAATGCCTCTTGTTGTCCAACCTCACTGGAAACAAGAGGACAAAGGACCACATGTGATGCAGTTCATAAACAATTGGCACATCTGGGCATAGATCAGGGCAAAGGAGGATGAAATGTTTATGAAGGAAGCAAGTAGAGAAAAACATCTGGGTTTCATGTTGGAGAGAGAACCAGTGGTGATAGACTAGAAGATTCCTAAAGGAATATATAGGGTACAAAGCCCTGGATGGAAGCAGTTTCTGGGAAGAATGAGTTAAGTTAAAGAGAAAATAGGTCTAGAAGCAGATCAACAGCAGAAAGTGTTGAGGAGCAGGAAAACCTGAGTGGGGGAACAGACACTGAAGGCTGATGCAGAGCAAAGATGCAAAGTAGGCTTCTATGTCAATGTCAAATACCTTGGAGGGTGGCTTGAGGGCCACAAAAGAGGTTATTTTCCAAGTATGGGTTTCACAACCAACACTGCTCATTTTTTCTTATGCATGAAAAAATAGATCAGTTTTAAAAAAGTAGGAGGCTTCGCATGTCTTTGATTTCCCTGTTGGTACGTCTTAACACATACAACGTCTACTGTAACATAGAAGCATTTTTAGGCCTCTTATACTCCTCTAATTTTTATCTTAATGTGAGGCTAAGTGATTAAAGCACAGAAAATTACAGTGTGAAGGTCTTGCAAGGTGTAGCAGGACGAGCCACAAACAAAACCCCTCAGACACCGGGATAAAGAAGGAAGAGGCTTTATTCGGCTGGGAGCATTGGCAGACTTGCGTCTCAAGAACTGAGCTCCTCACCAAGCAGTTCCTGCCCTTTTAAAGGGCTTATACCTCTAAGGGGTCCACGTGAAAGGGATTGAGCAAGCATGGGGTACGTGACTGGTAGGGTAGTGGGGGCTGGTGAGCAGGAACAATGCTTCTAGGAGAATGTTTCTCCATACTGTGTCTGAAATCTATAGATAACTCATGTGGTTAGAGCAGGGGTTCATCTTTAACCCCAGGTCTGGCTGGTGGCCCAAGTCAGTCTTGCCACTGACTTCATTCCTGTTTTTCAGCTTTTACTTCCTCCTCCTCTTCAGAGACAGGGGACAGTAACAGAAATGGTTCCTCTCCTCACAGGGACACAGCAGAGAAGATAGTAGCATTGGCAGTCTCTGCTACACAAGAATGTGGTGGAATTTGCTGGTGTACACCCACATGTTCAGTCTAGGGCACATTTAATTTACGTAGTGGCTTTCTTTAAAAAAAAAAACCTTGCTAAATGCACAACAAATATGCAGAAGGTGACTTCAGCAATAAATAAAATCACTACTGAACAGAACGACTAATGGCAAATTTGAATCTTTAGCTCTTCCAAAGATGCTGGAAAACTTAAGGAATACTAGCTTGTACCTTCTACTAGTCCAGGCAGTTCTTACAGAACCCTGTATGCTTTCTCCTTCCTGGGGTTTTAAGGTTTCCAGATATAGTAACATGTAGTTGATAGGCAGACAACTGCCCCTAGATAACTTCTTAGGCCATTAAAAGTAATGGTAAAAAAACAGCAATTACTTTTGCACCAAACTGGTGTTACACTAAGATCACTTACCATGATTATCCTCCATGGTTGTTGATAAACACCATTAAGCCATTAAATTTATACACAAAATGCATCTACATATTTCCCAGGTATCATGAAAGATGGACCAGTAGAAAGAAAAATACCATTCCAAGCATCTCAGTGGTAGGAAGATGGATATCTGGTATCTCCTCACTGCTGACCAGTTGCGGGGGCTGTGTTGGGATCCTCCCTGGCCTCCCTGAATGGATAAAGCTATATATACAGTCCATAGTAGATGCATAGACTCTAGACCATTGTAACCCCTAGTTGGAACTGTTTCTCCTGAACTCAGGAGGAAGGGCCAACTTTGGCTTTTTTTTTTTTTTTTTCTAAGACACTTGTGTTTAGGCTAGATAGGTAAGACACAGAACTCCCTAGATGAGCCAACACTAGGCAGGAAAGCAGGCCAGATGGTAGCATAACTAGTACCCAGGGTGAAAATACCAGAAGAAATTATGAAAAATTAGAATAAATCATCTCCCCTGTTAGAGGAGACTGAAATGGGCAGCACATTTCAGGGGGCTCCAGGGTGCTTTTGTGCTATCTAGTGTACTGTTCTCGGGACACTTTGAAACTTGCAGTATGTTTGGCTCCTTCAGCTTTGCCTAGGCATTTAGAACAGCTTGCATCCAGATGACTATTCTTTGGGTTAAGGCCTGTGTTTAAAATCACTGGTGCCCAGGGGTTTCCATTTCTCGGTAATGAGGACCATTGCAGTGTGTTGGGGGTTGGGGGGGCGTGGTGGCTTTCAGTGTAGATCTGCCAGTCCCTCTTCAGGACACATTGAGTCACCTATAACTTAGTGGTGAGCATGAGAGAAGTCTATGCTCTAGAAGCCATAAATAAGTATAAAGGCCTTGCTGGACAGTATGTAGCATCTAGAACAAAGAGTGATACAATTCCAGAGAGGTAGACAGGGGAACCAGACCATGAGTCTATAGGGATGGCAAGTGGTGGGAAGGTAAACATATGATAGACAAAGTCTAGTTAGTAAAGTCCATTTTACAAGCTCCTTTATTCTTATGGCTGATTCAAAACTCTCCTGTCATAGAAGTGGGAGATTTGCTCCTTCTCCTTTGGATCTGGGTGTTGAACCATATCATGGGTTATTCTGCCTGAACTGAGAATCTCATTGTCGAGTGAATGTTGATTGACCTTATCTTTCCCGATGCTTTTTGTATGCATCTCATGTTTCTAGAATATCACCTGGTATTGGCTTCCTCTGTAATTCAGCATGGTTGAGTTGGTCTCTACATGATAAAATATTGCAGAAGCAAGACATAGGAATGCTGTTTATTTTTGAAGCATCCACACATCAAATTACTTTGGTACAAGGAAACCATTCAGATCCTATGGTCTTCAAGAGACTCTCATGCATTTCTAAACTTACGTATTTCATCAGTTACTTCAGGGATAAGAATTTGCATGGCATCAGTCTCTAAGGAAGTTAATTGTGACCAGTGTTGTCAGTTGTGCTTGTCTTGCAACACGATGAAATTGGACCATGAATGGTTGCCCAACATCTGTCCTTAGTCAAGAGTATTCTGATCAGGGTTCTATGGCACCAGTTATACCCTGCCATCTTAGACATATGTGTAGCCACATCAAGCTGTGGGTAATTAATATACACATCACTGATTCCTGCAGCCGACTTGAATGGATTGAACCAGTCCTCAGAAGCTGAGTTGTCTCTTGAATCACGAAAGAGCAATGAAAATACTAATGCAGGATGGTAAAGACCAAGTAGGTGAGTCCGAATAATCAGAGACTGCAATTCTGCAGGACTCAGTTCCATAGCCTGTAGGGAGCCAAGTAACAGTGCCATCAGGTTTACTCATGAATTGGCACAGGAAAATGCTTCCAAAATGAGGGCATGACACTGCACACCATAGTTATGTATATGGTCAGTAGTGAAAGCTATCTCTTCAGATTGTTATATGGGATCCACAATGGCAGGCACATGCCCCTCTGTAGCAGGGGGAGTGGCATGGACAATTTGTAATGATTGGTAAACAGTTCAAGTACAATTGACCCTGCCACTTTCTCTATAGCACAAATGATCAGCTTCTGAACTCTTGACTGTGAGCTTTCCTTGTATCTGCTTTATTGCCTTCCACTCACAATTTTGCACTTTACCTTAAGGACTTTCTGGGGTGGCATACTGTGGTCTCCTACACTGTGTTTAAACCAGGTTGCTTTTCCTTCCCTTTCATCTTCATTTCTCTTAGCAAATTCAGGGCATAACGTAATCTTCTAGGTTTGGCGGTGGGAAAGGGCAGGCTGGTAACAGGAAGGCAAAAACCCTCCTCCAGGGAGTGTTGGGCACCCAAGTCAGCCTGCATGGAACTACAGGTGAACCTAACCCTTTGCATCTGTAGTGAAGTTTGCCACCAACTATACACCAACACTTGAGCCAGAAACTTGCAGCAAAAGCCTTGAATATGTGAAGGAATAAAATGCGACTTTATAGCTTTGGTGTCAATGAGTCTTGCAGCAATTATTGCCTGTGGTGCCAACATGGCCTCCCGAGCTTTTCAAGTATCGGTCTCTTCCTCTCTTGCTCACCTGACTTTTTTGAAGCCTTGCTGTCCTGGTCATCGGCAGTCATATATGACTAGAGCGCCCCTCATGGTGTTGCAGGAATATCCTTCATGCTTTTACCTTGTTCTTCACTCACATTTGTTCTGGGTAAGCATACTTCTGGAGTCTCAGATAAACAAGTTGTCTATTGGTCAAACAAAATTGTTGGCGCCAGTTCTGCAAAGTATCCTGGTGCATCTTGGCAACCCACCTTATTAATTGGAGGCAAAATATTTGGCAAAGGAAGGACTAGTATGTTACAACCGGGTTTTGGGCAAGGTTGGAGTTGGTCATTTATGTGAGGAAGATAAATGTTGCAATTTCTAAGCTGCATCACTTTGAAATCTGCACTTGAAACACTTGGTTTTGTTTTCTCTAGTTTCTCTTTATATGCATGCAATGTGAAAATCCTTTCTTGGTTCATGATGCTATTGTATTTTGAGTCTGACACATTTGGGAAAAAACAGAAGTCAGCAATGTGTGGTAGAAGGCTTAAATGAAATGGCAATAGCATGCAAACTGGAGAATATACCAAAAGGTCAAGGTTAATAACATGAACACTTGTAGGAGACTTAGAGTTGTTGAGATCCCAGTAAGTCTGGATTCAATGAGCCTCCAATCAAACGTGAATTCTGGCCTCATTGGTCAGTATGACTTTCTCTGGACACTTCGGTTTTGGGTGCTCACTGAGCTGCTTCTTGAGGCAGCAATGAGAGCCATGGGTAGAGGGCTACACCCAGGAAAGGCATGAGTTCACTTGGATCAAGAGAAAGATACTGCTTGTAGTGGAACGTAAGACCAGAAATAGGAACCCAAAGTAATAGGCCCAGAGCAAATGGGAGGGGGTAACTTGAGAAATGTTGAAATAGTAGGTTGGGAAGGGTAGTAGGGACTATCTTCTGGAAGATGATTAATAAACCTCAGAGCACATCAATATAGAATAAAGTTAATATCCATAGTGTTAGAGTAATGCAGGAGTGGGCCTAGTTATCTTCCTGACTTGGATGGTTCTCTCCTTGTAGACTTGAATATCTACATGGGTATACATGCTTGCATTTATGGCTGAATCTATTACAGTGCTTCAGTTTTAATGGAAACTAAACTCTACTGCCAGCGTATGTCATCTTCCACGCAGCTGGCAAGTTGGGATTAGGTGCTGATGAGTTCCAGGAGTGGGAAGGAAATCCTGTGAAGTAAATGCCTCCAGATAGTGGAATTATTTGAGGCTCTTCAAATGCATTGCAAGGTAGCTATTCCTGTGAGTTTAGCTGGCTTTTCTAGAATTGAAGGGACTTGGTGTAGTGAACTTGATATCAAGTGATGTGTCAGTCTCCTTATCAGAGTTCTATATGTGGATTCAATGTTTGTCTCTGCAGGCTGCGGAAGCAGCAGTAGCTAGATTGTCCTAGAAACTAGTATTTTGAAGCTGTTGGGCAGCTGTGTAGCTTCCATCTCTGCCACTATGGCCTGTGTTCACTTGGTGGCTTACTGATTACAAACTAGAAGAGCTATCCATCTGGGTTATCCAGTGAGTCTTCTGCAGTTGCTTTGCAGTGGGTCTTAATATGTGACATGAAACCTCCATGTCTCTGCATGTACTTCTCATAGACTTCCTTTTCTTTGGCTATGTAGTTTCTGGTCAGAAACAGGACCATTGGCCTCAGATCAGGATATGTTCTCATCTTAGGCCTCATGTCATTCCCCCTTAAGTAGATTCACAATGAGTTAGCCTGAGCTGTCAATTATTTTCCCCAAAGGTGGGGGCCTGGGAGACATATTTTTCTAGGTGCTGTGAGCATAGCCAAGACGCTCTGGAGTGTTGGAAATAGTGTTCTCAGTTAGCATTTAGAGCATGAGTTGGTCTCTTACCTAATCCACAAACATCATGGTTTTGCTGACAGAGGCTTTTAAACTCTCAAATGATATCTTATTCAGGAGCATATCTGCTTTTGGTGTCTTGGTCCTTCTGATAAAGGGGTGATAATGAGGATGCTTATGAAGTACACTGATTCTCATCTACTACAAAGGTTGAAAGTAGGCTAGCTCTGGTATTCCTGGTTGTGGTCAGTAATGCCTAGGCTTGTTTGCAAAGCCATAAGCTAAGAGTTAATGAGGAAGTGATGAGGTCGCTATTGTCGGGCTATGGGTGGTGGCAAAATGGATGTCTTGCTTAGATGGTATTCCCTGATTTCAACCCCTCTCCTTTTTGTACTAAGTGAAATTTGCTGTCATTATTCTTGTCTGTAGAATGGGATTGAAATCTCTAGTGATTTAGACCTCTGATTCTTTTACAAGACTTTCTGTACTGAGTGAACATGAAGAACTACCTTCCCAGTTTCCCAGGAAGGCAGAGTTCCCAGGCTAAAAAGAGCTCTACAGGAGGTGTGCCCAAACACAGTTGGGCTTGGAGGATGTACAAAAGTCCTGCATTCTAGCCCCCTGTCTGAGTGTGCCAACCTGTACCCAAACTGCTACATCACATGATTCCCAGAATATAGGCTGGTCTGATTGCTAGTGATGGAGGGTGCTGGTCTACCAAATACAGTGGTCACCTGGATGTTCCCAGGGGAGTGGCCAGAGGGCCATGTCTGGTGTTGCAGGTTCGGACAACGGCATGTGGCACAACTGTACATTTTATATTTCCCTTCTACTGGTCAACTCTTACATTGTAGGTCAAGCTAGAATGTAAGGAGTACAGAGTCTTGGCTTTGGTAAAGCTTGCTTGTGACTGATCACTGTCTTTTGGGGAGATTTCATTCCCTCATTCGGATCAATCAGGGACTGCCCTATTTACAAGGTGTCACCCAACAGGTCTGACTCCCAAGCATTGGAACCAAGAATAATTCCAACTGGTAGGAAGAATTACAGCCTGGAATTCCAGGTGAAGGAAAAGCTGTTCTGAAATGTTAAATGGCACTTCTGTAGACCCATCAGTGGGTCATTTGATCGGTCAAAGCAGATCAGATCATTTAAGCTTATCTTCCTGTAAGAGAAGCCTTTGGAGTCCAGGATGAGGTATCTGAGCCCGAGGAAATGGCTGGTAACTGACCCTGACTTCCATGCCTTGTAAGGCGTGGGTGCTCCTGTGCTTCCCTCCCCTGGTATCTGGCAGTGCAGGGGGTGTGTGGGGAGTAAGAGAAATCCCCAAAATGAACTGCAGGGGCAGATGCTCTGGGACCTAATGCAGTGTTGGCCAGGAGAGGGCAGCACTGAATCACAGGCGGAGCTCTGTGTCCTGAGAAACCTTGGTGGGGTTTGGAGTCTCAGCCTCCGGAAGAGTGTCCTGTGGAGAGGGAACCGGCAGGGAATGGGGCTTTGGCCTGTCCCGTACTCTGAACTAGGAGACTGGAGGGCCTCGGAAACAAGCTGTCTTCTGCTGTTCTCTGCCCTTCTTGCTCTTTAAGGCAGGTCTTAGAAAGTGGAAGCCCTCCTCCCCAAGCCAGCCCTAAAGCTAAGAACATTACTCTCCCCTTCCCATTCTGTGTAACAGCTGACCATAAATTCTGACTTGACTTGACAAACAGGTCATCAAATACTCCAGAGGGGTCCTGGTCCCTACCCAGAAAGATGGAATGCTGTAGAGACCAAGGGAAATAAAATGGACAGGCCTTGCTGGGTTTCCCCACTCAGACTGTGGGCATTAGGTCATGCCCTTGTCACAGTTGGACACAGCTGTCCGTGCTTCATTAAACCTAGGCAGAAAAATGGTAATAGCAAGTTCTCCCTTTGGGCCTTCACTCTGGCTCCCATGTCACATACAATTGATAGAAACCTTTTTGCTTAAAACAGCTGTGTGGGACATACAGCTGTAGATGGAGGCAGGTTTGGGGAGATAATGGGTTAAGCTCAAAGAATGGTCTCAAAGCAGATGACTCCAAGTAGAAGGTGCTTAGAGGACCTCAGTGGGGAACAGATGCTGAAGGGCTGGAGCAGAACAAAGTGCCAGAGTCAGCTGCTTCCTGTGTCAATGGCAAACACCCGAGTGGCTGAGGGCCACAGTAGTGGAGGGTGGCATGTCTTTCAGAAGGACCCATGCTGGAGCAGCATGGTACATTCCCAGAACCAACATATCTACACTTATCTCCTGGGTGTAGAAAATACTTTGTGTGAAACAATAAGTTCATGTCCTAGTGTCTTCTATGTTTTCACCATGCATGTGTTTTGCTGCACACAAGTTCTACGCAACTGAACCTTCCTAGCCCCCTCAGGTTCACTTAAGGTTTCTCTTAATGTGAAGAATATTGGTGATACAGCATAGTAAACAATGAGTATGAGATGTGGGGACATGGCAGAGCACATGGTAGCTCACTGACTTTCTTCCCTGCACTTGTGTACAGCTGAATCTGCTGGTGAACACCCAGAGGGTCATCTCGGTGTATTTTCTATTTGTGTAGTGTCAGATCTAAAAAGTCAAAAGTCTTGCCAAAGATAACAAATGAGCAGATGGTAACTTCAGATAGCAAAGGAAGTCTATGGCACTTAGGTTCATTACACACATGGTCAACTAGAAAATGCTGTCTGAAGTGTTTAAACAGTATCTTATACTAGTCAAGGCAGTTCTTAGTTTTGTCTAAGACTTCCTTGGGGTTATGTTACCATATGTTGAACTTACAGGCAAACAATGTTACCACGTTACCATATGTTGAACTTACAGGCAAACAATGTTACCACATGTTACCATATGTTGAACTTACAGGCAAACAACTATACAAGGTAATTAAGCTCAAGTTTTGGTCTATGTTTAAAAGTGAGTTCTAACTTGGCAAAGTGTTTTTGTTTTGTTTTGTTTTTATAATCTTACAGGTACATATTCTGCTTACGTAAATCTAACATTGTTTTTTAAGGTCTCATGGATTATGCAGCATCACTTTCTAGCACTCTTCTCTGAGGACTCCACTGGTGTAGAGATGAATATCTCATCCTCCACTTCCCACTACTAGTTGAGTGGCTCAGTGTGGATTCTCCTTGGCATGTACAAAGCCAGTTCCTGGACTCTATACAGGCCATTGAGCCCATAGTGAATGGTACTTTATAGTTCAAGGAGGTAAAACAAACTCTGGCTTCTCAGATGTGTATGTATTAGGTGGGATAAATGAGCCAGGCAGGAAATGTTCTTGGAAAAGAGCCATACACTAGGCAAGAAACCATCTAGAGGTAAGATCACTGGAATCTAGTGCTAAAACAGGCGGGAGAGTTAGGGTGTAACTACAGAAACAAGAGGAATTCATAACCATGACATGTCAGGGGTGCCAGCATAGGGCAGAACATGTCACTTGAATGTTCCAGAGTTGAGGAAGACTACATGTTTAGGCATCCCAGGCATAGGAGAGAAGACTCATACTTTTCAAGGCCATTTTGCCTGTGTTGCAGGTTGGGCTGTTTAGAAACAGGCTGAAGGGAATTTGGCATGAAGTATGGTATTTAGAGATCAAATTATGTCTAAGGGATGGGAAAGCAGGATTGGGCTAACTACAGTGTGGGGCCCAGCAGTGCATTGGCCGGTGTTGGCATGCATGTGGCCCATCATGGTTGTTCCCTGGTGGCCTATCATGGTTGCATCATGGTGGCCTGAGATTGCTGGCCTGCATATGTCTGTGGTTAGCAAGTGGATGAGGGCTGCTAGGGGAAGGGCATGCCCTTGGAATCGAGGCAAACTCTGTAGAGGTGATGGCTGGAGGCTGCTGTGCTCCCAGCAGTTGTAACAAGCCCTTGTTGAAGGGGATCTGTTGGTGCATTCCCGTGCCCTCAATCCAGTGATCTGGTGGAGCTGTCTACCCTCTCTAGTCTCTTGCCTGAGTTCATGTGTTGATATGCTCAGTGTGGCTTTGTTGTTCAGGCCCTACCTTTCCTAATGAGCCCTAGATGGAATCTGAGCTCTTTCAGCACTAGATGCTTGACAAGACGGAAGCGGTGAAGAGACAAGACTGCGTTCTATTCTGAGACCACTACACGATCACTTCCATTCTTTTAACCTACCTAGAATTTATGTAAGAAGTTACTGTTTATAGGGTCTAAGTGTTCTGAACCGCTTTATGGTACGTCTAGCGGGGGTGGTCTGTATGCCTCTCATATGTTACTTCTATGGCTTGCAAAATTGACCAAAGTAGCTTGGCATGCTATATCCATGCCCCAAATGGTTTGGACCACTAGGCAGACTTTCTCTGCTTTGATAACAGATAGGTCCAGGGTTTAAAACTTAAAAAGCTACCCTCTATCTTTATCTCCTGTATTTTGCCTCTCAGAAAACCCTTCCAGGGAAGCACAACCCAGGCAGAACGGGTCCAGTGGCTGCAGCACAGTTATTCTAGGTTGTCTGAGGTTCCCTTGTCCGAGGGTTCCTCAGGTGTGGGGTACGTGTCCAGGAAGGAAAAGTCCTGTCCCAGCCTTCTCACAGGCACAGAGGGGAGAGAATCCAGAGTGCTCTACCCAAGATAGGGCAGCACTTTAACCCTTTGCTTGCCTCATATGAACGTCTTTAACTCAAACCCTGAGCCTTGGGCAGATAGGAGGAAAAGCCTAGAAGGGTCCCTACTGCTGGAACAGGCACTTGTGTAAGTGCCAAATGGGCAATGTGGGCTGAGCAGGTACCAGTGTGATCTGAGGGTAGGGATTTTTTATGTGAAGCCCATGATACCTAGTAGTGGCTGCCTTGCAGACAGTGAAATCCATCCAGTTTATAATGTCATTGTAATGGACTGTATTTCTGGGAAGCTGCATGTGAATGTGGTGATCACTCCTGGCCTGCATCCTGATTCATGTGAGACTCCTGTCTCAAGCAGGACTTCCATTGCAGCCTGACCTTCCCACGGATGAACACTTGCATGACCTTCTATAATAGCACAGTCCCTAACTCTGAGGTCTCACAAGTGTAGCCTTAGAGTAATTGAGCCGTAAGGCAAAGTGACCCTTGGAGTAGCCCATTTGTCATGGCAAGGAACAGAAGTCAGCTGTCCAACAGGCTGTTAGCAGCTAATGTTCAACACCAACTATGAGCTTAGAAGTAGGCATTCTGAGGTGTGATCCACGAATCGACCTTGGAGTAGATCCCTTCTCACTAGTTGAGCCTTAAAATGAGAGCATGTTTCCAGCTCACAGGTTGACAATGCCAGGAGGGACTTTCAAGCAAGAGCATTTAGCTAAGCTTTACCTGCAGCCCTTATTCTTAGAAACAGTGAGATTTAAATGTTCTCTCATGTTGCTAATTTTTGGGGTCATTGTTTGACCCATAAATAGCTTTGTTAAAAAGCCAGAAATACGATTTTTTCTCATACCAGAATAAATAATTAGGGACAGGCATGCCACGACCTTGAGTATCTACTGCCTGAGATGGCCTTTCTTAGAACCACATCGGAGACCATCTTCCTGAGACTTGGTGATTCCCCACCATCAGCACAGAGCTGCGTAATAGCCTCCAGGCAGTTCTGTCCGGTAGAAGTATTATGGAAGTCGCATGTTAATCCCCCTCATCACAGGTTTTTTAAAAACTAAAATAATCAGGTGAAACTAACATTAAGATTCTTGGGTTGAGTTGTGTTGCCCTTTGTCAGTTGCACTCTGCTCCTTAGTCTTCTGGTCCTGACAATAATTTCCTGCCTACTGTAGGGGAACTCTGCCCTGTAGGTTCGCTGGGCATCAGATGGTAAAATCTCAATGCTTTCACTAAACCTTCCAGTTCTTGGGGAAATGGGTAAATGTTCTAAATCAAAACGAACTGTAAGTGCACAAGTTTGAATAGCTTAGAGGTTTCTGACTCCTAAATGTGACTATTGTTTTTAAATTGGCAGGGTGGACAACTGGATTCTTCTGCCACCTAGTGGAAGAAACTAATCTCGCCACAGTGTTCTAGAGGTGGTGGCAGGGGTTAGATCAGCTGTGGCGGCAGCCAGAATCAGCATAGGGACCCCAGCCAGAACCTGGGGCAGCTATCTCAGATGTAGGGGGGAGGGGGCACTTACTCCTCAGTAGGAAGGACCCTGAAAATAGGAGATTGTCCACTGTCTACCTCCCTTTCAGGGAAGAGCCAAGATTGCCAACTGGCAGAAGATGAGGGTTGAGATGCCTGCCTTGAAGTAAGTGCCAGTCAACCATGGTTGGGGTCTTGGGGCAGGGGGGTGCATTCAGGAAAGTCTTATTTATTTTGGGTATGGAATTCCTCAGAAGTATTTGGCTTTGGTGTAGAATGTAGGTCTGTGCTTGATAAGTGAAAATGCTAGATGACCCAGAGGACAACTTTTCTACCTGCTATTGGAGTCTGGATTGGGAGGTCCAATCTCAAGCTCAAAGCTCATGACAGTGTCCTAGAGCAGACCTGACCCATACCCCAAGTACCTCCCTCCCTCCCTCCATGGCAGATGTGAGCTAGGGAAATGAAGGGTCTGCCTTTGGACACCGATGCGACAGTTCTAGAAGCCAAGGTTCTTGTTACTCTGGATCCCATTTGACTGTGATATTCTACTTGAGCTTTAGCTGCTGTAGAGCTCATGCCAGCAGGAGGACTTTTTGCTCCTTGTGTTAAAGGCAGCTAGACCCTATAGTATCAGACCAAGTTGGTGTGGTCCCAGGGGAGCAGGAGGATGAAACACTTCAAGTTCTATCCCCTAACCATTCCCTGGTGCTCTCTACCTGTGAGCCTTTGGGCTATTGGATAATGTCTTCTCTGGGGCCTAGAGCCAACTGTGAGAGATGAGAGTCTACCTGAATGAAGGACAGAGCTGGATGTGGACTCATGCTGGTTGCGTTTTTTTAAATTTCAGATATCATTTCAATTTTCTCTAAAATAGTCTGGCTCTCAGACTTTTAGATCCTTGGATTGCAGTCCAATCCTGACGTCTCATTTGTAGTCTCTGGGGGAATTCTGTATTGGAAAATCCACAGGCCAGGAAAGATAACTATGGCCTTGTTCCATTTGACCACCCACAGCCATCCTATCCTTCCTGAGGCATCTTTTGCCTAATGCCTGCCAGGCCCCTGGGCTTTGCTAGATGACTCCTCTATCGCTGTCACCATGCTGCTTGCATTGCTGTACACCAGCTCAGGCACTTACATCGTTCAAGTGTCTCTTTACCCCACTTTGCCCAAAGAAGGCTGTGAGTCTTCCTTGGATGGCAGCTGCATGTGCTGCCCAGCCTGAGTGCCCCTACTTTCATGCCTTGCTTCACACTCTACATGCCATCCACTTTCTACCACAATTTGTGACTATTTATCCCAGCAGGTACTAGGTAGCATCATTCAATCTTTGCCATCCTTGAAACTGAAACATAAGGGAGCGTACTTACTTGATCACTCAATTGAGCTTAAGTTTATATGCTTAATGGCTTCTATCTTGTTCATAAAATATGCATGGTGACTTTTACTCCTTCTAGGTATTTTATTTGTGAGGTTTATTGAGTATTGGGAATATAAGAGCTCAAACTTTCTTCACCAGCTTGCCTGGATCTGTTGTTACTGCATCCCTTCTAGTATCCCTTTGAATGTTACACTATATGCATCATGGTGAGGAATTACTCACTGAAAGAAAGTAGTCTCCTTCCTCATTCTTTCCCCTAGCAACCCAATCCCCTTCTCTAAAAAAAAAACTTTCTCTTGTTACTGTCCAGAGACTCTGCTTATACTTAATTTTTCTCCAAGCAGAATCTGTATTAATACTTACATACCTTACCTCTTTAAAACAGTGAATGTTTTCAATTTCTTAGGTATTTCCTATCAGTGCATACAGAGAAAGGCAGAGTCTGAGTTTATAGGTTTGTTACCTTTCCCATTGTGTAGGCTTTCTAGTTGGTGTTAACGTATGATACAGAATGGTAGGGTCCTCTGCTCATTTGTGAAAACAAGTATCTAGCCTGTTGGCTGTAGCCCACATGTCTCTGCAGACATAGTGGTGTAACTGGAGGTTTGCCCTTGGGGTAAGCACTGTGACAGAGTGCAGCCGACTGGCTTAGCTGCTTCTATAGCAGTCAAGCTTGGTTGCACCTGCCCTGTTCTAATCCTTCAGTTAATCAGGTGCTCTAATGTTTAATCAAGCTCACTCACATTTCTTTGAAGTCAAGAACTTGGACTGTTTGCTCTTATAATCCTGTCATATACAGTTATATACCTTGCATGAGGACTTACCCAAATAACATCGTACAAGTGACTGGTTTTGGAGTCAGTAAGATTCTTAGAATTCTGTTTTATGAAAACATATACTGCTATTTTAAACCAACTAAAGCGAGTGAGAGTAACAAATCTAATATACTGGTCACTTCAGTTTAAAACCATAAATATGGGCTGGGCACGGTGGCTCACGCCTATAATGCCAGCACTTTGGGAGGCTGAGGTGGGTGGATCACGAGGTCAGGAGATCGAGACCATCCTGGCTAACACAATGAAACCCTGTCTCTACTAAAAATACAAAAAATTAGCTGGTCGTGGTGGCGGGCGCCTGTAGTCCCAGATACTCAGGAGGCTGAGGCAGGAGAATGGCGTGAACCCAGGAGGCGGAGCTTGCAGTGAGCCAAGATCGTACCACTGCACTCCAGCCTGGGCGACAGAGCGAGACTCCGTCTCAAAAAAAAAAAAAAAAAAGTGAATATTTGGACTTACAATAGATGTTCGGGTCCTACTTCCACTTAACTGCCATGTTACTTCTAAGGGAGATTGTTTCTTGACTTGGGCATATCTAAGCTACTAGTTGAGAGCAAGAGAATGTAGGAGAAAGTAGTCTGAATGCAATGAACTACAACTTCTCAAAGGTATGCTGCTCTTGACAGAATGGCAGAAAAACTAGACCCCCGTATACCAAAACTTGCTGGCTTTCAATTGGCAGTCCCTTGACTACAGTGTGTTTGAACAAAAGAGATATCAACATAATACCCTGTTACATGTTGGAAGGAAGCACTGTAATAGCCTAAGATCCTAAGCTTTTGTTCCAAGATACAGGAGAATTTGCTTTTTGATTGTTGAATGGCTCTACTCTAATACATTAGTCTCAAAGCACCTGCATTCTCATACTACGGTATGATGTGTTCTATATCACTGATACTCTATACTGAAATAGTGAAAGACTCTTTGCATTTAAAGCTTAACCCACACATGGACGCTGCAATATCAGATGTGTGTGCACAAGCTCTGTGAGATGCCAAGCAAGGAAGTGGACGTAAAGTTGCAATGTGATCATGCAGCATTTGTTAATGGCAGCCGAGGGTGAATCAAAGAAGTGTCTTCTTCCTTGGCAACATTACTGAAAATAGAACTGCTTCCTCCCCCATCTCAAGCTCACTCTGTGTCTTGCTTTGTTTCCTTCATAGTGCTTATCCCTACCTATTAATTGCTGCATTTGAATGCAAACTTTAGGAGGGTAGGGAACTATTTACCCCTGTCCCTAGGTTCCTTAAAAATGGTACTTGCCTATCACTCTGGATGTAGTTGTCAGGCAGTGTAATTAATATGATACTACTAAGAGCACAATCCTTTGTCATGGCTTAGGAAAAGGACTTTTGTACCTCAGATTACTTGGGATTCCCAGAAAATAGAGCCTACAACAAAACTTGGGTATATTGAACAGCAAGATCGAAGGGATAAAAAGTGAGGCAGAAAGAGATGATTTCAGTGTCTCGCAGCTTTACCAGAAAACCCACAGCTGCTTGCCTTATCACACAGGCAAAAGGAAACCACTTAAAACATGTTGTGCAGGAGAGCGTATTCACAACTTACCGTTGTAGCAGTGGACTGCTGAATCGCAAACTTGCACGTATGTAAGGCTATTAGACTCACAGACGGTTACTTCTGCTGAATTGGAACTTGCTGAAATTGGGTAGCTATTTTATTTCAGTAGTCATCTGGGCTTGATTTTTAACTAAATTAGCTGGTTTATTGCTAGTATCTATTCCCTCATAACTCTAAAAGTGACACTTAACTGAAAGGCTTAGAAATTTAAATAGCATCTTAAATCCAGCCTAGCAGTGTTCTCCAACTTGAAATTAGAAATCACAGGTGGCAATCTACCATCTTCTGCTGTGCTTGTTTTGTGTGTGTGCTTCGACTCTGCTTTCTCTGAGCTACAGAAAAAGGGAAAGCAGAGAGGGGCCACTACTAAAGGCATGCTGCCTTTCCTCATGTAGATGCGATCACAGCCTGGGCTCCATGAAGTCTTTGCTGAAATGGAGTTTGGTGTCCAAGGAATGGCGGCCTTTGGAAGGGAGGAGAAGGCAGGATTTGGGTAGAGTAGAGGTCAACTGTGACGTGGGACCAAGAAAGGCTTCACTATCCTGGTGGAAGCATTCCAGAGCTAGTATTGCTCTTCACTGTCCCACATCTGGCTACGGTGGTCAGGCCTCTAGGGGCCACCTCGCTTGGACACCAGATGCAGGCTGTCCTGGGAAGGGTAGACCTCAGGCAAAGATACTATATGGCATAGGGGCTGTTAGTTGAGTACCCCGCAGCTGAGGAGCAAGTCACTGCTTGAAAGGGGGATGTGGGTGGAGCATCTGCATGGCTACCACAGTGGCTGTCTGCAGAGGCTGATCTGGTCTGAGGGATGGAGGGCATATAATCTACCTGCAGCATTCTCATCCGTCCCCAGTGTGCATCAAATCCCCTGCATTTCCTGGTTGTCACTTGTCTGCTCCATTCAGCGGCTGGAAAAACCAACAGATTCCCCATGGTGTGTGTTCTACCTGAGTCCAAGTGATAAGGGAGGTATAACCTCTGAGATGATTGAGGCCAGGGCCCTACATGGAGCAAGCGGCCGAGAGGCAGGTATGACTGAGCTAATTTGAGAAGCATAGCAATTTCGTCTGTATCTCCAAAGCATAACTTATTTTTAAAGCTCGTAGGCCTGAATTTAGGTAATAAGATAATGGCAAAAATATGGATATTATTCTAGGTTCCTTTTCTCTCTTAAAAACTTGAATAGTCTTACCACATTAGCACATTCTAACAAAGCATACTTATACTCTTATTTCTAGTTAAACATGTAGGAATAGTCATGGTGTTGGCCTAACATTTGAATAACTACAAGGCAACTTGCTGCTTTTCAATCTACAATAGACATGTTTTGATTGCAATAGAGTCTAGTCAGATACTTAGAATAAGCATTGAGGGGTGGGGGAAGCAGTCTGAGAATAATGGTCTGAGGACAAGTGTCAGCTTTTTAAGATCACAAACTACATAAAGCTTATTTGGAAAGCCCTTATTTCTACAAAATTGATAGACTATGACACTCAACATTGGCTGTTAGAATTAATCTCCATCTTTAGTTGAGTCACATTTCAGTGAATGTTGTGTGATGGGTAGTGATTGTTCCCTAGTAAACAAAAATCCCAGGGTAGAAAACATACAAGTCTATTTCTTTCCAAAGAGACCTTTTAACACATGACAATGTCTCAGCAGATACATGTAATTTCCTTTTTCTCTTCCAGAAGATATATACTTGGGTGTACGTCTTGTCTATCAATTGCTTTTTCAATACAAGTTGATACAGGAATTGAAACATGACATTCACTCATGCTGTACACAATGACTTTATGAGCATGATCAGAGCCCCCAGATAGAAGTAAGAGGGTTATTCTGTGGAGACGTGGGAGAACTTTGCAGAGGTGGGAGTGAGTTACCCTGACTAAAGGCTGTGAAACCCTGGGGGTCTAATGCAGGTGGAAGCCTTTACCACCATAGGAAGGGAAGTGCTAGTAGAAAGAAAGGCATGGAACAAATAGAGGCAGGTAAAAGGAGTGTTGTAGGAAGAGCTGTGGTCCTAGAAGGACACTGCTGCTGGAGGAAGTGAGGGGCTGAGGATGTGAGGGGAAGGGGGCTTAGTCACTCACTGATCTCTTGGGTGCCTCCTGCTTAACTGCATTGGAAGCATGAGGGCAAGGACACACACATGATCTAACTTGTAGAGAATTGGCACAACTGATTGCAAAACAAGGCAAAGAGGGATGGAAAATGTTCATGAAGGGTGCAAGTAGAGAAAACAGTGGGTTTGTTTCATATGGGAAAGATGGAACCAGTAGTGACTAGGAGGGTCCTAAAGGAATATCTGGGGTACAAAGGCCTGGATGGAGGCAGTTTGGGGGAAGGAGAATGGATTAAGCTAAAAGGAAAATGGATCTGAGAGCAGATGACCCACAGCAGAAGGTGATTAGGAGCAAGAGGAACTAGAAGAGATGCTGAAAGGCTAAAGCAGAGCAAAGATCCTGAGAAGCTAGTTGGCTCTTAGGTCAAAGGCAAACTTGCAGAGTGGATTGAGGGCCACAGTAGGGGGAGGATGGCATGTTTGCTAAGGATGTGTTTCAAACACCACTATGTTCACATTGTTCTCTTAAGCAAAGAAATGGGTCATTGGAAGGAAGAAAATTGGTGGCTTAATGTGTCGTGTCCTCTGTTTTCCTTGTCTTCACACACACAACTTTTCTTGTAACATAGAGGCATTTATAGGCCTCATAGCCTTATCTAATGTTGATGCTAATAGGGGGATACGTGACAAAACAAAATTACACAACGTGAGCATGAGATGTGGGTCTTGTGGGGCATAGCAGAGTATATGGGAGCTCACAGCATCTCATTCTGCACATAAGTGCAGCACAGTGTGCTGTGTGTATTCACAGACTCGTTTTAGTGTGTTCTGATTAGTATAGTGGCTTTTGGTTAGAACCTTTCAGTCATACAAGAAATCTGCCGAGGGTGACCTAAGATAGCAAGGAATATCACTATTGAACTGAGTCATAACATCAGAATTTCTTGCTCTTCCAGAAATGCTGGAAAGCTTAAGAACACTAACTTACTGCTTTATACTAGTCCAGGCAGTTACTAGAGGACCCTGTATGCTTTTTTCCCCTGGGGCATAAGGTCTACGTCTTGCCATACTTTAAATTCATAGGCAACAACTTCCCCAAAATAGTTTTACGTAGACTAGGTTTAGAATCCAGTTAACCTGAGTTTGTCTAATGTCTTTCATAAACATGATTAAGTCCACATAAGCAGAATAGGTATCTCCAATCAGGGAAGATACCCCAGGATGGAAATGAGAACTTCAAGCATCCCGCAGAAGGGAAGATGGATATCTGCCATCTCTTCTGAGTTTGATGGCTTTGTTGGGATCTCCCCTGAATGTGCACAGCCAGTTATTGGACTGTGTCTACAATGCTGATAAGCCCACAGTGAGAAGTGCTTCCCCTGCATTCAGGAGGTAGCACCAACTTGGGCTTCCTAGAATTGTCTGGGCTGGATGGGTGAACGACAGAGTATGCCCTAGGTGGGGAACCAACAGTAGTCAGGAAACCAGGCCTGAGGATAAAATGGGTATCTAGGATGACAAACCACTGGAAGAGATGACCAGAAATTCAAGTTGGCAGTAGGCAGAACACCTTCTCGGGGGAATCTAGGCTAACGTCTTGCTGTCTAGTGTATTGTGTCCAGGAACACTTTAAACTGAGTTGTTCAACTCCCTTGGTGTCCTATAAGTGTTTAGGACAGCTTGTGTCCTGATGTCCACATTCTTCAGGTTACAGTCTGCTTCAAATTACTGGGACCCAAATGGCCTACTCCGATTTTTTCAATTTTTTTTTCAATTTTTTTTTAGGAGTTTTGCTCTGTCGCTCAGGCTGGAGTGCAGTGGTGTGATCTCGGTTCACTACAACCTCCACCTCCCAAGTTCATGCCATTCTCCTGCCTCAGCCTCCCAAGGAGCTGGAACTGCAGGCACCTGCCACCATGCCTGACTAATTTTTTTGTGTTTCTTAGTAGAGACGGGGTTTCACCATGTTAGCCAGGATGTTCTCAATCTCCTGACCTCATGATCTGCCCACCTCGGCCTCCCAAAGTGCTGGGATTACAGGTGTGAGCCACTGCATCTGGCCTCCTACTTCTTAAATAATGACTTCTGTAGTGTGTGTCAGAGGCACTGTCAATGTAGGAGATCTGCCAATCCCTTTTAAGGACAAACTGTTTAGTTCCCTATAACTTACAAACATGAGCATGAGAGGACTGTAAGCTGTAGAAGCCAAAAAGAAATAGGAGGGCCTTGCTGGACTACATGTAACATCTGGAACAAAGAACATAATCCCAGAAAAGTAGAAAGACAGGATCTTGAGTCTCCAGGGGTGGCAAGTTGTGGGAAGGTAAGCATACGGTGAAGACTAGTTAGTCAAACCTGACGAGTTGTTTGTAATAAATGAGTATTCCTTGTATCTGCTTCAGTGCCTTCTGCTCAGAACCATGCGCTTCACCTTAAGGATTTCCTGGGGTGGCATATTTTGGTCTCCTATAGTGTTTGAACTAGGTTACTTTTTCTTCCCCATTGTCAATCTTTATCTTGATTCCATTTTTTTTTTTTTTTCCCTCACATTTGGAGAATAACACTCTTCTTGCTCTGGGAATGGGAAAGGGTAGCCTGGTAACAGGAAAGGAAAAAATCCCCCACCTGGGAGTTGTCACACATTCAGATCTGACCTGCATGGAACCCCAGGTAAACTCAAGCCTCTGCATCTGTGGAGAGGAGTTTGCCATAGACCACACACCACCACCTGACAAGAGGCTTGCAGCAAGAAGCCTTCAATATAAGGAACGAAATGGGAATTCATAGCCTTAGTGTGAACAGGTCTTGCAACAATTATTGCCCTTGATGCCAACATGGCCTCCTAAGCTGATGTTAGCACTTCAAGTATTAGTCCCTTCTCTTCTCATTCATCTCACATTTGCAGCCTTGCTGTCTTGGTCACTGTCAACCAAATATGATTGCAATTCAGCCCCCCAGTGGTGTTTCAGGAATTCCCTTCTGTATTAGGGTTCTCTAGAGGGAAGAACTAATAAGATATCTATATAAAAGGAAGTTTATTAAGGAATACCGGCTCACAGGATCACAAGGTGAGGTCCCACAATAGGCCATCTTCGAGCTGAGGAGCAAGGAAGCCAGTCAGAGTCCCAAAGCTGATGAACTTGGAGTCCGATGTTTGAGGGCAGGAAGCATCCAGCACAGGAGAAAGATGTAGGCTGGGAGGCTAAGCCAGTCTAATCTCTCCATGTTCTTCTGCCTGCTTTTATTCTAGCTGTGCTGGCAGCCCATTAGATGGTGCCTACCCAGATTGAGGGTGGGTTGCCTTTTTCAGTCCACTGACTCATATATTCAGTCCACTGACTCCTTTGGCAACACCCTCACAGACACACCCAGGAAACAATACTTCGCATCTTTCAATCCAATCAAGTGGACAATTCAGTATTAACCATCACAAGTCCGCCCCTTGTCAACTTGAACCCATATGCATCTCTTAAGACCACACATAATCAAATAAAGACAATGTCATAATTATGCCTAACATAATACAACTATCTTTTGTACAACTGGAAATGAACCAATCCTCAATGCAAATGCTGTTATATAAAATTAACACTCAAATGCTGATATGTCAACAAATCTCATGTCACATAAGGGAAAATAAAGAAAATATATTTTCTTAGTACAGCGTATACATGTACAAACATGTTCTTAACAAAAGGAAGAAATACTCATGACAATTACACTTGTTGTTTCTGCAACTGCTCATGTGGTTGTAGCTGGTATTGATGACTCCCTTCTTAGCCTGTTGACTTAAAGGTAGGAGGATCCCAAAGTGGCCAGGTGGCAATCTAAACTTCCAGTTTAATGGAATCGTTGATGTGTCTCCTCATGGCAGCATTCCTCCCTCTGGAACTAAGACCTCTAGGCCAGCAGAATGTAATGTGGGAACAGGAAGCAAAAATTTTGCTACTGGATCATTAGGGGTGATAGTGAGTTGATGTCACTTCCACTCCTTGATTCCTGAACCCGTGAATCCTGGTCATGGGAGGAAACACTACCATATATTGCATGCTGATTCAGAGCATACACAGCCGTCTGGAGAATTTGCCCTTGCCCTGCAAAGTATTGTCACCTAGTTGGCATTGCAATTGTGACTTCAAAAGGCCATTATACCATTCTATCCAGCTGCTTCAGGATGATGGGGAACATGGTAAGACCAATGAATTGCATGAGCCCACAGCTGTACTTCTTTAGCCATAAAGTGAGTGTCTTGGTCAGAGGCAATGCTGTGTGGAATACCACGATGGTGGATAAGGCATTCCATGAGTCCAGGTGCTGGTCTTGGCAGAAGCATTGCATGCACAGTAGGCAAACCCATACCCAGAGTAAGTGTCTATTTCAGTGAGGACAAATCTCTGCCTTTTCCATGATGGAAGAGGTCCAATATAATCAACCTGCCACCAAGTAGCTGGCTGATCACCCTGAGGAATGGTGCCATATTGAGGGCTCAGTGCTGGTCTCTGCTGCTGGCAAATTGGGCACTCTGCAGTGGCCATAGCCAGGTGGTCAGCCTTGGTGAGTGGAATTCCATGTTGCTGAGCTCATGCATAACCTCCATCCCTGCCACCATGGCCACTTTGTTCATGGGTCTGTTGGGTAATGACAGGTGGCTGGGGAAGGAGGCTGAGTGGTATCCACAAAAGGAGTCATTCTATCCACTTGATTATTTGGTGTGTGTGTGTCTGTGTGTTTTTGTTTGAGACAGTCTCGCTCTTGTCACCCAGGCTGGAGTGCAATGGCACGATCTCAGCTTACTGCAACCTCTGCCTCCTGGGGTTCAAGCAATTCTCCTGCCTCAGCCTCCTGAGTAGCTGGGATTACAGGCACATGCCACCACATCTGGCTAATCTTTTGTATTTTTAGTACAGATGGGGCTTTACCATGTTGGCTAGGCTGGTCTCAAATTTGACCTCAGGTGATTCACCTGCTGCAGCCTCCCAAAGTGCTGGGATTATAGGTGTGAGCCACCAAGCCTGGCCTCCATTTGATTATTAAAATTTTTCTCTGCTGAGGTCATCTTTTGGTAAGCACTCACATGAGATACAAGTATATTAAGTTTTTGACCATCCACATACCTCTTTCCCAAATTGGTCACTAATTTTCCAGTCATGCTTCTAAGTCCCTGGCCAAGCCATTGGCTACAGCCCATGAATCAGTATCTAATCACACATCTGGCCATTTCTCCTTCCAAGCAAAGTGCACAACCAGGTGTGCTGCTCAAAGTTTTGCCCACTGGGAAGATTTCCCTTCACCCACTATCCTTCAGGGACTGTAGTGCTGCAGCTGTCCACTTTTGGGTGGTGCCTGCATATTGTGCAGAACTATCTGTGAACCAGGCCCTAGTCTTTTCTTCCTCTGTCAACTGATCATAGGGAACTTCCCATGAGGCCATCGGTGCAGACTGGGGGAGAGAAGGCAGGGGGTGGCAGGAGTGGAGATCATGGGCATTTGAGCTACTTCCTCATGTAACTTGTGCCTCCAAGACCTGCTCAAGCCCAATCATGTATATACCACTTCCATTTGATGATAAAATGCTGCTGTGCATGACTCACTTTGTGGCTAGATTGGTCAGAAAGCACCCAGTTCATGATAGGCAGTTCAGGTCACATGGTGATTTGACCCATAGTCAAATGTTCAGTTTATACCAAATCCCAGTAACAGGCCAAGAGTTTTCTCTCAAAAGGACAGTAGTAATCTCTGGAAGATGGCAGGGCCTTGCTCCAAAATCCTAGAGGCCTCTGCTGTGATTCACCTGTGGAGGCCTGTCAAAGGATCCAAACAGAATCCTTATCTGCCACTGACACCTGAAGCACCATTGGATCTGCTGGGTCCTATAGCCCAAGTGGCAGAGCTGCTTGTACAGCAGCCTGAACCTGTTGCAGAGCCTTCTCCTGTTCTGCACCCCTCAAAACTGGCAGCCTTTCTGGTCACTTGATAAATGGGCTGGTGTAACACACCCAAAGGAGGAATGCGTTGCCTCCAAAATCCAAGTAAGCCATAGGCCCACTAGGCATTGTGCCTCTTTCTTGGTTGTAGGAGGGCCCAAATGCAGCAACTTATCCTTCACCTTAGAAGGAATATCTCAACAGGCCCCATAGCACTGGACCCTTAGAAATTTTACTGAGGTAGAAGTTCCTGAATTTTAGTCATATTTATTTCTCATCCTCTGACACACCAATGTCTTACCATAAGTCCAATGTGTTTGCTACTTCTTGCTTACCGGATCCAACCAGCATAATGTCATCAATGTAATGAACCAGTGTGATATCTTGTGAAGGGGAAAAGCAATAGAGGTTTCTCTCTGAACAAGATTATGACACAAACCCAGAAAGTTGAGATACCCCTGAGTAAGGACACTAAATGTATATTGCTGGCCTTGCCAGCTGAAGTCAAATTGCTTCTGGTGGGCCTTATAAACAGGCATGGAGAAAAAGGCATTTGCTCAATCAATGGCTGCATACCAAGTACCAGGAGATGTGTTAATTTGCTCAAGTAATGAAACCATATCTGCTACAGCAGATGCAACTAGAGTCACCACTTGGTTAAGGTTAAGAATAATCCACTGTCATTCTCCAAGATCCATCTGTCTTCTACACAGGCCAAATAGAGTTGAATGAGAATGTGGCAGGAGTCATCACCTCTGCATCTTTCAAGTCCTTGATGGTGGCACTAATTCTGCGGTCCCTTCAGGGATGCAATATTGTTTTTTGACTTACTATTTTTCTAGATTGAGGTAGCTGTAATGGCTCTTATTTGGCCTTTCCCACCATAGTAGCCCACACCCTATCAGTCGGGGAGCCATTATGGGGATTCTGCCAGTGCTAAGCATGTCTACGCCAATGATGCATTCTGGCGCCAGGAAAATTACCACAGGATGAGTCTAGAGACCCACTATAAGTCACACCTGAGCTAAAACTTCATTAAGTGACCCCCATAAGCCCCTACTTTAACTGGAGGACCACAATGATGTTTTGGTTCCCCTGGAATCAATGTTAGCTCAGAGCCAGTGTCCAGTAGTCCCCTAAATGTCTGATCATTTCCCTCTCCCCAAAGCAGTTACTCTAGTTAAAGGCCAGGGGTCTCCTTGGAGAAGGATGGGAGAAAGATTAATGGCATAAATCACTGGTAGTGTAGTGAGGTCCTTTCTCAAAGGGACCTGTCCTCCCCTTCATTCAAGGGGCTTTGGGTCTGTAAACTGGCTCAAGTCTGGAAATTGAGGGGCTGTGACTGTTTTTATAATTCAAATTAGTCTTTTGTATACTGACCTGGAAGCTTTATGCTTATATAAATTAAGAATGCAGTAGGCTTCCTACCAATTTCACTTTTTGGGAACACCATGATTAATTAGCTAATGCCAGAGCTCTACATGAGTGAGACTATTCTGATTGCCTCTTTGCCTCTGCTGTTCATTACGGTATCTATGCCCACCTTGCCTTTGGTGGTTGAGTGCTGCCACTTGGCCCCTGCCACCTCAGGATCCAATTATTCCTATTGTATTTAAATTTTGTAGTTGAGTGAATGTGGTTCCCACTGTTAGATCTGGCATACAGAAAACAGCAATCACAGCTCTTCAGAGATTGAGGTGCTGCCCTCACAAATCTATTTCGCAAGGCATTGGTCAAAGGTATATCTTCTGGACCCTCCCAGTTGGGATGAGTAGGTCTAAAGTGTGCCTAATCCACTCCACCATCCCAGTCTCCTTTAGCCTTTGGATCCCTTCCCCTACATTAAACCAAGGAGATCATCAGGCATTACCAGCTCACTCACAGTGGGTCATCTTTTAATGCACATTTCAGCTAACAAGCAAATTATTAGAACCTTTTTTAACCCCCTGAGCTGCAACATTAAGTGCAGACTCCCTGTTTAGTGGGCCCGAATCAATAAATTCTGCCTGATCCAACTTTATGTTCCTTCTACCATTATCCCACACCCTTAATATCCATTCCCATGCCTGTTCTCCAGATTTCTGCTTATATACATTAGAAAACTCAAGCAGTTCTTTTCTAGTGTAGTGTAACTCCTTTTGGGTCACACTCAACCTCACCTCTAGGGACCTGCTGAGACTTGAGTGTAGTTATAGGTCTAGAAGCAAATAGGGATGTTGGGGGTAGGTCCTGAGGAGAATCAACATTGTTTTGCCTAGCAACTGCCTCAGGGGAGGCCATCACTTTTGCCTCAGGCAGTGCATAGTTAATTTAAAAATGGAAAGGCTGATGGCAATGTGGGTACAGGAGGGGATGTTGCCACCACTGGGGTTGGGGAGGCTGTTTCCTCTGGCGAAAAAGGCTCTTCGGGGTCCTTGCACATATCCCCATTCCACATTGCAGGTCCTATTTTCCAATCAATGCCCCAACTTTAACGGTAGACACCTGGCAAGACTGAGCATGCACCTTTCATTGCAGGTCAGTAACTCTCATAAGAGCTTGTCTGAATTTCCACAACTTTCAGCCCTTTGTCTACAGGAGATAAGACTCTCACCGGGGTGATCTTAGAAGACTTGAGGCTCAGGATGTGCTTCTGGAGCTGGGAGTTAGAATCCCTGAGCTCGTCCTTTTTTTCCTTCACTTTGTCCCGCAAACTTGGGAGCAACCACCTTAATTATATTACTTGGTTCTCCATATATGGTCAAAGGTGTTAGGCACAGCGTTGCTAAACTCCTAGCCCCTCAGGAGCTGTGAATCAGGAGCAGCAAATGCATTTATTTTGCATAACTCTAAACAGTTCACTCCAAGGACTATCAGTGTTCTCCATGCTATTAGAAATAGAGTCCTTAGCATTTTTGGGTCTAATAAGATTGAACAGCCAACTCCAGAAACCCAAAAACCAACTAGAGAAATCCATCCTTAAAATTCTGTTCCTCTAGAACCACTCCTGGTACCAAAATCTGTATTAGTCAGGAGTCTCTAGAGGGACAGAGCTAATAAGATATATATACGAAGGGGAGTTTAGTAAGGAGAATTGACTCACACAATCACAAGCTGAAGTCCCACCGTAGGCTGTCTGCAAGCTGAGAAAGCAGAGAGGCCAGTCTGAGTCCCAAAATCTCAAAAGTAGGAAAGCCGACAATTCAGCCTCCAGTCTGTGGCTGAAGGCCCGAGAGCCCCTGGCAAATCACTGGTGTAAGTCCAAGACTCCAAAAGCTGAAGAACTTGGAGTCTGATGTTTAAGGGCAGGAAGCATCTAGCATGGGATAAAGATGAAGACCGGAAGACTCAGCAAGTCCAGTCCTTCTGTGTCTTCTGCCTAATTTATTCTAGCTGGGCTGGCAGCTGATTGGATGGTGCCCACCCAGATTGAGGGTGGGTCGCCCTCTACCAGTCCACTGACTCAAATGATAATCTCCTTTGGCCACACCCTCACAGACCCACTCAGGAACAATACTTTGCATTGTTCAATCCAATCAAGTTATCGCTTGATTTTTTTTTTTGAGATGAGTTTTGTGCTTGTTGTCCAGGCCAAAGTGCAATGATGTGATCTCAGCTAACCACAACCCTGTCTCCGGGGTTCAAGTGACTCTTCTAACTCAGCCTCCTGAGTAGCTGGGATTACAGGCATATACCACCATGCCCGGCTAATTTTGTATTTTTTTTTTTTTTAGTATAGACGGGGTTTCTCCATGTTGGTCAGGCTGGTCTGGAACTCCCAACCTCAGGTGATCTGCCCACCTTGGCCCCCCAAAGTACTGGGATTACAGGCGTGAGCCACCATGCCTGGCTGACACTCAATATTAACATCACACTATTCTAGTCTTTAGGATGGGATTGAAATCTGTAGTGACTTTAGGCCTTAGTTTTCTAAGCCTCCTTACACTGACTGAGCATGATGGCTTATCCTTCAGTTGCCCAAGAAGGAAGAGGTCTCAAGCTAAGAATAAGAGAACAGCAGGCAGTGTGTCCAAACACAACTGGGCTCTGAGGACATACAGGAGTCCTGCCTTTTAGCCCCTTGTCTCAGTGTGCCAATTTGTACCCAGAGTTGGGAACTGTCACAGGATTCCTAGCATACAGGCTATGATTGAGTTGGGGAGGCCTGGCCCACAAACTATGGCAGTCACCTAGATGTTCCCAGGTAAGTGGCTGGTGAGCTTTGTGTGATGGTACAGGTTATGGAATGGTGTATTTTTCTGTGGCATAGCTAAACATTGTATATTTTCCTTTTAAACTGGTCACCTTTTATACTGTGGGTCAGGCTAGATGTAAGGGTTAAAGAGCCGTGGCCTTGGTAAAGGTTGCCTGTCACTTGATACTTTGCCTTTTGGCGAAGCATGGGGAACTAAGAGGTCATCTCTGCATTCTAATCAGGGACTCACCCAACAGAGGTGTGCCTCCCAAGCATTAGAACCTGAAATTATTCCAATTGGTAAAAAGAGGAGAATTCCATGTGACGTCTGTAGACCCCCAAGGCTTATTTGATCAGATGGGTCAAAGTAGGTCACATCATTTGAGCTTATCTTCCTGTGAGGGAGAAGTCTTTGGAGTCCAGGATGAGGTATCTGAGCCCGAGGAAATGGCTGGTAACTGACCCTGACTTCCATGCCTTGTAAGGCGTGGGTGCTCCTGTGCTTCCCTCCCCTGGTATCTGGCAGTGCAGGGGGTGTGTGGGGAGTAAGAGAAATCCCCAAAATGAACTGCAGGGGCAGATGCTCTGGGACCTAATGCAGTGTTGGCCAGGAGAGGGCAGCACTGAATCACAGGCGGAGCTCTGTGTCCTGAGAAACCTTGGTGGGGCTGGAGCCTCAGCCAGGCAGCCTCCAGAGGGTGTCCCGTGGAGAAGGAACTGGCAGGAAGTGGGGCTTTGGCGGGCTCAGTACTCCCAAATAGGAGACTGGAGGGCCTCGGAAACAAGCTGTCTTCTGCTGCTCTCTGCCCTTCTTGCACTTTAAGGAAGGTGGTAGAAACTAGAAGCCCTCTTCCCCAAAGTCAGCCCTAAATCTAGGAATGTTACTGTCCCCTTCCCTTTTTGTGTAACAGCTGACCATAAGGAATTTCTGACTTGCCTTGACAAACGGGTCATCAAATGCTCACTCCAGAGGGGTCCTGTCCCCTACCCAGAAAGATGGAATGCTGTAGAGACCAAGGGAAATAAAACGGACAGGCCTTGCTGGGTTTCCCCACGCAGTCTGTGGGCACTAGGTCATGCCTTTGTCCAATCAGTTGGACACGGCTGTCCGTGCTTCATTAAACCTAAGCAGGAAAATGGTAATAGCAAGTTCTCCCTTTGGGCCTTCACTCTGGCTCCCATGTCACATACAATTGATAAGAACCTTTTTGACTTAAAACAGCTGGGGCGTATAGCTCTGGATGGAGGTGTGGGTGGGATATGTGGGTGTGGGAAGATAATGGGTTAAGCTCAAAGAATGGTCTCAAAGCAGATGACTCTAAGCAGAAGGTGCCTAGAGGACCTCAGTGGGGAACAGATGCTGAAGGGCTGGAGCAGAACAAAGTGCCAGAGTCAGCTGCTTCCTGTGTCAACAGCAAACATCTGAGAAGTGGCTGAGGATCACAGTCGAGTGGCATGTCTTTCAGAAGGACCTGTGCAGGAGCACCATGGTACATTCCCAGAAGCAATGTGCCCATTTTTTTTTTTTTTCTCTTGGGTGTAGAAAACATTACATTTGAAGGAGTAAGTTCATGTCCTAGTGTCTGCTACATTTCCACCATGTGTGTATTTTACTGCACACAAGTTTTCCTCAAACACGAGGCTTCCTAGGCCTCTCAGGCTCATTTAGTGTCATCTTTAATGTGAGGAGTATTGGTGATACAGCACAGGAAACAATGTGAGTGTGGGACACAGCAGAGCACATGACAGTTCATCTATCTCCGCTGCACTTGTGTGCAGCTGAATTTGCTGGAGAGCACCCAAGGAGTCATCTGTTTATTTTCCATCTGTGTAGTGTCTCTTGGGCAGAATTTTTTCTCTTTCAACTCTTATTCTACAATCGGGTACATATGCAGCTTTGTTACAAAGGTATATTGCATGATTGGAGTAGGACTAAACCCATCACTCAGGTAGTGGGTGTACTGCCTAACAAGTACATTTTCATCCCTTACCCCCTCCCTCTTTTCCCTCTAGTAGTCCCCAGTGTGTATTGTTGCTGTCTTCAGATACTGTGTGTTTCATGTTTAACTCCCACTTAAAAGTGAGAGCATATGACATTTGGCTTATTGCTTATTTGGTTAGGATAATCATCTCCAGCTGTATCCATGTTGCCACAAAGGACATGATTTTCTTTAATGGCTGTGTAGTAGTCCATGGCATATATGTACCACATCTTGATTCAGTCCACTTTTGGGTACCTAGGTTGATTCCATATTTTTGCTATTGTGAATTGTACTGGGATGAACATATGGGTGCAAGTGTCCTTCTGTTAGAAAAACTTATCTTCCTTTAGTATATACCGTATATATCCAGTAATGGGCTTGCTATTTCCAATGATAGTTCAACTCTTAGTTAGGTTAGAAGTCTCCAAACTGTTGTCCAGTGGCTGAACTAGTTAACATTCCCACCAACAGTGTATCAGTGTCCCCTTTCCACTGCAGCTTTGCTAATGTGTTTTTACTTAACAAAAGCTATTCCAACTAGTGCAAGGCAGTATCTCATTTTGATTTTGACCTGCATTTCTGATCAGTAACTTCCCGTTGAGCCACTTACATCTTCTTGTGAAGTGTCCGTTGATGCCCTTTGTCCAATATTTAATGGAGTTCCTGTTGATTTAAGTTCCTCAGACTATTACATGCATCATTTCCCAAAACTTTCTGCCTTTATGTAGGCTGGCTGTTCTATTGCTTGATAATTCTTTTGCTTTGCAGAAGCTACTTAGTTTAATTAGGTCCCGCTTACCATTTTTTGTTGCAATTGATTTTGAGGACTTAGAAAAACATTCTTGCCAAGACCAATATAAAAGGATTTTCCCTAGGTTTTTCCCAGATTTGGCAGAATTTTTGCCAATCATATCTAATGTGCAGATGGTGACTTCACATAACAAAGAATTTCTCTAAGGAACTTGAGTTCATGATAAAGCTGGGTGACTTTTGGCTCTTGAGAAAGAGTGCTTTAAGAAACAACACAACTGTAGTATTGTATACAGGTCAAAGTAGTTCTTAGAGATCAGTGTGATATGACTTCCTTGAGCTTGTGAGCAATGTTACCAAATGAGGTACTTATATACAAACAACTTCAAGTTAATTAAGCCCAGGCTTCCAGCTAGGTTTAACACTGAGATCTGACTTGGACCAGTGTGTGTTTAAATACACTAAGTAGGAAACCCATCTACATTTTTTCAGGTCTCATGTAAGATGCAGTAGTACTGGCTTATTTTTTTCCAATCACTTCTCTCTAAACCCTATTGATGGGGGAAGACAAATATCTGGTATATTATTGCCCACAACCGATGGAGCTCTGAGTGTGGGTCCTCCCTGGCATACTTGAATGTGGAAAGCCCGTTCTTGGACCCTAGGCCATTGAGCCCATAGTGGGCAGTGTTTTCAATGAATTCCAGGAGGTAGAACCAATTTTGTTGGATGTGCATGTGTTGGGTAAATCACACACAGGGGAAATGCTCTTGGTGAGGAGCCATCTACTAGGCAAGAAACCACAGTTGAGGTAAAATCATCAGAATCTAGTGTCATAACGCATGGAAGTGTTGGCATGTAACTATAGAAACTGCCAAAATCCAGACACCATGACGGATCATAGAGCTGCCAGCATAAGGCAGAATGTGTTACTTGCAAATGTTCAGAGAGTTGAGGAGGACTTGGCTCTTATGATGAGCAGGCATTCCAGGCACAGAGGAGAATAGCATACCTTGAGACCCTTTTGACTAGTGTTGCAGGTTGGATTGTCAGAAAAGAGGTTGATATGGAGTTAGATATGAAATATGGCATTTAGAGATCAAATCTGGTCTAAGGAATGAGAAAGGAAGCAGAATTGGGTGGTAGGAGCACTTAACTGCACTGCAGGCCCAACAACGCCCTGGCAAGTGTCAACATGCATGTGGCCCATCAATTGTTCCATGGTGGCCTGAGATCACTGGCCTTCAGACATCTACTATGGTCAGTAATTGGATGAGGGCTGTTAAGGGAAGAGCATACCCTTGGAGCTGAAACAAACCCTGTAGAAAGTGATAGCTGGAAGCCTCTGGCAGTGCTTCTGGCAGCTGGGGCAGTAACTCCTTGTTGAAGGGGGATCTAGTTGTTATATTCTCATGCCCTCTAAATCCAGTGATCTGGTGATGTCTACCCTTTCAAGTCTTTGACTTGAATTCACATATGTGTATGCTCATCATGGCTTTCTTGCTTGGGCCCTACCTTTCCTACTGAGTCTCAGATGGAATCAGCTCTTTAGGTACTAGATGACTGATTTGACACAGAAGCCATGAGGTGACTGTTTTGTTATGAGACAACTACATGATCAGCTTCCATTCTCTAGACCAAGGGAAGTTCCTGTTTGTAGGATCTAAATTTTTCAGAACCACTTTATGGCCCATGTAGCGGGGTGGTCTCGTATACCTCCTACTGGGATGTCACTTCAAGAGTTTGCAAAATTGACCCAAGTAGTTGGTTGTTTCCATGCTCCACATGGTTTGGAACACTAGGAAGACTTTCTTTGCCTTGGTCATAGGTAGGTTCAGGTTCTAGGACCTGTTGTAATAAAGCCACACTCCATCTTTTCCCTCTGGGTTTTGCCTCTTTGAAAACCTATCCAGGGAAGCATAGCGCAGCCGGAATGTATCCAGTGCCAATGACCCCAGCTCTGACCCTGAGCCTTCAGCAGAAAATAGGAAAAACCTAAAAGGGCACCTACTGCCTGGAACAGGCACTCGAATAAGCATGGAGGCCAGATGGGCAATGTGAGCTGTGTAGGTACCAGAATGATCCAGGGGGATGTTGTCTGTGACAGATACTATTCCTAGTAGTACTAACTAGCCTGTCAAACAACGAAAACCGTTCTTCAGTTTGCCACTGCAATGGACTGGAGTTTTGGGAAACTGCATGTTAAGGCAATGTTGAAACAACTCTTGGTCCATACCCCTATTCATGTCCAAACCCTCTGTCCCAAACAGGACGTCTCTTGCGCTCTGATCTTCTCATACATGAATACTTCCATGCCCTCAACAGCAGAGGTCCCTAATTCTGAGCTCTTCCTCACTTCCTGGTCTTGCTGCCTGTAGTAAGCCCCTTCCCTCGAGGTTGGATGTAATGACTAGCTTCTCATATTCTTTCCCTTTTTCTTAAAAGTTGTTTTAAGAGAAAGTGGCTGCAATATTACAAACTGCCCCTTGGAGCAGCCTTGTATGGCAAAAAAGAAGCCTTCAGTTTCATAGGCTGAGGACGTGAAGCTCACCAAGTGAGCTTGGAAGTGAACATCGAAGGTGTGACATGAGTCTTCTTGGGAACAGATCTCTTCTTGCTTAGTTTGAGCCTTAAAGAATGCATCCCAGCCCCCTCAGGTTGACTTGGTGTCATGAGACTTCCAAACAGTGTCATCTAGCTAAGCTTTGCCAGCAATCCTTATCTGTAAACTGGGATATAAATGTCTATTTTATGTTGGCATTTTTATGGTAAATTATTCGGCCAATAAACTTAATTTAAAAACTAGACATCTGATAAACCATGAAAATGTGAGTTGTAAAACAGAAGTCGTACGGTGCTGGTAGGCTTAGTCTAGTCTTCAGACAAGCTTAGTTTGACCCATGCTGCATTTTTATTGCATTAATTCCCTTTTCTTCCTACCGTGGTTAGCTTGATAACATGAAGGCTTTTTGGTTCCTCTGTAAATGAAACTAAAGCTGTATCCTGGATCTCTTTCCATGATCTTCTACTTTTACCTTACTCTTCTTTCAGCCTATTAACAGGATGAGAGAGAAGGTACCTGGGTCAAAATACAATAGGGACCTGGATTGGCTAAGAACCATTGACATGGTCTTCTGAAAATCAGAAGTAGGGGAAGGGAGTGGGAATAGTACCGGAGATCCTACCAGGCTCAGACCACAGTGAAGAGTTAACAGGGATAGGCATGCCACGGCCTTGTGAGGATCCACCGTCTGAGATGGCCTCTCTTAGAATCACCCTAGAGATCGTCCTGAGACCTGGATTCCCTCTCTCAGTATAGGGAATGACCTACTTGTAGCCTGGGGGCAGTGCTGTCACATAGAAGTCATGTGATCCACATATTTTAGCCAGGTTAGTAGCCATATTTTGCTAACTAAGAACCAGGTTAGACCACCCTTAAAGCTCTTGGACTGAGTTAAATGTATGTTCAAGTGTCAACTATTCCCACTTGTGAGTTGTAGCTCCGATCCTTAGAATCTTGTGGTCCAGATAGTAATTCCCCTCCTACTGGTAAGGGGCCTGCTCTGTAGGCTTGCTGGACATTGGAGGATAAACTATCCGTGCTGTCCTCAAGCCTTCCTGTTCTTAGGGAAACTGGTAAATGGTCAAGGCAAAATGAACTAAGTGCAGTAGTTGACGTGGCTTAACTTTTTTGGCTCTTATAAGGTACAGTTGTTTCTAGGTTGGAGAATGGACAGTTACAGATTCTTACACCACCTGGGGAACAAGTCTCTCCAGGGTGTTCCAGAGGTGGGGCAGCAGCTGGCGTCAGAACAGGGACCCCAGCCAGAACTGGGGTAACTGTCATGGATGTGTGGCCACTCAATCCCCAGAGTAAGGAGGGCAAGTTTGACTGTCCACCACTCTGAGGGGAAGAGTCGAGCTGGGCAGCCTGTGGAGGATGAGGGTCGAAGCTTGCCACGATGAAGTGCCCATCTATCTCAGGCAGGGTCTGTGCAGAACATATCCAGGGAGGTCTTTTTCTTGAAGGATGTACAATTCCTCAGAACTAGTTTTGGCATTGAATGTAGGTCAGGAGTCCCAGTTAAGAGCTCAAAGCCCATGACTGTGTCCTAGAGTGGAACTGATCCTATAACTCACGTGCCTCCTTCCCTCCCTCTGTGGCAGGTGTGAGCTACAGATATGAGGGGATTGCATTGGGAACTTCCTGGAAGCTGAAGTTTTTACCCTGAATCCCATTTGACTGTGACATTCTACTTTGGCTTTGGCTGCTCTAGAGCTCATGCCAGGAGCAGGGATTTTTTTGCCCCTTCTGTTAAAGGCAGCTGGACCTTGTAGCATCAGGTCAGGATGGCGTAGTCCCAGGGCAGCAGGAGGAAGTGCTTCAAGTCCTAGCCCCTGACTGTTCCCTGGTGCTCTCTGCCAGTGAGGCTTAGGACTGTGAATGTCTTCTCTGGGGCCTAGAGCCAACTGTGAGGGAGATAAGAGTTTACCTGGATGAGGGACAGAACTGGATGTGGACTGTGTGTCTGTGTGTGTGTGTTGTGGTGGGGAGGTGGGGGTGGTTCCTCGATATCCTTTGTTTCCTTAAACAGTCTGGAGCTCAGATTTTGGATCCCTGTGGTATACTCCAGTCTTCACTACCATCTTATTTGGGGAGATGGGCAGAACTCTCTGTACTAGAAAACTCACAGGCAAGGAAAGATGACTGACCTTGTTCCATTTGACCGCTCAGACGTTCTGTCCTTCCTGAGGCATCCTTTGCCTAATGCCTACCAGGCTCCTGGGCTTTGCCAAACTTCCTCTATCTACCCCTATTTCTATACACATTGCATTGCTGTTGGCCAGCTTGGGCACTTAGATCATTCAGGTATTTCTTGAGCCCACCTTGCCCAAAGAAGGCTGTCCTTACCCCTTAGATGGCAGCTTCACATGCTGCCTCAGCCTAAGCGCCCCTACTTCATGCTTTGCTTCTCACCCTGTGTGCCAATCACTTTCTATCACAACTTGCAACCATGTTTATCCTAGCAGGTACTAGGTAGCATTGTTCAATCCTTGCCATCCTTGAAGTTGAAACATGAGGGAGCCTACTTATTTACTTACAATTCTTGTGTGTTGAGCTCAAGCTTATATGGTTCATGGCTACTGTTTTTCATAAAATACCCATGCTGGCCTTCTAAGTATTTTATTGACAGGACGTTTATGAACACAGAATGAGAACTCACTCTGAGTACATTTTTCTTCACCAGCTTTCCTGGAACTCTTAATTTGTACATATCCCTTATATCTTTGAATGTACATCCTGTTGATGAATTACTGAAAAAAGGCTCAGGCATGCATTTTCCTGGCAAACAATTTTTTTCTTAAGGAAACTCTATGGTTCAAGACTCTATGCTTATGCTTACCTTACCACTTTAAAACCAAATGAAACGTTTTTAGTATATCATAGATATTTTCTCACTACACACAGAACTACCTGTGATAGTTTGGATTCTCTCAAGGCAGAGTCTGAGCCTAGAGGTTGATTAACTTTCCCATAGTAGAATCTTTGCAGTTGGTGTTAGTGTGTGATACAAAATGGTAAGTCCTGTCACTCATTTGTCTACATGAATATCTAGCCGGTTGGCTATAGCTCAAATGTCTGGACAAAAATACTTGGTATAATTGGAGGTTTTCCCTTCTTGCATTAACACTGTCACATGAGTACAGCCCACTGGGTCAGTGACTTCTATAGGAGTCAATCTTGGTTGTGCCTGCCCAGATCAAAACCTTCAGTTAATCAGGTGCTCTATTTAAACAAACTTGCTCACATGTCTTTGAAGTTAAGGACTTCTCTGGGCATCTTCCTGAAGTCCAAAAGATTTACACTGCCAGCTTTGCAATTCTATCATATACACACAAATAGGTTACAGCTTGGGTAAGCAATTATCCAAATAAGGTAACATAATACAAGTGACGGGTTTGGAGTTTATAGAAATCTTGGAGTTTCTTTATGTAAGAATAGTATTGCTATCGTAAACTAATGCTATAGGAAGTAACAAATCTATACTGATCACGTCAGTTTAAAACCACAAATGTGAATATTTGGACTTAGACTGTATATGAGTTCAAATTCCACTTCTAGTTAACTGCCCTATTGCTTTCAGGGGTTGGTTTCTTTGAACCTGTGTTTTGATCTGTCAGGCATCCTATCTCATCTACAAGATAGGAGCAAGAGGATGGTAGGACAAAGCACTTTGAATACAATCAAGTATATTTTCTTTCCAAAGGTCCACATGCTTTTGAAGGAAGAATGCCAGAGAAGCTTTACTTTCGTGGATCAAAATGTGCTGGCTTCCCTCAACTAATTGGGTTAGTCTCTTGGCCCTGTAGATGTAGAAAACAGTTCTCAAAGTGAGACAGGGCCTCATTACATACTGGAAAGATGCTACTATGATAGCCTAGGAACCTAAGCTTTTGTCTCAGGATCTGGGAGAATTGCTCTTTGACTGTCTAATGGCTCTAATACGTTAGCGTCCAGTCACACACCGATGTGTATTCTACATAACTGCCATTCTATACTGAAACTAGTGATACAAGAAACTTTTTATATGAAGTATAACCCACACATGCAGACTACAATGCCAGATGTGTGCACAAAGGCTTGAGTGTTCTAACTACAACAAGGTGAAATGGAAGTAAATGTGAGAATTGGTTGTGTAACAACTTCAGTTAATGGCAGTTGAGGGCATCCAAGATGTGCCGTATTCACTGGCAATGTTACTGAAAACAGTACTGCTTCCTTCATCACAAACCCACTCCATATCCTGCTTTGTTTCCTTCACAGTATTACTCCCTACCCGACTGTCTCTGCATTTGAATGCAAACTGCAGAAGGGTAGAAACTTGCTATTTACTGCAGTAGCCTCTGGCCCTAGGATACTTGCTTAAAACGCTGCAAGGATATAGTTGTCAGGCAGTCAATCGCATGGAATTTTGCTAAAAGCACAACTATTGTCATTGCTTAGGAAAAGAACTTTGGTGCTTCTGATATTACTTACTCGGGATTCTGAGAAAGTAGATCCTGAGAAAACTTGGGTGCATTAGTTTATTGTGGGGAGAAGTATCCAACCCCAGAACAGCAAGACTGAGGGGATAAAAAGTAAGCAGAAGCAGCAAGAAAGTTAGGTGACTTCAGCCACTCGTGGCTGCACTAGAGAACACACAGCTGCCAGCCTTATACAAAACAAAAACATAACATTTTGTGAAAGGGGGTGTATTTAGAACTTCCTGTTGTACTTATGGACTGCTGACCTTTATACTTGTATACTTTCACATATATCAAAGCTGCTTGTTTCATCAGGTCAAAGAAACACTAAAAACATTCGGAGGAGAACATGGCAGTGTGGACTGCTGAATGTCTTTGCAGTTGAACTTTCAGGTACATGTTAAGGTTACTAGATTCATAGGAACTTATTTCTGATACTAAACGTCAATAATGACTATTTCAAGTAATCTTGATTTTGTAATTATGTTATATTGCTAGTGTCTGTTATCTTTTTACTCTGAAAGTGACACACTTAAGGGATTAGAAGTTTCAATAGCATCTAAATTCCAGCCCAGCAATGTTTTCTAACTAGAAATCACAGTGTCAACCTACTCTCTGCTTTATTCTGCTTTTATGCCTCAACTCTGCTTGTCCTGAGTCAAAGAGGGAACTCAGACGGGCTGCTATCAAACTGGGTGGGTTCTTTGATCAGATGGGGGCGCTCTCACAGCTTAGGTTCCATGAATTCCTTGCTGAGATGGAGTTTGTCTAAGGAATGGCTGCCTGTGGAAGGGAGGGGAAGAAGCAGGATTAGGCAGAGATGAGGTCAACTGTGACATTGTCCCAAGAGAGCCTTCAGTATCCCGGTAGAGTTCCAGAGCTAGTAATGCACCTAACTGTCCTACATCTAGCCAGGATGGTTGGGCCTTTGTAGGCCACCTCGCTTACACATCTGATGCAGGCTGCCCTGGGGGGGGGGGGGGATCTCAGGCAAAGCAGCTCTCTGCAGCTGAGACTGAGTCTGAAACAGCTGTGGCCTGGGGATTGAGTACTCCTACAGTGAGAAGCAAGCCCTTTCTTGGAGGAGGCTGTGGCTGGAACGCCTGCATGGCTACCACAGTGGCTCTGCTTCCAGAGGATGATGGTTCCCTGTGGCCAATCTGAGGGATGGGGAAGCCACATAATCTACCTGCCAGCATCCTTGTCCTTCTCTTCCTGTGTGCGTCAAACCCCCTGCACTTCGAGGTGGTTGGTTGTCCCCTCCAAGCAGCTACTGGAAAAGCCGGCTCTCATTCCCCACAGTGTTGGTGATCTGCCTGAGTCCCAGTGGTAAAGGAGGCATAGCCTCTGAGATGAGATGATGGTTGGGGCCAGAGTTCTCCATTAGGCAAGCAGCCAAGAAGCATAGGGACTTACTATTTCCTGCAACACCCTCTGGGCCTAGGCAGGGCTGGTACAGCTGAGCTAATTTGAGAAGCACGGCAATTTTGTCTGTTTTCCCAAAGCCTAACTTTTACTTGCAAAGCTTATAGGCCCAAGTCAAGGTAATATAACTAAAATTATGGATATTATTCTAGGCTACTTCTCTCCCCATAAAAACATTTAGCATAGTCTGACAAGCATACTCATAATTTTACTTCTGGTTAACTATTAGAGGCATAGTTAATGATATTGGCTTAACATTTAAAAACAAGGTAACTGAATGCTTACATTCAATCTCTAAAAATGTCATTATGATACATTTTGATTGCAATAAAGTCTAATGACTTAATTAGAATAAGCAGTAAGAAAAGTAAGGCAGTCTCAGAGCAGGGATCTCTGAGGACCAGTGCTACCCTTTTAGGTTACAGACTATGTAAAGAGATTATCTGGAAGATCATTTTATTTCCAAAGGATTGTCTTGATATACTGTGAAACTCAAAATTGGCTGCAGGAATTGATCTACTTCTTCAGTTGGGTCACATTTCAATGAATGTTGTGATTGTTCACTAGTGAACAAATCTCAAGACAGAAAACAGAAAAATTATTTCCCCCTAAAGAGGCCTTTTAACATACTACTGTTCTTTAGAGACATTAATGGCATCTCCTCATTCTCTCCCAGCTGTTTGGGCATATTGTGTATTACTTTTTGATAACTCAATATAGCAATTAAATGTAGTCACTTATTCTGTTAACAGACTTCATGAGGACAATCAGAGCCCCAGAAGGAAGAGGTACATTCTGCAGAGACTTAGGAAGAACTCTGCAGAGGTGGGAGTAGGTTACTCTAACTCATAATGATTTTAAACACTGAGGGGCTGGTGCAGGTGGAAGCTTTTACTCTCATAGACCTGAAAGTACAGTAGAAAGGCATAGGGTAAACAGCCAGGTGTAAAAGGGTTGCTGTGGGAGGGGATTCACCACAGGGGCTGTGGTCCTAAAAGGATGCAGGATTTAGAGCTGTAGTGGGATGGGAGACTGATCTCTCACTAACATCCTGGGTCCCTCTTGTTGTCTAATCCCACTGGAAGCAGGAGGGCAAAGGAACACATGTGATACAGTTTGTAGAAGACTGGCATGAGCAGTCACGGAGCAGCAAGGCAAAGGAGCATGGAAAAGAAAACCAGTTGGAGTGTTTCATGTTGGAGAGACAGTCAGTAGTGATGGACCAGGAGGGTTCTAAAGGAATGCTTGGGGTATAAAGGCCTGGATGGAGGCAGTTTTGAAAAGGAAAATGGGTTAAGCTAAAAGGAAAATGGATCTGAGAGGAGATGACCCACAGCAGAACGTGATTAGGAGCAAGAGGAACTAACTGGGGGGAAGAGATGCTGAAGGGCTAAAGCACAGCAAAGATCCTGAGAAGCCAGAGTCAGCTGTTGGGTCAAAGGCAAACTTGCAGAGTGGATTGAGGGCCACAGTTAGGGGAGGATGAAATGTTTGCTAAGGATGTGCTTCAAACACCACTATGTTCACGTTGTTCTCTTAAGCAAAGAAATAGGTCATTGGAAGGAATAAGTGGGAAGCTTGTGTGTCTTCTATGGCCTCCCTGTCATTAGGACTTGATGCGTACAACTTTTTATGAACATAGAAGTATTTGTAGACCTCTTGGGCCCATGTAAATCATATCCTCATGTAGGGATGAGTGATAAAACACAGCAGATTACACAATGTGAGCATGAGATGTGGGGTCTTGCAGGGACACAGCCAAGAAGACCTGCAGCTCAAAGGCATCTTCTACTGCATATAAGTGAAGCTCACTGTGCTGGCATACACCCATAGGCTCACTTTACTGCATTTTTAATTTGTGTAGTGGCTTTTGGTTAGAGGAACTCTGCAAGTCATACAACAAACATGCAGAGGGTGACCTCAGATACTAAGAAGTATCATTATTAAATGCTTTGTAATAAATTTGAGTCTTTTGCTCTTCCAGCTGAAAAACTTTAGGGAACTCTAGTTTGTAATGCTTGATATACTAGTCCAGGCTGTTCTTATAGAATCCTGTTTGCTTTATCCTTCTTGTGACTTAGTCTGCGTGCTCCACCTGTGGAATTCATAGGCTGATGATTTGGGATAATTTAGCTCTGGTGTTAAACCAGGTTTAGAACCTAGTTACCTGATCATATGTGTCTTTCATAAACACTAAATTTACATAAGCAGAATATGTATGGATGTCTTTTCAGGTCTCACAGCAGTTATACCAGTACAGAGAAAAATGACTGAATTCCAAGCCCCTCACTGATGGGAAGGTATTTGGCATCTTCTCTACCCTGACCAGTTTGGTGGCTGTGTGTTGGGATCCTTTCTGGCCTCCCTGAGTGTATAAAGCCAGCTCTTAGACTCTATCTAGACCACTGGTAAATCCACAGTGGGCAGTGCTTTTCCTGATTTCAGAAGGTAGAACCAACTTTGGCTTTCAAGACATTGGTCTGTTTGGACTGGACAGGTGAAAGACACATAAAATCCCTAAGTGAGGAGCCAGCAATAGGCAGGAAACAAGGAAAGAGGATAAAATAAATATCTAGGATGACAAAACACCATAAGAAATTACTAGAAGTTAGAATGAAGCATGTCACATGTGAGACAAGCCAGCAATGGGCAGAAAACTACTTCAGGGGAATCTAGGTTAGTTTCTTAATACCTAGCATACTGTTCTCAGGAACATCTTTAATCTTCTAGTTGTTTCAGTTGCCTCAGTTTCCTTTTTATCCTTGAAGGAAGGTTGTATCCAGATGACTATATGCTTTGGTTTAAGGTCTCTGTTTATGATAACTGGTGACCAGAGGGCTTCCCAGCCTTTTTTTATTTTTATTTTTATTTTTTAACAAAGACTATTGCAATGCATGTCAGAGGGGTAGTCAGTATAGCTCTGCCAGTCCCTCTTCAGATCCATTGCTGAGCTCCCTGGACACATTTCTTCAGTACACATTGCTGAGTTCCTTGTAACTCAAAAACATAAGCATGAGGAGTCTAAGTTGTGGGACCCATAAGGTACAGAGGCCTTGCTGGATGATGAGTGGTATCTGACACAAAGAGTAGTATAATTAGAGAAGTGGAAAGACAATGGAACAGGACCCTGAGTTTCCAGGGATGGCAAGTTGTGGGAGAGTAAATACCTGGTAGATAAAGGCTAGTGAGTAAAGCTGGGTAAGTTGTTTTAATGAATGAACTCTCCCTGTATCTGCTGCTTCATTGCTTTCTGTTCAGAATTGTGTACTTCGCTTATAGATTTTCTGGGGTGGCATATTATGGTCTCCCATGGTGTGCTAAAACTATGTTCCTCTTCCTTCCCCCATTGTCTTTGATCTCTTCGTCTTTATCCTCTTAGCACATTCAAGGCATAACATATTCTAGGTCTGGTGATGGGAAAGTGCAGGTTGGTAACAGAAGTTCTCCTGAGACTGACATGCATGCAACTAGGTAAACCCAATCCTTTACATCTGTTTAAAGGGGTTTTCTATGGACCATACACCATCACCTGATCTAGAAACTTGCATTAAGAAGTCTGCAGTTAAGAAGGAATGAAATGTGAATCTATAGCCTTGGTGTGACTAGGTCTTGCAGTCGTTCTTGCATGTGGTGCCAACACAACCTCCCGAGTTGATATTATAACTTCAAACCTATTAGTCTCTTCCTCTCACTCATCTTTTTTGAAGCCTTCCTGTTTTGTTCACTGCCTGATCAAATAAGACTACAATTTGGCTCCCTGTGTTTCAGGAGTACCTTTCATACCTCCACCATGAGCCTCACACATGGTTTTGCTTTCTGTAAGCAGAGGCAGGAGTCTCCGACAAACCTATTGTCTGTTCATTGGTCATCAAAGTAAATTGTTGGCACCAGTTCTGCAAAATGTTGTACCTCATCTTTTCACTTTATTGGTTGGGGGAAAAACATTTGGCAAGTGGGGATTGGTATTTTACGACTTGGTTTTGGACAAGCTTTGATTTACTCACTTGAGGAAGATAAACTTGGTCAAGGCTTCTTCAGCTTAACATCTGCAGTTGAAGAAACACTAGGTTCTGTTTTCTCAGGTTCCTCTTTTACTAGAATCAATGTGAAAATCCAGTTTTCCTTGAAATTCTTGCTGCTGTGGTTGAGTCTGACATTCAGAAAAAAACAAGTCAGTTAACAATGTTTGGTAGAAGCTTTAAATGAAATAGCAGCAGCATGCACACTAGAGAATTAGCTGAGTGGCATCATGATAAAGAACATCTTTGAGAGTTATGTGGGTCCCAGTCAGTCTGAATTTAACAATCGTCTAATCAAGACACATGAATCCTGCACTCTGGTCAGTCTGGGTTCTTCTGGCTACTTCGGTTCTGGATGTTCATTGATGAGCTGCTCTGTAAGGCATAAATGGAAGCCATAAGCAGAGAGCCTCACCAAGGAAAGTCGTGAGTTCACTTGCGTCAAGAGTAGAAAGATACTGCTCATAGTAGAACATAAGACCAGAACTGGGATCCAAAATAATTGGCCCAGAGCAAATGGGAGATAGTAACTTGACAAATTATGGGAGACAGTAACTTGACAAATCTTGAAATACTAGGATTGGAAGAGGGTAAGGATTATTGCTTGGAAGAAAGGATTCATATACCTCAGATATCACATCGATATGGAGTACAGTTACTAATCATCGTTTTAGGGTAATAGAGGGATGGGCCTCATCATCTCCCTGAATTAGAAGGTCTCCCTTTGAATGGAGTAGCCTTCAGAGTGTCTAAGGGATATACAAGCTTGCTTTCACGCCCAAATTTAGTGCATCAGTTTTAATTAAAACGAAACCTCTTGACTGCTAGCTTTTATCCTCCTATATGCAGATATCAAAGTGGGATTGGATGTTCAAAAGCTTTGAGGGTGGAAAGAAAGCCCTGTGAGGGAAATTGAGGAGGGAGCTGGAGGAGTCTGGGAGGATCAAACCACAATGCATGCACGTCTTACCTTCTCAAGGAAAGAAGAAAGATTGGGTAGGAAGTGGCTTAGACTGGGGAGTACAACACTAAGTGTTTTGGCAAAGCAGATGGCAAGTCCTAGGGCCCAACTTGCCCATTTGGAGTTCCAAGTGTCCTAAACGGGCCTGCCATAGCCTCCCAGCTGCACTGAAGCATCAGCTGGAAGCAGCATGTAGGAAGTGTGGTATTCTAATGGACCCACAGTTGGCCTCTGTGCTACACAGATCTACTTCCCTACACCAGTCCACAGAGCAGTGACTCCATGTCCACAAGCCTCTATTTCTGAGAGGAAACTCATACAGGAAGATGTTAGGGGAAGAAATGCAACTCCTGTGACTGAAGTGGATCTTGGCTCACAATTGCTTCTCCTCTTCCACCTCCAAAATCCACCCTGAATTCCCTTTGCACTCAGCTATTGCCTCAGCTGAGGATTGGTGCTGATCTGGTGGTGTGACCCACACCTTCATCCTGAGGTATTCCTTCATCCTGAGGTATTTCAACTTCCAGTGAATAGATGCTTAAGACAGGGCTGCTTAATGCCCCAGTTACAATGGGACAAGCAATGAGATACTCAAGTGGAATACCTGGGTTCCACTTATGTTCTTTACTGCTCCAGGGTGCCCAGTCTCTTGCTGGTCATTCTGCTGCCCTCCCACAAGGATGACTCAAAGTGACCAGTAACTCACTTGAAGCAATAGAAAATGAGACCATTTTTCCTCCTTAACTGTAGGTTGCAGCATCCCTGTAGTCATTCTACTGGGGATACAGCACCTCTGTAATGTACTACTGCATTATGAAGGAGGGCACTCCAAACTCTGAGCACGTTCACTCAGTGCTGCTGCATGGCTTTCTGAGTCTCTCAGTGCTGAGGTTACCTGATTCAGAATGATGTATGATACCAGGTTACCTCATGATTAGGAGCCCATTCTGTACCACTTTCTGATTCCAATTTATTGGTGACATGTCTTTGTGGAATTGCATGCCTGTGGAAGGAGCATTGCAAATGATCCCAGATAGTGGTGGTGCTAGATTCCTTAAGGAAGAAAGGGAAATCCATAGTAATATAGTTGTCTATTCCTGTGAGTGTATATGGCTGGCTCTTTAGAATGGAAGGGGCTCAATGTAATCAACTTGCTACCAAGTGGCATGTTGGTCTCCTTATCAGGGTGCTATATGGGGATGCAACATTTGTCTAATGAGCTGCGCATTCAGTTACTAGAGTCTCTAGAAATTGGCATTACATGCTGTTGGGCACCTGTGTAGCCTTCATGTCTGTTGCCACTATAGCCTGTATTCATTTGCTGGTTGGCTGATAACTGGCAGTCATTTTGTCTGGGTGGCTCAGTGAGTTTCTGTGGTTGGTGCTCTGTAGTGAGTCTTCACATGTGAAATGAAATTTACATGTCTACATGCACACGCCTTTTCAGAGTTCCTTGTTTGACTTTGCAGTCCATTTGCATCTGGTCTACTTATCAAGTGGTCAGGCCATTGACCTCTGTTGTAGATTCATAGTAGATTAATTTGAGCTGTCAATTACTTTCCTCAAAGGTGAGGGCCTGGGAAGCATTTTTATTGGGGTCATAGCCATAGAGCATAGCCAAGAGGCTTTAGAATTGGAAATAGTGTCCTCACTTAGCAATTGTAACAAGTTTGTCTTTCTTAATCCCCAAATGGTACTAGTTTTGCTGATATAAACTAAAACTCATGAAGAATACTGCTTTATGACTTAGGCACATACCTGCCTTGGTGTCTTGGCCCTTCTAATAAGGAGATGAAAAATATGTTGGAAATACACTTGGATTCTCAAAGTTGAAAGCAGGCTGGCCTTGGTATTCCTGGTACTGGTCACTAACGCTTTGGCCTGCTCGCAAAGCCTTGAGCCAAGGGTCAAGACAATGAGGAAGAAATACCCATCTGTGTTGAGCTGAGGGTGGTGGCAGAAATGGGTTTCTTGATCAGATGGTATCTTCTCACTTCAAGCCCTCTTCTTTTGGAAAAAGCTAAACTTTCCTTCATTGTTCTTGTCTTTAGGACGGGATCGCAATCTGTTGTGAGTTTAGACCTTTATCTGTTTCACAAGACTCCCTGTATTGAGTTGAGCATGAAGACTCATCTTTCCCAGTTCCCTAATAAGAGTTCCCAGGCTTAAAGCTCTGAGAGGTATGTCCAAACGCACTCAGGCTTGGAGGACGTATAAGAGCTCTGCCTTCTAGCCCCTTGTCTCAATGTCCCCAATTTGTATGCAGAGTCGAACTATGTCAAGATTCCTGGTTTATAGACAGGCCTATAATTGAGTGATGGGGGATAGGGGGACTTGACCTGCCAACTACAGCAGTCACCTGCATGTTCCAGGGGAGTGGCTGTGCCTACATGTTCCGGGGGAGCGGCTGTGCCTGCATGTTCCGGGGCAGTGGCTAGTGAGCCATATTTGGTGTTATGGGTTATGGAACAGGATATCACTGTTGTGTGGCACAGTTATTCATTCTATATTTTCCTTCTAAATTGGTCATCTTTTATATTGTGGGACAGGCAAGGGTGTAAGTTAGAGCCTTGACCTTGGTAAAAGGTTGCTTGGCACTTGGCACTTTGTTTTTTGGGGAACCAAGAGTTTATTTCTGCTTTTTAATCAGGGACTCACTCAACAGAGGTCTCCATGTGAAAGCAAGTCTGTGCTAAAAAGCTAAACAGTACTTCTGTAGACCTCTCAGTGGTTATTTGATTGGATGTCTCAAAGTGTATCAGATCATGAGGTTAACTTCCTGTATGAGGGAGATGGCTTTGGAGTCCAGGATGAGGTATCTGAGCCCACAGGACACTGCTAGAAACTGACTCACTGACTTCTTTATTTTATTTTATTTATTTATTTATTATTATTATACTTTAAGTTGTAGGGTACATGTGCATAATGTGCAGGTTTGTTACATATGTATACTTGTGCCATGTTGGTGTGCTGCACCCATCAACTCGTCATTTACATCAGGTATAACTCCCAATGCAATCCTTCCCCCCTCCCCCCTTCCCATGATAGGCCCCGGTGTGTGATGTTCCCCTTCCTGAGTCCAAGTGATCTCATTGTTCAGTTCCCACCTATGAGTGAGAACATGCGGTGTTTGGTTTTCTGTTCTTGTGATAGTTTGCTAAGAATGATGGTTTCCAGCTGCATCCATGTCCCTACAAGGGACACAAACTCATCCTTTTTTATGGCTGCATAGTATTCCATGGTGTATATGTGCCACATTTTCTTAATCCAATCTGTCACTGATGGACATTTGGGTTGATTCCAAGTCTTTGCTATTGTGAATAGTGCTGCAATAAACATACGTGTGCATGTGTCTTTATAGCAGCATAATTTATAATCCTTTGGGTATATACCCAGTAATGGGATGGCTGGGTCATATGGTACATCTAGTTCTAGATCCTTGAGGAATCGCCATACTGTTTTCCATAATGGTTGAACTAGTTTACAATCCCACCAACAGTGTAAAAGTGTTCCTATTTCTCCACATCCTCTCCAGCACCTGTTGTTTCCTGACTTTTGAATGATCGCCATTCTAACTGGTGTGAGATGGTATCTCATTGTGGTTTTGATTTGCATTTCTCTGATGGCCAGTGATGATGAGCATTTTTTCATGTGTCTGTTGGCTGTATGAATGTCTTCTTTTGAGAAATATCTGTTCATATCCTTTGCCCACTTTTTGATGGGGTTGTTTGTTTTTTCCTTGTAAATTTGTTTGAGTTCTTTGTAGGTTCTGGATATTAGCCCTTTGTCAGATGAGTAGATTGCAAAAATTTTCTCCCATTCTGTAGGTTGCCTGTTCACTCTGATGGTAGTTTCTTTTGCTGTGCAGAAGCTCTTTAGTTTAATGAGATCCCATTTGTCAATTTTGGCTTTTGCTGCCGTTGCTTTTGGTGTTTTAGACATGAAGTCTTTGCCCATGCCTATGTCCTGAATGGTACTACCTAGGTTTTCCTCTAGGGTTTTTATGGTATTAGGTCTAACATTTAAGTCTCTAATCCATCTTGAATTAATTTTCGTATAAGGAGTAAGGAAAGGATCCAGTTTCAGCTTTCTACTTATGGCTAGCCAATTTTCCCAGCACCATTTATTAAATAGGGAATCCTTTCCCCATTTCTTGTTTTTCTCAGGTTTGTCAAAGATCAGATGGCTGTAGATGTGTGGTATTATTTCTGAGGACTCTGTTCTGTTCCATTGGTCTATATCTCTGTTTTGGTACCAGTACCATGCTGTTTTGGTTACTGTAGCCTTGTAGTATAGTTTGAAGTCAGGTAGCGTGATGCCTCCAGCTTTGTTCTTTTGACTTAGGATTGTCTTGGAGATGCGGGCTCTTTTTTGGTTCCATATGAATTTTAAAGTAGTTTTTTCCAATTCTGTGAAGAAACTCATTGGTAGCTTGATGGGGATGGCATTGAATCTATAAATTACCTTGGGCAGTATGGCCATTTTCACGATATTGATTCTTCCTATCCATGAGCATGGTATGTTCTTCCATTTGTTTGTGTCCTCTTTTATTTCACTGAGCAGTGGTTTGTAGTTCTCCTTGAAGAGGTCCTTTACATCCCTTGTAAGTTGGATTCCTAGGTATTTTATTCTCTTTGAAGCTATTGTGAATGGAAGTTAATTCCTGATTTGGCTCTCTGTTTGTCTGTTACTGGTGTATAAGAATGCTTGTGATTTTTGCACATTAATTTTGTATCCTGAGACTTTGCTGAAGTTGCTTATCAGCTTAAGGAGATTTTGGGCTGAGACAATGGGGTTTTCTAAATATACAATCATGTCATCTGCAAACAGGGACAATTTGACTTCTTCTTTTCCTAACTGAATACCCTTGATTTCTTTCTCTTGCCTGATTGCCCTAGCCAGAACTTCCAACACTATGTTGAATAGGAGTGGTGAGAGAGGGCATCCCTGTCTTGTGCCAGTTTTCAAAGGGAATGCTTCCAGTTTTTGCCCATTCAGTATGATATTGGCTGTGGGTTTGTCATAAATAGCTCTTAATATTTTGAGGTACGTTCCATCAATACCGAATTTATTGAGCTTTTGTAGCATGAAAGGCTGTTGAATTTTGTCAAAAGCCTTTTCTGCATCTATTGAGATAATCATGTGGTTCTTGTCTTTGGTTCTGTTTATATCCTGGATTATGTTTATTGATTTGCGAATGTTGAACCAGCCTTGCATCCCAGGGATGAAGCCCACTTGATCATGGTGGATAAGCTTTTTGATGTGTTGCTGAATCCGGTTTGCCAGTATTTTATTGAGGATTTTTGCATCGATGTTCATTAGGGATATTGGTCTAAAATTCTCTTTTTTTGTTGTGTCTCTGCCAGGCTTTGGTATCAGGATGATGTTGGCCTCATAAAATGAGTTAGGATTCCTTCTTTTTCTATTGATTGGAATAGTTTCAGAAGGAATGGTACCAGCTCCTCCTTGTACCTCTGGTAGAATTCAGCTGTGAATCCATCTGGTCCTGGACTTTTTTTGGTTGGTAGGCTATTAATTATTGCCTCAATTTCAGAGCCTGCTATTGGTCTATTCAGGGATTCAACTTCTTCCTGGTTTAGTCTTGGAAGAGTGTAATTGTCCAGGAAATTATCCATTTCTTCTAGATTTTCCAGTTTATTTGCATAGAGGTGTTTATAGTATTCTCTGATGGTAGTTTGTATTTCTGTGGGGTCGGTGGTGATATCCCCTTTATCATTTTTAATTGCGTCGATTTGATTCTTCTCTCTTTTCTTCTTTATTAGTCTTGCTAGTGGTCTGTCAATTTTGTTGATCTTTTCAAAAAACCAACTCCTGGATTCATTGATTTTTTGGAGGGTTTTTTGTGTCTCTATCTCCTTCAGTTCTGCTCTGATCTTAGTTATTTCTTGCCTTCTGCTAGCTTTCGAATGTGTTTGCTCTTGCTTCTCTAGTTCTTTTAATTGCGATGTTAGAGTGTCAATTTTAGATCTTTCCTGCTTTCTCTTGTGGGCATTTAGTGCTATAAATTTCCCTCTACACACTGCTTTAAATGTGTCCCAGAGATTCTGGTATGTTGTATCTTTGTTCTCATTGGTTTCAAAGAACATCTTTATTTCTGCCTTCATTTCATTATGTACCCAGTAGTCATTCAGGAGCAGGTTGTTCAGTTTCCATGTAGTTGAGCGGTTTTGATTGAGTTTCTTAGTCGTGAGTTCTAGTTTGATTGCACTGTGGTCTGAAAGACAGTTTGTTATAATTTCTGTTCTTGTACATTTGCTGAGGAGTGCTTTACTTCCAATTACGTGGTCAATTTTGGAGTAAGTACGATGTGGTGCTGAGAAGAATGTATATTCTGTTGATTTGGGGTGGAGAGTTCTATAGATGTCTATTAGGTCTGCTTGCTGCAGAGATGAGTTCAATTCCTGGATATCCTTGTTAACTTTCTGTCTCGTTGATCTGTCTAATGTTGACAGTGGAGTGTTGAAGTCTCCCATTATTATTGTATGGGAGTCTAAGTCTCTTTGTAAGTCTCTAAGGACTTGCTTTATGAATCTGGGTGCTCCTGTATTGGGTGCATATATATTTAGGATAGTTAGCTCTTCCTGTTGAATTGATCCCTTTACCATTATGTAATGGCCTTCTTTGTCTCTTTTGATCTTTGATGGTTTAAAGTCTGTTTTATCAGAGACTAGTATTGCAACCCCCGCTTTTTTTTGTTCTCCATTTGCTTGGTAAATCTTCCTCCACCCCTTTATTTTGAGCCTATGTATGTCTCTGCGTGTGAGATGGGTCTCCTGAATACAGCAGACTGATGGGTCTTGACTCTTTATCCAGTTTGCCAGTCTGTGTCTTTTAATTGGAGCATTTAGTCCATTTACATTTAAGGTTAAGATTGTTATGTGTGAACTTGATCCTGCCATTATGATATTAACTGGTTATTTTGCTCGTTAGTTGATGCAGTTTCTTCCTAGCCTCTATGGTCTTTACATTTTGGCATGTTTTTGCAATGGCTGGTACCGGTTGTTCCTTTCCATGTTTAGTGCTTCCTTCAGGGTCTCTTGTAAGGCAGGCCTAGTGGTGACAAAATCTCTAAGCATTTGCTTATCTGTAAAGAATTTTATTTCTCCTTCACTTATGAAACTTAGTTTGGCTGGATATGAAATTCTGGGTTGAAAATTCTTTTCTTTAAGAATGTTGAATATTGGCCCCCACTCTCTTCTGGCTTGTAGAGTTTCTGCCGAGAGATCTGCTGTGAGTCTGATGGGCTTCCCTTTGTGGGTAACCCGACCTTTCTCTCTGGCTGCCCTTAAGATTTTTTCCTTCATTTCAACTTTGGTGAATCTGGCAATTATGTGTCTTGGAGTTGCTCTTCTCGAGGAGTATCTTTGTGGCGTTCTCTGTATTTCCTGGATTTGAATGTTGGCCTGCCCTACTAGGTTGGGGAAGTTCTCCTGGATGATATCCTGAAGAGTGTTTTCCAACTTGGTTCCATTTTCCCCCTCACTTTCAGGCACCCCAATCAGACGTAGATTTGGTCTTTTTACATAATCCCATACTTCTTGCAGGCTTTGTTCATTTCTTTTTCTTCTTTTTTCTTTTGGTTTCTCTTCTCGCTTCATTTCATTCATTTGATCCTCAATCGCTGATACTCTTTCTTCCAGTTGATCGAGTCGGTTACTGAAGCTTGTGCATTTGTCACGTATTTCTCGTGTCATGGTTTTCATCTCTTTCATTTCGTTTAGGACCTTCTCTGCATTAATTACTCTAGCCATCAATTCTTCCACTTTTTTTTCAAGATTTTTAGTTTCTTTGCGCTGGGTACGTAATTCCTCCTTTAGCTCTGAGAAATTTGATGGACTGAAGCTGCCTTCTCTCATCTCGTCAAAGTCATTCTCCGTCCAGCTTTGATCCGTTGCTGGCGATGAGCTGCGCTCCTTTGCCGGGGGAGATGCGCTCTTATTTTTTGAATTTCCAGCTTTTCTGCCCTGCTTTTTCCCCATCTTTGTGGTTTTATCTGCCTCTGGTCTTTGATGATGGTGAGGTACTGATGGGGTTTTGGTGTAGGTGTCCTTCCTGTTTGATAGTTCTCCTTCTAACAGTCAGGACCCTCAGCTGTAGGTCTGTTGGAGATTGCTTGAGGTCCACTCCAGACCCTGTTTGCCTGGGTATCAGCAGCAGAGGCTGCAGAAGATAGAATATTTCTGAACAGCGAGTGTACCTGTCTGATTCTTGCTTTGGAAGCTTCCTCTCAGGGGTGTACTCCACCCTGTGAGGTATGGGGTGTCAGACTGCCCCTAGTGGGGGATGTCTCCCAGTTAGGCTACTCAGGGGTCAGGGACCCACTTGAGCAGGGAGTCTGTCCGTTCTCAGATCTCAACCTCTGTGTTGGGAGATCCACTGCTCTCTTCAAAGCTGTCAGACAAAGTCGTTTGCGTCTGCAGAGGTTTCTGCTGGGTTTGTTATTGTTTACTGTGCCCTGACCCCAGAGGTGGAGTCTACAGAGACAGGCAGGTTTCCTTGAGCTGCTGTGAGCTCCACCCAGTTCGAGCTTCCCAGCAGCTTTGTTTACCTACTTAAGCCTCAGCAATGGCGGGCGCCCCTCCCCCAGCCTCACTGCTGCCTTGCTGGTAGATCACAGACTGCTGTGCTAGCAATGAGGGAGGCTCCGTGGGTGTGGGACCCTCCCGGCCAAGTGTGGGATATCTCCTGGTGTGCCTGTTTGCTTAAAGCACAGTATTGGGGTGGGAGTTACCCAATTTTCCAGGTGTTGTGTGTCTCAGTTCCCCTGGCTAGGAAAAGGGATTCCCTTCCCCCTTGCGCTTCCCAGGTGAGGCAATGCCTCGCCCTGCTTCAGCTCTCGCTGGTCGGGCTGCAGCAGCTGACCAGCACCGATCGTCCGGCACTCCCCAGTGAGATGAACCCAGTACCTCAGTTGAAAATGCAGAAATCACCGGTCTTCTGTGTCGCTCACGCTGGGAGTTGGAGACTGGAGCTGTTCCTATTCGGCCTTCTTGACTCACTGACTTCTATGCCTCACAAGATATGAGTGGTCCTGTGTATCCCTCCCAGGGTTTCTGGAAGTGCAGGTGGGGTGTGGAACTATCAGACAAGTCCCAAAGGAAAACTGCAGGGGCAAACTCTGAAATCTGATGCATTGTGTTGGCTGGAAGAGGGCAGCACTCATACAGCAGAACAACTTTACACATTCAGTGACTTCAGGGAGGATCCATACTCAGAGCCAACAATCCCTGAGAAAGCCTGGAGAAGGGTTGGGGCCTCAAACGAGCAGCTTCTTAGTGATGTTTCTGGGAAGAAAGAATGGGCAGTGAGTGGCCTCTTGGCCTGATAAGTACTTTGCACTAAAAGAGATAGGAAGGCCTCAGAAGCAGTATCAGAAACAGTCACTGTCTGACCTTCTGTTCTTCTGTCTCCTGTTTGTTCTTTCCAAGACAGGTCACAGAAACTAGACTAGACTTCCTCTTCCTCAAGGCAAGTCATAGAAACTAGAAGCCCTCTTCCCCAAAGCCAGCTGTAAAACCTGGAAAGATTGCTATTTTCTCCTTGCCTTGCTGTGTAAGGACTGGTCATGAAGAAATTCTGACCTACCTTGACTAATAGTAGGTTATCAGACTCTCATTCCACAAGGGGTCCTGCCACCAACCCAGGCGGAAGAAATGCTAGAGACAAAGAATCTAGACAGGCCTAGGTGGCTTTCCCAACTCAGTCTATTAGCATTAGGTCATATACCTTTGACCATTTATAGTCCTACATGGCTGTTCATACATCATTAAACCTAAGCAGGGAAATAGAAAGTTTTCTGTTTTTCTATGGGTCTTCATTCTGAAGGTTCCCATGTCAAATTTTGATAGCATTTTGAAAAATAAATTTGTCTGGGCATACAGCCCTGGATAGAGGCACTTCTTGGTAGGGAAATGGGTGAAGGTAAAAGGAAATCTGTCTTAAAGCAGATGATCCAGCAGAAGACCCAGAGCAGCTCCAGAGTAGTTGGAGAAAGATCTCAGTGGGGGACCAGATGCAGAAAGATTAAAGCAGAGCAAAGATCCAGAGAGGCAGAGTTAGCTCTTTGGTCAATAATAAGCACCTTGGTGACTGGATGGTCACAGAATGGCCTGTTTCTCAGAAGGACCTGTGCTTGAGCAGCATATACCCTCCTTAGGGTCTTGGCCCTTCTAATAAAGGGATGAAAAATACATTGGAAATAGTTTGATTCTCAAAGTTGAAAGCAGGTTGGCCCCGGTATTCTAGATCCATCATGTTAGTTTCTCTTGTGTGCATAAAACAGCATCTCAGACGGTGTAAGTGTATGGATTAGTGAGACTTCTTTGCTTTTACCATGTATTTTTTAGTGCTCACAAACTATACAAACGTGAGCTTTCCTAGGCTCACTTAATATTTCCCTTTATGTGACTATCAGTGACAAAGTGCAGTGAATTAAGCAATGTGAGCATGAGATGTGGGCCTTGTGAGGACACAGAGCACATGGAAGCTCATCAGCATCCTCCTTGCACTCATGTGCAGCTGGATTTGCTGGTGAGCACCAACAGGGTCATTTTTGTGCATTTTCTGTTTGCGTGGTGTCTCTTGCCTGGAACACCAGTCATAACAATGACTACAGAAGGTGACCTGAGATAGCAAAGTCTATGGTACACTGGTTCATGACAAACTCGGTCTGCTTTTGGCTCTTATAGAGAAACTAGAGTGTTTTAAGAAAGAGTATTTTACTGGGTGCGGTGGCTGGCGCCTGTAATCCCAGCGCTTTGGGAGGCTGAGGCTGGTGGATCACGAGGTCAGGAGATTGAGACCATCCTGGCTAACACGGTGAAATCCCATCTGTACTAAAATAAAATAAAATAAAATAAAATACAAAAAATCATCTGGGCGTTGTGGTGGGCGCCTGTAGTCCCAGCTACTCAGGAGGCTGAGGCAGAAGAATTGCATGAACCTGGGAGGTGGAGCTTGCAGTGAGCCGAGATCGTGCCACTGCACTCCGGCCTGGGTGACAGAGCGAGACTCTGTATCCAAAAAAAAGGAGTATTTTATACTAGTTAAGGAAGTTCTTACAGTTCTGTATGATATGACTTTCTGAGGATTCTAATCAGTATGATACATGGAATTTATAGGCAAACAACATCCTAAGGTAATATTAAGCTCAGATTTTAGTCAAGTTTTGAAACTCAGTTCTGACTTGACTGAGTGGCTTTTGTTACACATACATTTTCTGCTTATGTAAATTTAATGGTATCTATACCTAGGTCTCAAAGCATGCGACATTATTGATTTTTCTATCTTTTTTTTTTTTTTTTGAGGACTCTGCGAGTGGGAAAATGAATTCTGGTCCTTCATTTCCTACTACTAGCTTGTTGGTTCTGAGTATGAATCCTCTCTAATGTTGCTGGATGTGTAAAGCCACTAGGGTGCTATCTAGGTCAAGTGGGCAATACTTTACACCAATTCCAGGAGGTAGAACCAACTTGGAGGTTTTAGATGTTGGAGGTTAGATTTTGGATAAATGAGCCACACAGAAAGTGTTCTTGAGGAGCCATACACTAGGCAAGAAACTATGCTTAGTGGTAAAATCACTGTAATCCAGTGCCATAAAGAGGTAGAAAAAGTGGCATGTAAATACCAAAACTAGAGAAGTCTGGGAGCCGTGACAGATCATGGAGTTGCTAGAATTGGGCAGAACATGTAATTGGAGAATGTTGAGAGTTGAGGGAGGACTTTGTTGTAATGAACAGGCATTCTGGGCACAGAACAGAGGAATTGCATTTCTCTAGGCCCTTTTGCCTGTGTTGTAGGTTGGACTGTTTAGAATAAAAATTGAAGTGGAGTTTGGCAGGAAGTATGGTATGTAGTGATCAAATCCTGTCTTGGATGGGAAAGGAAGCACGATTGGGCTACAGGAGCCCTTAACTGCAGTGCAGGCCCGGCAATGCCTTGGCCAGTGTTGGTATTCATGTGGCCCTTCAGGTTGTTCCATGGTGGCCTGAAATAGCTGATCTTTATGCCTCTGCTGCAGTCAGTGATTGGATGGGGGCTGCATGGGAAGGGCATGCCCTTGGAGCTGAGGCAAACCCTGAAGTTGACTGGAGGCTGCTGGCAGGGCTCCAAGCAGCTGGGGCAACATGTTTTTGAAGGGGATCTGTTTGGAACATTCCCATGCCCTCCAAATCCAGTGATCTGGTGGAATTGTCTACTCTTTCTAATCTCTGGTCTGTGTTAACACATGCATATACTCAGCATAGCTTTCTTTTTCTGGCCCTGCCTTTCCTACTGAGCTCTAGATGGAATCTGAGCTTTAGGTATTAGATGATTGACATGAGAGACAGAAGCTATGAAGTGACTAGACAGCTTGGAGACCACTATATACCCATTTTCACTCTCATAACCTAATGAGGTCTTGTTTGTAGAAAAACTTTAAGAACCATTTCATGACACATAGCCAGTGCAGTCTATAGGCCTCCCACATGTCACTTCTACAGCTTACAAAATTGACCAAAGTAGTACATGCTGTCTCCATGTCCCAGATGGTTTGGACCACAGGAAAAATTCACTTTCTTAGCCTTGGTAATAGGTAGGTCCAGGCTATAGGACTTTGTGTCTTAAATCCATCTTCAATCTTTACCCTCGGTAGTTTGCCACATTGAAAACCTATCCAAGGAAGCACAACCCAGTCAGAATGGGTCCAGTGGCTCGAGCAGAGATATTATAGGTTCCTTATCCCAGGCTCCTCGGGTTTGGGTAGGTCTCCATGCAGAAGTCCTGTTCCAGTCTTCTCACAGGCACAGGGTGGTGGGGAGAAAGAATCTGAAGTTCTCTACACAGGACAGGGCAGTACTTTAACCCTTTGCTTGCCTTATGATATGAATGTCTTCCACTTGGACCCTGAGCCCTCAGCAGATTAAAAAATAAAAAGAACAAAAAATTAGAAAGAATCTAAGATGGTTCTTACTGCCTGGAAATGGTACTCATGTAAGCATGGAAGCCAGATGGGCAATGTGGGCTATGTAGGCATCAGACTGACAGGGAGTGGACAACTGGATTCTTGTGCCACCTGGTGGAGGGAACTAGTCTCTCCAGGATGTGCAGAGGTGGGGCAGGAGCAGGTTCAGCTGTGGCGCAGCTAGTGTCACAATAGTGACCCTAGCCAGAACTGGGGCAGCTGTCATGGATGTGGGGCCACTCAATCCCCAGAGTAGGAGGGACCTGGGGAGGACAGGTTGGACTGCCCACCACTCTAAGGGGAAGATTCAAGCTGGGCAGCCTGTGGAGGATGAGGGTTGTGACACTTGGCACGATGAAGTGCCCAGCTACTGTGGCCAGGGGCTGTGCAGAACACATCCAGGGAGGTCTTATTCATCCTGGATATAGAGTTCTTCAGAACTGGCTTTGATGTTGAATGTAAGTCGGGAGCCCCAATATAGAGCTCAAAGCCCATAACAGTGTCCTAGAGTGGAACTATTCTATAGCTCACTGCACCTCCTTCCCTCCCTCCCTGACAGGTGTGGGCTACAGATATGAGGGGACTGTGTTTGCCTACCTTGTGACTGTTCTGGAAGCTAAGGCTCTTGTTACTCTCAGCTCCAACTTTACTGCTAAATTCTACTTTGTCTTTGGCTACTTTATAGCTCATGCCAGCAGGAGGAGGTTTTGCCCCTTGCGTTAAAGGCAGCTAGCCCCTGTAGCATCAGGTCAGGATGGCATGGTTCCAGGGCAGCAGGAGGAGGAAGTGTTTCAAGTCCTAGCCCCTGACCATTCCCTGGTGCTTCCTTTCAAGTGAGCATGAGGATGGATGGTCTGCGATGGTTGCCTTCCCTGAGACCTTAAGCCAACTGTGAGGGAGACGGTCTCTACCTGGATGAAGGCACAGCTTAATGTAGACTTCTGCTTTCCCTTTTTTCAGATATATCCTTTAATTTTCCTCTAAATTGTAGTCTGGAGCTTAGACTTTTGGATCCTTGGGTTACAGTCCAGTCTTTACTACAATCTCACTTGTCTCTTGAGGAATTCTGTGTATTGGATAATTCACAGGTTAGAAAAGAAAACCCTGGCTTAGTTTTATTTGACCTCCCACAGCCATTGTGTCCCCTACTGAAGCATCCTTGGCCTAGTGCCTTCCAGGTCCCTTGGCTTTGCCAAATTTCCACACTCCTGCCTTGTGACTTGGGTATTCGTAAATACTGCTCTGGTGTCTGTTCACCTCCACCTTCCCAAAGAGAATGGCTGTTCATGCTCCCTTAGATGACAGCCTCACCTGCTGCCTCAGGCTAAGTGCTACTGCTTCATGTGCTGCTCCACAGCCTATGTGCCATTCATTCTATCATAATTTGTGACCCTATTTATCCTAGCAGGTACTAGGCAGCAGCATCTCATACTTGCCATCCTTGAAGTGGAAATGAAGCACACTTATTTGTCCAGTCATGTTTATGTGGTTAATGACTACTATGCTTTCTGTAAAATATCTGATCTTTACTCTGTACTTCCTATTTGACTTGATCTTTGAATATTGGGAATATGAGACCTCAGTCTGTGACCACGTTATTTTTTTTTCCACCAACTTTTCTAGAACGCTTACTTTTATGATATCCTTTTTTGTATCTTTGAATGTCTTGCTGTGTAAATTGTGTTGATGAATTACTCACTGAAAACATGTAGCCTCCCTCCTTTATTCTTCGAGCAAACCAATTTCCCTTTTCTAAAGAAAACATTCCTTTGTTTTCTTCCGGAGATTCTTTACTTATACTTTGGCTGAGTGGAGAGTACTAATACTTGTGCACATCATCACTTTAAAACCAAATACAAACTTTTCCAATATATTTTATAGATATTTCCTATCAGTGCATACAGAGCTGTCTAAGTTTGGATTCTCCCAAGGCAGAGTCTAAGCCCAGGGGTTTATTACCTTTTCCATGGTGGAGTCTTTCTAGTTGATATTAATGTATGATACAGAATGGTAGGGTCCTCTCTCACTCATCTGCCAAAACAAATGTCTAGCCTATGGGCTTTAGATGTGTCTGTACAGAAATTAGTATAACTGAAGGTTTTCCCTTCTCATATAAGCACCATTAAAACATGAATACAGTTCCTTGGATCAGTTACTTCTACAGGAGTCAATCTTGGTTTCACCTGCCCAGTTCAAACCCTTCAGTTAATCAGGTGCTTTATTTAACAAAGCTTACTCTCATTTCTTTGAAGTTATGGACTTGTTTGGGCATCTGCCTGGCTCTTCTAGTCCTATAGTAGACACACAGATAAGTTATACCTTGGGTAAGCAAGTATCCAAATAAGGTAATATCATAAAAGTGACAGAATTGGGAGCTGATGTAAATCATGGGGTTCTGTTATTTCATGTAATAAATGTATTACCATTATAGATAAACTAATGCTAACGAAAGTTCCAAGTCTTCTATGCTGGTCACTTTAGTTTAAAACTACAAATGTGGTGAATATTTGGACTTTGGATCTGAGTTCAGGTTCCACTTTGACTTAATTGCCTAGATACTTTGAGGAAGTCTGTTTCAATCTGTGTTTTGATCCCTCTGTTGGGCATTTCTCCTCTACAAAGTTATGAAGAGCAGGATAAGTATTCAAACTACTTTGTCATACTAATGAACTGCATCTTTTCAAAGGCACACATGCTTTATAAGGAAAAATGGGAGAAAAAAACATACTCTCTGCATCAAAACTTGTTGGCTTTGCTTAATTTAGTGAGCACTGTCTTTACTCTGTGGTTGAGCAAAATAGATGCTAATGTGAGACAGGACTCTGACATGCTAGAAGCAAGCTGCTATGATAGCCTCACAACCTGAGCTTTTCTTTCAAGATGTGGAAGAACTTGGTTTTTTAGCATCTAATGGCTCTAATAAAGACCTGATTTGATACCCATTAGTCTCAAGCAACCTAATCCACATTCTCAAACTACAGCATGTGTGGTTTTCTATATTGGGCAGCCTATACTGAAATGGTAGTGGTGAAAGACAGTTTCTGATCTAAAGCCTAACCCACACATGTAGACTCTACAATACCAAATGTGTGCACAAAAGCTCTTTCAGTGTGCCAAGTAAAATAAGTGGGAGTGTTATGTGTGGTCATGCCACAATCTCAGTTAATGGCAGACTAAAGTGGATCAAAGATGTGCCACCTCCAGCAACCCTACCAAAAACAGAACTGACTGCTTCACACTCCATTACAAGACCACACCATATCCTGCTTTATTTCTTTCATAGTACTTACCCTACTGACACGGACCCAATCCCTGTTGGACTGAACAAAGGAGGATGAATGTGGGAATAAAGATAAAGACAAAAGGGTATATTTGGAAGAAAGGGTTGGGGGGCTCCTTGCTTATAGTGAACAAGGGCGCTGAGCTTTAGATCCCTTTGTATTTATTGAGTAAAGGAGACAGGGAGAAAGGGGGAGGGTGGTTGTCAGCTGCTTGACCTAGAGCAGGCTTGCACAATGGCATTCTTTGAACAGTAGTCTCCAGATGTCCCAGTAGATAACCTCAAGGAGGATGGCATGCCAGGGAGTGATTACCCTCAGCAAACCCTTTGTCTGCAGGAGCAGAAGGGAGATTGCCCATGTTCTGCATTCATAAGCAGTTTGTTGTTTGATCATATAGCCTCAGTGGAATGCTGAGTTGGTCACGACCCACAGGCCTTTGGCTCTCTACATTTCCTCCTTCCTGTTTATGTCTTAATTGAAAGAAATTAAGGCCAGGTTGGGCAGCTCTCATTTTCTGATTGGTGATCCACCTGATTTTACAGACTATGAACAGAAGACAGAGACAAAACAACAACATTCTAAGGATTACATATAAGATGTTAATGTGATGCTTTAGATAGGTCCAAGGATTGAGGTTCTCCAGGTCTTGCTGGAATTCCAGTTCAGTCTTCTAAAGAAGGTTGAAACTCTTGTGTTTATTTAAACCAATAATTTTGTCTAATTCACCAATATCAAAGGTGGTGTTGGATGTGAAAGCTCCCTGGAAATGGGCTTCCACAAGGTCCCATGGATACTCACTTTGGTTATATTCTAAGTTGGTTACACAAATATGAGTGTGATTAAAATGACAGTGCAATTGCTGTTGCAATTGTAAGCTTTGTACTTGTTCTAACCGTAGAACCATGGATTTCAACATTGCCACTTCAGTTTGTAGCTCAGTGTTAATTTTATTCTGAAGTAGCCATGCTTGGCTGGCTGTATGTGTCAAGTTTTCTACGTACTGAGCTGTTCGAATAGAACTATGCAGAGCTACAGAGGACATCACAACAGAAGTTATTAACATGACCAAGGAAACAATAGCAAAAGTTATCATGCCTAAGGCTCTAGGACGTGATGAGTAAGTTGAGTTAGAAGAAGTTTCACGAAGTGCAAGGCAGGATTGGCAGCCCAAGGCTCAGACAGATTACAGGAATCCGTAGCCCAGGGATGTGACCCCAGATTATCAAAGTAGAGACGTTGCATGTTTGCAATGTGCTATGATTAATGCAGTGATATAACTGACAAGATATACAGGTCAGTTGGGTATTGTTTACCTGGAGCTGGTCTTTCTTAGCTGCCAAAAAGACATAAGGATTAAAAACACAAACCGTAAATTAAGTAGTGATATTCTTTACAAATGTAACATTAAAACTGTGTTGCTTACTATTGCTGTTATTGGATAGTAGCCCAATCCAGATGCAGCCATTCATAAATGGGAGTGCTGCCTTCCATAACATCTCTTGGATTGGTCCTTTCCTCCCTAGATAGTGCCATTGAGGAAGAGGCAGGCTAAAGCCTGTTCCATGCCAAGCAATCTGGGTGGCAGACTGGATTGGATCCCGGTGAATAAAGAAGCAGCATTAAAAGCTTTCCACCAATGCCAGCAAAGTTTGTGCCATGATTTCTGATTTTCATCTTTTCCATATAGTCAACCTTTAGGCCCCCGATCCACACTGTCTCCAGTTAACATAGATTGTTTTCTAGCCAGTGGGCCAAGACACTGGGACCACAGAGTAGGGTAGGAACAATAGAAGGGAATCCATTCCATAGAGTCAGCACAATTGTGGGGTGACTGGGCTGGGAATGGTTGGTTAGCATACCAGTATGGAACCAAGACTTAATAGGTACATGACATTTCCATAGTGACTCAACCATTCTTGAGCTTGAATTATAAGCCAGCTACAGTTGAGTGACATCTTTTGTAGTGATACACAAGGGGAGTCTGTCCAGTGGGGCAGTATAATTAATGACATTGTTCTGAGAGTCTAACTTTTCTGTCAGGGGGAGTTAGGGATCCTGGAACCCACCCTCCCTGATCATGATAGATCACTTTGGAGGAGTGTCACTAGGTTGTACTAGTTTGGGAACATATGACCTTATGTTTTTGCTTCTGCACAGGGAAAACATACCGCACAGGACACTATGGCTAACATGGCCAAGAACATGGAATCAAGGCTTTTTGTCTGGCCTTGATGCTCCAGTAGTTTTCCAGCTTCCTAAGTGGTTTTCTTGAGTTGCCCCCAGGTTATGGGGGTTGATGTCATCGTGACTCTGGTCAACCTTCTCTCCATCTTTGCACTCAGGCTCAGCTCTTTCATGGCTCGTACCAGAGGGACTGGGCCCATGGTTTGCCACCATGGGTTCCTCCAGTCTCCTGTTCCATGGTCGCACGCACCTTGAGGGCACCCACACAGTTTGTCCATCTCCTACAAAAACACAAACATACCCTTGCCCCCATGTTAGTAAATCCACCAGACATTTCCATTGTCCTCCTTCCAGGGATTTCCATAACACTTTTGGATAAGCTTTCCTCTTTTCCTCTAACACTTGCCAATGTCTTTCTGCTGGAGTCTTACCATCTGTACCAGGAGTCAAAAAATTTAAAGGTAAATAAAGCTAAATGTTTTGTTTGTGGTGGTAACTGATCTCCTATACCTTTTTGTTTTTTCAAGATGTGTTGTAATTTTTGGACCCGCTCTATAATGCTTTGTCCTCTAGGATTATAAGGAATTCCTGTTTTGTGAGTTATAACCCAAAGCTGTAGGAAATTTTGAAAAGCATGACTAGTATAAGTGGGTCCATTGTCAGTTTTTAATTGTTTAGGGATTCCCACATGAGCAAATGACAACAATGTCACCATACACGCACCTGTTTGGCATGCAGCAAGCAGCATATGAGAATAAGTGTCTATAGTCACATGAACATAGCTAAGTTTGCCAAAGGCTGCTATATGTGTAACATCCATTTGCCAGATTTCATTTGGAACCAAACCTCATGGGTTACAACCTTCTACAGGTGTGGCTCCAGGGACATGCTGGCAAGTAGGACAGGCTTGTATTCTAGCCTTAGCTTGGATGCAGGACAAGTGAAACATGCGAGTAAGAGCAGAAGTATTTTGGTGCAGTAGTGCATGAGAGGCTTGAGCTTGCTGAAACACAGAATCAATTTATCTGTTCTATCATTACCCAGAGATAGTCATCCAGGAAGTTGTGTGTGAGAGCAAATATGAGAAATATGAAAAGGAACTGCATGAGAGCAAATAGCTTACTGAAGTCTTAGAAACAGATTCAGCAGTTCTGGTTCTAGGGTACATTTAATTGTGGCAGTTTCTATGTGACTGCCTACATTTACAACATAAGTTGAATCACAGACAATGTTGATAGGATCTGAAGCTGTGAGCTGTAAAACCTGAATGACTGCAATTAACTCTGAGTGTTGAGCTGAAAGCCCAGAGGTGGTTATTGTTTGAGTATGTTTAGGTCCATAAATACTTGTACAACCTTTGGAAGAGCCATCAGTAAAATAAGTCTGGCCACCTGAAATAGGCTTGTGATGAGTAATCACAGGAAGAATGAAAGAATGAACTTCATAAAACTAAAATTTTGTCTGAGGGGTAGTGGTTGTCTATTATTCCCACAAAGTCTGCAAAAGTGATTTGCCATGCAATTGACATTTCCCACGCTGCAGCCTGTTGCTGGGAGTCTAAGGAAACAATAATTTTACCTGGATCATATCCCGTAAGCATCTTTGACCTATGCCTGCTCATAGTCACAAGTTGTGTAATTAAAGATAAACTTGTAAAGTTTTCACTGTTTGCTTAGGCAAAAAGAGCCATTCTATTACTGTTACAGATTTGTCTAAGCATTGGCCTAAAAGTTCTGTTGGAGAATGAGGGGTAGGAAGAATTGAAGCAAAAGTTTTTGCAGCTGTAGCTGGGAGGTATGTCATTGCTGTAGCATCTGCTCTACAAGCTGCAACTCTGCTTCTCCCTCTTTGGTCAATTGCCACAGGGATGTACCCTAGAACTTAAAGTATTAAAAAAAAAAAAAAAGTCTCCTTGCAGGGTTTGATAAACACGTGTAAGTTGATAAATTGCAATACCTAGCCTTGGTTGCAACCAATTAATGTCTCCTAATAATTGTTGAAAATCATTTAAAGTCTATAACCTATCTTTATGGAGAACTACTTTCTGAGGCTGTGTACACTCCTCTCTAACAATAGTTCCTAAGTAATGGTATGGGGAAGTTGTTTGTACTTTCTCTGGAGCAATTTTGAGATTCAATTTAACAAGAGCTCTCTTTACTTCTCTGAATAATTGATGTAATATTTGATCTGTAGGAGTGGCCAAAAGCATATCATCCATATAATGAACGATATATGCAATAGGAAACATATTTTGAGGCTCCTTTAATGCTCTTCCCACAAAATACTGACATAACGTAGGACTGTTAAGCTTGCCTTGAGGTAAAACTTTCCATTGATAGAAACAGGTTCTCTTTGATTAATAGAAGACACAGAGAAGGCAAATCAAGGCTTATTCTTCTCATGTAATGGTATAGTAAAGAAACAATCCTTAAGATCTGATGTAAATGACGAGTTGATGGGTGCAGCACAGCAACATGGCACAAGTATACATACGTAACAAACCTGCACGTTATGCACATGTACCCTAGAACTTAAAGTATAATAATAATAAAAAATAAAAAGATGTAATATATAAATATAAAAAAAAAAGATCTATTACAACAAGAGGTCAGTCTCTTGGAATGGCTGCTGGGGTTGGCAGACCTTGCTGTGAGGTACCCATCAATTTAACTGGTGCATTAATAGCTCTCAAATAATGCAGCAGGTGCATCTTCCGGACTCTTTTGGAATAACAAACACTGGTGAATTCCAGGGACTGACTCCTATATGTCCTGCATCCAACTGTTCTTTCACCAACATGAAGTTGAGCTAGCTTCTCCTGTGTTAGGGGCCACTGATCCACCCACACAGGTTTGTCACTGAGCCATTCTAATGGTAAGGCAGTAGGTGAAGGAGAAGTATCAATGACCCCAATAATAAATCCTGATGTCACAATCTTTTTCTGTCTTTCCAGTTATTGATATTGGGTTAGGGTTTCCTTGTAAGAATTTCCCTAAACCTTTCCCACTCTGATATCCTATGTCCTTCAACATTTTAAGTCCTGGGTTATCAAAGTTTTCATTTGTGAGTCTCTTCCCATGCTGTAAGTCTCAACCCCATACATTGTTAGCTATATTTGTAACATAAGGATGGAAAGTACATGATTGTCCATCCGGACCAAGACAAAGTAAAATCTCAGCACTCTGTTGAACACTTTTAGCTGCTCCTACTCCCACTAGGGATGTGGAGGTTAGTCTGAGAGGTCATGCTGGGGACGAGTCCTTACTGTATATTACTGACATATCAGTTCCTGTGTCCATAAGCCCGTAAAATTTTTCCTTTAATTTGTACTACACAGGTGGGTCTATTAGAGGCTATAAGTTGTGATAGATTTCTCATGTAGTTGTGCTATTAAACCCTTTATTTCCTCGTTTCTCCTTTTGTGAAGGGTGTAATTTGCAAGGAATAAGCAATAATTATGCTATATATTCTCCCAGTTCAAAAACCCAAATATCTAATTTCTCCTTCATAATTGGAATCAATCACTCCAGGGGCTACAGTGATGCCTTGCAAGTTAAGATGGCTTTTGCCTAAAATTAGTCCCATATATCCTGCTGGTGAAGGTCCCCAAATGCCAGTGGGAACTTTGATAGGTTTGTCTCCGCCAACTAATGTAATTCTTTCTCTGACTGGAAGATCCAATCCTGCACTTCCTGGTGTACCTGGGGTGAGGGAATTAATGTTTCTCCTGGGACCCACCCCTGAAATGGGGTTGTGGCCTGGACTGGCAATGCCTTCATTGTTTGAGGGGCCCGGGTCCAGGCCCCCTTCTCATTTCCCAACAGGGGGTGCCATTTTGATGAAATTCTGAGTGGCATTGATTAGCCCAATGAGTTCCTTTGTTACAGTGAGGACAGAGTCCTGGTGTTTTTTTCCACTGGGGGTGGGGGGAACTGCATTATAAGATCCTTTCTGTCCTGAGATCTGGTGGCATTCCTTTTTAAAATGTCTAGTTTTTCCACAATTAAAACGTTTTCCCATTTTAGGGTTCAACCCTTGGCTCTTTTTAGATTTGTTAACTGCTAAATTAGCCATTGCTTGCGCTAACATTGCAGAGTGATGAAGTTCAGTTCCTACATCCTGAGAAGCTCTGAGAAAATTTCCCAAGTTTTTTGTACAACTCACAGATGCCAGTGCATGTTTACAATCCACATTTGCATTCTCAAAAGCCAAAGTTAAGGTTAGCATTTCTGCAGCAGTGGTATGAGGAATCTGACGCTTCACTGCTTCTTGTAATCTTGCAGTCTTGCAAGAAAATGTGCATAGGGCTCCTGTGACCCTTGCATGATATGTAAAAAGGACTGTACTGGGAGTCCCTCTTCAGGAATTGTGGCCTGGGTGCATTTAGCGACCTGTGCACACTGCTGATAAGCAATGTCTGGGAGTGCCATTTGACGTTTCATGTCTGAATAACAGCCATTACCTAACAGCATATCCTCTGTAACGTCTCCGTGTCCAGCAGCGCAGTTCTGTTTAGCCTGGTCTGCATACATTTCTTGCCAATTTAAATTCCATGTCAGGTATGCACTAGCAGGCAATCAAGTGTGAGCCAAATGTTTTACATCCAAGGGAAGAAGGCACATAGCACCAAATACAGATTGTAGCAATCTTAAAATGAATGGGCTCTGTACCCCATTATTGACTACACTAGTTTTAATTCCTTCAACAACTTAAACTCTAGTGGGGTGTGTTCATAAATAAACTGTTGTGGACTGTTTGGATCAGGCCTTAAGGAAATAGAAAAGTGCAAGGTCCTAAGGGCTCTCCAGCTGTGGCAGCAGAGCGTAAAATTCTTATTGGGGTCTGTATTTCTGCCATCGAAGGAGGCAGTACAGATGTTTCTGCTATTGGAGGGGGCAGTATAGGCCAATTTTTATCCTCGCTCTCCTGTTTTTCATTTTCAGTTTGTGCTGTGAGTGGGACAACAGATTCTTTCAGATTTTAGAACTCAGAACATGACTCTGGCTGTCCAGCAGAATAAGGAGATAATGGCAGAAGGGCAGTATGAACTAAACTCCAAGTGGAGAAAACAGAAGGATGAAGTTTAAGACCTTTTTGATGAGCCTGTTTTAATCCTTCTCCTGCTCTGTCCCTATTTTCCACATCAAGAGTGCCTGTCTGTGGAAACCATGGGTTATGCGTAATAACTTCCTGCAGCATCTAAATGTCTAAGAATTAACTTGATGAAAAGATTGTTTCAACAAAACTTTAAGCAACTGCACATAATGTTTTTCAACAGACAAATTATGCCCTATGTTACCCTGATTCAGAAAACTTCCCATTCCCAGTACTTCTTTAGAGCACTGACCTTATATCACTCCCAGTACCTCTTTAGGGCACTGATCAGTACCTCTTTAGGGCACTGACATATCCGCTGCTGCCAGAATCATCCCAATGGCAGTTGAGGCTAGGGCTGTCCACTGGGCAAGCAGCTGAGAGTAGGGCTGAGCTAATGTAAGGAGAATAACAGTCTGGTCTGTATCTCTAAATCATAAATACGTTGATAATTTAGGTGACATACATAATTTAGCCATCATATTATAGGCTATTTTTCTCAATTAAAATTAAAACAAATGTAAATAGCATTATCAATGTTAGTACATTCTTCCTTTGAGCTGGAGCTGCAAGGCAAATTAAAAACTAGTACACTCTAACAAAGCATACTCAGTTTCACTTCTAGTTAAATGTGTAGGGATAATTATGGTATTAGCCTAATATTTGAAAACAAGGCAACTCACTGTTTATCCTTCATTTCTAAAAGTGTCACTAAAATGGCATTGATTGCAGCAAAATCTATTGGGTTAACTAGAATAAGCAGTGAGAAATAGAGCTAAGGTTGGTTCTCAGATCCTTGTTTGGATACTGCTTTAAGGTATAAATCATATAAAGGTTATTTAGAAAATCATTATTTCCAAAGAACTGCCTTGATATACTGTGATATACTGTGACACTCATAATGGGCTGCAAAAATTAACCTACATCTTCAGGTGGGTCATATTTCATTGATCACTATTGAATAAAAATTCTGGGGTAGAAAAGTTGTCTTAATTTTCTTCAAAGAGACCTTTTAACACATTACATGTATCTGACACATAAATGTCATCTCTTTTCCCTTCTGGCTGTTCACATACACATTTAATGTATTGATCATTTTTTTAACTAAAATTTGACACTACAGTTCAACGTATTTGCTCCTTCTGTTTTCGGACTTCATGATGATCAGTCCCAGAATGAAGGGGCACATTCTGCCCTGACTTCAGAGTTTAGGGGGAACTTTGTAGAGATGGGGATAGGCTACCCTAACTCAAGGATGTGAAAAGCCTAAGGGCTAGTGCAGGTGAACGACTTTACCACCACAGGCATGAAAGTGCCATGAGAAGGCATGGAATAAACAGAGCCTGGTAAAGGGGGTGTTGCGTGAGGGGCTTCAACACCAGGAGCTGTGGTTCTAGAAGGTACAGCTGCTGGCAGAAATGAGGTGCTGAGGCTATGAGAAGATGGGCGAATAATCACCCACTACCCTCCTGGGTGCCTCCTATTGTATCCCACTTGGAAGCAAGAGGGCAGAGGACCACATGTGATGTAGTTTGTAAAGAACTGGCACAACCAGGCACAGATCAGGGCAAAGATGGAAAACCTTCATAGAGGAAGCAAGTGTAGGAAAATGGTGTGATTGTTTCATGTGAGAGATGCACAACCTCCATTTCTAAAAGTGTCACTGAGATAGATGGGCACTGATTGCAGTTTTTTGGAAATAGTGATTTTCTAAATAATCTTTACATTATTTATACCTTAAAGCAGTACAGTATCCAAACAAGGATCTGAGAACCAGTGTTAGCTCTATTTCTCACTGCTTATTCTAGTTAACTCAATAGGAGTACTAGGAGGGCCCTAAAAAGATATCTGGGGTATGAAACCCTGGATGGAGGTAGTTTTTGGAAAGGAGGATAGGTTAACCTAAAGAAAATGGGTTTCAGAGCAGATGACCCAGGTATTTGGAGCAAGAGGATCTCAATGGATGAATAGATGCTGAAGCTCTAAAGCAAAGATCCAGAGAAGCCAGAGTTAGCTCTTCTGTGTCAATGGCAAACACCTTATGGGGTAGATTAAAGCCACAGTAGTGGAGGATGGCATATTTTCTAAGTATGTTCTTCACAACCAACATGATGTTGCTTTTTTTTCTCTAATCATAGAAAAAAGCCATTCAAAAGAATGTGGGAGACTTAGTGTATCTTTTATGCTTTCCCAGTCAATATATATTATGCAGGCAATTCTTTCTGTAACATAGAAGTATTTTTAGGTCTTAGGCTCATCTAATTTTCATTTGTAGGTAGGAATAAGAAATCTCTACATGAAATAAATCCCTACAAGAAATAAATCCCTACATCTCCACAATGTGAGCATGATATGGGTCTTGTGGGGACACAGCAGAGAAGATGGCAGCTCACTGGTATATTCTGCACATAAATGCAGCTGAATTTGCCAGTGTGCACCCAAAGGTTGATTTTACTGCATTTTTTGTTTCATAGCTTTGGTTAGAAAAGCTTTGCCAGTTGTACAAATAGGCAGAGGGTGTCCTCAGATAACCAAGAATATCACTGAACTCGTTGATTCATGACAAATGCATCTTTTGCTCCTCCAGAGATCCTGGAAAGCTTAAAGAATGCTAGTTTATAATGTGTTTTACTAGTCTAGGCAGTTCTTACAGAGCCCTGTATGCTTGTTCCTTCTTGGTGCCTAATGTCTGTGTTGCCATATCTGAAATTCATAGGCAACACCTTTCCAAAGATAATTTAGCTCTGGTATTAGATTTAGAATCTTCATCCTGGTTTCTTTTTGTTTAGTGTCTCTCAAACATTATTAAATTTACGTAAGCATATTCATCTACATCTTTTTAGATCTCATGGAAGATATAGCAGTACAGAGAAATGATGAAATTCCCAGCACCCCACTGGTGGGAAGACAGATATATGGCATCTCCTCTCCCCCAACCGATTTCATGACTTTGTTGGGATCCTCCCTGGCATCCCTGAATCTGTAAAGCCAGTTCATGAACTGTCTGGACATTGATAAGCCCCATGGTGGGCATTGCTTCTCCTGGATTCAGGAGGTAGAGCCACCTTTGGCTTTCTTGGACATTTGTTTTGGTTGGATAGGTAAAAGACACCTAGAGAATTTTATAAGTGAGAAGCTAAAACTGGGCAGGAAACCAGGCCAGAGGATTAAATAAGTATCTATGGTGACAAACCACTGGAAGAAATTCCAGAAGTTGGAATAAACCATGTCCTGTGCTGTAACCACCAGAAATGGGCAGAACACCTCTTCAGGGGACTCGAGGTTAATGTTTTGCTACCTAGTGAACTGATGTCAGGCAGATCTTAAACCTTCGAGTCTGCTCAACTCCTTCAATTTTCCCTAAGTATTTATGGCAGCTGGCATCCAGATGATTATTCCTTTGGGTTAAGGTCTGAGTTTTACTTAAAATTACCGATGCCCAGAGGACTTACTCTCATTTTGGATAGTGAAGGCTGTGTGCTTGTCAGAACAGGGTTGTAAGTGTAGTAGAATTGCCAGACCTCCTTCTAGGTCATGTTGCTGCAAACCCTGAAACTTAGAGTAAGGAGATTTCTAAGTTACAGTAGCTATAGGAGCTATAAGCCTTGCTGGGTTCTTAGGTCTTCTGACAGGAATGGGGGAAAGCTAGTGAAAGTTCCTGGGTTGCGGCAGGTCCTTTGAGGAGCAAATGCCAAGACAGTATTAGATGGACAGGAACTCACTGGGGTAGACGTCTATGAAAGAAAAGAGTAGGGGCCACAGGAGGGGCTTTGTCCCACAAAGTAGGGAAGGAGGGAGGTCAGGTATAAAGCCTCAGAGTGCAATGTACTTTGACTCAGTGTTTGACAGGGGTCCCACAGTGAGTTAATGGGCTTGACTTCATGTCTTTGCCATGGCACCTTGACTGGACCTTTTAGTCAATTGCGCTCCCTGCTGAAGGTATCTGAATGGAGCTTTCCTGTGTCCAGTAGAGCTCTACCTGAGAAGAATCCTAGAAATGGGGTATAGATCACAGGGCTGTTTTTTGTTTGTTTGTTTTTAAGGTATAAAATCCACTTATGTCTGAGGCAAGGTGTACATCTTCATATTGCTAGCTCTAGACTCCACAGGGTGAACATAATCAGCTACTTAAATAGTTCTTGTTGTAAGCTTCACTGAGCGTTAAGAAATTAACAACTTATGGCCAGGTGTGGTGGCTCACACCTGCAATCACAGCACTTTGGGAGGCCGAGGTGGGCGGATCATGAGGTCAGGAGATAGAGACCATCCTAGCTAACACTGAAACCCCGTCTCTGCTAAAAATACAAAAAATTAGCCAGGGGTTGTGGTGTGCACCTGTAGTCCCAGCTACTTGGGAGGCTAAGGCAGGAGAATGGTGTGAACCTGGGAGGCGGAGCTTGCAGTGAGCCAAGATCATGCCACTGCACTCCAGCCTGGGTGACAGAGTGAGCATGTGTCTCAAAAAAAATTTTTTTTTTTTAAACAACTTATGCCTGAGTTTCATGTGCTATAGGTTACCACTTAGCAAGTCTTTTGTAAAACAGGTGGAGTGTCCTGATGTCTGGTTGGGAAACTGGAAATGCAATACTATTACTTTCTCCCTGGGTAAACTGTGTGTATTAGAATATTAGAGGTATTAGTGTAAATGGGTTTCCTCTATTTGCAAGGTTAAAATCAATCACTGATTAGTAAACTTGGGAAGTTAGGAAGGTGAAATAATCAAGAGTCTGTTAACAGGGTAGCTCCTTTGGTATGGACAGCGAGAAGTGGGTACCCCCAATCTTAGATTCCTAAGGAACTGTTGTCTAAGCATAATACATCGTAAGTGAGCTCATAAATAGATCATAAACCTGAATTTTTGAGTAGGCTGCCAAGAAATGATTAGTCTCTTTGGTTATCCCTTGATGTTAATCCCATAGAGCAACATGATAGGTTTCAAGGTGTAGTAGAGTCTAAACTAGTCTTGATTTGAGTGAGAACTCCTCAGTGAGCAAGATAGCATAAGTTCTGATGTCTAATCATTCTGTATACTTGGCTTGGGTTTTATAGAGGAGAGTGTTGAGTGTTCAACATTTATTGCCACATTCTCAGCCAAACTCATCCCTGACTTCTGGAGAGAATCTATTCCCCGTCTGCCTCTCCCCTTGGTCATTCTTAGCTGTGAGTCTAGATGACTTTATTAGGGTAGTATCCCATTTCCTTTCCCACATCCCCATAACTACCATGACTAGTTCAAGGAAGGACATGCTATCTAGATAGGCATGCTACTAAAACTCAATAGGTGCTAAAACTGACATCTATTCCAGAACAGCTTTTGGAAGAAATATTTGCAAAATAATGCATTATGGAGCACTGGCCCTCATAAGAGTATGAAATTCCCAGTCAGAGGAGGGGTGGTATTAGGGTCCTATGTGGACCGTGAGAATGAATCTGATACCAGGGAAGGTAGAAGACACAAGAAAATCTGGTTCTTGGAGAAAACTGAGCCTGTCGAACCAGCCTTAATTGGGCCAGTCTAACTCAACCAGCTTTGAATATTTATTCCCTAACCTGTCATGTTGCCTTATGTGATTACAATCAAGGAATAGTGTTAAAAACACACACACACACACACACAAAAACAAAAACCTGGTCATTTACTGTTGGTTAGCCTACTCAAAAATGAAGTTCGGCTTTCTGATATATTTGTGGGCCCACTTATGATACAGGTATTGCTGTTTGTGAGCCAATGACTTCTTTTTACTTAAGCTAGTGTAGTTAGGTGTTTGTCACTTGCAGACCAAAGAATCCTAAAAGTTATAGCCCAATGCATCACTAATGTAGGTATTAGAGTAAATGGGTTTCCTCTATTTGCAAGGTTAAAACTAACCACCAGTTAATAAACTTGAAGTTAGCGTGAATTGAATAATTCAAGTTTTTCAGACTATGCACTTTAAAATGGGACAAGGTAGTTTCCTAAAGGGAGCTGGAAAGCTTATGCCAAGGCCAATATAATAATGGAAATTATTCCATACCCATGTGGCTATCTTGTTCATAATAAAACTAGCATATATGCCACTTTAAGAGCACTATCTTGCCTTTATAAAGTCATGACTAATGCAAGTTTTAAAAAGTTAGGTATCCCCCACCATATGTGGGACTGCTGTCCAGAAATGATGCTAGTTAAAGCAAAGAAGAGGTTTTAAATGAAATAAAATACAAAATGAAGGACTAGCTCAATGGTGTCATGGTTAATAACAAACCCTTGTACTAGTGAGTTGCCTGGATCCTAGTGAGTCAGTAAATCCAGTGAGCCTCCAATCAAAATAAATGAATTCTGGCCTCACTGGTCAGCCTGGGTTCCTTGGGCCACTTAATTTTGGATTCTCATTGATGAGCTGCTTTGTGAGACATCAATGGGAGCCATAAGAGAGCCTTGCCCAGGCAAGTCACAAGTCCACTTGGGTCAAGAGTTGAAAGATACCGCTTGTAGTGCAACATAAAACCATAACTAGGAATCCAAAATTGGCCCAGAGCAAATGAGAGGTGACAACTTGACACACTTTGAAATACTGGTAGTAGGAGTAGGGACTGAGCTTTAGAAGGGAGGATCCATATACCTCAGATATCACATCGATATGGAATAAAGTTAATAACAATAGTTAGGGTAATGCAGGAATGGGCCTAGTCACCTCTCCTGACTTAGATGGTATTTTTTGCTATTCTATTTCCTCTGAATTGAGTGGTCTGTGTTTACAGGGATATGTAAGATTACTACCACATCTGAATTAGAGGATTAAGTTTCATTTGAAACTACTCTATGCTGGCTTTTGTCATCTTACGTGTAGCTGTCAGGGTGGGATTAGATGTTCAAGAGATCTGGAGGTAGGAAGAAAGTGCTGTGAGGGAAATTGAGGAAGGAGCTAGAAGAGTCTGGGAGAAGATCAGACCACAGTGTAGGTCTGGCCTTGTTAGGGAAAGAGAAGAAAGATGTTGGTTAGGAAGTACCTTAGACTGAGGTGCAATACTAAGTGTTCTGGGAAGGCTGACAACAAATACCAGAGCCCAAATTGCCCATCAGAGAAGTCACGAGTGTCCTAAATGGGGCTGTCTTAGCACCCTGGTTGTGTTCAGGCAGAATGAGGTAGTGGAAGTATAGCATTCTAATCGCCCCTACCATTGGCCCTTGTTGTGCAGACTTATTACTTTGAAAAGTTCACAGTGACTCCTTGTTCTATAGGACGCCCTTCCTGAGAAGAATTTCAACAGGATACTGCTGAGATGAAATAAAGCTCCTGCCACTGAAGCTGATCTGGGGTCACAACAGATACTCATCTTCTGCCTCCTGCACCATCTACCCTGCATTCTTTGCCTTTAGCTGAGGTTTAGTGCTTACCTGGTTGTGTGACCCAAACCTTCATCTTAGTGTCTGCACCCTAGTGATCATGTGCTTCTCAAGACAGGGCTGCTGAATGTTGGGGTTACAATAGGGCAAGAAAAGTATGAGGAGATACTGAAGTGTATCACCTGGGTTTCATCCATATTGTTACTGCTCTCAGAGTGTAAGATAGCATAACCTCTTACTGATTGGTCACTTACCCCTGCCATGAGGAAGACTCTAAGTGACCAGTGGCTCATTCAGAGCTATGGAAAATGGGGTCATTCTTCTAAATGTTGGGCCCTGCATCAGAATAGCTTATTAAATGTTCTTGCTTTTAGTGAATGGAAGACTTTAACAGGATTCAGGTGCCTGTAGGGGAACACACTGCACCTGTGCTGTCTTCCCACTGGGGATACAGGGCTCTATAGGTGCTTCTGTAATATACTGCTGCATCATGAACTAGGGCACTCCACACGTTTAGCATGTTACGTAGATTTAGTGCTTCTGCTGTGCTTTCTGAAGGCTCTTCTAACAGTGAGGCTACCTGCTTCTGAATGGTTTTAATATGACCAGTTGACCTCATGAACAGGGGCCTACTCTGTAACTTCTATGACCTCAGTTCATTCCTTTGCTGGGTATAATTCCACATCTGTGAATGATGCAGTGCAAATGTCTCAAGACAGTGGTTGTGGTTCAGAATATGCAAGCAGGAAAGACAAACCTTTACCAAAACATATTCCTGTGAATGGAAGCAGCTCAATGTAGTCAACTTGCCAAGTGGCAAGTCTTCTTAAATAGTGCTATACTGGGATTCAACACTTGTCTCTTGACAGGCTTGGCATTCAGCAGTAGCAGTAGCTAGGTTGTCTCCAGGAAATACAGTCCAATGTTGGGTAGCTATGTGGCCTCAATCTCAGCCACCATAGTCACTGTCATTTTCCCATTGTCTGACAAACATTGGCTGACAACTGGAAAGGCAATTTTTTCTGGTTGTTCACTGAGTCTTCCGGGATTAGTGCTCTGTAGTGGGTGTTAACATCTGACATGAAATCTACATGTCTTTCACATGCATGTCCTATAGACTTTCTCATCTCTTTCTAGTCCTTTCCATCCAGGCTACTGACCAGACGACTAGACCACCGGTCCCTGCTGAGAGATCAGTATACATTCTCGGGCCATGTGTCGCTCCACTTAAGATAGATTCATAGTGAACTAGCTCAAGTTGTCAATTATTTTTCCCCAAATTGGGGCCAGAGAGACATTTTTATGGCTGCTGAAACCATAGAGCCTAGGTAAGATGCTTTCGAATTGGAAATAGTGTCCTCAGCATTTGGGATACAAGTTTGTCTCTCTCCTAATCCCAAAATATTTTTTTCTGACAAGCTTATAAATTCCTGAACAACCTAAACTTGGATTCACTTACATATGTGGACCCTTTTGATAAGAGGATGAGGAAAATTGATTACTTGATAATGAAATTCTTGAAGCATAGTTTCTCACTTAATAGAAGTTGAAAGCAGGCTGACCCTAGGATATTTCAGGTTCCTGTCAGCAATGCCCATGAACGCTCAAATTCCATGTTCCAAAAGTTCAGGCAAGGAGGCAGCATTGATGCCTGACAGGTTTGGGCTGAGAAGTGATGGCACAAACCAATGTCTTGCCCAGGTGGTGTAACTTGATTTCAAGCCCTAGTCCTTGTGGATTAGGTGTGATGAAATACACAGCTATTTACCTTTGTATCTGTAATGAGTAGAATCTATAACCTAGGGGTTTAAGTATCTTTTCCTTGGAGTATTTCCAGTTGGTGTAAATATGTGACATAAAATGGTATGTTTCTCAGTAGTTCATTTGTCAATACAAATACTTAGCCTATTGGCTGTTGCCTGCATTTCTTCATGAAAATACTATAATTGGAAATTCTTCCTCTTTTTGTATTTCTTAAATTTTTAATTTCCATAGGTTTTTGGGGGAACTGGTGGTATTTGGTTATGAGTAAGTTCTTTAGTGGTGATTTGTGAGATTTTGGTGCGCCCACCACCCAAGCAATACACACTGAACCTGATTTGTAGTCTTTTATCCCTCACCCCTTCCCATCTTTTCCCTGAGTCCCTAACGTCCATTGTGTCATTGTTACACTTATAGCTTAGCTCCCACTTATGAGAACATACGATGTTTCCATTCCTGAATTCACTTAGAATAGTCTCCAATCCCATCCAGGTTGCTGTGAATGCCATTAATTGATTCCTTTTTATGGCTGAGTAGTATTCCATGGTGTATGTGTATACATATATACACATACATACACACGTGTATATATACGTGTACATATATATGTATATACACGTGTATATATATGTGTATGTATATATATGTAGATATGTATACATGTATATATACACGTGAATATGTACGTGTATATATACACGTATACATATGTGTGTGTGTGTATATATATGCTACAGTTTCTTTATTCACTTGTTGATTGATGGGCATTTGGGTTGGTTCCACATTTTTTGCAATTGCAAAGTATGCTGCTATAAACATGTGTGTGCAAGTATCTTTTTCTTCCTTGTGTAAGCAATGTCCCAATAAGAAGAGTGGGCCTACTAGCTTGAGAAGGAGTCTGTTTCTTTCTCTGAACCTGTTTCCTGATCTTTGTCAGTCATCATATCTCATCTACAAGAGAGTTGAGCAAGAGAATGTATGGGAAATCACTTCACATGGAATAAACTATCTTTTTCCAGAAGGTATATGTGCTTCAGGAAGAATGGCAGAAAAACTATTTCTGTGGGCCAAAACTTGCAAGCTTGACCTAATTGGGCATTCTCTTGACCCTGTGGCAGAACAAAATATCTCAATATGATATTGGACCTATTACATGCTGGAAGGAAACTACTAGGATAGCCAAAGAACCTGAGCTTTTGTTTAGGGATCTGTAAGAATTTATTTTGTGACTGGATAATGAATGACTCTAATGAGTAATTCATATACATTAGTCTCAACCCACATTCTAATACAACTGTATATATGTTCTATACCATGGACATTTTACACTGAAAAGTAGTGGCAAAAGCTGCTTGTTCTTGTGTTTTAAAGCTTAACCTGTACATGTAGACTCTACAAATACCACCTGTGTGCACAAAAGCTGAGTGCCCCAAGTAAAATAAGGATAAAGGAAGTCTGTGTTACAAAATGTGGTTATGCAACTGTTGCTGAATGCCAGGGGTTCTGCCTAGGTCTGGTTGCTTGCCACACAGAAAGCCAATAACTGAGGCAATGAGTATTGCCAGGGAAGACAGACTTTTCCCCAAGTGATGTCAGTGGGAAGACATCCTTTCGTAGGAACTCACTTTCCTTGTCTGACAGTTGGTTTCCTAAGGAGGGAACTCAGACAAGACAAAGGTAAGTTTCTCAAGCTTTAAGACTAAAGGGTCAATTTTTATATCTATTCAAAAAAAATGTAGATATCAGTTCTCTGGGAAAATTGGGCCATTTTCACAACAATCTCAGTTAGTCAATGGCAGATTAGTGCAAATCAAAGCAGTGCTGTATGCACTGGCAATCTTAATGAAAACAGGACTGCTGCTTTCGCTATCACAAACCCACTCCACATTCTACTTTGTTTCCTTCCTAGTGCTTTTGCCTGTTTGTCTCCGCATTTGAGTTCAAACTGCAGGCAGGGATTTACAGTTCACTGTACCTCGGTGCCTGGGCTCATGCTGGCCTGACTCTGTCAGTGTTCGATAGGTTGCTTATTGGGTTTAGCGGGCACATAGTAGTGCATGGAATATTATTGCTAAGAGTGCAACCTCATTATTGCTTAGAAACAGGACTTGAGTGTTTGAGATTACTTACCTGGGATCTCTGGAAGATCTTGAGAAAGCTTACATGCATTTGTATAACCTATTGAGGAAGGCAGTATACAAGACAGCCAGAGTAAGAGAATGAAGTAAGGCAGGAAAACTGTGGTGACTTCAGCTGCGCACCACTTTACCGGAAAACACACAGCTGCTTGCTTCCTCTGTAGGCCAAGTAAAAACAATGTAACAACATCTGCTGGAGAACACTGCAGTGTAGTAGACTGGAAATTCTTGCAGTTGTGAACTTCCGTGTACTTCTTAAGGTTCCTATTAGGTTGCAAAAGTAACTGTGGTTTTGGCCAATGTGCAGGAGGTGGAGGCTGCGGTGAGCCGAGATCGGGCCACTCCACTCTAGCCTGGGTGACAGTGTGAGACCCTGTCTTCAAAAGATTAGAAATCACAAGTGTCAATCCACTGTTTCGTGCCTTCTGTTCTATTTTTGTGCTTCAACTGTATTCCTCAAGTTGCGGAAAGAGGGAAAGCAGTAAGGGGCTGCTACCAAAAGGACTATGTTCTCCTTGATCGTGGGGGAACTCTCTCACAGCTTGGGCTCTCAGTCATCGCTTACATGGAGTTTGAGGTGCAAGGACTGGTATCCTTTTGCATATCTACTCCAGTGGCTGTCAAGTATTATGGCTCTTGTGGCCAGCCTGAGGGGTGAAGGGCACAGAATCTAATTGCCAGCATCCTAGTCCTCCTTCCCCTGTGCATTAAATCCCCTGCATGTCCAGATAGTTGTGACTTGTGCCTTCCAAGCAGCTGTTGAAAAAGTCAGCTCTCACACCCCACGGTGTATGGTCTCCAAGAGTCCCAGTGGTAAAGGAGGCATATAACCTTAGTGAGATGATGGTTGGGGCCAGGGCTCCCCACTGAGCAAGCAGCTGAGAAGCAGGGAGGGCTAAACTGACTTTGGAGATGCATAAAAATTGACATCTTCTCAAAGCATAACTTTTACAAAGCTCACAGGCCTATATATATGTGTGTGTATATATATATATACACATATGTATATACATAAAACTTATGATAATGGCTGTAACTATGAATATTCTAGGCTAATTGTCTCTTGATAGTCATATCAAGCCTTGACATTAGCGCATTCTAACAAAGCATACTCACTTTCACTGATGAGTTAGAATAAACAGAAAACTAAAGCAGTATCAGAACAAGGATCTCTGAGGACCAGTGTAAGCCCTTTAAGGTCACAAATTATAGAAAAAGTGGTTATTTGGAAAATCACTTTATTTTCAAGGAATTTTCTTATACTACGACACTCAAATTAGCTTTAGGAATTGATCTACCTCTTCAGTTGGGTCACATTTCAGTGAATGCTATGTGACTGGTAGTGACTGTTTACTACCGAACAAAAATCTCAGGACAGAAAACATGAAGAAAGTTTTGTCTCTTTTTCAAAGGGACCTTATAACATAGTAAATGTACCTGCTGTGATTGTGTACCTGGGATTCCTAGAAGACGGATCCTGAAGCAAAATATAGAAGCATCTCTGTACTGGGGAAAGGAGTCTACAAACCCAGGACTGCAAGAGTGAGGGAATTAAAGTGAGGCAGGAAAGAGTTACATGACTGCAGCTGCTCAGTTACCAGAAGACACTCAGCTGCTTGCTTCCTGTGCAGGTCAAATAAGAACACTAAATATTTGGAGGGGAACACTGCTGTCTTGGCCTGCTAAATTTCTCCTTGCAGTTGTGAACTTTCACATACACGTTAAGGTTATTAGGTTCATAGAAGCTTGTTTCTGATGAATTAATATTTGCCAAAATTAGTTGATGAGTTTATTTCAGATAATCGTTTTGGTAACTCTACCAGCTCTTTTGATACACTATTAGTATCTGTTCTCCTATCTTCTTACTCCAAGTGATATACTTAAGAAATCAGAGGGGCCGGGCACGGTGGCTCACGCCTGTAATCCCAGCACTTTGGGAGGCCGAGGTGGGCGGATCACGAGGTCAGGAGATCGAGACTATCCTGGCTAACACGGTGAAACCCCGTCTCTACTAAAAACACAAAAAATTAGCCAGGCGTGGTGGCGGGTGCCTGTAGTCCCAGCTACTTGGGAGGCTGGGGCAGGAGAATGGCGTGAACCCGAGAGGCGGAGTTTGCAGTGAGCCGAGATCGCGGCCACTGCACTCCAGCCTGGGCGACAGAGCGAGACTCCGTCTCAAAAAAAAACAAAAACAAAAACAAAAACAAAAAAACAAAGAAATTGGAAACATAAATGGCACTTAAAAATCCAGTCTGACAATGTTCTCTAACTAGAAACACTATAAGTCATGAGTGTCAACCTACTGTCTTTGTGCTTTCTGTCCTGCTTTTTGCTTTCTTTGAGTTGTGGAAAGAAGGAAAGCATAAAGGGGTTGCTACCAAATGGGGCATGTTCTCTTTGATCGTACAGTATGCATCTCTCAGCCTTAGCTCCATGAAAAAAATGTCCTTGCTGAAATAAGAGTTTGAGGTATGAGGTTGTCTATAAGGAAAGGCTGCCTATGGAAGAGAGGTGAAGAAGGCAGAATTAGAGAAGTCAGCTGTGGTCTGGGCACCACAAAGCTTTCACTAATGTGGTAGAGAGTTCCAGAGCTAGTATTGCTCGTCAGTATCTGTGATGGTTGGGCCTCTCTAGGCTACCTTGCTCAGATATCAGATGTAGGCTCTATCCCCACCAGCTCTCTGCAGCTGAGACTGACTTTGAGGTGGCTGTCGCCTATCACAGCTGGACCATGGAGACAGTGCCAGAGTACAGTCATCTTCCTTGGGGAAGCATAGGTTTCTGGCAAAGCCAGAGATGATGGGGGGTGGTGGTGTGGGGGGTGATGGTTGAGGCTGGGGTTCCCCACTGAGCAAGCAGCCAAGAGGCAGGTAGGGCTGAGCAAATATGGAAAGGTCAGACCAAGTTGACACATCTGTAAGACACAGCTTTTATGTTTTACTGGCTCTTAAACTCACAGGACTAAATTTAGGAATATATACAATAATGGCAACAACTATTGGTATTTCTGTAGGCTACTTATAATAAAGAAATATTGAATAGTCTTGTCAACATCAGCACATTATAACAAAGCATACTCATATTTTTACTATGTTAAATAGTATTTGTAGAACTATAATCATACTATAAGCTTACCATTTTAAAAGTAACTTTAGATTCAGAGGATACATGTGTAGTTTTGTTACCTGGATAGATCGTGTGATACTGAGGTTTGGGGTATGACTGAGCCCATCGCTTAGGCAATAAGCATCGGGCCCAGTTGCTTTTCAGCTCTTGCCCCCCTCTTTCCTTCCCTCCCCTTTCTTTTCATCCCTAGCATCTATTGTTGCCATCTTTATGTCCATGAATACCCAATGTTTAGCACCCACTTACAAGGGAGAATACGTGATACTTGTTCTGTTCCTGCATTAATTTGCTCAGGATAATGGCCTCCGACTGTACACATTCTGCTGTAAAGGACCTGGTTTTGTTTTTAATGACTGCAAAGTATTCTGTGGTATACATGTACCGTATTTTCTTTATACAAGCCACTACTGGGGAGCACCTAGATTGACTCCATTTCTTTGTTACTGTAAATAGTGCAGTGATGAACATATGGGTGCATGTGTCTTTTTGGTAGAATTTCTTTTGGATATATATCCAGTAATGGGATTGCTGTGTCAAATGATAGTTCTAAGTTCTTTGAGAAATCTGCAAACAGCTTCCCTTAGTGTCTGAACTAATTTACATTCCCACCAACAGTGTATAAACATTCCCTTGTCTTTGTAACCTTGCCAACATCTGTTAGTGACTTAATAGCCATTCTGACTGAGATGGTATTTCATTGTGATTTTGATGTGCATTTATATTTGATAAGGGATTTTGAACACTTTTTATGTGGGTACTTGGACACTTGTGTGGTTTTTGAGAAGTCTGTCTTTTGCCTACATTTTATGAGGTTATTTTTGCATATTGATTAAAGTTTCTTAGGCTTTGCTTTGACAAAGGTCTAATCTGCATAGTTTTCAAACACTTTCTCCCTTTCTGTAGGTTCTCTCTGCTCAGTTTCTTTTGCTGTGCAGAAGTTCTTGTTTAATTTAGGTCCTGCTTGTCAATTTTTGTTTTTGTTGGCAATTACTTTTGGAGTCATCGTGAAATCTTTGTCAGAGCCTATGTCCAGAATGGTATTTCCTATATTTTCACTAGGATTCTTATAGTTGGAGATCTTATGTTTAAATGTTTAATCCATGTTGAGCTAATTTTTATATGTGGTAGAGGGTGGGGGTCCAGTTTCATTCTTCTATATATGGCTAACCAACTATCCCAACACCATTTATTGAGTAGGGAGTCCTTTCCCATTGCTTATTTTTGTTGGCTTTGTCAAAGATCAAATAGCTGTAGATGTATAGCTTTATTTCTGGGTTCTCAAATCTGTTCCATTGGTCTATGTGTCTGTTTCTGTGTCAGTACCATGCTGTTTTGGTGACTGTAGCTTTGTAGTATAGCTTGAAGTTGGGTAGTGTGATGCTTCTGGCTTAGTTCTTTTTGCTTAGGATTGCTTCAAGCTCTGTTTTAGTTGTATGCAACTTTGAATAGGTTTTTCTGAATCTGTGAAAAATGTTGGTGGTTTGATAGGAATAGCATTGAATCTGCAGACTGCTTGGACAGTATGGCCATCTTCCAATCCATGAGCATGGAATGTTTTTCCATCTGTGTCATCTATGATTTCTTTCAGCAGTGTTTTGTAGTTTTCCTTAGATCTTTTGCCTCCATGTTTAGGTGTATTCTAGTATCTTTTTTTGTATGTATATATTGTAAATGGGATTGTATTTTTGATTTAGCTCTCAGCTTAAATATTACTGCTGTATAGAAATGCTACTGATTGTTACACGTTTTTTTTTTCTTTTTTGGAATCTGAGAATTTACTGAAATCACTTAGGTCTAGAAGTCTTTTGTCAGAATCCTTAGGGTTTTCCAGGTAGAGAACCATATTGTCAGTGAAGAGAATCTGACTTCCTCTTTTCTTATTTGGATACTCTTTATTTCTTTCTCTTGCCTGATTACTCTGCCCAGGACTTCTAGTACTATGCCAAGTAGAAGTGGTAAGTGTGTGGGCATCTTTGTTGCCTCCTGATTCTCAAGGAGAATACTTTCAGCTTTTTCTCATTCAGTTTGGCTGTGGGTGTGTCATAATGGCTTTTTTGAGGTCTCTTCCTTCAGTGCCTTGAGAGCCTTCATTGTGAAGGGATGTTGGATTTATCGAAAGTAATATTGTCTTAACATTTAAAGACAACTACAAAAGGTAACTCCCTGCTTATTTTCCATCTCTAAAAGTATCACTATGATACATTTTTATTGCAGTAAAGTCTTAATTAGAATTAGCAGTGAGAAATCAGCCTCAGAACAAGAATCACTGAAGGACTAGTATTAGTTATTTAAGGTCACAAATTATATAAACAAAGGTTAGTCAGGAAATCATTGTCTTATTTCTAAAAATTGGCCCCAGGAATTAATCTACATCTTCATTTGGGTCACATTTCAGTGAATGCTATGTGATTGAAAGTGACCACTATTGAACAAAAGTCTCCAACAGAAAACAGGAAGTGGGAAAAGTCTTATTTCTCCCAAAAGAGTTATTTTAATATCTGCTGACACACTAATGGCATTCAATTTATCTGTTCAATACACAGCTGAGGCTGTGAAGAAATGGGGGACTAGTCACCCACTAATCTCCTGGGTCCCTCCTCTTTAACCCCACTGGAAACAAGAGGACCACATATGGTGTAGTTTGTAGAGAATTTGCACAACTGGTCACAGAGCAGCAAGGTAAAGAAGGATTTAAAACGTTTATAGAGAAAGCAGCACAGAAAAACAGTTGGATTGTTTCATTTTTAATGGATATATCGTCTTCCATTACTTCTGAAGAGTCAGTTTGCCAATTCCATAAACAAAGTCTGCTGGTATTTCTGAAATAGCTTGAATCGGATCCATTTAGGGAGATTTTTGAGTATGTTTTCTGGCTACTTTATCAGGGAAGTCATGTTGGCATTTTGAGTGTCCTGTACCATTACCACTCAGATCCTCTAACAGCCTTCAAATGAGCTGGATATTTTCCTTTTCCTATGGTACAATTAATCTGGTTAATGCCTTTATGTACCCTTTAGAGAGATCCCACACCATGGCAAGTGTACAGTTAGTCCTTCAATCTTTGTCCAGAGTATTGGTAGCCCATTTGATTAATAAGCTCTATGTCTGATAAGTCGCCGAAGTGTAGAAAATGAACAGCTGACATTCGCATTTTGCTATTCTTGTATTGATCATTGATTATACAGGTCATTGGCTGTTCATCTGTTTTATCCTTAGTAACATTGGTTTATTGGGCATTGCCAGAAATCCTGTGGGTTGGAGCTCCAACAGCCATTGCAGCTCTGCTGCCTCTCATAGTAACCACATCCTCTTAGCTTCTGCCAGCTAAATGCTGCCCTCTTGCTGCTATTCCGGGAGACTACCTTACTCACATACATGAGAAAGCCCAGTTTTCATAACGCTGTCTTGCCATCAACCTGGGACTATGTAAGACAGCCAATGGTGAAAATCTCAAAGATACCAGTGCTACTCCTACTAATACACTTACTACCTTGGTGAAGGTTATATCTTCCAGGTACTCCTAGGGAACATAAATGCATGATTTATCTAGTCTTAAATTCATTGTAGCTTGCCCAACTCTGAGCCTTTTGACTACTTCAATACTCAACCTCCAGTAAATACGTTGGAAATTCCAGAAATGCCTTGGCAACTTCTCCCATGCTTAAAGGAGTCATCCTGTGAGGGCACTAAAGCTCATACCAGGTGTCTTTGAGAATATTTCAGATTCCCCTTTGAGGGGTGACTTGGCCCAGCTACTGGGACTATTGTCCATATACAGCCTTCAGCTATCTGCTTTCAATTCACCCAAGAACATGCCTTTCTTCATGTAATGACTGATTGTGTTGGAAGTGTAAAGGCCCACCCATGTTGGCCCAGTGTGGAACAACTCTAACGGGTTAATTCTGTAGAACTCTCTAGAGTTGGGTAAGGTTCTCAGCTCTCTATTGTAGTTGACTTCTATGACCAATCCTGCTGCCTCGCTCTCCCATAAATATTCATCCCGAATAAATACTCTGCATGCCAAATTCTTAACATCTGCTTTTGAAGAAGCCAGCCTGAGGCAGCTGGTCCCAGAAGTGGTCCAAGAAAGCAGGCAATACTATGGTGCTTGATTTAGGCTCGATTCCTGACTGTCCACTCTGAAGACCTTATTGGTTGCAGGTGGAACACAACCCTCCACAAATAGCAGTCCAGTTGTTAAATGATCTTCCTAGTGATAAATTAGGATGGTATACTGGTAGAGTGAAGTGCATTCGTTAGTGTAACATAGCATATTTGAGAAGTACAAGGGAAATAGTCCTAATTTTTTTATTGGCTATGTACCATTGACATTGGAGATCCATAGTGTCATCCTGGCCCCCATGATAAAGTAGGGACATACTATGGCCAGATTATGAATAGTCAAGACCACAGTTCAGCAGCTTATAGGCCCATTGCATCTAGCCTGGTGGTGACTTCCCAAGTGCCAGAATATATTGGAATGGACATCCTTGGTGCTTGGAACACCTCTCATTTTGAGTGTTCTTGGCCTTTTCTGCTATAATAGCAATTACCTACAGGCCTAGTAGAAGACATTCAAACTTTTACACTGAAAAGGGCTGGTTAAAATCAGTATCACTCATAAGGATCCAAATAACATGAGATTGGTGGTTTCTATCACAGCTCCTTTTCATTTACCAGCCTGGCCCCTGCAGGACTGAGATAAACCCTGAAGGATGAGAATAGGCTACTGTAAATGCAGTCAAGTAGCCTGAATTGTAGCTACTGTTCCAGGTGTGCTGTTATTGCTAGAACAGAGTAAGGCAGCCTTAGGTACATGATAGGCAGCCATAGATAAACTGCCTTTTTTTCTGACCAGAAAAGAAATGGTCCACATTAATGTGCAATAGAAAACTACAGGGACAGTTGTGCCTTTTGTTATTGCTCCTGCTTCTGTCATAATGTAGTCTGAAGAGATCTGTACCACTTGGACATCCCACAGAACATCACATTGGACAGGATAAGCAAAACGTGGCTAGCATGCTGGAGGTCTTGGTAACGTACAAGTGCCTCAGATGTAGACAGATCCTGTGGAAGTTCATGGACTTGTCCCCGTAAGGAGGTTTTTAGGGCCCAGTAGCTAGGGGTGTTCTAGGATATACCTTTATACTTTCCAACATGAAAGACAAAGTATTGTGTATTATGTTGCCTGTTGTAAAGAGAAGCACAGGGCCTAGTAAGCTGCTTTAGATTGGAGACACCATATTTCAAGACTAGGGATGCTGCTCTAACCTTATACTAGGTGCCATTCTATTTCCACCCCAGTTCTCTTAGTACTTGTAATGCTAGAGCACGCTAGGGTTCTGCCTCGCTTTCTACCAGTAATAGGTTCCCTTCACTACCTGGCTAGCAAGTGATTCTATCCCAGAATGCCTTTCTAAAATCTCATTCCTGAGATCACTTCTGGAATGAATTGCCTTCATTTGGATAGCCCCAGGATGAGACCTTGAGGCAGGTTTTCAAACATCAGTGGTTTATTGGCTGCCTTTCCTTCTGTCTCAACTCCCCAACCTTTTACTGATATGTTCTTCTAAAAGGGTACATTACCAAGTTTGTCATCCTGAGAACAACTAAGGGAAATTCTGCTGGGGAGAGTCTGGTGGCCAGAGTAGATACACACTTCAGAATTGTCCCAGCCTGAGAGTCAGGGGATCTGGGATATTTATCTGCTGATGTACATCACTCATTATTAAAGGGTTGTTACAATGTGGTGTTGATTTCCTGATATATATTAACTTGCCACAACTGCATTGTTGCCTGACAGAACCTTGGGTGAAGACACGCAGGCTGAGGTGACACAGATGGGGTGTCAACTATGCTACAGTAAGCCTAACCAAACTACATGTATAGAATCGCTTTAGCCATTTCACATTATTCCACTTACTACGCTTCTACCACTCTTCTTGCTCTCGATTGCATAGGTCAAATATTTTGCTAGCTTAGAAGCCATGCATTAAGCCTTACTTTTTGGCTTATTTCAATCCTGTTTCTGCACATGAGATGCCTAGGAAGGTTTAGAAGTACTACTTCCTATCCTAGTTTGTTTCAGTTATATTACAGCATTAGCATTAATAAGGTCACTTTAAACTACATTGTTTTTAATGTCTGCAATGTTATGTTTTCAGATACATTATTTTGCACATGTCTGCCTGCCAGGGTTTTACTTAGAACATATCCTTTTTTGGGTGCTGCACTTTTGGTTCACTTATTTTTTTAGTTGATATCATTTTTGATTATGTATATGGGACACAATGTGATGTTTTGGTATGTGTATACAGTGTGGTGTGACTAAATCAAGCTAATGAACATATCCATTACCTCACCCATCATTTTATATGGTAAGACATTTGAAGTTGACTAGTTATTTTGAAATACGTTATACATTACTGACCATAGTCACCCTGCTGTCCTACTGTGCGATAGATGTCATAACCAATTCCTCCTATCTGAAACATTGTACCCTGTGATTGACAACTCTTTGCTCTCCCTCCCTAACCCTAGCCTCTAGTACCTGTAGTTTGTGTGTTGTTGTTGTTGTTTTGAGATAGGATCTCCGTCACCCAAGCTGGAGTGTAGTAGTGTGATCTTGGCTCACAGCAACCTCCACCTCCCAGGTTCAAGCGATTCTCCCACCTCAGCCACCCTAGTAGCTGGGATTATAGGCACATGCCACCATGCCTGGCCAATTTTTGTTATTTTTGGTAGAAATGGGGTTTTACCACGTTGCCCAGGCTGGTTTTGAAACCCTGGGCTCTAGTGATCTGCCCACCTTGACTTCCCAAAGTGCTGGGATTACAAGTGTAAACACCTGTGCCTGGCCTGGCCTGTGATTCTACTTTCTACTTCTCAGTTCAATTTTACTGCATCCTACGTATCAGTGAGATGGTATGGTATTTGTCTGTCTTTGCCTGGCTTATTTCACTTAGGTGAAAGTGGAGGAAATTTTGCTATGTTGTCGCAAGTAATGGGACTTTTCCCTTTTTAAAGGTTGGATAGTACACCATCGTGCATATATAACCATTGTGTATGTATACCACTTGTTCTTCACCCATTCATCCATTATGGACCCTTACTGTTTCCTTTTCTTCATGTATTCAATTCTTGTGATCATTACACCTATATTTTCTGTAACCAGTGTTTTTCTGGTTTTTATAATCACTGGTTATAACCAGTGTCTTCCTCCAAACTAATGAATTTACTTCCATCTTCACTCTATAATCCTCTCTCACCCTGACCCAATACATACGCAGTTTTATTTTCATAAATTTTGGTTCTAGGTTGATAATGGACACACTACTGAATGCTTATTCTTGTTCATCTTGTAAAAAATGTTACAAGCATGAAGATGCAAGACAAGGGGGACAGAATGGAGCTGCCCAGCTCTTGTCCTGGTGGAAAGCGACCAGTTTCTACATTCTTATGGAAAACACTTACCCAGAAAGAGGGTGAACAATAGTACAACTGGCAGCAAGAGCATGGTTGACAGTTCAGAGGTAGCTCTGGGTCAAGTGAGGCATGGCAGGCAACTGTACTACAGGTCTCTCCAGTGAGCTCACTAATGGGGCTCCCAGGATAGGCAGTAGCAATGGCTAACTAGAGAAGTGGAAATATTTTATTGCAACTGAGATCTGGCTGAGCAACCAGAAGTCTTCTCTTTGCCTCTAGGGCATTCTGTTGACTATGCTAGCACTAGACCCAGAGTGGGGAGGAGAGAACATGCTTAACTTCACCCCCCACCCCAGGCAAGTTCTTATGGCTCACCTCCTTACCCCATGTTTACTTCAAACATGACCTGAGGGCTCCAGTTTCAAATTGAATTGGATAGTCAGTTATTAATATTATATATGTAATACTATTAATATTACAAAGTTACAGAATCATCTAGGGAAAGATTTGACAAATGATTGAGGTTAGGGAATGGAGAAAAGTAGCAATTTTGTATTTGTTTTTAAAGTTCAGAACAGTTCAGTAAAGTGGATATGAATCACTTATCTTTTTCTTTCCCAACCTCAGCAATGACTGTCAACCTTCTCCAATTGCCATGTCCCTTGCTCGACTTCCATGCCAGTTCTCCCCCACTTGACTCCTGTGTAAACTTACATCTACTTTTCGTTATCTCAGGGTATATTGTGTTGAAGACCAAGTTTTCCTGTGTACTTAACACCCGCACCTACCACTTGACTCTACCAGTTATGCCTCCTTAGGTTTTCAAGCTCTTCGCCTTGCTTCTCCTGCCTCTTTGTCAGCCCATAATTCAGTGTTTTAGTCCATTTGTGCTCTTATAATAGTACTACATATAGACTGGGTAACTTAAAAACAAATTTTCTCACAGTTGTGGAGGCTGTGAAGTTCAAGATCAAGGTGGTGAGGGATCTGGTTTCTGTTTCCAAAATGGCTCCTTGGTGCTGATCTTCTGGAGAGAGGTATGCTCTGTCCTCCCATGGTGGGAGGGCAAAAAGCCTAATGCTACTAGGAAGCTAACAGCCTTAACTCCATTCATGAGGGAGGAGCCCTCATGGCTTGTTCATCTCTCAAATGCCCTACCATTACACTGGCCATTAAGTTTCAGCGTGTGAATTTTGGAGGGAACATACTTAAACTGTAGTATTCTACCCCTGGTCCCCAAAATGTATGTCCCCTCCCTACATACAAAATACATTCATTTATCTCAATGGCCCCCAAAGTCTTAACTCTTCTGAGTATCATCTGTAAAGTCTGGAATTTCATCTAGATATCACATAAATCAGATATGGGTAAGCTCAAACGTATACAAAATACATTCATTTATCTCAATGGCCCCCAAAGTCTTTACTCTTTTGAGTATCATCTGTAAAGTCTGGAATTTCATCTAGATATCACATAAATCAGATATGGGTAAGCTCAAACGTATGTTTCATCCTGAGGAAGATTCCAGCTATAAATCTGTGAAACAAAGTTATTACATACTTCTAAAACACATTGGGAAATATCCAGGACAGATATTTCTATTCTAAAAGGGAGAAATAGGTAAGAAAGGGTTTTAACAGGTTCCAAGTGAGTCTAAAACTCAACAGGATAAAATATCAACAGGACATAAAATCTTTTTTTTTTTTTTTCTGAGGTCACAGTCATTCATTTATTTCACATGTATTCTCATTGCACTGGATGAGGAGAGAAAGGAGTCATGTACCAACATACACAGATTGTGCTATTTTTCAGTCTTTCTGATAGAATCAGGATCCAGATTCTAATTGTCTTCAGGATCTGGATTAGTAGTAGAGATGGACCACTGAGGTGGGGGGCCCGGGGCTGCTGAAAGAAAGGCAGGATACATATACGGAACTGACCATGGTGGTTTCATGTTCCAGGGCTCCCATTTGGATACCTGAGGATTTTCTACGTAGATCACAAGTATCGGGGTCCATATCAGCTCCTGAAAGGCTATGGGAATGTCATAGGCCTTGGGCTGGTGCTCAGGAGGTGTGAGGTCAGCCACATCTGCACAGGGAGGACCTGAGAAGATGCTGATCTTCCATCTGTATCCCAGAATCTTGTGCAGGGCCTCTATAGGAGATTGGTCAGGGTGGTGGGAAAAGTTGTAAGTTATAGGGAAAGACACAAACCTTCTTGAGAGGCCAGGAGGTTTTGCAAAGCTTAGGGAGAGAATAAAAGCTGAAGACAGCTAATTCTCTTACCCTGAGGCAGAGGGCCAGAAGTAGGTGCAAGTGAATGTAGGGAAGCTTATCTAGACAATTTACTTATGTTGTCTGGAAACCAACCTTTGGTCATCCATGTGCAGGACTGCTCCCTGCAAGTCGGGGATGAAAATGTTAACTATCCACAGGTTGTGTTGGCTCCAGGCCTTTGTCATTAAATCTGTACTAAATAAATACAAGCGTCTCCAGCTTATCCGCACTACTCTCTTAGGCCCCTCGTGCCAGCAGTCCCCTAGCCCACTCTTTCCCTGGATACTTGTGTCTGGGTACTCCTTTCCTCCATTGCTCAGCCAGAGTCTGCAGGACAGGCCCAGCAGGCCTCTCCATAAGGACATGGCAAGAGTTGGCACCTTAGCCTCTGGTTGGCCTCATGAATAGTGTAGTGTAAGTCCTGCAAGCTTATCAGCATCTGGAGACATTTCTGCCATCTCTTCTTCATATCCCTCTGCTTGAAATGCCAGGTAACTGTTTTTGATACTATGTGATACCCTGTATACTTCATGCTCAAGAAATTCCCATTCTTGCAGGAAACTGGATTTCCTGGTCACTCCATGGTTTAATTAACTGAACTGAGGGCTTTTTTGGTCCCTGGGCTGCTTTTTTCTGCTTCATTTCTGGATGTTTCTGGTAGTTTCAGTCTGAAGTGTCACTTTCTCCATTTTTATTCCTGAGTTTTCTCCTGGGATTCTTCTCACTGTGCCTGCAGGGCTTGTTCCTGGGTTGGTGGAACACTGGCACTTACTCTGCTGTAATGGAACCTAGGAGAGTCAGGAGGAACTCAAGTGTGGAAATGTGTTTGCTTCTGTCTGCTTCTGGAGGTCTTTCAGGACATAAAATCCTAAACGTTTTTTATGGAATACCTTGATAACCCTCGTTGACTTTACCACTGTCTTTTTTTCTTTCTCTGGCTCTTCTGATGTTGTGACTTCCAGATACACTGGATGTGGAGTGGGGACAATGGCTCCATGGCTTTTCTGGGTTCAGCCTATGCAGCAGCTCCCTGGTTAAAGTCAAGTGCTTGCAGGTCTCCCAGGCTGTAGTTGCATACTGAGCATACAGTTCTGGGGTCTCTGGGACTGCCTCACCCCCATGACTCCAGCAGATGCTCTCCTAGTTAGGGTGTTCTGTTAATACCCTTGGAGATCCTCAAAGGTGGGACCACTGAAGAGAGTCCTCATGGCTCCACTAGACATTGTTCTCATGAGGACACTTGGTGGTGGTCCCACCTTCATGGTTTTTTGAGGCATCCTTGGAAATCTAGGTGGAGGTAGCTATGCCTCCACAGCTCCTGCACTCCATATAGTTAGCGTCACATGGACACTGCCAAATTTCACTGCCTGTGCTCTCCAGAATGTAAGCCCAAGCTGCACCTGGGCCTGCTTGAGCCACAGCTGAAATGGTCAAGGAGCACTGCCCTGGAATACAGGGAGCAGACTTGACACAGCCCTGGAAAATGAGCTCTGAGGTCTCACAGGTCCTCTGAGTACCTCTCTTAACCATTCTGCCCTCAAGGCCCTGGTACCCTGGGGCCTGCGATGGGCATGTCATCACAAATCTCCATAATGCCTTCAGGGTCATTCTCCCATTTTCTTGACTAACAGTACCTGGTTTCTGTCTGCAGTAATCTCCTTATCAAACAATTGCTTGGCCCCACCCTTTTTTTCTCTCCTAACCATGCTCTAAATATTTCACATAGCCAGGATGAAACTTTCCAAATCTTTATATTCTGCTTTCTTTTAAATCATGAATTCCATCTTTCTATATTTCTCCATAAGCAGTTAAGAGAAGCCATGCAGCACCTTCAAGACTTTACTGCTTAGAGTTCTTCCATCAGATACTCTAGTTTGTCGCTCTGATTTCTGCCTTCCAGAAAGTCTTGGGACATGTACAAAATTCAGCCAACATCCTGGCTACATGATGTAACAAGGATGACCTTTCCCCCAGTTTCCAGTACTTTCTCATTTGAGACATCAAAATAGTCATCATTATCCATATTTCTACCAATATTCCATTCATAACCACTTGGATCTCCTCTGAGATGAAAGCTGTCTTTCCTGTGAGCTGCCACCAGAATCTCATCTTACTTCTCTGTTCATGGGAATGCAGGCTTTTTCCAGCACTCAAACTGTTTCAGCTGCTACCCATTACCCAGTTCCAAAGCTGTGTCTGTATTTTTGGGTGTTTGTTATAACATACTACTTGTCTGGTACCAATTTTAGACCATTCAGAATGCTATAACAATATCACAGACTGAGTAACTTATGAAGAACATAGGTAACCTATAAAGAGCAAACGGTGGTTTATGCCTGTAATCTTAGTACTTTGGGAGGCTGAGGTGGGAGAATTGCTTAAAATTGGGAGTTCAAGACCAGCCTGGGCAACAAAGACCCCAGTTCTACAAAAAAAGAGAGAAATACCCAGGTGCAGTGGTATGTGCTACTTGGGAGGCTGAAGCAGGAGGATCGCTTGAGGCCAGGAGGTAAAGGCCATGAACCATGATCACGCCACCACATTTCAGCCTGGGCAAAAAGCAAGTTGCTGTCTCATTTTTTTCCCCTAGTTCTGGAGGCTGGGAAGTCAAAGATAGAGGCACCAGCAGATTTAGTATGTAGGCAGGAGGAAGGCAGTGTCTCTCCTTCCAACGTGGCACCTTTTTGCTGCAACTTCTGAAGGGGAAGGAATATTGTAGCCTCACATGGCAGAAGGTAGAGGGGAAGAGGGACTAGATGATAAGTAAAGCCTCCTTTAGAAGGGCCTTTATTCCATTCGTGAAGGAGGAGCCTTTGTGATCTAGTCACTTCTTAAAGTCCCCACCCCTTAGTATCACATTGGCCATGAAGTTTCAACATGTAAACTTTGGAAGAGACATACTCAAGCCATAGCAGTCTGTCTCCTGTCTTAGAAACACCACCCTTGATCTCATGCTGGCCCCTAGCCACTGCCCTTTTCCTCTTCTCTGATTCAAACCCTAAAGTGGTTTCTCTACTTCTCTACTTTTCTACTTCTCATCCTCTACTACCTGGCTCCACACCAAACTATGGACCTTCAATATGTCCAATCATAAATGGATGCATTCCATTCAGTAGTATTCAATAGTATTGGAAAAAGTGATTACCCCAACTCGTATAATGGTATTTGATGTATTAGTGTGTCTAGGCTGTAGTTTCCAGTCAATTTGCGTTGTTGTAAAAGTAATTTGTAGATGTGATTAAAGCCTATAATCAGTTGACTTTAAGTTAGGGAGATCATCCTGTACAATATGCTGGGCCTGGTTCAACTAGTTGGAAGGCCTTAAGAGCTGAGCAGAGGCTTCCCTATTGAAGAGATTCTGCCTGATGACAGCAAGTTAATTTGCAACTGAGTTCAAGTCTGCCCTTCCTGAAAGCCTACCCTATAGATTTCAAACTTGTCTAACCAGCCTTCAGAATTGCAAAGTAGCAACATTTGATAACCTATAGATGAAGTTACGTATATGCTACCTTAGAACCATTTAAACACAGTAAGTGTGATGGGATTTGGCTGAATGCTTGTAATGGCCTTGGAGAAAGTAGGGAAAGAAAAGGCTGAGCTTAAGCCTTCAAATTTGAAGCTTAATCTCTGTATAAATAACCTGAACTCTCATATTTGTCCTGAAATGACCCTTTATCTACTATAGCTGCAGGGTCAAGATTTCCAAAAGTCAAACCCAGAGTGTCACATCCAGTGAGTGACTGAATTCTGATGTGAATTGGATTCCCAGCTTCATGAGATGACTTCTGTATAAGTCAGAGCATTGATTGAGAAGAAATAGGATTCTGAATAGAGAAATTTGGGCAGATTCCAATGAAGCTGGGGGTATCAAATTCCTAAATTCTGTGGATTTTACTTGGCTGGTGAAAACAGCCCTTCTACCTCTGCCTGACATGGTTAGCTCTCCATTGACTGTGAGTGTTGTGTTATAAGGTACCACTGATTCTCCTTAGGATATGTTCCTGACATCTGTTTCCAGACTTAGTGAGGTGGTTAGCTCTCCATTGCCTGCGAGTGTTGCATTATAAGGTACCACTGATTCTTCTTAGGATATAATCCTGACATCTGTTTCCAGACTTAGTGAGGTGGTTAGCTCTCCACTGCCTGAGAATGTTGTGTTATAAGGTACCACTGATTCTCTTTAGGATATATTCCTGACATCTCTTTCCAGACTTAGTGGGGTGGTTAGCTCTCCATTGCCTGCGAGTGTTGCGTTATAAGGTACCACTGTTTCTCCTTAGGATATATTCCTGACAACTGTTTCCAGACTTAGTTAGGTGGTTAGCTCTCCGTTGCCTGGTAGTGTTGCGTTATAAGGTACCACTGAATGTCCTTAGGATATATTCCTGACATCTGTTTCCAAACTTAGTGAGGTGATTAGCTCTCCATTGCCTGCAAGTGTTGCGTTATAAAGTACCACTGATTCTCCTTAGGATATATTCCTGACATCTGTTTCCAGAGTTAGTGAGGTGGTTAGCTCTCCATTGCCTGAGAATGTTGTGTTATAAGGTACCACTGATTCTCCTTAGGATATATTCCTGACATCTGTTTCCAGACTTAGTGAGATGGTTAGCTCTACCATTGCCTGATAATGTTGTGTCATAAAGTACCACTGATTCTCCATAGGATATATTCCTGACATCTGTTTCCACACTTAGTGAGGTGCTTAGCTTTCCACTTCCTGAGAGTGTTGTGTTATAAAGTACCACTGGTTCTCCTTAGGATATATTCCTGACATCTGTTTCCAGACTTAGTGAGATGGTTAGCTCTCCATTGCCTGCGAGTGTTGTGTTATAAGGTACCACTGATTCTCCTTAGGATATAATCATGACATCTGTTTCCAGACTTAGTGAGGTGGTTAGCTCTCCACTGCCTGAGAGTGTTATAAGGTACCACTGATTCTCCTTAGGATATATTCCTGACATCTGTTTCCAGACTTAGTGAGTTAGCTCTCCATTGCCTGCGAGTGTTGCATTATAAGGTACCACTGATTGTCCTTAGGATATATTCCTGACATCTGTTTCCAGAGTTAGTGGGGTGGTTAGCTCTCCATTGCCTGTGAGTGTTGCGTTATAAGGTACCACTGATTCTTCTTAGGATATATTCCTGACATCTGTTTTCCAACTTAGTGAGGTGGTTAGCTCTACCATTGCCTGATTGTGTTGTGGTATAAGGTACCACTGAGTCTCCTTAGGACATATTCCTGACATCTGTTTCCAGACTTAGTGAGGTGGTTAGCTCTCCATTGCCTGAGATTGTTGTGTTATAAGGCACCACTGATTCTCCTTAGGATATGTTCCTGACATCTGTTTCCAGACTTAGACTCTCATGTTCCAAAAGCTCCTAAAGAGTGAAGTGCAAAGTGTGACACATGAGGAGATGCACAAACTCAAAATATCTGCATGACTTTCCCATATTTTTATACAGAAATGCAGGGAATATGTAGGAATGAATCTTCAGGGAGGGATCATGATGAAAAGAATATAAAGTTGGATCAAGCTAAATTTATTGATGTGTCCATTAAGCATAGATTCTAGGTTTATTTTAGCTTTAGGGGCTATAAAGGATTCTGTCTGTTTAAAATGTGGACCCAAAGGTGGCCTACACTAAATGAAGTTGAAATGCTAGACCTGTGTGGATCTCCTCTAGAGAAAGTGTATCAGAAGGCTTAGGGAGGTAGGAATCCTATAATGGATTTGTCACATAAGACCCCTTTACCTACCCCAGGAGAGTCTACAGGACCTGCTTTTTATTACTTTGAGAAATTTGAGTCTCCAGCACCCTTCTAAGAGCTTGGTTGTCATTCTCTGTAGGTCAGAAATTAAAGTGGGAACTGCTACCATGAAACTGCCATCCTTAAATAGAATAGGGATAATGGAATCCTAAGGTAGCAGAAGCTAAGTGGTAGTACTTAAACACCAGAGATGGGCCGAAATAATTAGTGTAAAACCAAACCAGTAATCAGAATAGAGTGACTCAGAGACCCATGCTATTCACTGATCACGATGTCCCTAGAAAAGTAATAGATGGGAATCTAGTAAATTCTTGGACAGCATAAGTAAGAGTTCTAGTAAGTGGTCTAACATGATCACCAAAAGTCACAGCCCCTCCATCAATTCCCAGATATCAACTAGTTCAGACCAAGAATCATTTGAAGCTGAGATTTGGTCTCTTTGAGGAATGATGTTGCTGTACTACTAAAAGTTCATACTGTTAATATTTTTTCAGCCTTCTCCAAAAGGACTTATCGGTATGACAATTCACTAGGGAAAGGAAGATAATCAGGCTTCTCAGGGATAACTAGACACTGGCTATGAACTTACAGTAACTCCCGTAAACCCAAAATATCACTGCAGTACAGAGGGTAGAGGCTTATGAAGGTTGGGTCATAGAATTTTAGCTAAGGGTCAATTCACAGTGTGGGTCAAGTGGGTCCCCAAACTCATCCTGTGGTTATTTCCCCAGTCTGGAATGTATATTTATAACAGACATACTCAGCAACTAATAGAATCCCCACGTGTGTTCCCTGACCTGTAGAATGAAGACTTTTTGGTAGCAAAGGCTACGTGGAAGTCATTAGTACTACCTCTACCTACAAAAACAGTGAACCAAAAGCAATACCATATTCTAGAGAACAGTGCCAATATCAAGGACTTGAAAGATGCAGGGATACTGCTTTTCGCCACATTCTTAACTTGCCTATTTGGCTTATACAGAAGACAGATTTTGGAGAATGACAGTTTAGGATTGTCAAACTTAGTCAAGCGGTGACTCTAGTTACTGTTGAAGATGTGATTTGTTATTTGAGAAAATATAACCTTTTAGTACCTAGTATGCAGCTGTTGATTTGGCAAATACCTTTTCTATACCTGTTAGTAAAAACCATCAAAAGCAATTTGCTTTCAGCTGGCATGACAATATATTTTCATGATTCTACCTTAGGGTATCAACTCTATCCCTATGCCATAGTCCACAGATCTTGATTACATTTCCTTTCCATAATATATGCTGATTACTCATATTAATGTTATGCTGATTGGGCCTTGTGATCAGGAAGTAGTAACTAATCTAGACATAGGATTAAGACATTTGCATGACACTAGAAAATGAATGCCACCGAAAATCAAAGGATGTTCACTTAAGTGAAATTTCCAAAGGCCCAGTCGTATGGGGCACGTTAGGTATGTCTAAGGCAAAAGTTTATTGCAAATGGCCCCTCCTACCGCCCAAAGAGGCACAAGGCCTAACTGGCCTTCTTGGATCTTTGCAGAAACTTATCTTACTGAGGTATGCTACTCCAGCTCACTTACCAAGTGACTCAAAGCTATAAGCTTTGAATAGGTCCCAGAACAAGAGAAGGCTCTGCTACCATTCAAGGTGCTTTGCCACTGGCCATATGGCTTAGTAGATCCTGTGGCGATCAAAGTATCAGTGGCAGATAGGGATGCTGTTTGAACCCTTGAGGAGACCTCCCATAGGTAAATCACAGATTCAGGATTTTAAGCAAGCCCTACTATTGCCTGTGGATAACTTATTTTTAGAAACAACTTTTAGCTTGCTACAGGCCCTTGTAGAGACTGAATGCTTAATCATGTGTCACCAAGATGTTGTGTGACCTGAGATGCCCATGAGGAACTGGGTAGTGTATGCCCCACAGTTACAAAGTTGGAGATGCACAGCAGCACTTCATTAATAAATGAAAGCAGTATATTTGAGATTGTGCTTGTGCAGACTTTGAAGACAATTTGCATGAGGAATTGATCCAAATGTTCAGAGCTCCTGCTCCTGTCCCTACATTACCTTCTCCTAGCTCGTAACTATGGGCTCATGAAGATTTTTATATGAGCAGTTGACTATAGAAGAGAGAACTCCGGCTCAGTTTACAAATGACTCTCCATGATATGCAGGCATCACAAGTAGACAGCTGCAGCACTACAGCCCATTTCTGGGACATCCTTAAAGAATGCTGGTGAAGGAAAATCTTTTCTGCAGCCAGAACTTTGAACAGTAAACCTGATGGTTCATTTTGCCTGGAAGGGGAAATGGCCTGAGGTAAGAATCTGTAATAGTTCCTAAGCTGTGGCCAATGGTTTGGCTGAATGGTCAGGGGTGTAGAAGGAATATAAGTGTACAAGAAATGCAATTAGAAAACTGGAGACAATAAGGTCTGGAGAAGAGGTATGTGGACCAACCTCAAAGGTGGAATGGCCTTTTGAAGACTAAATTACAGCATCAGCTATTGGCAAAACCTTGCAGGTCTGAAGCAGAGGCTTCTAGGATTCTATGTAGTCTTTAAATCACTGTCCAATATAACTGTTTCTCCCATAACCAGGTTTCAAAGGTGTAAGAATCAAGGGGTGAAAATACAAATAACTTTACTATTAGCCCCTAGTGATCTACTAAATTGTTTTATTCCCAAGGAGTTTGGAACTAAGACCCCTAGACAGCAGAGCCTAAGGGAGGAATGACTCTACCAGGAGACAAAATAATGAATCTGTTAAAGTTGAGATGGCTGGCTGCCTCATACCTCTGATTCAAAAGTAAAGGAGTTGCTGTACTTGTTAGGGCAATTGTTCCTGACAACCAAGGGGAAATTGCACTACTACACAAGAACGTAAGGGCTAATATGCCTGGAATACACAAGATCCCTTAGGGTGTCTCTTGGTACCACCATGTCTTGTGATCAGTCAAGTGAATACCATACCAACTCCATTCAGAAGGGATCGCTAATGGTCCAGACCTTTCAGGAGTGAAAGCTTGGGTTACGCAACACGGCAAAGAACCACAGTCAACTGAAGTGCTTACTGGAGGTAAAGGAAAGATGGAAGGGGGTGTTGGCAGAAGGTGGTTATAAATACTAGCTCTGACCATCTGACTAGTTGTAGAAACAAAGACACTGATAGTTACAAATATTTGTTAGGTTTGTTTGTATATAAAGTAACTATTTTTGTCTCATCTCCTTCTTACAATCTAAAATGTTAATACTAGTTGACCTAGTATTTGTTATGGTAGTATTCAAGCTATCACATATTAAAGAAGAGTAAACTGTACCCAATTAAACTTGTACCCCCTTTTGGGGAAAGGGTTACTGTGTTTTCAGTTGTACATGGGACAGTTGTATTATGTTAGGCAGAATTTACTATTTGGAGATTAACTATGTCTTAATGTGAGGCCTATGGGTGCCAAGTTGATAAGGGTAGATTGTAATGATTTTTTGATATGCCTACGTGGCAAGACTACTGTCCCCAGTTCCAAAAACACTAATGTAGGTATTGCTTTAGAAGTATCATGTAATATGATTAAACTCCATAATTAGTTGACTTGAAGTGTAAGGAATATTCTCCCGGATAAGCTTATGGGCCTGATCCAATCGTTTGAAAGGACTGAACAGAGCTGAGGCTTCCCTAATGAAGAAATTCTGCTGCAGTCAGAAGTTTCAGCAGCACCTGAGTTCCTGCCTGTTCCTCCTGAAAGGCTGCCCCATCTGTGGATAATGGACTTGCTTTGCCAGCTTCCACAATTGCATGAAACAAGTCCTTGCAATGAATCAGAACACGTATTAATATGTATCTCTTGGTTCTGTTTCTCTGGTTAGGCCTTGCATGATACATCCTCTTAATATCTGATACCACTTCTAAGGTTCAAGAATGCCAAGAGCAGCAGTTCCAGCCTTGCAGAGGAGAATGAAAGTGACTTCTATAAGTCTGAGCCTTCAGTGTCAGCTGTCCCATGATTTATCCACCTTTGTCCTCTTCTGGTGATACCTGGAAGTTCACAGTGATGACAGCTAAAGAAACACCCCTCATGATTCTCAGGCAATTCTGCTGAGGTCTCACGGAAAAATAGGCATTATGCCAAGGGTACAACCAGATAAATCATACTTTCCTATTTTTCCATTATTTGGAGCTGCCTTCCTAGCTGAAAATAACTTTAGAATGTGAACATTCATGGCAGCCATCAGAATGTTTGTTGCTTTTTAAAAGTTTAAAGATAGAAAAGCAGTTTTTTGGTAGAAAGTCTTACATATTCCTCTTGAGGTTCAAAGTCCTTTTCTCACTACCCACCTCTCCATCCCACTTGCTTATTACAAGATTACTTTAAAAATAAGTAGAAGAACAAGGTTTCATAAAAGTGTTGATAACTTAGGTTTTTATGCAATTTCCTGTCTATACTTGATGTATCTTGGCCATTAATAAAGAACCACTCATTCCTAATGTATGCACAGTATTCTATAGTATGAATGAACTGGAACTTAGTGTTTGCCTTATGGATAGACATTTAGGGTTGTCTAGCTCCTTGGCAATTAAAAATGATGCAATGAAGAAACATAACATACCCTTGCTTCTCTGTGCTTCTATTTCTGTAGGGTAGATTCTTAGGAAAAACCCCTTTGATACTGATGCTGGATAACATGTCCAAGAACAGAGGTAACAAATCTAGCCTAAGATTGTCCTTCCATATGTTTTGCTATTATCCCTATGTACCTTTCAATTCATGTAGTCACTAAAGATGTGGCCATAGAAAATGCTACATGGATCTCCCTTCATAGAAAAACTTTTTATTCAGTTATTAGGAGCACAGATGATGGAAAGCCTCCAGCTGTCTTTCCGGATCCACTTGGGCTTTCAAGCCAAGGTCATGGTCTTCATGGGCAGCTTCCAGCCAACGACTGAGTCTGGTAGTTATAATTAGAGACTATTTCTGCCAAAAACACATGACTCTGCTCATTTTTAACTGGTGGAGACTTTGTCAGTTTGCCTGAGAACTGAAGTCTGTATGCCTAGTCCTCCTCCCCACTTTAGATCTGCACAGCCACCTGAAGGCTTGCCTCACTATGGTGGGTGGAATGCCCCCAAAATGTTCGTTCCAATCCCATGAACTTGCAAGTATTCCATACATGGTAAAAGGGACTGGCAGATGTGATTAAGTTGAAGACTTTCAGATTATTCTGGATTATCTGAGTGGGTCTGATGGCATCACAGGGGTCCTCGAAAAGGAGAGGAGATAGGATAATCAGTCAGAATGAGAGGAAGCAGAGGTTAGAATAATTCACGGTCACAAACCAAGGGGTACAGGCAGCCCCTAGAAGCTGGAAAGTGAGTAGGTGGATTTTCCCCTAGAACTTTCAGGAGGAATGCAGGCTGCCCCCAAGATCTTGACTTTTTTAGCTCAGTGAAACCTGTTTATTTCAGACGTCCAGAACTATAAGATGATAAATTGGTGTCTTAAGTCAGTAAGTGTGGTAACTTGCTATGGCAGCAAGAAGAAACTAATGCACTGGCTCGACCTTGTGTTCACCCTTTACTGTTCAGAGGCATTACCCCCAGGAAACCTCTCACTCCAAACCCTGTCTCTCAGCCTCTGCTTCTCAGAGAGCCTGACAAACTGGAAAGGATTGAACGTTACCAACTTCTGACCAACACCTTGCTGCAGCAAAATTCATGAGAGCCTGCCAATCATTGTCATGACTCAAGTTTAAGAGCTGCATTAAAATGGTGAAAGAAAAATCTTGGGAGAAGGATGTAGAACAATCACAAATGACAATCAGCTTCTCAGAAATATCTTGATTCTCAGAATCAACTTATCTAGCGGCTTCTAAAGCAGGGTATTGAGCCAAGAGGACAGGATTCACTTGTCAGCAGCCTCTGTGGCTGGTTTCAGAACCATGTGACCCCTCTATAATTGCTCACAATTGCAGTACTCTCATTTTGGGGCACTACTTCACTAAATTAGGCACAGCTTGGGAATTCCATGTAACGGGGGAGACATAGATGACAAAACATTCTATAAAGAGGCCAAACATATGTATACTATGTACCATGTATATAAGATCATTTACTCTTCATGGAAATCCAATGAAGTAGATGTCATCTCACCATATAGAAACAGGCCACCATCTCAATGTCATCACAGGTTGGAATAAATGGAGACTCGGATGGATGTGAAGTGCATGTAGAAGAAAGCAGTAGGATTAGCTCTACCTCTTACTGCTGCACTTGGTCCTGAGGCCATACATGGCTTTCATCTTTCTCTACTTCCTACTCAGGATTATCCTCACCCTTGCCTTAGTACTTTTCCTGGGCTAGAGAGCTTGCCTCGTGGCCCAGACCTTTATGGGAAGTCTGAGTTCTTGACTCCTAGGAAAGGCCATAGCCCATGTGGATATACATGAGCCTAGCCCTGGTCTGCAGAGGAGAGCCAATGCTGGCCCTGAAACAAAATCATACCGCAACAGATAGAACTTCTGAGTGGTACTGGTGCCCCATGCTCACTGCATTCCTGCAGGCCTTGATGGCACAGGCCTATTACTGGGAAGTGCTAGCGCTTACTAGGGACGAGTAAGCCACCTTGTAAGCTGAGGGTTTCAGGGGTCTGTAGAGCCAAGACTCTCAGGCATCCATCCAGATGTCCCCATCCCCCAGTTTTCCCCATCAAGGTCCTGACCTGAACATAACAGACATGAGCTGGCTGGGCACATTCATTTCCCACCGAAGCTCTGTTTTTCTCACTTCTCTGTGTTTAGCTGTGTTTACTCTTTTATTGTAGGAGATGAGGGCCTCTTGATAAGCCACCAAAGAGGCCCTCTGGTTCTTACACTTAAGGATTTTTAATTTTTGCTTTATAAATTTTTAAATTTATTTTTAATTGAAAATATGTTTATGGGTTACAGTGTGATGTTTTATACCTGTATACTCTGTACAATGGCTAAATCAAGCTAATACATCTATTATCTCGCTTTTTGTGGTAAGGATATTTAAAATTAACAATTTTGAAATATACAATATATTAACTATAGTCACCATGCTGTGCAATAGATCTCTTGAACTTACTCTTCCTGACTAGCTGAAATTTCATACCTTTGACCAGCATGTATTCGCTAATCCCCACCTCAGCTACTAGTAACCACCATTCTACTCTCTGCTTCTGAGTTCAACTTTTTAAGTTTCCACATATGAGATCACATGGTATTTGTCTTTCTGTGCCTGGCTTTTTTCACTTAGTGTTTTGCAGGTTCATCCACATTGTTGTATATAATACAATTTGCTTCTTTTTGTAAGGCTGAATAATATTGCATTGTGTATACTTACAACATTCTTTACCTGTTCATTCATTGATAGACACTTAGGTTGATTCCATATCTTAGTGACTATGAATAATGCTGCAATGAACCTGGGAGTGCAGATACCTCTTCAACATACTGATCTTCTGTGGATAAATACTCGGTAGGGGGATGGCTGGCTCATATGGTAGTTCTACTTTTAACTTTTTAAGGATCCTCCATACCTTTTTCCATTGTGATCATTAATATGAGATGTCAACTTGACTGGATTGAGGGATGCCTAGATGGCAGGTAAAGGATTTTGGGGTGTGTCTGTAAGGGTGTTGCCATCAGAGATTGACATTTGAGTCAGTGAACTGAGAGAGGAAGACCCACCCTCAGTGTGGAGTGGGGCACCATCCAATCCACTGCCAGCGCAGCTAGAACAAAGCAGGCAGAAGAGGGACAAGCAGCTTGTTGGATCTTCTGGCTCTTCTTGTGCTGGACACTTGCTTTCTCTCCTCCTGCCCTTGGACATTAGACTGCACGTTTTTCGGCCTTTGGACTTGTACCAGCTGCCTCCTGGGGGCTGTTGGGCCTTTGGCCTCAGGCTGAGGGTTGCATTGTTTGTTCCCCTGGTTCTGAGGCTTTCGGACTTGGACTGAGCCATACTACTGGCTTCTCTCTTTCCCCAGCTTTCATGCCTTCTCTCTTCCCCAGCCTGTCATGGGATTTACCATGTAATTGAGCCAATTCTCCCCAATAAACTCCCTTTTGTATATGTATACGTATATCCTACCAGTTCTGTCCCTCTGGAGAACATGAGTAGTAATATATCCATAATGGCTGTACTACAGCCATTTTACGATTTACAATCCCCACCAGCAATACACAAATATTCCCTTTTCTCCACATCTTTCCCCATACTTGTATTCTGTCTTTTTGATAATAGTCATTCTAATACAAGTATGAAGTGACATCTCATTGTGGTTTTAATTTGTATTTCCCTGATAATTAGTGATGTTGATTTTTTTAGTATTTATGTATTTTCTGGCTATTTGTGTGTCATCTTTTAAAATGTCTGTTCAGGTCCTTTGCCCATGTTGTAACCTGGTCATTTTCTTACTGAGTTTAAGTTCTTTATGTATTTTGTATGTTAACCCCTTATCGGATGTACAATTTACAAATATTTTCTCCCATTTCATAGGTTATTTCTTCATTCTGAGCATTTCCTTTGCTCTGAAGAAGCTTTTTAGTTTGTAATCTCATTTGTCTATTTTTATTGCCTGTATTTTTGGAGACACATCCAAAAAATTACTGTCTAGACAAATGTCATGGAGCTTTCCCCCTGTATTTTCTTTCAGTAGTTTTACAATTCCAGGTCTATTTGTCCTAGGTTCATTTTTGACTCAAGTTTTGTACATGGTATGAGATAAGGGTCCGATTTCATTCTTGTGGATATGTTTTCTAAAACCATTTATTGAAGAGATTGTCCTTTCCCCATTGTCATACTTAATCGCCGCTTGATAGCTCTAGTTAATCTTAGGTGTCAAACTGATTTGGATTAAGGAATGGCTGGAGAGCTGGTAAAGCATTATTTCTGGATGTGTCTGTGAAGGCGTTTCCAGAGAAGACTGGCCTGTGAGTTGGTGGAATGAGTCGGGAAGATCTGCTCTCAACATTGGCAGGTACCATCCAATTGGCTGAGGACCCAGAGAGAAAAAAGGCAGAAGAAAGATGATTTCTCTTACACTCACACACATACACACACACACTCCCTCTCTTGTTCACACTCACACTTTCTTGTTCACACACTCTTTCTCTCTTGTTCACACACTTGTTCACATACTTTCACTTTTTTCTTTTCTTTTTTTTTTTTTTTTTTTTTTGAGACGGGGTCTTACTCTGTGGCCAAGGCTGGAATGCAGTGGCACGATCTCAGCTCACTGCAACCTCTGACTCCCATTTTCAAGTGATTCTCCTGCCTCAGCCTCCTGAGTAGCTGGGATTATAGGCGCCCACCACTACACCTGGCTAATTTTTGCATTTTTAGTACAGACAGGGTTTTGCCATGTTGGTCAGGCTAGTCTTGAACTCCTGACCTCAAGTAATCCGCCCACCTCAGCCTCCCAAAGTGCTGGGGTTACAGGCGTAAGCTACCATGCCTGGCCTCTTTGACAGTCTTTGACACATTCTCTCACACTCCTTCTCACACTCCCTCTCATACTCTTTCACATACACACTCTCTTTCACATTCACACACCCACTGTGTTTCAGGCACGCACTCTCTTTCACTCTGTCTTTCACACTCTGTCTTTCATATGCTCTTTTGCACACTCCTCTTTCACACTCTCTTTCACACTCTTTCACACTCTCTTTCACACTCTCTCTGCCTTTCACACACTCACTGTCTTTCACACACACTCTCTCAGCTGGGACACCCTTCTTCTGTTCCCAGATGTCAGAACTCCAGGCACTCTGCCATTTGGACTCTGGGACTTAGACCAGTGGCCCCACAAATTCTCGGGTCTCCAATCTCAAACTGAAAATGACACCATTTTCCCTGGTTCTGAGGCTTTTCAACTTGGACCAAGCAGCACTACGAGCATCCCAGGGTCTCCACCTTGCAGATGGCCTGTTATGGGACTTCTCAGCTTCCATAATCATGTGAACTAATAAATCTTCTTATGTACGGTCATGTGCCGCCTGACAATTTTTTGATCGATGATGGACCACGTATATTGTGGTGGTCCCATAAAACTATACTGTATTTTGACTGTACCTTTTCTATGTTTAAATATTTAAATATATAATTACTATCATGTTATAATTGCTTGCAGTATTCAGTACAGTAACATGTGATACAGGTTTGTAACCTAGGAGCAATAGGTGATAACATATACCCTACTTAGATTTTTGGAGGCAGCACATTCCTCATTCATTGCATTAAAATAGCCCATCTACCAAGTGACCTGAAAAGCTGCTCATTTTGACTGGGGCCCAGAACAGGAAAAGACTCTACAACAGGTTCAAGCTGCTCTGCCACTTGGCATATGATCTAACAAACTGAATGGTACTCAAAGTGTCAGTGGCAGATAGTGATTCTGTTTGGAGCTGTTGTAAGGCCCCTGTAAGTGAACCATAGCAGAGGCCCTTAGGCTTTTAGAGCATGGCCCTACTGTCATCCACAGATAACCACTTTCCTTTGGAGAAAACTCTTGGCCTGCCACTGGGCCTTAATAGAAATTGAACAATTGACCAAAGGCCACTAATGTCCTTTGTCTATTTTTTAACCATGCAACCTGAATTGGGTGTTACTTGACCCACAAAACCATAAAGTTGGGTATGCACAGCAGCACTCCATAAAATAGTGGCGTATATATGGTCAGGCCTGAGTAGGTCCTGAAGGCACAAGTAAGTTACTTGAAGTGGCCCAAATGTCCATGGCTTCTACTCTTGCTATACTGCCTTCTCTCCCCAAACCTATACCTGTGCCTCATGAGGAGTACCCTATGTTCAGTTGACAGAGGAAGGGAAGACTGGACCCTGATTTACAGATGGTCCTGCACAATGTGCAGGCATAATCCACAAGTGGACAGCTTCGGCATGATAGCCCTTCCTGGGACATTCCTGTAGATAATGGGGAAAGGAAATATGAATAGGCAGAACTTCAGAGAGTATACTGGTCATGCATTTTGCTTGCAAGGAGAAATGGCAATATTTGATTATACAATCATGTACCACATAATGTTTTAACAGTGGACCACATATACAACCATGAACCCATAAGACTGTAATGAAGCTGAAAAATTCCTGTCGCCTGGTGATATCATAGCCATCACAGCACACTGCATTACTCATATGCTTGTGGTGATGCTGGTGTAAACACACCTACTGCACTGCCAGTCACATGAAAGTATTGCACATAAAGTTATGTATAGTACATAATACCTGATGATAAACAACTGTTACTGGTTTATATATTTACTGTGTCATTTTAGTGTATTCTTTCTTAAAATTGTAAAACAGCTTCAGGTAGGTCTTTCAGGAGGTATTACAGGAGAAGGCATTGTTGTAGATGACAGCTCCATGCACATCACTGTCTGTGAAGACCTACCAGTGGGGCAAGATGTGGAGGTGGAAGACAGTGATGCTGATGATCCTGACCCTGTGTAGGCTTAGGTTAACGTGTGTGCTTGCGTCCAAAAAGTTTAAAAGTAAAAAACTTAATAGAAAAAAGCTTAAGAATATAAAGAAAATGTTTGTGCAGATACAATGTTTTAAATGAAGTGTTAAGAGTCAGACTTTAAAAAAAAAAACCTTACATTTATAAAGTAAAAATTATATGAGCAAAGGTTAATTTATTAGAGGAAAACTATTTTTATAAACTCAGCCTAAGTGTACAGTGTTTATAAAGCCTACAGTAATATGTAGTATGTAGTAATGTCCTAGGCCTTCACATTTACTTACCACTCACTGATTCACCCAGAATGACTTCTAGTCCTGTAAGCTTCATTCATGGTAAGCACCCATTACAAGTATACCATTTTTTATCTTGTACCATATTTTTACTGTATCTTTTCTATGTTTGGTATGTTTAAATACCACAAATACCATTGTGTTACAATTGCCTATAGTATTCAGTATAGTAACATGCTGTACAGGTTTGTAGCTTAGGAGCAATGGGCTATACCCTCTAGGTTTGTGAAAGTATACTCTGCAGTCACACAAGACAAAATTGCCTAAAGCACTTATCAGAAGTTATACCTATTAAGTGATACGTGACTATACTGACATGGGCTGTGGCCAGTGATTTAGCTGGATGGTCAGGGACTTAGAAGGAACATGATTGGAAAACTGAAAAATTTGGGAATAGGTACATGGATAGATCTGAGTGGGCAAAGGATGAGAAGATAGCTACATCCCATGTGCATGTTCAAAGAGTAAGCAGAGGAGGATCTTAAGTAGATAGGATGACCTGTTTTTTGGATTCTAGTCAGCCTCTTTCCAGTCACCCTTGTCATCACCCAATGGGCTCATGAATAAAGTGACCATGGTGGCAGGGATGGAGGTTATGCATAGATTCAGCAACATGGATTCTGAGTCACTAAGGCTGACCTGGCTATGGCCACCACTGAGTGCCCAATCTGTCAGCAGCAGAGACCAACACATATCCCCCACCTTGTAAAATTTCTGGGGTGATCAGCTACCTGATGGCAGGTTGGTTGCATTGAAACACTTGCATCATGGAAGGGGTGGAGTTTTGTCCTTACTGGAATACATATTTACTCTTGACATAGATCTGTCTTCCTGTATGCAATGTTTCTGCCAAAACTACTATCCATAGACATACTGAATGCCTTATCCTTCCAAGAACATCACATCTGACTAAGGCACTCATTTCACAGCCAAAGAAATGGAGCAATGGGCTCATGCTCGTGGAATTCACTGGTCTTACCATGTTTGCCATCACTCAGTGACATCTGGCTTGATAAAATGGTGGAATGGCCTTTTGAAGTCAGGTAACAGTGCTTTGCAGGGCTGGGGAAGGGTCTTCTAGAAGGTTGTATATGCTCTGAATCAGCATCCAATGTGTGGTACTGTTTCTCCTATAGCCAGAATTCATGGGCCCAGGAATCAAGGGGTAGAAATGGGAGTGACATTACGCTCTATCACCCCTAATGACCCACTAGCAAAATGTTTGCTTTTTGTTCTTATGACTTAAGCTCTGCTGACTTAGAGGTCATGGTTCCAGAGGAAGGAATGTTCCACCAGGAGACACAATGACTCAATTGAGCTGGAAGTTGAGACTGCCACCTGGTCACACTGGACTCCTCATGCCTCTGACTTAGCAGGCTGAGAGGGGAGTAATGATGTTGGTTGGGGTGATATATGTAGACTGCTACTCTGCGGTTGAGGTAAGGAAGAATAGGTCTGAAATACAGGATATCTCTTAGAAAGTCATAGTATTACCATGCTCTGTGATTAAGTTCAATGGGAAATTACAACAACCCTAGCCAGGCAGGACTAGGAATGGCTCAGAACTTTCAGGAATGAAGATTTGGGTCACCTTACCAGGTAAAGAACCATGACCGGATGAAATACTTGCTGGAGGCAAGGAGAATGCGGAATGTATCCTAGAAAGATCATTAAAAATACCAACTATGACCACATGACCAGTTATAGAGGTAGACTGTCATGAGTATTTCTAAAGAATCTATATACCCATTAATATATTAAGCAAATGTCTATTTTCATTCTTATTCCTTTATCATGTAATACAAGACTTACTGATTTATTTTGAGATGGAATCTCGCTCTGTCACCCAGGCTGGAGTGCAGTGGCATGATCTCAGCTCACTGCAACCTCCGCCTCCCAGGTTCAAGCAATTCTTCTGCCTCAGCCTCCCGAGTAGCTGGGACTACAGGTGCATGCCACTGCACCCAGCTAATTTTTGTATTTTTAGTAGAGATGGGATTTCACCATGTTGGCCAGGCTGGTCTCAAACTCCTGACCTCAGGTGATCCACCTGCCTCAGCCTCCCAAAGTGCTGGGATTACAGGCGTAAGCCATGAGTCATCATGCCAAGCCAGACTTACTGATTTTATATGAGTATTTTACAGCATAGTATTTAAGTTGTGGACTATCAGTAGAAAAGTAAAGCTCACCCAAGGACTTTACATTTTCTGGGGAAGGAATTAAGGTGTTTTATTTGTAGGATAGTTGCATCATGCTAGGTAAGGAGATGCAAATGGGTGCCAAGTTGACAAGAAGTGGACTTGATGGTTAATTTTAGATGTCAGCTTGACTGGATTAAGGAATACCTGGAGAGCTGCTAAAGCGTTATTTCTGTGTGTGGGTGAGGCGTTTCCAGAGGAGACTGTCATGTAGGTTAGTGGACTGAGTGAGTGAATGGGGAAGATCCACCCTCAAGGTTGGTAGGTACCATTCAATTGGCTAGGGACTCAGATAGAACAAAAAGGCAGAGGAAAAGTGAAGTCTCTCTCCCAGAGTTGGGACATCCTCCTCCACCACCTGCTCTTAGATGTCAGAGCTTCAGGTGCTCTGTTGTTTGGACCCTGGGACATATACCAGTGACCACCTCCGCCCCCACGCCCACCCCAGTTTCTCAGGCCTTTAGCCTTAGACTGAGAGTCACACCCTTAGCTTCCCTGGTTCTGAGGCTTTTGGACTTGAACGGAGCAGTGTTCCCAGCATCCCAAGTTGTCCAGCTTGCAGATGGCCTGATATGGGACTTTTCAGCCTCCGTTAACACATGAGTCATTACCCCTAGTTAATCCCTTTCCATATATTTGTTTCCTATTGTTTCTGCCTTGGAGGACCCTGACAAATCCAACATCCCTCAGTTTACTATCCTCCTGCAGTGTATCAGTAAAACTTAGTACAAATAAGGTGGTGGCTCTAAAGGGTGCCTAGTAATCATTGTATTCTTCACCTCCATGACCTTGCAGTAAAATTAAAATTTGAAAAGCCAGAGAATGTCCATGAAGAAGCAGTTAAAATTAATTTTATTGCATTTTTTAAGTACATGTCTTATGTTCTGCATGATGAAATGGGAAGTACATATAAAGCTCTTTGCTTATGAAAGTATGATGGCTGTTTTAAAGCCAAGAACTTGTGCAATTGTCATTCTTCCAAATAGAAATGGTATTCCATGAAGAACGTAGTTCAGCTCACAGCTCGAATTACGGTGGCTCAGACTTGGGTTTTGGACAGACATTTTCTTAAATGAATAAAGTGAGCTACTCACTTCAAGAAAACTGATGGTATTGGTTAGCACTGGTAAAAATTTGTCTTCAAGTAAAACCTAGGTTCTTGGAATCTGCCTCTATGAGCTTGACAACTTCCTATGAAAGACTTTTGTAATGAGAATGATTGTATTAAGAATGTGAATTTTTGCTATTTTATAATGAAAATACCAACATGTAGAAGGTCTGTATAACTCCACAAACAAACTTTGCAAATGACCAGTGTACAATAATACAAAATCACGTGAGATAAGAAATCCATTTTAACAATAGACCAGTGGACTTGAAGAGAGCATGATGTTCGTTGATACAGCTACAAATTCCAAATTGCAACTCATCTTTACCAGTTGAGTTTTGGTATAGCATTAAATAAATATCCATAGTTACCTAAAAAGGCATTAAATATTTCCTTGTGAGGCTAGATTTTATTGATAAGCGTCAAAGTAACATTGCAACAGATGGAATACAGAAATAGTTATGAGAATTCAACTGTCTTCGAATCCACCGGGTACTTGCAAATACATAAAACAATGTTGCTATTCTATTTTTTGTTTAAGAAAATTTTTCATAAAATGACATTTTAATGAGATTAATATTTTTAATTCTGAAACTTTACAAAAATCTTAGTATTGTATATGTCAATAGATAAAACCCACCCAAAAGCTAACTGGGCTTTTCATTTTAATAGCATAAAAGGGTCTCAAGACCAAAAAGTTTGAGAAACTGCTCTACAAGTTCTGATCACTTATTTCTGTCGTGCTGACGATAGAGCTTGAAGTTGCCAGAGGTCAATACTTCAGTAGTTTGATCCTTCTGTTTGCCACAGCTTTCAGTTGCCTATTTATTCTTTTCTACCATCATCTGGTGGTACTTGGGAGTATCAAAGAAATATCAGAATAAACAACTATCCAAGAAGAGGATACTTGCAATCTGAAGAGTCATTAGCCTTCAAAGAAAAAATCAACTACAGAGTACATGTAGTTGGACTGCATATATACCTCGGCAATATTTGTCTTCAGTTCTGTTGGAAGTTAACCTCCTGTGTTATCCTAACTTCCTGGGGGCAAAAGCCTACTTCAGGATGTGAGATATATAGGTGTAAGAACCTGTCCATGTCACTCATAAGAAACAATTCTTTCAATGTAGGTTTAAAGATTATTTTTTTAAATGTGTTCTTAAGAGGATTTCAATCACAACAACTACTTGTTAAGTCTTTTTATGTCTCTCCCTCACACCAACTTACATCATACATTACAAACTTTGGCTTTGGTGAGTGTTTCCCTAATCATTATTTTTCACAAGTGTGTACATATTTGTGTAGATACATATTTTTCATAATGTTCAATTGGATTATATTACATGTTCAGCATGTTTCCATGGCCACAGAATAGGCCATGAACAGATTTCTAAGGACAAATGGTTCAGTATTTTCAAATGTTGCATAGAATTGGATGGTTATGGACTTTGTATAATTTTTAACCCTTCCCATAAAGTTTCAATTGTGCCCCAATTTTAGTTCTTGTAACTGTTCAAATGAACAGGCATATACATATATCCTTACACAGTTTTAGAAGTACTTCCAAAAGATTCATAGCAGCAGTACAATCCTTTTTATTCAAGGAAGTGGGATCCAGAAGGCAATAAATTTAAGGCCAGATTTAAACCATAACTGTCACCAGGGATCATAAAATTTCCACGATGCCCTGTCTGCTGCTGTTCAGCTTATATGGTTAACAAGGAAGAAAGGGCTCTTCCTTTATTAATGTGATGGATAGACTTCTTGAGTAATGGTTGAAAGCCTAGGCAGTAATTGTCATGTTTTTGTCATTCTTTTTCTAAGTATGGCTCTTAAATGTCAGGGACATTTTTCTTGGCAGAATGAACACAATTTTTGTGTGTGGGTGACAGAGTTGAGCTCATGGGACTGCAGGATTTTTGTTTTCCTCCTCCAAGGTAGTCCATAGATACAATTTGAGTACTCTAGTATAGTAGCCTATGCCATAGGGATAGAAAATAACTCTGAACAAATGAAGGAAATCAATGCCCTATGATAGAGAATGGCGTTAAATAGATAGAACTGCAAGAGGTGAATGATCACCTCCACTTGGAGATTCACAGTGAGTGCTGCTTGAGTTGAGATCTGAAGGATGAGTAGACATTTATCTTGGAGGGCATTCAAATCATAGAGAACAGCATATGCAAGTGCTCGGTGTCCTGAAAATCACTGGTATGTTCAGGCAAATGTCGTTTTTCCTACCCTGAGATTGGCAGAAGTTGCAGTGGGAGGTAAGCAGGATCACATAACAGAAGGCCGGTCCCCTGTTATAAATTTGGTCTCTCTGCCTTCAATATTGTCTTGAGTCACTGTAATGACCTGGATGAGAAATGAGGGCCTGAACGATGGAATAAGACATGATGGATTTGAGAAATTTAAAGACTGAACAGATTCCAGCTGAAACTTATCCAGGGTCTTAGTTCTGTTGAGCCTCAAACTAATTGGGAGACAACTGGCTGCCCAGGGATGGGAAAGTTGGTAGTTATCCAATTTGATTCAAGATTTCCTGAGTTGAGATCCAAGTTCATGTCACTCAGGGGCAATAGAAGGCATTTAGCCACACTGCTAATATTTGATTCTGAACTTCTTTACAAGACAGAGTGACAACAGTCAGAACTTAACAAACCACAAATCTAAGAATGTAATAGGTTATGGGCACAATTCAAAGCTTTAATGCTGGTCACTCCTAATGTAAAAGGTTGGTGAAACTCCAGTTTTCATACAATTGATGTCCAGTGCCAAGGTCCATTCTAAATGATAATCTCTAATTTGATTATACTAATATGGTAATTGAGATGTGCTGGGCTAATCATCTAATGCTCCAAAGGCAAATAGTTGGACATTTATACTATTCTCATTCCTAAAATTCTCCCCAATTTGTTTTCCCTGTAACTTCTCTACACTACTGTGGCAGTTTGGACCGCCCATACTGGCAGATCCCTGGCTAATCAGTTTGAAAGAGTTTCAAATGAATGACATTTGACTTTAAAACAAAAAGCCCCCTGGCTCATGTAAAATAAATGTAATGAGAGGCGAGAGGATATTTGGTAGCTCATGGAATTATCAGGAGCAGGGAATCAAGCTCAGAAAATGTTAGGAGGATAGTTGACAACACAGCCCAAGAATCAACTGAAGGCATCAGTGCTAGGATCTCATGCAGCTGGCAATGCTGTCATCAGTCAGTCTGGTACAAGCAACACCAAGAAACAAGGACACTGGAGACTTGACACTTCCATTAATAGATGCAGCAGCACTCAAAGTCCCATAGGTAAGCATTTGATTAACTCATTCTCGGTCATGCCCAGCTCCCAAGAGGATAAGGGAAAGTTGAGAATACATTTGGACTGCTAGATTTGTAGCAATAAACAAGCTTTGTCATGTGCAAGATCCATGTAGGAACCCATATAGTAAGGGGTTCTATTGCCACACTAATGTAAAAACACTCCAAAACTTAGTGGCTTAAAACAACCATCTACTATGCTCACGAGATCATAGGTCTGTCTGGTGATTCTTCTGGCCATAGCTGGGCTCGCTTTGGTGGTTGGCTGGCTGGTAGCTAATTTAAGATGGCCTTGACTGGGACCACTGGCCCTATTCTATGTGTCTCATCTTCCAGCTAGATTCTCTGGACACAATTCTCATGTCAATCACACATCTGTAATATCTAGGCCCAGAACTGTCATATTGTCAGTTCTACATTCAATTTGCCAAAGTCAAGATTCAAAGGAAAGGGAAATTGTGGTTCCTTCTAGTCATCAAGAAGTGGAACCTAAGATTAGATGCAAAAATACTTCAGTTCTCCACCTCTCATACATCTGTACTTTTTTTACTCTTAGAATGAGGGACAAAGTCTCTTGTCCACATTTTCACTGGGACGCTCAGTTGATCTTTCTATTCTTTCAGCTATTACCAGCATCTATAAATATGCATGATTCGTTCTTGTACAAATTGCATATTTCACACAACTCTGGGTCATTTTTCTTTTAGAAAGTCTAACTCTGTTGCCCAGGCTGGAGTGCAGTTGTACTATCTCAGCTCACGGCCTCCCGGGTTCAAGCGATTCTCCTGCCTCCGTTTCCCAAGTAGCTGGGATTACAAGCATGTGCCACAACGCCTGGCTACTTTTTGTATTTTTTAGTAGAGAAGGGGTTTCACCACGTTGGCCAGGCTGGTCTTGTACTCCTGACCTCAGGTGATCTACCTACCCCACCTGCCAAAGTGCTGAGATTAGAGGAATGAGCCTTATTTTTATTTCATGTAACTTAGAGATTATTTATAGACACGTCAGTAGCATAAATTTCTGGAAATATAATTACTAGGTCGAAGGATATATGCATTTTAAAACTTGATAGATATTGACAGCCCATAATGAGAAATAGTACATATATACCACCCCACCCAGAAATCTGTGATTACTTGCTTTTTCACCCCCTTGCCAAAATGACAATGATCAAACCATTTTATAAACACATCTTTTCAAAGGTACCTCAGTGAATTGTTAAAACTCATTTTGAAATTTTAAACTTACAGAAAAGTTATAAGAACAGTAAGGATCTACTATCTCTCTTTTGCACAGAATCTCCAATTGTTGACTTCATGTATTTCCTCCATCACTCTTTATAAATATCCATTGTCATTTTCTGAACCACTTGAAATCAAGTTGCTAACATGATACTCCTTTACCCCTAAATACTCCAGTGTGTGTTTCTGGGAAACGGGGACTTCTCTTACTTATAAAACTGCAATGTAACCATCAAAATCAGGATAAGCATTCCTGAAGGAACCCTGCATACAGAAATGATGCTGTTCTCTTCTCAGTGGATCACATCAGAAGACACATGACCTTGACCTGCCCACTGATGTTAACCTTGATCATCTGCCCAACTTACGGGTAGAGAAACCTGCCATTTTCCCCTTTGTAATTGAGAGACATTTTGTGGGAAGATCTCTGATAAGCGGGATATTGGCCTAGTCTCAAACTTCCACTCACCAGCCTTAGCATCCATTGACTCCCACTTGAACAAATCATCACTACAGTGGTTGCCAAATGGTGTGTTTATTTCTGTTATTCTACATTTGTTGGCATTCCATTGTGAGGAAAGTAATTTCCTTCTCATGTTTATTATGATATAATCATACAATTTAATTCAGTGGGTTATAATCCATTACTCTCCTCTATTTTGATGCTAAAATTGACTCAGATTTGGCCAGTAGAAGCCCCTTAAAGCTGGATCCTGTGTCCTCTGAGCATTTTCTTTCTGGCATGAGACATCCCAGACTATCTTGTACTTTCCCTGACCTAGCCCAGGAATCAGCCATTTCTCCAAGGAGCCCTGATTTTTCCTAGTCAAAGGTCAGCAAACCTTTTCTGGAAATGGCCTGATAGTAAATATATTAGGCATTGTGGCCCATGGGCTCAGCATTGACTGCTTAATTCTGCTGTTACAGTACAAAAGTCACAGGTAATATATAAATGGGCATGGCTGCATTTCAGCAAAACTGTTCATAAAATCAGGAAGTAGGCTGGATTTGGCCCACAAGCTGTAGATTCCCAAGTCCTCTTCCTAGTGACAAAGCTGTTAAGAAACCAAGATCTGGGCATTTAGTATACTCATTGCTATTGGGATGTCCTATTTCCAGATTCTTGCAAGAAATAGAACTAGAGATATGTGTACACACCTGTATTTATAGTATATAACTTTCACACTGTTGCCTGCAACTTCAGTCCCACACCTCAGGGTTCCTGCTGGCCTTTTCCCTTTCCATATTTGTAAATTCCTTCTCTGGCTGTCATTATTCCTCAGACTCTGGCTGCAGCCTATCTGACCACACTGGACAGTTTCTTGGCTCCATGTTGTGTCTCAAGCCCCGCTGCTGCCACCACCTCATCCCCACCACCTCCAGGGAAAGGAAGGAAAAGAGCTCAGCATAGTTTTAACTTGAATGTATCTTATAAGTGAGGGCGACCATCTTATTTATTTTTTTTCGTTAAAAACAACTTAAGGATGGAATCCTGCTCTGTCACCAAGGCTGGAATGCAGTGGCACAGTCGTAGCTCACTGCAGCCTTGAACTTTGGAGCTCTTCTCATATATTTAAGAGCTTTTCCCTTTTTGTTTTTTGTTTGGAGACAGATTCTCGCTCTGTCACCTAGGCTAGAGTACAGTGGTAGAACCTCGGCTCACCGCAACCTCCATCTCCCGGGTTCAAGTGATTCTCCTGCCTCAGCCTCCCGAGTAGCTGGGATTACTGGTGTGCACCACCACGCTTGGATAATTTTTGTATTTTTAGTAGAGACAGGGGTTTCACTATGTTTGCCAGGCTGGTCTCGAACTCCTGACCTCAAGATCTGCTCACCTCGGCCTCCCAAAGTGCTGGGATTACAGGAATGAGCCACCACACCTGGCTTCTTTTTTTGAATTATATGTTCATTTACTCTTTGCCTATAATCTTTTTTGTCTTCCACTTCTGTCACCCCTGGGATAGCAAGACAAACTCCCCCCCTTTCCTTGTCAACCTACTCAAGGTGAAGACAAGGATGAAGACCTTTATGATGGTCTACTTCCACTTAATGAGTAGTAAGTACATTCTCTCGTCCGTGTAATTGTTCTTTTTTTAAATTTTTTATTTTTTTGGAGATAGAGTCTCGCTCTGTCGCCCAAGCTGGAGTGCAGTGGCGCCATCTGGGCTCACTGCAAGCTCTGCCTCCCGGGTTCACGCCATTTTCCTGCCTCAGCCTCTGGAGTAGCTGGGACTACAGGCAGGCCACCTTGCCCGGCTAATTTTTTGTATTTTTAGTAGAGATGGGGTTTCACTGTGTTGGCCAGGATGGTCTCAATCTCCTGACCTCATGAGCCACCGCGCCTGGCCGTGATTGTTCTTTTGTGTTATTGTAAGACTACAGTTATAATACACAGAAAATACACAATATGTTAACTGGCTGTTTATGTTATCGGGTAAGGCTTCTGGTTAATAGCCATAAGTTTTGGGGGAGTCAAAAGTTAAACAGATTTTTGAATGCATGGGGGCGGGGGGTCAGCAACCGTAACATTGCTCAAGGGTTGACTATTACATGTATATATATAAAAATAAAAAAGCTCATAGGAAACAAAAGGCTGTGGAAAACACAAAGAAAAATATAAATTATAGGGTAACATATTGAGTCATTAACTGGACTGAAAATGGCACTCAAATATGTAATGATCAAATTCCAAACTCCTAGCCTTCTTGAAATTTTTCACTTTGCAATGAGCTTTCCTCTGTCGACAAAATTCAAATGTGATGGAGGGTAACAGGTCCTGAGAGGTTAAGTAAAGTAATTATAGCACTCCTTATGTGGGGAAATTAGCCCTTCAGAAGTCTATTTTGATGTAATCAAATTTGTAAGCTGAATCTTCTCCTTTTGCCAGCTAGCTAGATGTGTTAGGTGCCCTGTATATTCTCAATATCCATGAAAACCAATTTTACTGGTGTTGATTATGACAAATGGCCTGGCCCTGTAGCCAGGAGTTGCATGACGACTTCACAAGTCAGCAGGCAACATCTGAGTTGCAGCTTTCTGATAATAAAGCAACTTCCTTGGCCACTCAGTTCTATGGTGTGGCTCTGGGAGCCATGCCTGGACACATGCTGGAGACTTTTTCTTCCCTCAGTTCTGTAAACCATTTGACAGGCTTTTAAGTTTCTTCCTACTTTTATGAGTGGGAGTAGACTCTGTCTGTGCTAGAACTCTGAATGGATACAATATTGTTATTGTTAGTGTTGGACTAAGATGCCACTTTTCATTTTTACCTCATATACTCTAACATATTGCTATAGTACATATGTTAAAATTCATGAATACTAATAACCACATTGGAGCTTAAAGGATGGCCCTAAGAATAAACAGTCTTTACTTGATTTCATGACAAATTGGGACATAGAGGTAGTAGTTGGTGAGAGGTAGATCAAAAGACCCCCCTTTGGTAGCTGATAAATAGGTTGGAAGAAATGTAATTTAGATTGTTTGTCAAAAAAACTTGTGACTAATACACCCCAAATTAAACATACCCACTCAGCACACGCAGACCTGGACATTGTCAGGCCTCCCTAACAAGGTCCAGCTCCTGAAAAGTTATGCATGGAGTAGAACAACAGATGAGCACACATGCTCCTCTGCAGAGAGGGGGAGGAGCTGAAGCATCTTCCACCTCCTTCCCTGAAGCTTGTCAATGAAGCCAGACTGTAAGCCGCCTGCTTCCAGTTCTCAAGTTGAGAAGCTTCCACTTGCAGTTAAGTGTTCCCTCCACTTTCCAAAGCGTGTGTCTCAAAACTTCAGTCACCTCATCCTACTAAGATTCTTTTCAAGGGTTCTCATGCTTTTTTTTTCTCTGATTTATCTTTCTGAAAATGAAAATGATGGCTTATATAAAATATCTTACATTTATGAAAATTAACTCGGTCTTGATCAATGGATACGTGTGGTGGAGTATACATCCAGAATCAGGCATGAGCGGGACTCATGCAGGCCACATGCGGCAACACAGGTAGTACTGACTCCAGGTCATTTGTCACTATGTCCTTCCCCCAGGTTACACCTAAGGCAGAATCAGGGTCCCTTATGACCAGATGATGGAAAGGATGTCAACCTTAGAGTTCCAGCTAGCCTAAACTGCTCTGGAGGATGGCATGGAAGAGACGCTGTTCTACCAAAGCAATGAGTAATGTGCAGCCGAGAGGGGCATCAGCATCACTGAGCAGCTCAGTGAGGGCTGCCCTCCGTAGCCAGAGCTGCCATTACAGGACTGGGACCCCAGTAGCAAATGGGGTGGATGACTGGATTCTGAATCGATGAAGGCCTGGTAATCATGCATGACCACCAGAAGCCAAGTGCATACAATCACTAGAGAATCAGCAGCAAGGTCTGAGTGGCAGCCATGGCATTGCAACCTGGCTTGAAGAAACCTGAACCATGAGAACATCCTGTGAGAACATCCCGTGAGACCTGAGCCATGAGAACATCCTATTTAATGGACCATGTGTCCATTAAATAGGTGACATCATAGTAATCTGACCAGAAGAACAAGAAGTGGCTAAAATGTTGAAGTCCTTGACAAGGCACATGCATACAGGTGAGGGTAAGAGAAAATGAGGATTCACAGGCCCAACGCATCAGTACAATTTTTTGGCTAATTCACTGGTATCAGGTATTCCAGCAAGCCCACTTTCCTTAGCTTCTCTGTTTTCTCTCTGCTCTGGCAGGGCAACTCAAGCTTTTCCACTTCCCTGGGTTTTGGACATCACCTTTTTCAGGCTTCGAATTTCCACCTCAGCAGCGGGTTTATTCCATCTCTGGGGTCCATGCCAGCCTGTGTATTAAACCCAGTGTCTTGAGAGTGTCCCCAAGCCAGCAAATTCTTAGTTTTCCAGGCTTATTGGCTTATCTTTTGGCTTCTCTTGACTGGGCACCCTCAGTCCATACCCAGGTATACTCCCCTGACTCCTGATGGCACATGCTGGTTCACTCCTGTAACAGATGTATGGTTCCCCTCCCTTATCAGGCTCAGCACATCTCCAGCTGGGTTATGCTAAGATTTAACTCTAGTTATTGTCTGGAAGCCAAGGAAGGGAGTGGGGGTACCTCTTGGGGAGTGGGGAAGCTATTGTCTAGTGAAGGAGAAATCTCTGCAGCATCTTCAAGCACAAAGTGCTAGCACTTCCTAGGGAAGGTGGGCCACCTCTGCAAATCCAAAGGATCTTGTAGACTCAACATCTTTAGAGGCATCTATCCAGATGTTTAGATCTAAGTTATAAGGTCTCAGGTCTCCCCAGGAGGGCCTTGAACGTCACATAACAAAATAACTTGGCTGAGCATTTCAACGTTCCTGGAGCTCTGTGGCCAACAGTTTTGATTTACAGACTGTTTGCCCTTCCACTGCAGGAAGCATGAGCCTCCTTGTAAGCTACTACACAAGCCCTGTGACTCACATTTGCCCATTAACTTCTTGATGTCTCTCAGCCTCTCATTATCCTGCTGCAGGGCATCAATATAACATTAAGTAGTCAACTCTACTATCTTCACAGGCTTTGTCCCCCTTGTATTTTTCAAAGCCTGCATCATTGCACTTGCAGGATTCTCCTTCACAAGGACATTTATCAGGCTTCCTTTTAGTGAAATTTTCATTCATTAAGCCAACATTTTGTAACAGATTCTATTTGTGCCCCTCTACCAAGAATGAGGTCGTCTTTGCCCACTGGTCAGGGTGTAAGCCAGTCCCAAATCCCTATATTATAACACTTTTGTCAGACCACTTCTGGTATCACATGAAAAACAGGTCAAGACAGAAAGCATTAAACATGCAGGAAACTTATTAACTCCCCTGCTTGTCCTACTAGAGAATCCAATGTGAAGAACAGCAAAGGATTTTTGTCCTAGATAGTGGAAACAAGATGGCCAGCTCCACTATTGAGTTGGCTTTGGGAAAATTCCAATTCTATGCCCATTTATTTTGAGGGCAAATTAACCTGGTTGTGGAATTCATTAGACAGTATAGGTTGCTTTTAATTATCACTTGGCATCTTTGACTCTAGTGGCTTGTTTGAGACTTAATCAGGTGATAACAAAATGTTGATCAAAATCACATTCCAAGTTATTGTTTTATATCACACAATTTGAAACATCAGAGTGATTCCAGATGAATTTTAGTTGGGCAGCATTCTTATTTTGGATGAACTGTGAATCAAATATACTTTGTAATTGTTTATTTGATCATCAAGTCCTGAGGGTAAGTTAAAGAACATTGTAATTTTCTGGGAAATGTATGGCAAAGCATGAAATAAGGAAGATTGCTATAAAGGGCAAAGGATATCTAAAATAATGGTGCTACCACAGCTGACTAGTTTGTAAATAATACTTGTATGATTTTATAGGCCAGCCATCTCCTGGCTGGTTGCCAAAAACTATATCAGTTACTGCTGCTAAGGAAATATCTCATTGCAAGATGTTCAAGTTAGATCTTACTGCAGAACATCTGTAAATTTTATCATAAAGTCACAGGATCTTAATACAAATGCAATCAAATGATATAGATATGAGACATGAGATATATTTGAAAGAATACCCTTTGTGGGGAAAAGTGCCATCAAGCCTATGAAGGAAATTGATACTAATGTTAGAATTTGTTTACTATGTCAATATATTACAAGTTATGATCACAATCAAAGCTACGGGTCACAGTTGGTACAATTATCACTTCTAAATCACATAGCACTTTCATACTGTGATATACTTACCACAGGTAGCATTAGCTTGAATTTACATACAAGTATATTTACAGACTAAAGATTATTTTGTTGAAACCCTGGCCTGTTTCTTGCAGACCTTCCTTTTTTTTTCTTTTTCTTTTTCTTTCTTTCTTTTTTTTTTTTTTTTTTGACATTTCAGCCACTTCATTTATTTAAATGTTTTAAAATTTTTTAAATTACAGTTCTGGGATACATGTGCAGAACCTGAAGGTTTGTTACGTAGGTATACATGTGCCATGGTGGTTTGCTGCACCCATCAACCTGTCATCTACATCAGGTATTTCTCCTAATGCTATCCCTCCCCTAGCCCCTCACTCCCTGACAGGCCCCAGCATGTGATATTTCCCTCCCTGTGTCCATGTGTTCTCATTGTTCAACTCCCACTTATGAAAGAGAACATGCAGTGTTTGGTTTTCTGCTCTTGTGTTAATTTGCTGAGAATGATGGTTTCCAGCTTCATCCATGTCCCTGCAAAGGACATGAATTCATCCTTTTATATGGCTGCATAATATTCCATAGTGTATATGTGCCACAGTTTCTTTATCCAGTCTCATTGACAGGCATTTGGGTTGGTTCCAAGTCTTTACTATTGTGAACAGTGCCACAGTAAACATACGTGTGCATGTGTCTTTATAGTAGAGTAACCTATAATCCTTTGGGTATATACCCAGTAATGGAATTGCTGGGTCAAGTGGTATTTCTGGTTCTAGATCCTTGAGGAATCACCACACTGAGGAGACCCTTTCTAGGATAATGACCTGAATATATGCAATGTGGAATGACCCAGGTTTGCGGGAATACACCAACATATCCCATAGGGCCCCCAGTAAGTCCTGGGGATTGGAGTAAGACATGAGATACATTTTTGAGCAAGGAGAGTGAGCAGTAGTTTTGATGGTTAGGGTGAACTCCATGTGGTAACAAGAGTGAGAACACGCAATCTCCCCTTATTGACAATAATGACATTGTAGAGCCACCTTGTCTTAGTCTGTTCATGCTGCTGTAACAAAATACCACAGAATGGATAATTTACAAACAACATAAGTGTATTTCACACAGTTCTGGGGACTGGGAAGTGCAAGATCAGTGTGCTGGCAGATTCAGTGTCTGAGGGCTGCTCTTTGCTTCCAAGATAGTGCCATGTTGCTGCAACCTCCAGAGAAGATGAACAACCGTCCCTACATGGCAAAAGGGATGGAAGAGCAAAAGGGACTGTGGCACTGCTTTCAACCTCTATTATAAGAGCACTAATTTCTTTCATTAGAATGAAGCACTCGTGATTTAACCACTTCCCCAGAGGTCCCACCCCTTAATACTATCACACTGGATATTACGTTCCAACATAAACATTTTGGAAAGACTCCATACACTTAAATCATAGCACACCCCTTCCTGAGCAGCTGGGATCTGGGGCGGCAGCCTGTGGTGTGGGCCTCAAATTCAAGGGAGCAGGTCTGAGTTCTGGCCCTGCTACACAGCGGCAAGACCAACATGTTGGATGCAGTTATCAGTCTTGCCTTCCTGAGTCTGAAGGAGATGTCAATGTGGGTCACCATGAAAGACCTATGTCCAACAGAGTGACAAGTGATAAGCTCATCAGGATCAGTACCAGAAAGAAACAGCTTACAATAGTCAGGTGAGAAGGTTGAAGTAGAAAAATCTGATAGTCATTCCAGAGTGCATGTGACATGGTACCTTTTTAGATAGACATCTGTGTTCCATTCCCTACTCTATTTGACGGAAAAAAAAAAAAAAAAATCTGCAGGGAATAGGCTAATAATTTGACCTCTAAAGGAAATGTAACTTAACAGTCTCAAGTTAGGACTCCCAATGGATTACCCTGTGTAAGGCCCTAAGTTCAGTAACTTCACAGGCTGGCAGGGAAAGCATCATTAAAACAAAACAAACAAACAAAAAAAACTCAATTGGCCATTTAGCTCAGAAGCTCCATAAACTGAGATTTTTTTCTGGCTGGCCCAGAGCAGGATATTTGGCCTCATGGATCTGGGGTCTCCTCCCCACTCTAGAAACCAACTCCATTAGTACTAGATGAGCCAGGTCCTCCCATTGGAGCCTGAATCTTTGACCTTTAAATAAGGCTCTAAGTTCCTGTTAGGCAAAGTACCAAAAGAGAGTGTTACTCTAGTCTTATCAACTGAGAAAAAAATTTTGCCTGTTACTCAAGGGATGCAAAGCCTTCCTAGCAGGCCACTTTGTTGGAAATTTTCATGAGAGGCTTTCTAGAGTGAGAGCTGTGGGATGTAGTGGGCAATATCTTCCGCATTCCTAGAACAAAGAATAATGGATTTCATTAACCTGTTTTTTCATAGCATCCCTTGATGAAAGCTGAAGGCATAACCCCAAAATATAGCCAAGCAAACGTGATCATGTGTGAGGCCAAGAAAACTTTGTCCTAGTACATGAGGGTCCCATTCAACCTGAGGGTGGAATGTGGAATAACAAGAGTTGGATGTGCTGTCTGACCTCCAATCAATTTTTCATAAACATCACTCCTCTTAATTAGTCTTTTGGAAAGAGGCAGCAGATGATTTGAAATGAATTTCTAGGAAGGGTGTATAAAAGAATTGTTTGTTCAAAGTTGATCCAATCCCTGAAAAAATAAGGATGGAGTCAAGTTATATCCAATATCCAGCAGCTTAACCAAGACCTCTGATTTATGTGAATCTCCATCCCTCTTTTGTTTGGAGTAGCCTTGGTCCACACAGGCAAAACTAGAAGTTTTAATATCGCAAGACAACTGAATATTTAAGCTATGGAAATTTATTTTCTCACAGTTCTGGAGGCTGAACATCTGAGGTCAAGGTGCCAGCATAGTTAGTTTCTGGTGAGGCCTCTCACTGCTTTGTAGATTGCCCCTGCCTTGAGGCCGTTACTCTGTGCATGAGCAGAGAGAGGTCTCTAGTATCTCTTCCCTCTCTTATTAAGGACATCAGCCCTAGTGTTTTAGGGCCTCACTCTTAAGACCTCACTTAATGTTAATTGCTTCCCTAAAGGCCCCATCTTTAAATATCACCATATTGGAGGTTAGGTATTCAATATATGAAAGGAGGGTGGTACACAGTCTATAATCTTTTTGTCCACACTAAAAATCTACCTCTGGCAATTTCATTGAAATTGTAAAGGCCTAACCTTGGTTTCAGGGACTATACCTGTCCTCTGGTATCTTAGTACTTCGGGCCAGGGGAAATCCCCTTAGTAATCCTGAGGGAATTCTTTCATTTATTTATTTATTTATTTATTTATTATACTTTAAGTTATACCCATCATTTACATTAGGTATTTCTCCAAGTGTTATCCCTCCTGCCGCCTCCCACTCCACGACAGGCCCTGGTGTATGATGTTCCCCACCCTGTGTCCAAGGGTTCTCATTGTTCAATTCCTACCTGTGAGTGAGAACATGTGGTATTTGGATAGTTTGCTCAGAATGATGGTTTCCAGCTTCATCCGTGTCCCTGCGAAGGACATGAACTCATCCTTTTTTATGACTGCATAGTATTCCATGGTGTATATGTGCCACATTTTCTTAATCCAGTTATCATTGATGGACATTTGGGTTGGTTTCAAGTCTTTGTTATTGTGAATAGTGTCACAATAAACATACGTGTGCATGTCTCTTTATAGTAGCATGATTTATAATCCTTTGGGTTATATACCCAGTAATGGGATCACTGGCTCAAGTGCTATTTCTAGCTTTAGATCCATGAGGAATCGCCACACTGTCTTTCACAATGGTTGAACTAGTTTACACTTCCACCAACAGTGTAATAGCATTCCTATTTCACCACATCCTCTCCAACATCTGTTGTTTCCTGAGTTTTTAATGATTGCCATTCTAACTGGTGTGAGATGGTATCTCATTGTGTTTTTGATTTGCGTTTCTCTGATGACCAGTGATGATGAGCATTTTTTCATATGTCTGTTGGCTGCATAAATGTCTTCTTTTGAGAAATGTCTGTTCATATCCTTTGCCCACTTTTTGATGTTTTGTTTTGTTTTTTTTTTCTGTAAATTTGTTTAAGTTCTTTGTAGATTCTGGATATTAGCCATTTGTCAAATGGGTCGATTGGAAAAATTTTCTCCCATTCTGTAGGTTGCCTGTTCACTCTGATAGTAGTTTCTTTTGCTGTGCAGAAGTTCTTTAGTTTAATTAGATCCCACTTGTCTACTTTGACTTTTGTTGCCATTGCTTTTGGTGTTTTAGTCATGAAGTCCTTGCCCATGCCTATGTCCTGAATGGTATTGCCTAGGTTTTCTTCTAGGGTTTTTGTGATTTTAGGTCTACCATTAAAGTTTTTAATCCATCTTGAATTAATTTTTGTATAAGGTGTGAGGAAGGGATCCAGTTTCAACTTTCTACGTATGGCTAGCCAGTTTTCAAAGCACCATTTATTAAATAGGGAATTCTTTCCCCATTTCTTGTTTTTGTCAGGTTTGTCAAAGATCAGTTGGTTGTAGATGTGTGGTATTATTTCTGAGGCCTCTGTTCTCTTTCATTGGTCTATATATCTGTTTCGGTACCAGTACCATGCTGTTTTGGTTACTGTAGCCTTGTAGCATAGTTTGAAGTCAGGTAGCATGATGCCTCCAGCTTTGTTCTTTTTGCTTAGGATTGTCTTGGCAATGCGGGCTCTTTTTTGGTTCCACATGAACTTTAGTTTTTTTTCCAATTCTGTGAAGAAAGTCATTCGTAGCTTAATGGGGATGGCCTTGAATCTATAAATTACCTAGGGCAGTATGGCCATTTTCATGATATTGATTCTTCCTATCCATGAGCATGGAAAGTTCTTCCATTTGTTTGTGTCCTGTTTTATTTCATTGAGCAGTGGTTTGCAGTTTTCCTTGGAGAGGTCCTTCACATCCCTTGTAAGTTGGATTCCTAGGTATTTTATTCTCTTTGAAGCAATTGTGAATGGGAGTTCTCTCATGATTTGGCTCTCTGTTATTGGTGTACAGGAATGCTTGTGATTTTTGCACATTGATTTTGTATCCTGAGACTTTGCTGAAGTTGCTTATCAGCTTAAGGAGATTTTGGGCTGAGATGATGGAGTTTTCTAAATATACAATCATGTCATCTGTAAACAGGGACAATTTGACTTCCTCTTTTCCTCATCGAATACCCTTTATTTCTTTCTCTTGCCTGATTGCCCTGGCCAGAATTTCCAACACTGTATTGAATAGGAGTGGTGAGAGAGGGCATCCCTGTCTTGTGCCAGTTTTCAAAGGGAATGCTTTCAGTTTTTGCCCATTCAGTATGATATTGTCTGTGGGTTTGTCATAAATAGTTCTTATTATTTTGAGATACGTGCCATCAATACCTAGTTTATTCAGAGTTTTTAGCATGAAAGGCTGTTGAATTTTGTCGAAGGCCTTTTCTGAATCTATTGAGATAATCGTGGTTTTTGTCTTTGGTTCTGTTTATGTGATGGATTACGTTTATTGATTTGCATATATTGAACCAGCCTTGCATCCCAGGGATGAAGCCAAGTGGATTGTGTTGGATTAGCTTTTTGGTATGCTGCTGGATATGGCTTGCCAGTATTTTATTGAGGATTTTTGCATTGATATTCATCAGGGATATTGGTCTAAAATTCTCTTTTTTGTTGTTGATTCTCTGCCAGGCTTTGGTATCAGGATGATGCTGGCCTCATAAAATGAGGTAGGGAAGATTCCCTCTTTTTCTGTTGATTGGAATAGTTTCAGAAGGAATAGTTCCAGCTCCTCTTTGTACCTCTGGTAGAATTCGGCTGTGAATCCGTCTGGTCCTGGACTTTTTTTGGTTGGTAGGCTATAATTGCCTCCTTTTCAGAGTCTGTTATTGCTCTATTCAGAGATTCAACTTCTCCCTGGTTTAGTCTTGGAAGGGTGTATGTGTCCAGGAATTTATCCATTTCTTCTAGATTTTCTAGTTTATTTGTGTAGAGGTGTCTATAGTATTCTCTGATGGTAGTTTGTATTTCTGTGGGATTGATGGTCATATCCCCGTAATCATTTTTTATTGCATCTCTTTGATTCTTCTTTTTTATTCTGTATTAGTCTTGCTAACAGTGTATCAATTTTGTTGATCTTTTAAAAAAACCAGCTATTTTTGAAGGGTTTTTTGAGTCTCTATCCCCTTCAGTTCTGCTGTGAACTTAGTTAACTATTTCTTGCCTTCTGCTAGCTTTTGAATGTGTTTGCTCTTGCTTCTCTAGTTCTTTTAATTGTGATGTTAGGGTGTCAATTTTAGATCTTTCCTGCTTTCTCTTGTGGGCATTTAGTGCTATAAATTTCCCTCTACATGCTGCTTTAAATGTGTCCCAGAGATTCTGGTATGTTGTATCTTTGTTCTCATTGGTTTCAAAGAACATCTTTATTTCTGCCTTCATTTTGTTATGTAGTCAGTAGTCATTCAGGAGCAGGTTGTTCAGTTTCCATGTAGTCGAGAGGTTTTGATTGAGTTTCTTAGTCCTGAGTTCTAGTTTGATTGCACTGTGGTCTGAGAGACAGTTTGTAATAATTTCTGTTCTTTTACATTTGCTGAGGAGTGCTTTACTTCCAACTATGTGGTCAATTTTGGAATAAGTGTGATGTGGTGCTGAGAAGAATGTATATACTGTTGATTTGGGGTGGAGAGTTCTGTAGATGTCTATTAGGTCTCCTTGTTGCAGAGCTGAGTTCAAGTCCTGGATATCCTTGTCAACTTTCTGTCTCATTGATCTGTCTAATATTGACAGTAGGGTGCTAAATTCTCCGATTATTATTGTGTGGGAGTCTCAGTCTCTTTGTAGGTCTCTAAGGACTTGCTTTATGAATCCGGGTGCTCCTGTATTGGGTACATATGTATTTAGGATAGTTAAATACTTCTTGTTGAATTGATCCCTTTACCATTATATAATGGCCTTCTTTGTCTCTTTTGATCTTTGTTGGTTTAAAGTCTGTTTTATCAGAGACTAGGATTGCAACCCCTGCTTTTTTTTCCTTTCCATTTGTTTGGTAGATCTTCCTTCAAACCTTTATTTTGAGCCTATGTGTGTCTCTGCACGTGAGATGGATCTCCTGAATACAGCACACTGATGGGTCTTGACTCTTTATCCAATTTGCCAGTCTGTGTCTTTTAATTGGGGCATTTAGCCCATTTACATTTAAGGCTAATATTGTTACGTGTGAATTTGATTCTGTCATTATGACGTTAGCTGGTTATTTTGCCGGTTATTTGATGCAGTTTCTTCCTAGCATCAATGGTCTTTACAATTTGGCATGTTTTTGCAGTGGCTGGTACCAGTTGTTCCTTTCCATGTTTATTGCTTCCTTCAGGAACTCTTGTAATGCAGGCCTGGTGGTGATAAAATCTCTTGGCATTTGCTTTTCTGTGAAAGATTTCATTTCTCCTTCACTTATGAAGCTTAGTTTGGCTGGATATGAAATTCTGGGTTGAAAATTCGTTTCTTTAAGAATGTTGAACGTTAGCCCCAACTCTCTTCTGGCTTGTAGAGTTTCTATTGAGAGATCCACTGTTAGTCTGATGGGCTTCCCTTTATGGGTAACCCAACCTTTCTCTCTGGCCGCCCTTAACATTTTTTCCTTCATTTCAACTTTGGTGAATGTGACAATTATGTTTTTGGGGTTGCTCTTCTCGAGGAGTATCTTTGTGGTGTGCTCTGTATTTCCTGAATTTAATGTTGTCCTGCCTTGCTAGGTTGGGGTAGTTCTCCTGGATAATATCCTGAGAGTGTTTTCCAGCTTGGTTCCATTCTGCCCATCACTTTCAGGTACACCAATCAAATGTAGATTTGGTCTTTTCACATAGTCCCATATTTCTTAGAGGCTTTGTTCATTTCTTTTGACTCTTTTTTCTCTAAACTTCTCTTGTCACTTTATTTCATTAATTTGATCTTCAATCACTGATACCCTTTCTTCCACCTGATCAAGTCGGCTACTGAAGCTTGCGCATGTGTCACGTAGTTCTCATGCCATGGTTTTCAGCTCCATCATGTCATTTAAGGTCTTCTCTACACTGTTTATTCTAGTTATCCATTCATCTAATCTTTTTTCAAGGTTTTTAGCTTCCTTGCCATGTGTTCAAACATCCTCCTTTAGCTCGGAGAAGTTTGTTATTACTGACCTCCTGAAGCCTACTTCTGTCAGCTCATCAAAGTCATTCTCTGTCCCGCTTTGTTCCATTGCTGGCCAGAAGCTGCAATCCTTTGCAGGAGAAGAAGCACTCTGGTTTTTAGAATTTTCAGCTTTTCTGCTCTGGTTTCTCCCCATGTTTGTGGTTTTATCTACCTTTGATCTTTGATGTTGGTGACCTACAGATGGGGTTTTTGTGTGGATGTCCTTTTTGTTGATGTTGATTCTATTCCTTTCTGTTTGTTAGTTTTCCTTCTAACAGTCAGGACCCTCAGCTGCAGGTCTGTTGGAGTTTGCTGGAGGTCCACTCCAGACCCTGTTTTCCTGGGTATCACCAGTGGAGGCTGCAGAACAGCAAATATTGCAGAACAGCAAATAATGCTGCCTGATCTTTCCTCTGGAAGCTTCATCCCAGAGGGGCACCTGTCTGTATAAGGTATCAGTTGGCCTCTACTGGGAGGTGTCTCCCAGTTAGGCTACACTGGGGTCAGGGACCCACTTGACGAGGTAGTCTGTCCATTCTCAGAGCTCAAACACTGTGCTGAGAAAACCACTGCTCTCTTCAGAGCTGTCAGACAGGGACATTTAAGTCTGCAGAAGTTTCTGCTGCCTTTTGTTCAGCTATGCCCTACCCTCAGAGGTAGAATCTACAGAGGCAACTGGCCTTGCTGAGGAGTGTCCCGATTTTCCAGGTACTGTCTGTCACAGCTTCCCTTGGCTAGGAAGGGGAAATCCCTTGACCCCTTGAGCTTCCAGGGTGAAATGATGCTCCGCCCTGTTTTGGCTCACTCTCCATGGGCTACACCCACTGTCCAACCAGTCCCAATGAGATGAACCAGGTACTTTAGTTGGAAATGTAGAAATCACCCATTTTCTGCATCGATCACGCTGGGAACTGCAGATCAGAGGTGTTCCTATTCGGCCATCTTGGAATGGAATCCCTCTCCTGAGGGAATTCTTTTTTTTTTTTATTTTTGAGACAGTCTTGCTCTGTTGCCCAGGCTGGAGTGCAGTTGTCTCACTGCAAGCTCTGCCTCCCAGGTTCACGCCATTCTCCTGCCTCAGCCTCCTGAGTAGCTGAGACTACAGGTGCCTGCCACCACGCCCGACTTATTTTTTGTATTTTCAGTAGAGACAGGGTTTCACTGTGTTAGCCAGGATGATCTCAATCTCCTGACCTCATGGTCCGCCCACCTCGGCCTCTCAAAGTGCTGGGATTACAGGCATTAGCAACTGCACCTGGCCTCCTGAGGGAATTCTTAAAATACAGTTGGTATTCTACAGGTCCTGGTAAATGTTGCAGGCAAGAGCCAGCTCCACTCGTGAGGATCCCATGTGCCATTAAGGTCTGGGAATGAGGAAAGATAGAGGATAATATCTAAAGGGTTAACTGGTTTACAGCTTAGACTAGAATGGATAGTTAGCATGTTTGGTCTCTGCTGCTTAGCCTTGGTAGAAACACTGAATATGTCATTTGGGAAGGGAGGCTTTTTGCATGCTGGAGTTCATCAACCAAATGGATTAGCAACTCAACAGAAGACTGTTTTTTACTCATGCAGTCATCCATTAGAAATCGAATTCGAAAGCTACTCTGCAGAAACCCAAGTTAACCCTGGTTACCAGGAGAGACTGTTGTTTAGAAGTCCGGTGAAGACAAGCACCCCAAATAAAGGCAGCACTTTTTAAAAATCCCTTTCAGATTGTTCATTTGACCAGCTATGTTGAAGACAAAATGAGATCTAGGATTCCAGAGCTGATATTCCTTTATAGGGGAAGTGTTTGGACTCTGAGGGAGGTGTGTTCTTTAGATGGGCCAACAGGACAATACTATCAGCTAATTCTCTAAATTCTTCTATGCCTTACGAGCTGTGGGCAGTCATGAACATCTCTCTAATCCTAGCTGGCAGAGTAGATGGGGACAGCACATAATTAAAACCAAGGTTAAGCTGTGGGGCCAAACCCACTGGGCTCAAGTTCAGTGCTTTGTCCAGGAGATGGCAGCGTCTAATCACACAGTAGAACCCTGAGCTTTGCGGCATCTTGGCTTGGATGGAGCCATACTGGGAAGCTTCTGAGAGGGCTTTCGGGGGAGACACAACAACAGTGACTAACTCAAGTAGTTGTAGAGGGACATCTGGGTTCTACAGATGTTGGTAAAGATAGTTATTGAGAGGATAATGGCCAGGCTCAGCTAACTGGCATGATCAGAGACTAATGAACAGAAATGAATTAGATGGGGAGGAGATGCTGAAAGGTAAAAGAGCAATGACAATCCAGACGAGAAGCAGGAGTTTGACCAACAGGTGCAGGTCTTAGAAGAGAACCAACCTCAAGGAGGCCAAAGGAAAGACAAGTTATGTCAATGAGGAAATTGTAGAGATTGCCTTTCAAAACACCAGCAGTTATGGCTCTGTTGACCTTCACTACACAAATTATGCTCCAAAAACATGCTGAGCTACAGAGCTGGAAGCAGGTGAGCAATACATAGATGACCTCGGCTTGCTTGAATCTTTGCTTTATGGTTAAGGCTACTGACCTCTTTAGTTGCCTTGGGAGAAGTGTTCCTGACAGTGGTGAATAGCTCCACCATCCTCTGGGTGGGTCCCACTTTGGAGCCTGCTATCTGACCAAAAGTATGATGATCCATGGCTTATATGAACTACTTTGGGGTCCACTAGAATGGAAATGGGAGGAAGGGCTTTTATGAGATAAGATAGTATATGGCACAGAAAGAAAACCCGAGTCTGCATTTTCATAGCAACTTTGGTTCTGTTAATGGGACACAAACACAGTGAACTTTGGTGATTTGCATAGAAGCGAAAACATCTAAGAAAATGACTTACTAGATAAGTGGTTTATACTTATTAACAGGTTTTTCTATAATTCCATTTGATAATCAGTAACTAATGGGACATGCCGTATCATTGGTGAGCTTCCCTGGAGCATATAAGTAAATTACTTGCTTAAGGTAACTCAGATCTGAGAGTTGGACCAGCTCTGGATTCCAGGAGTACTGATTTAGTCTAGTGAACTTTGTTCAGACACCACCACACGGTCAAGTTTATATAAGCAGAAATCACAACTGCATACTCTTTCAGGTTCTGTAGGCTCACACATTAAGCTATAGGCGTTTTAAAAATAAGCAAATCCTTTCTGGAAGACTCCTTTGTAAGAAGGTACCTGATGGTGATAAGGGCACCAAAGTGAACCAACCTGCCCTGTCACATCCATTCAGAACCTTGTACAGGGGGATGGGGCTGAAGAAGTTGGAACTCCATCTCCCTTACTAGCTTGGTTGTTCTGTGTCAAGACCCTTCCAGACACGCAACCATAGAACATGAATCATTCTTGATGTCTATCCAAAATATTGCACTGTCAGTTGTGGGCACTGTTTTCTCCTAATGTCAAGGTTCAAGGCTAATGTTGGCCTTTTTAGATATCTTTGCTTCTGAGTCAGATGGATAACAGGAAAACAGAAAAACATCTAGGGGAGAAGCCAGCACTAAGGAGGGAACCAGATTGTGAGGCAAAAGAATTGGAATCCAAGGCCATGAAGAACTTTTCAGTTGTCATGGGATAGTGGCTAATGGGGTCCTTGGGGCATCTCAGTGGTAACCACAGGGAGTACTATATATAGGCTGGGTGTAGTGGCTCACATCTGTAATTCCAGCACTGTAGGAGGATTGTTTGAGCCCAGGAGTTTGAGACCAGCAGTTTGAGACCAGCCTGGGCAACATACTGAGACCTTGTCTCTTAAAAAATAAATAAGAAAGCCCTATGTATTTAAGGGTGTCTATTTTAATGTTTTGCTTTCTTTTTTTTTTTTTTTTTGAGACGGAGTCTCGCTGTGTCTCCCAGGCTGGAGTGCAGTGGCGTGATCTTGGCTCACTGCAAGCTCCGCCTCCCGGGTTCACGCCATTCTCCCGCCTCAGCCTCCCAAGTAGCTGAGACTACAGGCGCCCGCCACCACGCCCGGCTAGTTTTTTGTATTTTTAGTAGAGACGGGGTTTCACCATGTTAGCCAGGATAGTCTCGATCTCCTGACCTCGTGATCCACCCGCCTCGGCCTCCCAAAGTGCTGGGATTACAGGCTTGAGCCACCGCGCCCGGCCATGTTTTGCTTTCATAATACCATGTTCTCAGTTACCCCCTGACTTGCCAACCTGTTGAATTTCCTCTGAGTTTCTTAAGCTGTTGGAGCAGCTCATATCCATATCAATGTGTTATCCCTTATGTGCACCCTTGACCGTTATGTTTTATTTAAAGGTAATGGCTTTAACCCAAAGGAATGACTTATTTTGAATACTTAGAGTTTGGGTCAAATGGACCCATTGTATGAACACATTGTATCCCCTTGGCCACCTGTGACTTCAGCCAGGCCCGTAGTAGACATGTAGACATTTACCTCCCACTTCATCCTTGCAGTGTGCTCCCCAGGCTCACACTGGCTTTTTTGAGGGGCTTGGCTTTTGCCAATCCATGTTCTTTTCTATGCGCAGCCTGGAAGAGCTGAGGAGTTACTATTTGTGACAAGTCTGAGAAGCATACAGACCCCTCCTCAAGAGTGAAAAACTGGAGTGCAGATTTCAATAATGCGCCTCACATTGGCTTTTTCTCCTTCCCTGATTCACTTCTTTTTCACTCCTGGTTCCTGGGTGCAGGCAGTTTATGTAGGAGGCAATCCCAAATTCTTATCTTAGTCTCTGCTTTTAGGAGACTGCTATGATCTGAATGTTTGTGTTTCTCCAGAATTTATGGTGAAATCCTAATCCTGAAGGTGATGATATTAGGAGGTGGGGCCTTTAGGAGGCGATTAAGTCATGAAAGCAGAGCCCTCACAAATCGGATTAGTGCCCTTATAAAAGAAGCCAGAGGAAGCTCAGTCACCTCTTCCATCATATGAAAACATAGTGAAAAGACAGCTATGTGGCCGGGTGTGGTGGCTCACACCTGTAATCCCAGCACTTTGGGAGGCCGAGGTGGGCAGATCACAAGGTCAGGAGATCGAGACCATCCTGGCTAACACGGTGAAATCCCGTCTCTAGTAAAAATACAAAAAAAATTAGCCGGGTGTGGTGGCAGGCGCCTGTAGTCCCAGCTACTCAGGAGTCTGAGGCAGGAGAATGGCATGAACCCAGGAGGCGGAGCTTGCAGTGAGCCGAGATCGCGCCACTGCACTCCAGCCTGGGCAACAGAGTGAGACTCCATCTCAAAAAAAAAAAAAAAAAAGAAAAGAAAAAGAAAAGAAAAGACAGCTATGCACCAGGACACAAGCCTTCACCAGATGCTGAATCTATCGGCACTTTGATCTTAGACTTCCCAGCCTCCAGAACTTAGACATAAATTTCTGTTGTCTGCAAACCACCCAGTTTATGGTATTTTTTGTTGCAGCCTAAACAGACTAAGATAGGAACCCAAACTAAGACACAGGCCCTAGGTTCAGGAGATTTGAGTTACACAGAAAAAACTCCTATAATTCAAAAAAGTGAATGAGGGAAAAGTACATAATCTACAAAGCCATAGCAAAGCAGTGTTCAGTTGATGTGGAAAGAGAAGGCCAGAGATGAAGATAATTGTTGACTTCAGCAACTTACATCCAGTGTTTTAAGTTTCCTCCACTAATGAAGGAATAAGAAAATCAATCTCTAACATACTTTGCATTCTTTCTATTTGGGCCTTTTCATGATTTCTCCATCGATGGGGCTTTTTTCTAGTCTTTGCGATCTTGTAGGAGACAATCCTGGTGCCTGTGGTGTCATTGCTGCTGTGTGCAACTGCACTTTTCTCCTTCTTTAAAAGAGCGGCTTTTGCCTTGGTTGTAAGGAAGATATAAGCTTATCTAGAGTTTGTTGGACCTCAGCTCTGATTCAGAGCCTGAGGGAGATTGCCTTAAGAAACTGGCACCATGAGGCAGCCATAGAGATACCTTGCTCAGATTCTCTTTCAAGAAAGGGCTTGCAGTGGAGCTATGAGGAGAGCTGTTGACTGATCTTCTCTATGTGGTGCCCTGGGAAGCTCCCAGCAAGTGAGTTAGTACGGTTAAGATGCTACGAACTGCCTGGCCATTTGTGACCAAGTAGGAACTCCTTTGGTGGGTAATCTTTGCTCCAGAGCTTTCTGAGGTTCACCAATAAACCATCAGGTATGTAGCATGGTCCAAAAGCTTTCCAAGTCCCATCCTGCTTCCTCCCCCTTTATTTTTTATAGATATTATCCCTCAACAAGTCTCTTACACTACTAATTTCATTTTGGCATCTGTTTCCTGGAGTACCTGAACAGACATAACTAGTACTAAGAGTGGTGATATGAGAAAGCAAGATAGGGTTTAGGGACTGAATTGCTTCCTTCCAACCTGGCAATGAAGACCCTATAGTGGTTGTTACATGATACATGGTAGTCTAGGGGGCAGGGCAGATGGGGATGGGTTAATAAACTGCAGCCTGAGGAACAGATCTCACCTGCCACCTGTTTTGTTTTAAAGTTTGTGTTAGAAAGGCTTTATTTTCCCTTTAGCTTTTAATTTTTTTTTTAATTTTTTTGAGGCAGAGCCTCGCTCTGTCACCCAGGCTGGAGTGCAGTGGTGTGATCGCAGATCACTGCAACCTCCACCTCCTAGGTTCAAGCGATTCTTATGCCTCAGCCCCCTGAGTAGCTGGGACTATAGTCGCCTGCTGCCATACCCAGCTAATTTTTGTATTTTTAGTAGAGAAAGGTTTCACCATGTTGGCTAGGCTGGTCTTGAACTCCTGACCTCAGGTGATCTACGTGCCTCGGCCTCCCAAAGTGCTGGGATTACAGGTGTGAGCCACCACACCTGGTCCCTTTAGCTTTTTAAATAGTCTTTATTTTTTAGTAACTTTAAGTTTTCATTTAAATTTGGAGAAATGCCCTCATTCACCTCTCCTTCCTCAAGATTCTCCTATTGTTAACATCTTGCCTTACTATGGTACACTTGTTACAATTGATGAGCTAATATTGGTAAAATGTTAACAAAAGTTCAGTTTTTTCCCCCTAAGATGGCAGATGAAAGGCTTTTTGTGTGCCTCAACCACTTGGAAGGAGCAAATAGTATGTAACGATCAACTTGGTGAGCTTTAGTTCAAGAAGGAAAATGGGAATTCACCAAAATGGCAAAGGACACCCCAGATCCTGGAGAGGAGAAGGTGGGCAAACAGGGTCCAGCTGTGCCCTGATAAAAGTCAGTGCAGCCCCATTACACGAGACAGGTAGAGAGCCTCCCTCTGTAACTCGCCATTCCACTAGGGATCCATGCAACTCTAGCCAAGGGAGGGCATCTTGTTTCTCCCAAGCTCCAGAGCTAATCTGGGGAGAGGCTTGCAGACACTGAGCAGGAAAGACACCAGGAAAAGCTGCAGGCATTTTCCCAGGCCCGAGACTGAGAGGAGGACGCCATTTTGAACCCAGGCTCATAGAAAGTCAGCCATTCTTCAGCAACCCAGCAACATGGCCACACAGGCATTTTAGTCTCAGAACAAAGATTGGAGTGCTTTCTGTGGAGCTGGAGAAGAGTCCCCACAGCCAGAACTGAGAAGCAGGTGTGGAAAGCACCCCAGCAGTAGGTGCTGGAATTGGGCTCTCCTTCATTGCAGGTCTGTAGTAGGAGACTTGCTGAAGCTAGTCTCTCCTGGGCAGCAAGACTTGCTGCCAGGGCCAGTTTGCCAACCTGGAGCTGGTCTGCATGTATCACTGCTCGGTGCTCCAGCCTGCTTTTCTGAGATCGTGGTGCAGTGGGGCCCTCTCTACACTGTGCTGAGGCATATAACCAAGCACTTGCAACACCTATCCCACTGGATTAGCAGCCTGAGCTACCCCATCCTTCCTGTACAGAGATCTTGGTGCAGTGGTGCTCCCTTCACACCATGCATAGGCCTACCTCTAGGTGTTTGGCACACACTCTCACCTGGATTAGCTGCCTGAGCTGACCCCTTTCCTGAAAAGACTTTGTTGCACTGTTACTCTGCTCCCCACTGGGGGACATATTTTCAGGCATTCAGCACACGTGCTCACCTGCCTGAGCTTCCTTCCTGCGCAGAGATCTTGGTGCAGTGGTACACTCTCTGCTCCATGCCTGGACATGTCTCTGGGCCTTTGGCATACCTGCCCCTTTGGAATAGGAGCTTGAGCTTCCATCCCTTTCCCATGCAGTGAACTTGGTGCAGTGCCGCTTCCTCCACTCCACAGCTGGACATAACTCCAGGCATTTGGCACACTAGGTCCCACAGATTAGGAGCTTGAGCCACCTATCCCTTCCCAGGCAAAGATCTTATTATGGCAGTGATTTCTCTGCTCCTACCCCAGGCATTTCACCTGGCATGAGGCACACCTGCTCTCTCGGAGTAGGAGACTGAACCACCCTTCCCATTCCCTGGAAAGACCTTGTTGCAGCAGCAGTTTCTGCACTCCTTGCTGAGGCATATTTCCAGGCATTTGGCATACCTGCTTGCCTGGATTAGAAGCCTGAGCCACGCCCACCTTCAGATGTGGAGATTGTGGTGCAGTAGCTCACCCTCCTCTCAATGCCCAGACATATTTCCAGACATTTCGAGCACCAATTCATCTAGATTAGGAGTTTACACCTCTCCTCTTCTTATACAGAGAACTTGGGGCAGAGGACATTTTCAAACTCCATAACTAGGCACACCTCTGGGCACTTGGTAGCCACTCACTGCCCCCCCAGCCCCGACCTTGGAGCTAGTGTTTGTGCCTGTTATTGGGGGACCCATAAGTGGACCTGCCTGGTCAGGCCCCATCCATCTTAGTCTCCAACTCAGGAGCTGAGCACGGAGCTCAGACCACTGTGCACCCCACAGAGGCAACAGAGCTTCTCCCAGTAAACAAAGACCAGGTATATACCCATCTGCATTGGCTGCAGCCAGCTCTTACCTGTATGAGATACCTACTGACCTGGAGGTTGAATGGCACAACACAATAGAAAATCTGTTGACACGAGTGCTCAGCAGTGGGGAACAAGGAAAGCTTCCTGAGACCTCTGCCACCCCAGCCACACAGGAGGCAGTTTGCCCACATGCCCAACACATCACTGCTACAACCAGCATTTGGAAAAGCTGTTATACAAAGTTACCTATAACCAAGGAATGTGTACAGACTGCCATCAAAGACACACAGAACCAGACAGAGCTAATCCCTGGCATGGTCTTCCCCTAAATAAGTGGGGAGCACAGCCCACCAAAGCACCCCTTGGGCCAAAGGAAACATGAGTGCAGCACCAGCGCTTGAAGACAGCACCACCAAAGCTCAGGGATGGACACAGAGAATGGGTAGTCTCTCCCCTTCACACTGCTGTGGACTCAGCAGCACCTCTTTCCATAAGAACCTAGGGAATGTAGGCTGAAAGAGACCACTTATTAGGCATCTACAGTGACTCCCCCCCCCCCCCCCCCCACCACCCACTGAAGGTTGAACACTTGCTCCGGGAGGGTGCTTTTCACTTCTCCGTTGCCCCTGCTCCTACCTGTTGGCTCTTACTTTTGAGCACCACCTTCTGGAGAGAAGATTGAATTACACCACCAAACAAAACAATACTGCTACAACAAGCAACACCTAAGAAGGCCACCGCAGGAACCTGTTTGCAATCAAGGAACCCAGCAGAGCCTTGGCTCCCTAAAAGCACCCAGAAACAAAGTCAATCTATTATACACAGTATACACTGCAGTCATACCCCCAAGGGAAAAAAGAATAGGAAATCAAGAAGCTCCATTCAAACAATAGCAAATTCAAAAAAAGAAGCGTAAATTATCTCACATTAGAAGGAACCAGCACAAGAACTGTGGCAATACAAAAAACAGAGTGCCTTGTCACCTCCAGAGGATCTCACTAGCTCCCAAGCAACGGATCTTAATCAGAAAGAAATGTCTGGGATGACAGACATTCAATTCACAACATGGATGTCAAAGACAATGAGATTTAAGAGAAAAAAATCCAACATGAACAGAAAAACCAAGATTTAAAAGATAACACACCTGTATTAAAGAAGCAAACAGAACTTCTGGGATTGAAAAATTCACTACAGGAATTTCAAAATACAATTGGAAGCCTTAACAGACTAGACCAAGCTAAGTAAAAAATTTCAGAGCTCAAAGAATGGTCCTTTGAATCAACCCAGTAGACAAAAATAAAGAAAAATTTAAAAATGAATAAAGCCTTTGAGAAATATGGGGCTATCTAAAGTGATCAAATATACGACTTATTGGCATTCTTGGGAGAAGAGAAAGTAAACAACTTGGGAAATATATTTTTGAGGATACAATTCAGGAAAATTTCCCCAATTTTGCTAGAGAGGTCAACATGCAGATACAAGAAATCCAGAGAAGTCCTACAAGTTACTATACAAGATTACCATCCCCAAAGCACATAGTCATTAGACTATCCAAGGTCAATGTAGGAAAAAAAAAAAAAAAATCTTAGAGGCAGCTAGAGAAAGGGTCATGATACCTATAAAGGGAGCACATCAGACTAATGGACTTCTCAGCAGAAACCTTAAAAGTCAAAGATTAGGGACCCATTTTTAGCATTCTTAAAGAGAAATGTCCGCCAAAATTTCATATCTTACCAAACTAAGCTTCATAAGCAAAGAAGAAAGTCTTTCCCAGGCAAGCAATTGCTAAGGGACTTCGTCACCCCCAGACCAGCCCTGAAAGAGATGCTTAAGGGAGGTCTAAACATGGAAACAAAAGAATGATACTATCATGAAAGCACATAGCCCATGGACCCTATAAAACAACCACATAATCAAGTCAAACTAGCTAATAACACTATGACAGGAAGAAAACCTCACTTGTCAACATTAACATTTAATGTAAATGCCCTAAATACCATACTTAAAAGATATAGGGTAGCAAATTTGATAAAAACACAGGACACAAGATCTGTCTGGCCTCTTCAGGAGACCCATCTCACAGGTAATGATGGCCATAGGCTCACAGTGAAGACATGGAAAGAAAGACTGATCATGCAAATGCTAAACAAAAAAAGGGGGGTTTGCTATTCTTGTAATAGATAAAATAGACCTGAAACCAGCAACAGTAAAAAGAGGTATTATATAATGAAAAGAGTTCAATTCAAGAAAATTTAACTACTCTAAATATATATGCACCCAACACTGGAGCACCCAGACTTATAAAGCACAGACTTCTATACCTAACAAAAGATGTTGGCAGCCATGCGATAATAGTGTAGGATATCAACACCACATTGACGTCTTCGGATAGATCATTCAGTCAGAAAAACTAAAAAAAATTCCAGACTTTAATTCAGTATTTAACAACTTGTACCTAATAGACATCTGCAGAATACTCCATCCAACAAACACAGAAGATACATTCTTATCTGCAATCTTCTCATCTAAAATTGACCACATGCTCAGTCATAAAGCAAGTCTTAAAGTCAAAAATATCAATATTAAGCATCTTCTCAGACCACAGTGAAATAAAAATAGAAATTAATAAAAGGAATTCTCGAAATGACACAAATATATGGAAACTAAACAACTTCTGAATTACTTTTGGGTACATGATGAAATTAGGGCACAAATAAAATTTGAAACAAATGAAAACAGAGACATAACATACCATAACCTCTAGGATACAGCAAAAGCAGTGTTAAGAGGCAAGTTTATAGCATTAAACACCTGCATTAAGATGATAGATACTAAATTAAAAACCTAACCTTGCACCTAAAACTAGAAAAACAAGAACAAACCAAACCCAAAGCTAGCAGAAGAAAAGAAATAACTAAAATCAGAGCAAAACTAAATGAAATTGAGACCCCAGAAAATGATACAAAGGGTCAACGAAATTAAAAGGTCGTTCTTTGAAAGGATAAACAAAATTAATAGACCACTAGCTAGATTAATAAAGAGAAAATATAAGCAAAATCAAAAATAACAAAGGTAATTTCACAACTTATCCCAGAGAAATACTGAAGGATCTCAGAAACTATTATGAACACCTCTATGCACACAGACTAGAAAATCTAGAAGAAATGGGTAAATTCCTGGAAACACACAACTTTCCAAGATTGAGCCAAGGAGGAACAAATCTTGAACAGACCAATAGTGAGTTCTGAAATTAGTAATTAAAAAAAATCCTGCCGACTGAAAAAAAAAAAATCCCCAGAACAGATGGATTTGCAGCTGAACTCTACCAGACATACAAAGAAGAGCTTATACCAATACTTTTGAATCTATTTCAAAAAATCAAGGAGGAGGGACTCCTCTCTAACTCAGCCTATGAAAGCAGTACCATCCTGATATCCAAATCTGGCAAAGATACAACATAGAAAGAAAACTATTGTTCAATATCCCTGATAAAAATAGATGCGAAAAAATCTGAACAAAATACTAACATAAATAATCTAGGAGCACATCAAGAAGTTAATTCACGATCAAGTGGGCTTTATTCCTGTGATGGAAGGAAGGTTCAATATATGCAAATCAACAAATGTGATTCACCATATAAATAGAATTAAAAACAAAAGCCATATGATCATCTCAACAGATGCAGAAAAAGTATTCAATAAAATCCAATACCCCCTCATGATAGAAACCCACAACAGACTAGGCATCTTAAGGAACATACCTCGAAATAATAAGAGCCATCTATAACAAATCCACAGCCAACATCATACTGAACAGGCAAAAGCTGGAAATATTTCCTTTAAGAACTGGAACAAGACAAGGATGCCCACTCTCACCAGTCCTATTCAACATAATACTGCAAATTCTATCCAGAACAATCAGGCAAAACAACAACAACAACAACAAAAATCCACATAGGAAAGGAGGAAGTCAAGTTATTTCTCTTCACCGACAATATAGTTCTATACCTAGAAAACCCTAAAGATTCTGCCAAAAGACTCAGACTTGATAAACAACTTAAGTAAATTCTCAAGATACAAAATCAATGTGCAAAAATCAGTACTATTTCTATACACCAATAACACTTAAGCTGACAGCCAAATCAAAAACGCAATCCCATTTATAATAGCCACACACACACACACACACACACAAAATACCTAGAGATACACCTAACCATAGAGGTAAAAGATCTCTAAGGAGGACTACAAAAGATTGCTGAAATAATCATAGTTGACACAAAGAAATGGAAAAGCATTCCATACTACTGGGTTGGAAGAACCAATATTGTTAAAATGTCCATACTGCCCTACATAGTCTACAGATCCAATGCAACTCCTATTAAATTACCAACATCATTTTTCATAGAATTAGGAAAAACTAAAGTTCATATGGAACCAAAAAAGAGCCTGAATAGCCAAGGCAACCCTAAGCAAAAAGAAGAAAGCTGCAGGCATCACATTCCCTGACTTCAAACTATACTATAAGGTTACAGTCACCAAAACAGCATGGTACTGATGCAAAAATAGACACACAGGCTAATGAAATAGAATAGAGATCCCTGAAGTAAAGCTGCACACCTACAACCAACTGATGTTTGACAAAGTTGAAAAAAATAAACAATGGAGAAAGGACTGTATTCAATAAATGGTGCTGGGACAGCTGACTAGGCATATACAGAAGAATAAAGCTGGACACCTACCTTTCACCATACAAATTTAACTCAACATGGATTATCGACTTAAATGTAAGATTTCAAACTAAAAAACTTCTAGAAGGAAACCTAGGAAATATGCTTCTAGACATTGGCGTAGGCAAAGAATTTATGATGAAGACTCCAAAAGCAAATGCAACAAAATAAAAAATAGGTAAGTGAGACTTAATGAAATTAAAGAGCTTCTGCACAGCAAAGGAAACTATCAACAGGGTAAAGAGACAAACTACACAATGGGAAAAAATATTTGCAAACTGTGCATCTGACAAAGGACTAATATCTAGAATCTGTAAGGAACTTAAATGAACCAACAAGAAAAAGACAAACCCATTCAAAATTGGGCAAAGGACATGAACAGATATTTTTCAAAAAAAGATATATATGTGGGCAAGAAACATATGAAAAAATGTTCAGCATCACGAATCATCAGAGAAATGCAAATCAAAACCTCAGTGAGATACCATCGCACACCAGTCAGAATGGTTATCATTAAAAAGTCAAATAACAGGTATCTGGCAAGGTTGCAGAGAAGAAGGAATACTTATACACTGTGGGAGTGTAAATTAGTTCAACCATTGTGGAAAGCAGTGTGGTGATTCCTCAAAAAGCCAAAAGCAGAACTACCATTCCACCCAGCAATCCCATTACTGAGTATATATCCAAAAGAAAAATCATTTTACCAAAAAGACACATGCAATTGTATGTTCATCATAGCACCATTCGCAATAGCAAAGAGATGGAACCAAGCCAGGGGCTCATCAATGGTGGATTGGATAAAGAAAATGTGGTACATATACATCATGGAATACTATGCAGCCATAAAAAGAACAAAATCATGTCCTTTGCAGAACATAGATACAGCCTGAGGCTGTTATCCTAAGTGAATTAACACAGAAACAGAAAACCAAGTGTCACATGTTCTCACTTATAAGTGGAAGTTAAATTGGGGGTTCACATGGACATACAGATGGGAACAATAGATACTAGGGATTCCAAAAGGAGGGAGTAGGGCAAGGATTGAAAAACTTTCTATTAAATACTATGTTAACTACCTGGGTGACAGGTTTAATAGAAGCCTAAACCTCAGCATCACACGATATACCCTTGTAACAAACCCTGCACAGATACCCCCTGAATCTAAAATAAAAATGGAAATTAAAAGCCTCAAAAGTCCATAGTTTATGGTACATTTTTGCATTGCATTCTATGAGTTTTGACAAATGTATCACGTATCCTCTATTATAGTATCATACAGAATAATTTCACTGCCTTAAAATGAACCTGAGTTCTACCTATTCATCCCTGAATCTATCAACCACTAGTCTTTTTATTGTCTCCATAATTTTGTCTTTCCCAGAAGGTCATACCATTTGAATTATACAACCACTTGTTTTTAAAAAATTGTTGGAACACAGTCATATCCATTCATTTATGTATTGCCTATGGCTGCTTTTGCAGTACAAGAAAGTTGAGTAGTTGCCACAAAGACTAGTCCACAGAGCCAAAAAATACTATCAGGAAGTTTGCTCACCAGCAAACTTGTGAAAGTGGCAGCCCAATTGCTAAAATGTTCCCTAGGCTGATTTGAGAGAATGTTCTAGTAGAGGGGAACACCCTGGCAAGAACAATCATTTAGCCACTTGAGAAGCAGGTGTGAGTTGGTTTGCAGGAAAATGCAGAGCAGGGCAATAGAATTGGTTGACTGGCACTAAATTGCATTGACCCACTAGAGAGAGATAATAAAAGAAGATGAGGTTGTTAACAATTAAAAACTAAGTGTGAAGGCCAGAGGGCTCCTTTAGAGGCTTCCAAAAAGTCCTTATCTCCTGAAGTGAAAGAACAAAAGAAGTGGAAGACCCAGACCTTGATTTAATAGAGTTGTCAAGATATAAAGCTGATGGAATTCTCAACTGAGGAAGGTCTATTGTACCAAGGTGCGAACCCTGGTTGGACAAACTGGGATGCTTAATATGAGATGGAACTATGTGATTCTCCATACTCTTCTGAACCCTTAAATACTGCAGATGTGGCCCATCCTTCCCTCCCCTATTAAGAAATAGTCACCTCTTATTCCTTGTGATGGTTAATTTTAGGTGTCAACTGAATTAGAGGATACCAAGATAGCTGGTAAAGCATTATTTCTGGGTATGTCTGTGAGGGTGTCTCTGAAAGATATTGGCATTTGAATCAGTGGACTCAGGAAGACCCAGTCTCATCCACGGTGGGCAGGCACCATTCAATCAGCTAAGGGCCTGGATAGAACAAAAAGGCAGAGGAAAGATGAATTTACCCTCTTTTTTCTGGAGTTGGGACACCCTTCTTCTCCTGCCCTTGTATACCAGAACACTAGGTTCTCTAGCCTTTGGACTCCAGGTTCCCCATTTCTCAGGCATTCAGATGTGGACTGAAAGTTACACCATCAGGGCCGGGCACGGTGGCTCACGCCTGTAATCCCAGCACTTTGGGAGGCCAAGATGGGCAGATCATGAGGTCAGGAGATTGAGACCATCCTGGCTAACACGGTGAAACCCCATTTCTACTAAAAATACAAAAAAAAAAAAATAAGCCGGGCGTGGTGGCGGGCGCCTGTAGTCCCAGCTACTGGGGAACATGAGTCAGGAGAATGGCGTGAACGCAGGAGGTGGAGCTTGCAGTGAGCCAAGATCACGCCACTGCACTCCAGCCTCCGCAACAGAGCGAGACTCAGTCTCAAAAAAAAAAAAAAAAAAAGACAAAGAAAAGTTACACCATCAGCTTCTCTGGTTCTGAAGTCTTCACACTGGGACTGAGCAACACAACCAGCATCCTAGTGTCTCCAGCTTGCAGATGGCCTGTATAGGACTTCCCAGCCACCATAACCAAGTGAGCCCATTTCCCCAATAAATCTATCTATCCATTCGTCCATCTATCCACCTACCCATCTATCCTATTGGTCTGTCTCTCTGGAGAACCCTAATACACCTCTGCTTCCCCCCTTCAGTGGCCTCTTCTCCATAAGGTAATAGGGGCTCTACCTCATGATCAGCCACCTACCTGTTCTCCTGATAGCCAGGCTGATAGCTGGTGTGAAGTCATAGCATAACCAGCCATGGACATAGTGGGCTTGATCAGATAAGACAGCTTACTCCCAAATAAACTTCAAGAACTGCATGAACTGGCAGAGTCCAGGAGAATAACCATGGATTTGGATTTTGAATGTCTAGATTAAGTGGAGCCAGCACATAAGACAAGGAGAGGGAGAGTTTGTTGATTTGAGGATACTCCTTCAGCATACTGGATTTAACACCCTGGCAAAGACCTCAGAGTTTCAGGCAAACTTACTGTTATAAGGGCCCCTAGAAGCCTAGAAAATGCAAGGGCCCATGCTGAGCCAAGCTGAAACTCCTTTGCAATGACAGTAGGGGAGAAACTAAAAAACCCAAGGACTCGGGCATACCAGATTAAATATATTTCGTGATGACTAAAGACGCACCATGGGATTATGTTCTGTGGGAAACACACAAGACACCCATCTGCCAAGGCCATTAAGAATGCACTGGCATGCCAGGAAGCAGCATCGAGAAGTTCAGCAGTCATTCTCCTCAGCAGGCCAGTTACAGATAGTAGGAAGTGCAGTTACAGATCTTGCCAAATTGCTAACAATGGGGTGGTGGGGTCCTTGAAGCCAAAAAAGCCGGGTGGCAGCCCTCAATCACCAGAAGCCAGAGTGTCATGATTATCATAATGCCAGCTAAGGTTGGAATGGCAGCCAGCCATCTGGCATACCTGAAGATAGTTCTGAAGGGGTGTAACAGAACACAGCATTTGTAGAAATAGATGAGAAATTGAGGTTATCGATTAATACTTTAATGAGAAAAAAGAATGGGCAAAAGGGCTGAGAGTAAGTACTCCAATAAAGTCATAATCCCTCACTTTATCTCCAGATTGAGCCAAATGACTCTGCCAGTTATTGTTTGCTAACCTTTGTCATCTGCCACCCCAGAAATGGCATGTGTTGCATACAAAAAGCAGGACCACAGTGGCAGAGTTGGAGGCCATGCATGGGCCCAACAATGTGGACTCAGACTTATCAAGAACAATCTAGTTACTGCTGCTTCTAGATATCCAACCTGTTAGCAACAGAGACCAATACTGAGTCCCTGATATTGTGCTACTTTTCTGAGCCACTTAGAACCAAATTAACTAAAACCCTTCCATTCCAGAAAGACTAGTGAATCATTCTCATAGGATTAGACATTCCTGTCATGGGTTTGCCTTTTTTGCCCTTAGCACGTCATTCAGCACCACTATTCAGGGGATTACAAAAAGCCTAATTCATACAATACAGCATCTGACCGAGGCCTCTTATTACAGTGAAGGAGGCATGGTCATGCACCCCTGAACATGGGATCCCTTGATCATATCACAAACCACACCATTTAAAAGCATTGGTCCCACAGAGCTTTGGAAAGTCCTGCTGAAGGCAGAGCTGATGCTGAAGCTGCAGTTCATGTGGAGTGTCTTTCTCCAGAATGTACTGCATGAACTATTGAGAGAGCTATCAATGGTACTGTGACTCCAACGGGGAGCACATTTGGACCAAGAAGCAAGGATTGGAAGCAGGAGTGGCTTTACTCATCATTATCTCCAACATCCCACTAAAGGAACATTGTGCTTTTCATCTGCACAAATCTGGACTCTGCAAGGTTAGAGGTCCTGGTCTCCAAACTAGAAACACTCTTGCCTGGTACTGGTAACACAGGGTCCCAGTGAACTGTAAACTACGATCACCACCCCAGCACAGACTCTCCTTGGAATGATGCTCCAGGTGCTGGCAATGGTAGGTGACTTGATAAAATGTGCTTTATTGGCTACTTTGCTTCCCTGTCTCCCTTTCCCACTCTCCTAACAGAGTTCCCTCTATCTTTCAGGTAAATCACTTGAGTTCTTGTCTTGGGTTCTCAGGGAACCCAAACTAAGGCATAGGTCTGGGAAGCATAAGAGATACAGCAATAATTCTTGTTTCTCTTTGGGAGTAGTTTTTGTCTGAACTACAATCATTTCAAATACAAACAAATCTAACAAATCTATACTCATGAACCCTGAAACAAGAATTTCCCAGTTCTTTTTTTCTTAAAGAATATATTTAGGGGGTACAAGTGCAGTTTTGTTACTCTGATATATTGTGCAGTGGTGAAGTCTGGGCTTTAAGTGCAGTCATCACCCACAGTATACATTGTACTTATTAAGGGCCGGGCGCAGTGGCTCAAGCCTGTAATCCCAACACTTTGGGAGGCTGAGATGGGCGGATCACGAGGTCAGGAGATCGAGACCATCCTGGCTAACACGGTGAAACCCCGTCTCTACTAAAAAAAAAAAATACAAAAAAACTAGCCGGGCGCGTTGGCAGGCGCCTGTAGTCCCGGCTACCCGGAGGCTGAGGCAGGAGAATGGCATAAACCCGGGAGGCGGAGCTTGCAGTGAGCTGAGATCCGGCCACTGCACTCCAGCCTGGGTGACAGAGCGAGACTCCGTCTCAAAAAAAAAAAAAAAAAAAAGAAATTATCCACAGAGTGGAGGATTAGTAAACATTGTACTTATTAAGTAGTTTCTCATCCCTTCCCTGCATCTTCCCATCGTTTCAAATATCCAATGTCTATTATTCCATTCAAAAGTAGACAAATGGGACTTAATTAAAAAGCTTCTGCCTGGTAAAATAAATAACAGAGTGAACAGAAACCTGAAGAATGGGAGAAACTATTTGCAAACTATGCATATGACAAAGGACTAATATCCAGAATCTACAAGGAACCCTTGTAACTCCTGGAGCACAATGGCATGATGGTGGAACATTCCTGCAGCTCTGGGAAGTTGTACATTGAAATGCTTTCAAGTATGGTGGGCCTACATCTCCTTACAAGGGTCATAAGTGCTCTGTGCCAAGAACAAGGATGACAACCAAAGTATATAATTATAAAACACAACATCACAATCTTATACCGTGTGTATTCTTGGACTAATGAAAGGACTCATGGTCAGGCAGGATCCATCAGGCGCCACTTCAGTGTTACCTTACTGCGACATCCACATCTTGAGTGGTGACAGACTGTCTTCTCTGGATCTTCTCCAGTAGAATCTGATTGTCCCCTCACAGGTGATGAAACTTTCATCATGTTCTACCCCAGGGGTCCCAAACTCATACCTACTGGAGCCCACCAAGTAATGTGAGTAAGTGATGTCTCAGTGAGTGAGGCTGTGAGTTATGGGGACCACTGGGAACTGGAAGAAACATACTCTTTGAGGGCAGCTGCTATTTCTCACCATTGAATTGCTGCAACGAGGATTTTTTGAAAGAAGCCAGAAAGCCACATTTTCTGTGAAATTTTCAGATTAAAAAAAGAAATTCTCTGTAGGCCAAACCCAACACATCTGTAGACCAGATCTGTCCCACTCATGACTGTTCTACAACCTCTCTGTTCCACAATTTATGAAGTACATTTGTATTCTTAACATTTACAAAAAGCCCTGGAAGGTCTTTTCATTTTCCAGAATAGGAAATTAGCCTCTGAATAAGTGGTCTCCTGGTCATCACTCAGCTGTGAATGAGACAGCTAGAGCTCAAGCCTATCTCCCTTTCCTAACTGTTATATAATTGAAGGTCCTTGTACTTTCAGTTACACAAGTTTCCTTCCCTTTTTCAGGGGTATGGACTATATGAGCCAAGAATAATGTGCTAAAAGTTTGGCACTGCTTTCAGAAAAGGTCTGTTTATCATGAGAAGTCGGTACTACTCCAGTTAGAAATGGCTGAAAGAAGCTGTAGGGCTTCTGTGTGGAGGAGAAAAGAAAGTTCAGATTCTAGTTAATCAGGTCTATAAAAATGGCTCAACATGGTAATTGCCTTGTTCAAGACCTGATCAAAGTGGCTCTGGAGGTCCTTAGAAAGTGAGGGATGTAGGCCTTTAATTAAAACTCTTTAGTTTTTTCACAAAATGTACAATAATTACATGGAAAAGTCCTGCAACTAAGACATGAGTGCTATATCACTTTACAAATGAGTCATCCCAAGTGGGGTTCCAACACCCAGGAGAAAGCCAAACCCTGACACTCCTCCATTCTTCCTCTTTGGGCAATTACTGTGTTGGTTCAGGTTCTCTTTTCTCTAATGATCAGACACCAGGATGGATTAGACATGCATGATTTGGGGAGATGCCTTTGAAATATAGAGGAGGAAGGAGCAGTTGAAGGTAGGCAGAGCCTTCAAACCATCATGCTGATCTGATACATGTGAAAGGACAGAGGGAAGGAAGAAGTTTTGGGCAGGAAGAGCCTCATATTACAGTGCAGTTTGACAAAGTCCTGACCAGGCTGATGAGGAGTCCCTGAGGCAAACCTGCCTGTTGGATGAGACCTGCATCAGGCAGGCAGAATGGGTCTAGTTTTAGCACTCCTGCTGTGCTCTATCATTGCCTGGGCTCCTGTTGATCAGTTAATGCCATGGTAGATCCAAGGAGCAACACTGAGGTTGCTGGTCAGCTGTGCTCCCTGCAGCTGGTTTCTAGATGGGACATCTGAGTGGGATATTTCCATGACCACCACATTCTCCTTGCCTGATTACAACCCAGATGACCTCACAATACAGCTAGAGCTTGCTCTTAAAATGAGTAAAGAGGTTTGGTGGAACCTCATAAATAATCATTTTCTTTCTTGCCTGAGTCCTTAAACAATATAACCACAGAACAAAAGTCAGCAGATGGTGGCTAATGTAGCATCTTTCCTACTGATAAACCAGACACTGGAGAATGTGACTTATATCTGCAGACAGGTAGGTTTCTCCAAACTAAGCCATAGCACTAGACAGGTAGACAGCCAGTCCAGTAACACTGACCACTACAGGACTCTCTAAATCAGGCATTGCCTATGGAAAACTGACAGCATGCAGAAATGGTGAAGAACATGTGATTCCTGTGTGCAGCCCCTCTCCTGAAAGCAGAGAGGAACAAGCTGGGCTACACATACCCAGTTTACTCTTTCAGGGAGGAGGGAATGAGTGGGGAGAGAAAAGCCAAGACTATTTTAGTTACTGGAGCTACCTCTATAAGGAAGGGAAAATTAGGAGTGAAAGAAGGACTGCTCTCTTTCTCATTTTCTAGTTTGAGTCCCTTCCAAAAAGTTGGAGTTGTGTGTAGGAGGTTGATTTATGATCCCAGTTGGCACAAGTGAGGGAGTTGGGAGAGTGAGATGGGTAAGTTGATACAGATTGATTTTTTCTAGATGCAGCAGGTGCTATGCAGACTTTAGGGTGCAAGATGTTTTTTAGGCATTCGCATCTGTGAAAGGAGGGAGAAAGATGGAGGATTGGGCAGTCAAACCGTGACACAGCCCTGACACAACCTTGGCCAACCTGGCAGTGCACCCTGGGGCAAATATTCCCCATCAGCACCATCCTGCATGGGGCCAAAATGACTACACCTTTGTACCCTCATCTCATGTTGTCACCAGATGAGGGCTGCCTAGGAGAAGGGCATTACCTCGGGTAAGGCAACTCTCAGACTCAGGCAGACCCTGAGGGAGCTGACTGCTGGGGCAGGTGGTCACATTCCTTGGATCTGTATGGTGCATCTCCTTGTCTACCATGGAATGAAAGACAATACAGTGCATGTTGAGAAGGATACTGCTGAGGGCAACTAAAGTTTAATTCCCACTGGGACTCTCCAAGCATCTGCTGAGGATATCCCTCAGAATTGCCTTACCAAGAGATGGGGAAGATGGACTGTTTCTCTACTTACTCCCATCCATTATTGGTGGAGGGTTACCTTGGGTGCATTAAATCCCTGGCTCTTGCAGGCTTCTCTGTATACAAATGAAGCAAGCATGTGTAGCACCAGAGGAAATCCTCAAGTGGAGAAGTTCAGATGGATGCTTAAAGTAGGAGGCTACCACTGCAGCTGAAGACCAGCTCAGAGGTGTCTCAGGAGCACATAGGGTGGAAATGACATCCTCTTCATGCCCCTAAGTATGCCTAGCAGTGTCATATGTCTCAAGATAAAATTAAGTAGAAATTCAGAGCTTTTGCTACCTTTTGCGGTTGTTAACAGTGGGCATATGGTTCTGTGACTCTTCCAGTTCTAGAAAATGTGGGCTCTAACACTCATTTAAGCAGTAGAAGAGGGCCGAGCGTGGTGGCTCACGCCTGTAATCCCAGCACTTTGGGAGGCCAAGGCGGGTGGATCACGAGGTCAGGAGATCAAGACCATCCTGGCTAACATGGTGAAACCCTGTCTGTACTAAAAATACATAAATATTATCTGGGCGTGGTGGCAGGTGCCTGTAGTCCCAGCTGCTGGGGAGGCTGAGGCAGGAGAATGGTGTGAACCCGGGAGGTGGAGCTTGCAGTGAGCCGAGATCGAGCCAGTGCACTCCAGCCTGGGCGACAGAGCGAGACTCCATCTCAAAAAAAAAAAAAAAAAAAAACAATGTAGAAGAATAGTCCAGGCATGGTGGCTCACTCCTGTAATCCCAACAGTTTGGGAGGCCAAGGAGGATGGATCACCTGAGGTCAGGAGTTTGAGACCAGCCTGACCAACATGGCGAAACCCCATCTCTACTAAAAATACAAAAATTAACCGGGCATGGTGGCAGGTGCCTATAATCCCAGCTACTCAGGAGGCTGAGGCAGGACAGTCACGTGAATCTGGAAGGCAGAGGTTGCAGTGAGCCGAGATCGTGTCATTGCACTCCAGCCTGGCCAACAAAAGTGAAACTCCATCAAAAAAAAAAAAAAAACAAAAACAAAAACAACAAAAACAACAAAACAAGGAAGAAGTAGAAGAATAGAGTTATAATGATGACTGATAGTACTGTGAGCTATATGGCACATTAATCCCACTGGGGGCAGAAGTTAGGTTGCATTTAAAACAATCTGATTTTCAATAGGCATATAGAGTCTACTCTGTAAGAATAAATGTTTGGCTTTGGGAGATGTTTGAGCCTCTTCCAAGTCATGCAGTAGATCGATGTTAACCATTCTGCACCACACACAGTGAAGACACCTTGAAAGGGACTATAATTGTAGTGCCCTAGCTCACTAGGGGTTGTCCTGCTGAAGCGGACTCCTCTCTCAACTTTGTCATGTTTGATGTGATCTAAAGAAATGAAAATTACACTGTGAATGTCTATAGACAGGTTTCTATGAGCTAAACTTCCTGTACGGCTCACAATTCCTAAGTCTAAGCCTTTAGAATTTCTACCCTTGTTTAATATAAGTATTTAGTGATTTCTGGCCTACAGCTAATGCCAGCAGGACTGCTGTTTTCCCTAGTGTTTCAAAGGGAGCTATTCCTTCCTTGCATGAAGTCAAGGCAGCATGAGTCCATGGAATGGGAAGTTCCAAGAGCTGGCTGGGGAGGCAGACTCTGAAATGTTTCTTTGTTTTGTCTAGAAAGCAGTGTCTTCTGGACTGTTCTCCAGTGTTCCCCTGCCCTGCAGGGTTAGTAATGCATAAACCATCTGTTCTCTCCCTCAGATAGCTTCCCAGGAAGCTGACCATTTCCTCTCCTGCATGAGGAGAACATGGCTCAATTTAGAATTACTTCTTCCTTTTTAGAATATGCACTTCCAGCAGCCTGTGTGATGTAATTTGGCTAGGAGTAAAGATACTTACAAATTGCAACTGAATGTTTTTGTCTTTAGAAAACTGTGTATTATATAATAAAATGAACCTGGGAATCCCAGCACTTTGGGAGGCTGAGACGGGCGGATCACAAGGTCAGGAGATCGAGACCATCCTGGCTAACACGGTGAAACCCCGTCTCTACTAAAAATACAAAAAATTAGCCAGGTGTGGTGGCAGGCACCTGTAGTCCCAGCTACTCGAGAGGCTGAGGCAGGAAAATGGCATAAACCCGGGAGGCAGAGCTTGCAGTGAGCTGAGATCCGGCCACTGCACTCCAGCCTGGGCGACAGAGCGAGACTCCGTCTCAAAACAAACAAACAAACAAACAAACAAACAAAAAACGAACCTAGGAAAGGCAATAGTGTTCTAGCTGTCATACCTAAAATATGAATATGACAGAAACAGAATTAAAATATATTTGCCTCTAGACTATTTACCCCTACAACTTGTAAAAAGAATTTTATCAGTATTCACAGAGGTCTTATATCCCACCTACCCAACCTGTCGAAAAGTACCTGGATCCTAGACCTTACAAGGCAGAAAGAATAAAAAATAAAGAAATATTTTATCTGAAATTTGAAGCACGCCTTCATCCCATCCTTTCCATTTCAGAAAATGGCATCATAATTTTCCGTTGGTCCTCATAACCAATTTATTAGCAAGTCCTGTAGGTTCTCACTCAAATAAATCTGGAATTAGCCCATTCCTTTCTCTCACTGTAACTTTTATCACCTAAGCACCCTTATTACTCCCTAACTGTTCTCTTTGAATCCATTACTATTCCTCTCAAATAATTCTTTTCATAGTGGCCATCATAATATTATCTTAGAAACTTAAATTTATTCATTCAATTTCTCTAATTAGGACATGTCATTGACTTCCCATTGCCTTTAGAATTAAATACAAACTTATTGTATACTATAAAACTCCACATGATTGGATCCTTTCCTGCTTCTCAACTTCCTGTCATTTCATTTCTCCCTCCCTCCCTCAATTCCAGCCATGGTGAACCTTGTCTGAAAGCAGACCATGAGACAAGGATTTGGATGCTCTAGTTTATTTTGGTGGTGATCTGGGCAGCATAGTGAAGAGAGAGAAGGTGAGACAGAGAAGAGAGGAAGACCAAAAAAGTACTTTAATTAGTACCATTGTAGTAGGTTACTACAATGGGCAAATGTGGCTCCGTCCCCCTGGAGAAACTTAAAGGACCATGTGGAACACACTCTATTATTGAGGAGCAAGGAAATGGGTATTTATTCTTCAACTACGATTCTTTGTTGGTTGAGGGTTACTCCTGAGAATATTGACTCGCTGATACTTTTAGTCTTCCTCATATCGGAACCAACCTTGCTCTCATGACAATAGAATGAAGGGCCATGCCCTAAATTTGCTGTGGAGCCCTCTCTTTCTCTTGTTCCTTCCATGGAATGTAGCTTTCTGCATCTTCCAACAAATGAATCAGAGTAATATTCCCAAGTGTGGCTTCTTGGAAATCCACAGAGGCCTACCAAGTACTCTGCATCTTTCTTGGTGGTATGAGGAGAGGATATGCCAGCATGCTGCAGACCACTGGATCCCTAAAGACTTAATTGATGTGGTAGGGACCTGATCTCTTGTAGAGTCTCTCTCTCACCATCCTAATGTGCCTATGTTTCAGTCTGTCCTGGGTACTTACCATTCCCTGCTTTTCAAGTGTAATTAACCTGATGTCATCAGTTTAGTGGATCAGTGTGATGTTATGGAACGACCAATCAAGATTTCTTCAGATATATTGTGACAGGGAGTATGGGTCAAGATCCAGTATGCACAATTCTTCTCATTCCAAGTGAATTCAAACTATTCCGATCTTCCTTTCTGTTAAGAATTGAAAAGCATGCAATGAATCAATAAACACAAGCCTAGTGCTACATACCAGCTAGAACAATTGATCTGTTCTAGTAAGAATATCGTATCTGGCACAATAGCTTGGTTAGGTTTACCATTATCCTCCAGGATATAAATGGTTTTTTCAGGGCATAAAGGGTGATTTGATATAGGAATATGATAGAGACCTAACATACAGGTGGAAGTGGAAGCTGTAGTTGGTGCAGTGACCTGGGCATTTCAGGGGTGTTGGGGAAAGAGTGACAGATACTCATTCCACAATCATTATAGCTGCTAAGTGCCATTGACTTATTAAAAATAAAAGAAAATGATAGACTAGGATGTAATAACCAATGATTTAAAGAAAGATGCAAGAATCACATGCCCTCTTTGACAACATTTGAACAGACCCATATGTCTGCAGCTGGAGGCCAGACATAGCTGAATAGGATTAGAACTAGACTGAGATAAATGAGGCATCTAGTGCACAAAATTTTAGGAGGCACTTAGGCCCAGAGTTATGACAGTGCATGGTCAGTAACGTGTGTGACTGTGAGGATGGGCTCTTCCTTAAACTTTGTACCCTAGATGGTTCATGTGCTGCATCCTTGGACCTACAGCCAAAGATCAGGCACAGGAGTTAACTTGAGTAGAGACAGAATTTCAGAGAAGGCTGGATTGCCAGCCTAACTGAGAATTCTGCACTAAAGTTCTGATATTGGGAATATCTGGGGAGAGGGACTTGAGAACCTTGAATCTCCTGATCCTTCTAATCCCTTTAGGCTTGCAAAAGTAACTCACACCCCTTGTTGGAATATAGAGCTCCCTTTCTTCTTTGAAGACTATGCAGAAGCCTCACATGAGACATACATCTTATAAAACACTTGCCTTCCTCAGTGCAAGAGTGAGGTTAGGTGCCCCCACCTCATCTCCTGTCCACCAGACCCATAGTTAGGGTCAAATCTCAGCAGAACCTTCTTGGGGAGGTGCCAGGCCTGTCGAGGCAGGTGAGGATGCCATAGGAGTTACAGAACCTGGCTAACTTTCAGGCAGGAGAGAACCTGGAAATGGATCTCAAGGGTGCTGGGCCAGCTGGGGAGGAATATAAATCTGGATGTGGGGGTATTTGTTAAAATGAGAGCACTCCCCCTGGACACAGGATTTAATGCCCTGGAAAAGACCCTAAGTAATAGTGCTGGGATGACTTTTGGAAGCTTGGAAAAAGTGATATCCCATATTAAATGAAGTAGAGACTCCAGAGCTGCCTAGGCAGGCTATTGAGCAGGGGATTGTGCTAATATGGATCTACCACATACGACCTGAGACCACAACCAACTTTATACAGCTGATCATGTTCCGCCGAAGGACCTGGAGGACACTCTTTTTACCAAGGCAATAATGAATGTGCTGGTGATGGGACACCAGCATTGACAACAAGCTGTCCTCTGAGAGCGGGAACTGACAGTAGGAGATGTCATTATGGAATTGTGCTTTCTGAAAGAAATGTGGGTAATGGTATCCCAGAAGAGCAGGAACCAAGAACCTTCAAAGAAAGGTGGGTATAATGACCACGATGGGGAGTGAGGTCAGGTGACTCAGGGAGGCCTTACTCCGAGCGACTATGGAGATTGCTACCAAAATAAAAAATGGTGTTTCTACAGGCAAGAGAGGACAAACACAAGGATGCTCCTTAATGTAGATAATAAAGAACAATCAAGAACACATGGGTAAAAATCTGATATCAGCTACCCCAGTAGGAAATCAAGATCTCTCTGGCACTCTTTTCATTGTTTAGTATTTTGGGGTCACTTGTACCCTGGTTAACTTATGAGTTGTGTTTGTCTCCCCAAATAATAAGGGGTTTTGCCCTTGTATCAGTAATATGCAGTTGCTCCCAGATAAGTCCTCTTATAGTTTCGATGAGTCCACATGCCAACCACTGGGTCCTTTCCAGGTTGCCTTGGTGCTGCCAGTCAACTTTCCTTTTCAGACTTTCCTACTCTGTGAAACTAATTCCAATTCTCCAATAGGCTAGAAGCACATTTACTTATCTGCTGTTCTCCATAAGTCTTTGTGCATATAGACAATGCTTAGGGTGATAATATATGGGGTAGAGACCATGGCTATGGAATATAAATTAAATCCTTAATATTTAGTGATTTAAGCAAGGTTCCTTGTAGAAACTTTCAGTCTGACTGCATTGCATCTGTTTTTTGGTGTTTAACATGTGTTCTTTTTGATGAGGATGTGAGTCCCGTGATTGGGGAAGAGGTGGCAATGATTGAGGCACAAGGATGACTGTACAAGCAGCAGTTGACAGACCATCATCTGAGCAGACTTGTATAATCCAAAATTTAGGGTCATTCCCTTTGTTTTTCTTACCAGAAAGTGAATTAGGCTTCCTGCTAACTGGTACCTTCAAGAGTCCCATTCCTGCTGCTGGCAGACAGAAGGCATCCAGGGTCTGATTCAGCACATTTGTGGTCAGGACTTTGAATTAAATTAAGAACCTCCTTTTGAAATGGGGGTTAGAGGGGACTTCCAAATGCCTTGAAGTTGCTCAGTCTCCTAAGCTGATTATACTGTCCTCCCAAATATGTAAAAGAGGAACTAGGTTCATGCAAAAAGAGTGGGATTCCCCTTTTGGCTCATTGTGGATTTTTAAGTCTTTATTCTAAACATAATGTCCTTTCTTCCCCAATTCTCCTCCTGTCTTAATCCTTCCTGCCTTTTTCCTCTTTAAAATAAACAATGCAAGATTGCACTTATGGGCCTATCTCTGTCAAATAGTTAGATGATCCAAAACCATCCTGGTATGGACAGTATCTTTCACTCATGTCCTTACCACTTGGTGTATTAGAAACAAACTAAAGTGAAGGGTGAGAACATCCTAGTGATGTGAAGGATGAGGAGTCCTGCTAGAAGCACTCCATAGTCCTACAGGACTTGTTTCTGATAGATACTCCGAAAGAAGACTCTATTTCTGGCCAGTGGACTAGTCAGAGAACCACAGAATGCACTGTTGGCCTAAGGATGGTTCAAGCTGTAGCTGGCTCAGCCATCTCCTCTTTTAAACAAGGATCCTGAGATCCTTGACCATAAATATAAAATGAAAGCTTAAGAAACATAGGTATCTTCATCCAGAGAGGGCTCAAAGAGCTTTCCTGAAGAAAGCCACCTAGCTCCTGGAAGAGCTGAAAACTTGCCAGTAGATTTCCCTCTGCAAAACTGTCTTGCAGGCTGCAAGCTTATGCGTACTTGGATCTTTCTGTTGTGGCCCTGCTGACCTCTAGATCAAACAGATGTATGCCCAAACAAAAAGTCCCCAGCCACTCATTTCTAGGACATCACCCTCACCCACAGGCTTCCGAGCACAACTGATACAGGACATTGAGTAAGGACTTTTGTACCCTTCCCCAACACCCCTCCCCACTCCAACAAATCCAATCTTTGGAAGAGAATTCTCTATACCCACACCAACAGGCTGCTCTGTAAGGTCCTTAGACTTTAAACCAAGTTGACCCCCTAACTATATCACACACATTTGCAAGTGTTTCTGTCTGGTTTTATGCCTCCAAAATTCCTGCAAAGAAGCCTACTTGATGATTAAGGAAGAGTTTTCTTTTTTTTTTTTTTTTTTTTTTTTTGAGACAGAATCTCGCTCTGTCACCCAGGCTGGAGTGCAGTGGCACAATCTCGGCTCACTGCAAGCTCTGCCTCCCGGGTTCATGCCATTCTTCTGCCTCAGCCTCCCGAGAAGCTGGGACTACAGGCACCTGCCACCACACCTGGCTATTTTTTTTTTTTTTTGTATTTTTAGTAGAGACAGGGTTTCACCATTTGGCCAGGATGGTCTTGATCTCCTGACCTCGTGATCCGCCCGCCTCAGCTGCCCAAAGTGCTGAGATTACAGGTGTGAGCCACTGCGCCTGGCCCAGGAAGAGTTTTCTTATAAGACAAAGTTTCCAAGCTGACACGTGGCCTGAACAAGACTGCACATTCAGTACTCACCGTCCAGCTCTATTCCCCCAGTCCCAAGGCATTCACTTGCTAAAAGACTGACTATTCGCTAAAGTGAGAGTCTTCCCCTTTGGTCCATTATATGAACATTTGTCCTCCAATTTCTGGATAATTACTAACATACATGTTGAGCTCAGCTGTTTCTCGTCTGCTATTTTTGCCAATTCAATGGATCCTCACAGCCTTGTAAAAAGTCCAGTCAAAAAAAAATCTCAATGTCTCTGCAATTAGTTTCCTTGTTCATTAAAAAAGGAGTAAGAGCTTGCTCAAGGTGACTCAGCTGAAGTGTGCAGCCAGAATTCCAGTTCTGGCTTTTCATTTCAAATCCAGAATTCTTTTCACTGTTTCATGCTATCCTAACAGATCTGGATAACCAGCTGTTCTAAGGTGTTTAAAGTTTTAAAATGTAAAGTTTTAAGAAAATATCTTTTAGATGTTTTCTCCTATGGTATTTACAAAAAGATACCTTGAAATTATGAAGTCAGCTAATGGCCACTTCCCAATCACCATTTCCTTCCTGTAGCATATTTTGGGATCCTTGAAGTGAAATCTATACACTCTTTTCCTCCATAGCAGGACCACCCAACTGGAGATCCCTGTTGGAAAAGGAGCCAGTATCCTCTCTGTTTTTGATGTTTGTGTATGTCTTCCCTTCCTTCCAGCCTCCCCGCATCGCTCTCAGGCCAGTGCCTTCTCCTACATGACATATGTGACAAACTCCTGGGAGCTGGCCTTGGCTTTCTATGATCTGCTTCTCCTTCCAGGGAATCCACTAGCAGGATAGGAGGAAATGTGAGATACAATGTGAGCCTAGGATAAACTCAAGTCCTACCTCTGACTTTGGCTATCACCAGAGATTCCTGAAGACCAGAGTGGTACCAAGTCATCCTACACCAAATCCTTCTGTGTTCAGTGCTATAATACAGGGGGCCCCAACTCCCAGGCAGCAGACCAGTACCAGTCCATGGTCTGTTAAGAACCGGGCTGCAAAGGAGTAGATGGGCAGCAAGACAGCATTACTCCCTGAGCTCCGCCTCCTATCAGATCAGTGGAGGCATTAGATTCTCATAGGAGCTCAAACCCTATTGTGAACTGCACATGTGAGGCTCTAGGTTTTGTGTTCCTTATGAGAATCTAATGCCTGATGATCTGAGGTGAAACAGTTTCATCCTGAAACCATTCCCCCATCCCCATCTATGGAAAAATGGTCTTCCATAAAACTGGTCCCTGGTGCCAAAAACGTTGGGGACTGCTGCCATAATATGTATACCTGAGATGTCTGCACTGCTTATAATAATACCCTATTTTCTTGGAACTGACTTTTCTTCCCATTTTAGGGATGAACCCCTGGAAGCCATACTTATATTACACAATTGCGTGTCTTCCTGGCATTAGTTGAGGCTGGGTATACCCCACCTAAACTGAAGAGGATCAATCAGATCCTCTCCAAGGACTTGGAATTAAGTCAGTATGTTAGTGGATGGCTCAAAATATCTCATAGAAACTTAAGTGTGGGGTGGCTGTATTCCCCTGATAGCCTAGGAGAACAGAGAAAAATAATCTGAATATGTAAAAACAGAAATGGGAGAGCTCTGGCAGTTTACCAGGCTGCAATTCTTGTCACTTTCTGAGGCCCAGCTGCCTTAATCTTAGAGTCTGTTCAATATCCGTCCTCTTTTTAAAAAATTAAAATTGGTTTACTTGACACTAGAGACCCATAATTTATAGAGCCGGTTAAGTCTAACCATAATCTTCCTCTTTATCTCTGATTTCCCATTCTCTTGAATTCCTGTCATCCTGCCAGCATCTGGAGTAGAAACCTTGCAGGAAATTGATTTTTGCCCATTTGTTCATCCCAGCTTCCTGCCTGCCTGTTTCTTGCCCCACCCTTCAAGCCACATCTTTTTTTTTTTTTAATAAATTGTTCTCTCAACTGCTCCCACTGCCAACTGTAACTCTCATTTTTTCTATAAACGTTCATATATCCTTCACAGCAAAACAGACTACTCCTAAACTTTCTTCTTCTAATTGAATGCTGGAGATGCTAACTTCTTGATCACTCACTTGAAGGATCTGCCCATTCTCCCAGAAGACCTCAAAACTTGAGTGTAACTCAGTATCAATATCTGGTTCTTTCCTGTCCACTGAGGAGTCATGGATTTTCAGCCAGTCTTTTTTTTTTTTTTTTTTTTTTTGAGACGGAGTCTGGCTTTGTCGCCCAGGCTGGAGTGCAGTGGCCGGATCTCAGCTCACTGCAAGCCCCGCCTCCCGGGTTCACGCCATTCTCCTGCCTCAGCCTCCCGAGTAGCTGGGACTACAGGCGCCCGCCACCTCGCCCGGCTAATTTTTTTTGTATTTTAGTAGAGACGGGGTTTCACCGTGTTCGCCAGGATGGTCTCGATCTCCTGAACTCGTGATCCGCCCGTCTCGGCCTCCCAAAGTGCTGGGATTACAGGCTTGAGCCACCGCGTCCGGCCTCAGCCATTCTTATAACCTTCCTTAGGTACTTGTCATACCTGTCATAATTACTATCATCTTATGAAATCTCACCCAAATTCCCAAATGTGCATAGATTTATTGAGGATTTGGGAACCTGGATATGCCATAGTCTGACTTAACTCTTGTCATCCTAAGCATGTTCACCATCTATGTTGCTCTTCCATTCTCTATTCTAGTTTTGTTTTTGACTTTCTATTCCCATTGCCTCTCCAAATAGCAATACCCCGCTGTGACCTACACTGTAGGTTGCCTGCCCAGTGGGCATTCACCTCTCCCATTGTTTCTTGCCTCAGTAGAAGCTGGCCATACCAGACACTCAGTTATCCAGTTTCCCTGGCAGCTAGCTAGTGTTGGCTAAATGACCCAGTTATGGCCACAAAGACATAAAGAAAAATTTGAGAAATGTTTCCTTAACTAGTAAGAGAGACCCAGTTCTTTTCTGATCTTGGACTTTGTCATGTGAGGATATGATACTAGAGCTACTGCTATCATCTTGTAGCACTGTGTGATAGCCTAATGCCTGACACCTAAGGATGGCAAAGGGGTAGACATTGTTGAGCTTCTAGACCAACACTGAAGCCAGTTACCTCTAGATTTCTTGTTTCTTTTTTGTTTTTGTTTTGTTTTGTTTTGCTATTTTAATTGACACAAATATTTAATTGTACATATTTATGGAGTACAGTGTGATACTTTGATGTATACAATGTGTAATGATCAAATCAGGGTAATTAGCATATCCATCACCTCAAACAGTTACTTCTTTGTGTTGAGGACATTCAAATCTGCTTTTCTAGTATTTGAAAATACCCAATAAATTGTTGCTAATTATAATCACCCTATAATGTTATGGACACTAGAACTTATTTCTCCTATTTCTCCTATCTAGCTATACTTTTTTTTTTAAGAGATAGAGTCTCACTCCATCACACAGTCTGGGGTACAGTGGCAAAATCCTAGCTCACTGCAGCCTCAAACTCATGGGCTCAAGTGATCTTTCTGCTTCAGCCTTCTGAGTAGCTAAGACAATTAACATGTGCCACCATGCTTGGTAAATTTTTAAAATTTATTTTTTGTGGAGATGGGGTCTCATTATGTTTCCTAGGCTGATCTCAAACTCATGGCCTTAAGTGAACCTCCTACCTTGGCCTCCCAAAGTGCTAGGATTATAGGCATAAATCACTGTGCCCAGCCTATTCTGTTCTTTTGTATGCATTAACCAACCTTTAGCTTGAGAAAAGTACATCCCAATTGAGTGTCACTTTTAAATCAATACTCTGATACTTTTAGCTGAAAGCAATTTGACACAAACACTATTAATATACCAAGAAGCTTACTGAGACATAATGGAAAATTGTGAGTCCCTGTCTGGAGGCATTTACTCTAGTGAGGAGGTAGAGAGAAAGATCCGCAGTGACCAATCTCCACTGAATGAAAGTCTGTCTTTTTAGTTGTGATACAATTTTCCAACTGGTAATCAGGCCGGGTTGTAAGCTCATCTTATGAACTTACATGTTAGAAACACGACTATTTCCAGCATAAAACTTTGAATTAAATGAAAGACATTTTTGTGACAATTTCTATAAAATATAAAGCTGAATCAAATTAATACCATATATTCTTGGAGTCCTATATCTTAGCCAGATTTACATGTCAACAAGTTCAGCATTTGGTACACCTCATTGCTATATAGTTTTAGTGCTATTTGACTTCACTTATACTAATGTATTAGATAAATAAAGAAGAAAATAAGAATTAGGTATTATTCATGTCAAACACTGAAGTACCATTCTTTTTACCTAAATCTTAGGGAGAAAAAACTTATGGGGAAGATATCTAAGCTTTTTAAATTATACCCATAAATAGAATTGGAATCTCAAATTCCAATTCGAGTAATAGTTCTCTTCATTCTTACCTAAACACTAAATTTTCCACTGTAGATACGATATATGATCTTTAAACTCAGTGTGTCATGGAACACAAGTGTGGTACATTTATGTCACCAGTAATTTGGGAAGAAAAAAAATAGCACCAAGAACAATGAAGTCTTATAGTAGAGGAGATTAGAAATACAAATATTGAAAAGCTAAGCTTTCAAAATAATAATTTATGTGATTTATTAGCAAGAAGATATACCAACAGAGGAGTATATGGTAACTCAGTAGATCTTTTCACCAGCTATTTGCAAATTGCGAACTGCCATAAAATGGTAATTGGCTAAGCAAGGTAGGTTAAAGAGCTATGACATGGGCCCCAGAAGTGTCAGCTACAGGACTTTTTTTCTTTGTTCCAGATACTATGCTAGGCCTAAAGAGATCTACTAACTTACTGGTCTCAGGATTCCTTTACACCTATAAAATTACTGGAAATTCCAAATAACTTGTTTATATGGGTTGCATCTATTGATATTTACTGTACTGAAATCATTGAAATTAAAACTGTACTTCTTCAGAAAGCACATGCATTTAAGGAAGAAGGGCAAACAAGGTTTTACTTTATTCCATCAAAATTTATCAGCCTCCTACAGGGCATCCCTGCTTGGGGGCTTGTGCTCTTGGTATATAAGGGGAGAAAGCCAATACCTACTGTATCTCAAAGAGAAGGCCCCAATTGCCTGCTGGAAAAGAACACCAAGCTTGTTCTCTGTCAAGTTACTACATCAGTTTCAGAATTTGACAAGCACTGCGTACGGTGGTGTAATGGAGTTAATGAAGATCTAAATATCCCTGGACTGACTTTCCTTTCACTAATACTATGGACTAGCTCTTTATTCCCATCTTGAGGAAATCTAGTGATTAAAAAGTAGATAACTAAACTAAAGGGAAAAACATGTTGTATTTAGTTCAAACTTAAAATGAACACAGAAAGTATAAATGTCTTATCCCTAAAAACAGAAAATGAGGCAAAGCTTACATGTAAATACATTGTTAGAGGTTGCAATTTCAGGGCAGCAAGAAAAGAGAAACAAAGAAAGCAGGGAAATAAAGCAAATATGATCAGCCCCCTATGTCCGTAGCTTCTGCATCTATGGATTCAACCAATTGCAATTGAAAATATTTGAAAACAAAAACAATAAAAAACAAAATAATTAAAATAATACAAATAAATATATATATACCATAACACCTATTTACATAGCATTTACATTGTATTAAATATAAGTAATCTAGAGATGATTTTAAGTACACAGGAGACTATACATAGGTTATATGCAAATATTACACCATTTTATAGAAAGGATTTGAGCATCCCTTGGATAGGTAATCAAATGAATTCTAAGAACCAAGTGCATACCAAAGGATGTATCCCTGTGCATACCAAAGGATGATGGTATGAGGTGATATATAACCAAGGTCACAGCTTTATTTAAAAACAAAACACCTAACGGGTTGCTTTGACAAGGCAACATCTCTTAAAAGGCCATATGTAAGGTATCATTGGGTCTTGGAAACATCTACTGGGTGATTAGGAAGAAGGGCATGGAATTAGCTTCCTTTTGTTGTCTGTCTCTCATTGATCAAGCCTTTCCTATGGAAGAATAACTCACTTACAGGTGTTATGTTGCCTGGCCAATCCAGGCACCTGCCAGGTAAGCCAGAGCCTCATGGGTTTGGTTGGGTCAAACCCTGGCAATGGGGCTGCTGCAGCTGCTCTTACGAAGGCACCCTAGAATCTGTGCCATAAAAGAGGATGGGACAAGTGGTGGTATTTGGAACTGAGGCCACAATGGCAACGGCCATTGAGCAAAACCAGAAAGGTGCACAAACTGAGTCTGGTAACATCACTTGATTCAAAAAAGATTTTATGCATACATTTGGTATTTAAAGAATGCAGCGGCCACATTTTGTACATTTTATATCCTATTAGAACCCAACTATTTTCCAGCTATTAGAAAACCAACTTTGGGAGGCCGAAGTGGGCGGATCACGAGGTCAGGAAATCAAGACCATCCTGGTTAACATGGTGAAACTCCGTCTCTACCGAAAATACAAAAAATTAGCTGGGCATGGTAGTGGGTGCCTGTAGTCCCAGCTACTCAGGAGGCTGAGACGGGAGAATGGCGTGAACCCGGGAGGCGGAACTTGCAGTGAACCGAGATCACGTCACTGCACTCCAGCCTGGGCCACAGAGCGAGACTCCGTCTCAAAAAAAAAAAAAAAAAAAAAGAAAAGAAAAGAAAACCATAGGGACCATTAGCCAGCCTAGGTTGAACCAGTAGCATCATCTTTGCATCCCCCCCTTAAAAGCCACCCTGCTTTACTTAATTCATTAAGAGGAGACTTTGATTATAAATTCTTGGAAATTTTCTCTTGTTGCCAAATAAGAGAAAAACTCATTATCATTTCCCTTTAGTTTCTTTTCTTGTTTTAGGGGGTCCTGTGATAACTGGTACTATTTGGACCATTGTTCAGTTTTTGAAAAGTTAAACAGAATAAATTCTAGCAACTACAATTAGTGGTCAAGAGACACTTCTCCAATTAGTTGGTGGTCCCTGGGGCATCTTTAGTTTGATGGATGATTCTTAGTAGTGCTGTGTTGTGTAACTTAGAAACGGAGTTCGAAAATCCCCAAATGTCACAATACATCAGAAGTTCAAGGCTTTTCCCATCTATAGTCCAGAACATGGCCCTTACATAAAACAGTAAGCTTTTAATGGATCTGAGATTCTAGGTGGCTGTGTATTTCCCTCACCTCAGACAGATATCAAACTTAAAAAATGTAGCTAATCCTTCAAGATACAGTGATGCACAAAGTTAGAATTCCTTCAAGAATGCCAATTACCCACTATTCCATTTTTCTTTAGTGCAGACCATCTTTAAAGATCTGGATTCTAAATGTAGTCTAACGCCACCACTTACCACCCCACATTCCTGAATAGCAAATAAGACAAATAGATGGTTAAATGCCCATTCCCATGAGGATATTTTTGTCAAAGCCTTTGGTAGTGTATGTCATTTATCTTATTCTCTATGGCCATTGTCTCCACATTTCCTGTCTGCCTACTGCTTGATCTAATTCTGGCGTCTTTTGGGTGCTTCAGGAAGACACTTCATCAGGTCAATTGTTGGTCATGTGTAGAAGCACATCATCAGGCATGTATGAATGCCTAAACAGCACTCTTTAGCACTTTGCTGGCTCAAAGCCTACCACTCATGCAAAGGGGATGGTCAGTGGGTCCAGAGGCTGCAGAAGGAAGAGAAATCACATGAATACATGAGCACTTGACAACTCCAAGGCTGGAGGCTCAGGCTGGTGATGATTAACTCGGGTGATTTGTGGTTTCTCAGGGAAAGACCTCCCAGCTACCCTAATTCCACTCCTACAAAATAATATTTCCTGAGTGGGCAGCATTGGTGACTGGTAACCTAACTTCAGGGATGCCTTCTTTTGGAGTTAAGGGATTGCCTTTTTTAAAATGGAGGTGTTCTGCAGGACAGGGACTGCTATTATTGCCTAGTGGGTTTGTTGGGATTGGAATCTTTCATTCTCTTTTTGAGGTGCAAGGAGATGAAAAACCTAAGTGAGAGAAGAAAGAAAATTGAGAGCAGAGAAGGTCAGTCCTGGTGGAATGAGGAGTAGGGTGAGATTTGTCAGAGTCACCCATGTTGGGTGATAGGAGAGGAGACCCATGACCAGTTCCACCTTCACTGCCTTGCCCAGGATTAGCCAGTGTGGTGGTGTGCACCAGGATTGACCCGAAAAACATGAATTATAAGAGAGGTGAATACAGAACCACTCAAATCTTACCAGTTCATTGCCCCATGAAATCCCTCTAACGCCTTTCCACCAACCACATCTCAAATACACACTCATGGTCTATGCCATAAGTAATTATGTGATGTTATAAGTAATTTATTAATAGAAATAATTCAAGTCTCCCACATTTACTCTTGCTTGGTAAATAACTTTAATAAGAACTTTAAATGGGATCATGGCCTCCCTTGTTTTATACACATTAGTGGATAAAAGAGAGAAGGTGAATAATAGCTAGCCTGCCTTATACATAAACCTCAGCCTTTCTCACTTATCTATGGGATCACACCCACACTCTATAACAGGACTTACAAGGCTTTTCTGGGTCTAAGCTTTGTGGCCTCTTCAGCATCACTGCTTGTCACATCTCAGCCATACCAAACTGCTGGCTATTTTCCCAAATGTGCACTTGCTCTGCCTAAAACACTACTTTTCTTCCAGTTCCTATCTTGGGATATTTCACTTAATTATCCTCTGATGAAGCATTATCTTTTTCAGTAAATAAGACTTTCCAAATAAGCTCTCCCCTGTTACGTGGTCTTCACTGGTATAGGCCCTTCTTCTGGGATCTACTCACGAGTCAACTTCACCTATTAGGTGAAGGCCAGAAACTGTCTTATTTTCTCTGTCCCCATGCCTTGGCCTGGCACACATTAGATGCTTTTTATTTGCTGAATAAGAAGATAATGTATTCTGCCTCAAAATTTGTCTAAGTTGTGCAGCTTTTATCATCAAAATACGTATGAAACAACAAATTGTAAATGGCAAATTGCAAATAATTGCATGGCTAAACTATTCCTACTTTTATTCCTTCCAGTGTCTTTCCTTGGAATGACAAACTTGGGAATTGATTCCAGCCTAGTGAGTCATTTGGATGTCTTTACTCTTCACATCATAGGTACCATTTGGCTTCTCTGTACTTCATAACTTAACGCCAATCTCATTTGTGACAAGTGATGTGATTTGATATAATTACGGTGAGCTCTGTCCATTATATGTGGATAAATAAGGCGATTCAACTTAGTTGGATGCTGTTGCATATCTAACAAGTTTTACATTATTTTTCCTTAGTGCCAAGTGAAGAAGTATTTCTGAGCAGAAAGGGAAAATATTTTAGTTAAAAAGAAGTTTGCAAAATACACAACTATTTTATATCAATCAGTAAATATAACTTTTTTTTTTTTGAGACAGTATCTCTCTGTCACCCAGGCTGGTATACAGTGACACAATTTCGGCTCACTGCAACTTCTGCTTCCTGGGTTCAACTGATCCTCCCACCTCAGCCTCCCTAGTAGCTGGGACTACAGGTGCACACCACCACACTGGCTAATTTTTGTATTTTTTATAGAGATGGGGTCTTGCTATGTTGCCCAGCCTGGTCCTGAACTCCTGGGCTCAAGGTATGTGCCCACCTCAGCCTCCCAAGGTGCTAGGATTACAGGCGCAAGCCACCATGCCTAGTCAGTAAAAATAACTTTTTAAGAAAATTCAGTATTCATTAGCCTGTAAAGCATCGATAAATACAAGTACTGACATTGGTCAAGGTTATCTGCTTTCCTTGTTAGGAAATAGCTTTTCAATATTCTCTCAAGTGTTCTCATAATGAGTACAAGAAAATGCAAATTATAATATTTTCAATTCTGTGTTTTTTCCTATGTAAAACTGTAATAGCAGAGCTTAGGTTGTTGGGTTTGTTTTTTTTTTTTTTTTTTTTTTTTAAGCAATGATTGCTCCCAAAATGCACTGAATTACAGCTAATTTTCCATCTCTATGGGAAGGCTCCTTTTTCACTGTAGAGATTATAATGAATTATTTACAAAATTAAAATAAGCAGTGGGGTAACATTTGTTAGAAAACATTTCTAACCTGGAATTAGATTGATATTTAAGCCACAGGTTTGAAAAAGAAAGGCTATGACCAAACAACAACCACAAAATAACCTAATAAAAGCTACAGATTCACCCTTGCAGATACATGAATGGGTGTTGAGCTGCACTCACAGTATGTAAATAGGAAATTATTTGGGTGTCTATCGTCATAAGATTGAGGAGTCAAACGAGACAAGTGTGTGAATTATTTGCACACAGTTTCCAAGACTGATAACATAAAGGTCCTTTACATTTTCATTTCCCCAAAGCCCACTTATGGAAACATGTTGAATATGTCTTCCTCTCACAGCTGTGAAAGTGTTTCATTGATTGATAACCTATCAAGCTTGACTGGAAGGCACCATCAACAAATGTTCTGAGCCACTAGGTTGGCTAGTTTACCTGGAGGTGAATTGTTTTTAATATATAAATTCTGCCATGAATGCCACTTGGCTGTTTGCTGGTAAATGAGACTGTGCTTTGTTGAGTTTTGCAGGTGAGGCTCATGTAGTTAATCCACCAGGAAGATATACTGACTAAAAGAGAGCCTTCCTGGGCTGAGGAATAAGGAGAAGGCCAGAGGGGAAGGGGTCAGGTCAGGGTGCTTGGGTGGAAAGGGGAGTCAAGCTCTGTTCTGCATTCCCACCTCCATGGCCAAAGCTGTTGTCTAGCAGCTGTTATTCAACCAATCAAATGGTTCCTTTACTTTTTGTTTCATGTTCCTTTGTCAATCTGTATATCTGGTCACTATTATAACTTCAACATCATAGTGTAAACTTAGATTTGGTAAGGAACATCACTGGTTACTGAAATATCAGCAATCCTGTGACATGTGGTAGATTTTAATTAAAAAGGGTTATCCCCTCCTGATATTGAGATAGGCTATTTCCTCTATATTTGGATTTAGACTAATTGTTTCCAAGAATATTTGCTATTTCTCAGGCCACCTGGCCTAGAATAATGTGCTGTGGCCAACAGAGAGCCAGAAAAATACTACCAAGGAAACCTCAGCCTGTAAGGTACTTGCAGAGTAACTTGATCTAGTATCAGACTTGGGCATTGTTAGCTCGTTGGTTCAGTGAGTCTTTCCCAAAACGAATGATCTGAATATGTGTGACCACCATTCTTTGGGAGATAGGAGAGAATGTATTGAGGTCATTCCTTGGTTCTAAGCAAGTCCAACTGGTATGATCATCCAAACACAGAAATTAGCTTGAACACCTGGAGTGTACTCCAAAGTTTGGATGAAAATACAACACAAGATTCTTTGAATTACAGGGCATTGTTGGGTAACAATTGGTCAGACAATGTGATGCGGCTGACTCAAACTAATATTGCCTTGTGATTTTTGTGGGGAGTAGGGATGGCTGGAATAGTTCACAGAATGACAAATGTCAAAAGTCTTTTGCTTTCAAAAAAAGTGTTTTGCTTTGAACCTCCTGACTGATGTAAGTGCCTCAGGTGGTAGGTTTGTGATATGGGTAACAGGAAACTCCACCTCAAGGTCTCTCAGCTGCTGCTGCCTCTATTTTCCCCTTCCTCTTGGTAATTCCTGGTTCAAATTCCTGAGAAGAGGACCTGGCTTATGACAGAACTTGACATGAAAAGATGTCCGGCATTGGATCGATGGCCCTTTTCTCAGGTGCCCAGTCACCTGGCCACGTGATGCCAAACATGGTCACCTAGTGCTACCCCTTCAGTGTGGACTGTGGGTAGGCCAGGTACTGACTGACATGTCCAGGAGCAGTGAGCAAACCTGGAAAGTGACTTGAATTTTTATTCTAATCCTAAGTTTAAAAGTCAAACTTGGAACATGGCCTGAATTTTAGAAGCATACTTCTATTTGACTACAAACTGTAGCCAAATAAAGCTAGTGGAAGATACCTTCAAATGAGAAAGATACCATGTTTTAAAATATACCAACCATTACTCAATGAAAGGTGATGCTGGTAATGACCCCTCCCCTGGAATAGTACCAAAATAACATAGAAGGTTGTAGGGGGGACATCCTTTATTGTTTGAATTCTGAGAAACGTAGAAAATTTTATTGAACTCATGGCACCCACAATACAAAGGGAAATAGGGGAAACTGAAGTCTGTTTGCCTATCACAAAACATGCTATTAATAAAGGAAGTCTGAATATTTTCTAATGCCCTATGATTAGGGCCAAAATTGACGATAAATGTTATCTAAAGTTCATATATCAGCTCCCAGAATCCTATTTAAAAATCATAAGATGGGCCGGGTGTGGTGGCTCACGCCTATAATTCCAGCATTTTGGGAGGCTGAGGCAGGCAGATTGCTTGAGCCCAGGAGTTCAAGACCAGTCTGGGCAACATGGCAAAACTTGTCTCTACAAAAAATACAAAAATTAGCTGGGAATGGTGGCACACATCTGTGGTCCCAGCCACTTGGGAGGCAGAGGTGGGAGGATGGCTTGAGCATGGGAGGTAGATGTTGCAGTAAGCTGAGACTATGCCACTCCATTCCAGCCTGGGTGACAGAGTGAGACACTGTCTCAAAAAAAAAAAAAAAAAAAAAAAAAAAAATTATAGTCTAAGCAGAAAGAACTAGGAAAGAGCAAAATAATATTCTAAAGCAACTGCCTGAACATAATTATGTAAATATATAGCAATGCAAAGCTCTTTTACCTTGAGAGAATAATGTCAGTTCCTAGGCAGAGAATGGGGAAAAGGGAAGACATAAAATTTCTGTTTTGAATTCATTCCAATTCTGCATAAATATTAGGGATTTTCAAGAATACTTTATAAGAGGTCTCTATAGCACTGGGCCTCTGCAACATTAAATCATTAATACTGCTTAACAAATAATATTTATCTTTACAGTTTTTAGTCTTTCCCGTTTGGGATATTTTTCACTTCACATAATAAATGTAGTTTAGCAAAGCTGGCTCTACAACAAATTCCATTTTCTTTTCTATAATAAATGATCCTAGAATGGTCAATCTTCACGTGTGGGTGGGGGAAACCTCCAAAGTTTGAACACAGCCTTTCTTATGGTAAACACAGTAATGAAGTGTGGCAGAAGGGACACGATAATCCTGGTAGTTCTTTTCTTCTAAATTAGAATCTTCCTTTAACTCCCTCATTGGTTTTTCTCTTCAAAGGCATTATTTTCCTATGCTATGGCTTCATTAGTCCACAAGTGCAGCACTAGTAACACTGAGTGGGTTCCAACAACAGGATCTTAATTTTCTCCATCTCTGTTCTCACTATTTACTGTCTCCAGACTGAAACTCACCTGGTACTGCAGAGTCTCTGATTAATCTTTCTGCTGCTGACAGATGATCTAGCATGGCAGATAGGTCTTTTCATATTGCAGGTCCTGCCACTTCACTATTCCAGCTCCCCTCCAATTTGCTCTAGCTGCATTAAATGCCTGTAGTTCAAATGTGTCATTCATAGTCCCTCAGTGGCTGTGTCATATTCTGCCTAGATAGTGCTTCTTAATGTTGTCCAAGGACCCTTGTGTATCAGCCAGGGTTCCAGCATTGAGGAGAATGCAATAAAAGTACTCTTTGTGAGGGTGTGGGCAGGTTTAGAGAAGCCACAATGGATAAAGCAGTATTGTAGGCCAGGTGTGGTGGCTCATGCCTGTAATCCCAGCACTCTGGGAGGCCAAGAAGGTGGATCACTTGAGCCCAGGAGTTTGAGACCAGCCTGGCCAACATGGTGAGACCCCCATCTCTAGAAATAATAATGATAAATACATTTGAAATAAATTTTATAAAAACCAGTATACTGATGAGGCATTGGTATTGAAGGGGTGAGGGGAGGGAGCAGTTATCAGAACCTCAAGACACAAAGGGCTGTGGAGAGAGCCAGCAGAATGAGCTGTGAACCTCAGAGGAGCAAAGCCGCCACAAGGTGATATAATGGGATGTGGTGCTGGGGGCGTTGGGAACTCAGGCTTCTTTCCCTCTTAACTCTCCTCCCTTCCAGTCTCTGTGGATGCTCTCCATTGGCTGAACCCCACCAGAAGCCACTGGTCATGGGAGTTCATAATGCAGACCAAGCAGGTCAGTCCCAGGGCATGGGCAGGGTAGGGAAGGGCTAGTGTGGCTCAGGCAGGTAAACAGAAGGTACCACCATACCCTGTATCAGAGGCCCCTGCGGGAGTTGTGGAAGAAGCAGATTGTTGAGGCCCATCCCACCTGCTAACAGAATCCCTGTCTTTGCATGTGATAGAGGCAGTAAGCCATCCACTGAAGAGCTTTGCTTCACTTTCATAGAGTAATTGCTGGAAGCTGCCCTATAGCCAGTGCCTACCCTTAATCTAGATGAAGCCATGGGATTACCTTTGCTCACAGATGTCAGCGGAAGTAAGTATGTTGCTTCTGCACTAGTCTTAAGAATGGGTGTACCTGTCAGGGTTCTCTCCTTCCTACTGCCCATCTGGATGCAGAGAACTCAGAGGCCCTAGGGCATAACAGAACAACAAGATAAGAGGATCAGGGTCCCTGGAGAATCACAAGGAGGAAAGCATCCCACCAACAAGGGCATCGTACACAAGCAAGAAAGAAACTTTGAAAAAAGTTATTAAAATGTTTAAGTATTAGCAAAATTAAAATAATGAGTCTCATTTACCCCTTATCCAGATTCAACAATTACCAGAGATTTTCTCTGCTGGCTTAACTGTCCCTTTTGTCTTTTCTTTGTTAAAGTATTTCAAAGTAAACACCAGGCATTGTGTCATTTCATCATTTCGTAATTCAGTATGTGGCTCTTAAAGAATATGTTCTTGGCAAACCCGGTGAAACCCCGTCTCTACTGAAAAATACAAAAAACTAGCCGGGCGAAGTGGCGGGCGCCTGTAGTCCCAGCTACTCCGAGGCTGAGGCAGGAGAATGGCCTGAACTCAGGAGGCGGAGCTTGCAGTGAGCCGAGATCCGGCCACTGCACTCCAGCCTGGGCGACAGAGCGAGATTCCGTCTCAAAAAAAAAAAAAAAAAAAAAAAAAAAGAATATGTTCTTGACTAGAATGCCAGGTTGTACTTAATAAAATCATTAATAATTCTTTGGCATCATCTACAAAGTCCATACATCTACATTGGATTGCTGTGTCTCTTACATGAAGTTGTCCCCTTTCCCAACTTTTTCTCTGGCCATTGTCATCTTACAGTAAATAAGTCAGTTCTGCAGAATGTCCCCCATTCTGAATTTGCCTGTTTGCTTCCTTGTACTGATATCATTTACTTGTTCTTCTATCATCGTATCTTCTGTTAATAAAAGCTTGCTCTACAGACTCTAGGTTCAACTTTTCTTGGCAAGAATACTTCACAGTATTAAATGCTCGTGTTTTGTTTGGTAAAAATGCAGAGTATGAGAACAACACTATCTACTATAGCAAACAGCCACAAGTGATCCAAATGGACCCTGCAATTGCAAACAAACTCATATGAAATGTCCTTTTTCCTCTTGTCCAACTCTTATGGCTTGGAACTCAGCTCAGGTGCCAGCTTTATGGGAAACTTTTACTAACACCTCCCTTTCCTAGTACAGACTAGTAGTATTTGCTACAAAAGCTTTTTCATGTCTCTATCCTAGCATTCACTTGTCACATTAATGACATATTTGCTTGTATTACAAGATGGGACTCAGCCTTAGTTTTTGCCAAGGACTAAAAAGCAACCAATCCCACAGTCCAAAGTGAGGTGCTATATGCCTATACAAAGCTTGTAGAGAAGAAACAAGCTTTAGCTCCTGGCCATATCCAGGCCATTTTAGTGATGGTTAAGAATTCAGTCAATGAATGGAATCTAGGAAAAAGAACTTCTTTTGAGAGTGTTATTAGTATGCTGTGGGTCTTTCCTACCACATAGAAGAGAGGTAGAGGGTTCTTTCCCATTCCTCGAGCCTAGCAATCAGGGCTTTGATGAGCTAAGAGAGTTTGATCTATGCCTTTTGCAGTTCAGGGGACAGAGCAGCAAAACACTCCGGAAGGATTTAAGGGCCAGAAGATGTGACAATTAGCCAAAGATAGTAGAGTAAAGAGAGCTCAACCAGCTGCATTGGGAACCAGCTGCATTGCCTTGACAGTTCAGTGTTGTAGGTTTATTTTGGTCTGAGACAGAGGGAGTTGCAGAGAGATAGAAAGAGAGAGAGAGACCATACTAGTTTGGAGCCATTTCAAATTCCGCCCAAAAAGACTCTATGGAGGGGCAGTTATTCTAACTGAGAGGTGGACCATTCAATTGCCAGGGTTGGAGGTAGGAGATACAAGCAGCCACTTGAAAGAAAACGCATCACTCATGTCAGAGCAGGTTGCTTTGCATTCCTCCTGGGAGCCTCCAAATAACCCATGTGGCAGACTGTCAGCCAAACACTTGCCCTGGCCCAAGAAAGCCAACATGAGATTACCTGAAAGCCAGCCAAGCCCTTTCCTGCCTCTTAGCACTCCAGCCCTCACCTTCACCTTGGGCTCCAGCCTTAGAGGAACCAGATGCAGTCGGGTGAGTGGAATAAGAGGGGCAGAGCTTCAGGGCAGGGGCATGGAGAAGTTTCCTGTGCCTCTGGAGCAGGCTTAAGCTAGTAGAAGGGAAATCTTGATCTTCCAATGAAATCTGAAACAAGTCTGTCTCTAGAAGTGACCAGAAGACATTATTTGGAATTTACCAGAAAGATCATGAGACGTGTCCTAGATTTCTTCCAAAGGTCAGAAAGAACTTTTTTTTCCCTTGAATATAAACTTGAAGAGCAAATTAGAACAGGTAATTGGGAATACGAGGATAATATTTTCTAATCACAGCCTTGAGACCCCTTGTTTAAAAACGCCTCATGTGTCCAATTTCTCTACCAGACTGAACTCTTCTTAAGGGCAAGGACCATCCTACCCAATTTTATATCCTAAAATGTTCTTAGTGTATAGGCATATGGTTAAGGTCTGAGAGTTGGAGTACACATGATGGAAATACACTATAGTTTATTTAACCCTTTAGGTCTCCAATGAGTTCGTTCCCTACATTATCAATTCCAAAGGACTGTAAAACAAGTACCTGCATGTTGAAGAGAGAAAGTATATGCACGTTGAAGAAAGAAAATAATTTATCAAAAGTATTGAACATTTGCTAGTGAGATTGAGTTACTTTTCATTTATAGTACAGCTTTCTCCAACTATTAATCTATTTATATCTTCCATATGTTCTACTGATAGGATTTTAACTCTTAGCCCAACTTTATAAGATAAGCAATTAATTTTGGAACATCCCTTAAATTTATTTTCCTCTGAGATATTAAACAAGGCCTATCAAGAGAATCCAAAGTTCTGTTCATAGCATGAGAAATTTTAGGCTTGGTATGTCTCTGAGGATTCTTTATCTCTAACTTCAGACTGAGGTAGACTGCTATAAATATTCTGCAGGCACACATGCACATATACATTACCCTGAGTGCTTTAGGGTCCCAGTTGTCACCCTTGTAAAATGAGAGGATTGGACCAGTTGACGAAGGTCCCCAGGTCCAACAGATTTTATCTAATCATCCCTGACTACTCTTGGACCATTACATTTATTCAAGGGAGTGAAAGGAGATGTTTGAACAAATTGACTCTGCTAATGAGGTGAGAGGTTGAATATGTCAACCCCACCAATTCTCTAGTGGCTGGGTAACTTCCAGAGCTAATGTCCATCATTCTTTTTGAACTGGGGCAGCCCTCATCTGGAATTTGTTTCCAAGTTATACTAAGGAATGTGTATGTTCTATTTGTTCTGAGTCTCAAATCAAGGGTTTGGAAGCCCCTAGAATCGTTGTTGGAGCACTGTGCCATGGAGCACATTGAGGATCCACTTCCAGGTAACGGAGAGAGGCCTTGGTTGTATAATCTGTTCAGAGGACTAACTGTTCAGAACATTTTTCTTTGATCAAAATTTTAAAGCTCATTTGACTTAAACTGTGAATCTGATTTTTACTTCCATATTCTTCAATGAGAAACAGGGAAACTAATTAGCCCACTTGCTTCTTCTTTACTTCTTGTTTTCTCATTAGATTCATCCTGACCATCTCTCAGTTTAGTGTAGTTATAGCATTACATAAATTTAGTGGCAAAATTTGTAGTTAATTTTATAGAAGTCAGGAAACGCAGAGTATCAAAGAATAAATTTACATAATTCTATCATCACATGTTGCTGCTATTACTACTTCTATTAGTTTGCTAGAGCTTCCATAACACAGTAACACATACTGAGTGAGTTGAATAACAAATTAATTGTCTCTCCATCCTGGAGGCTAGAAGTCCAAGATCAGAGTCAGCAGGGTTGGTTTCTTCTGACACTTCCCTCTTTGGCTTGTAAATGGCTGTCATCTCCCTTGCTTTTCATAGGGCCTTTTCTCTGTGTGTGTGCACATTTTCTCTTCTTATAAGGACACCAGTCATATTGGATTAGGGTTCATCCTGATGACCTCATTTTAACTTAATTGCCTCTTTAAAAACACTATCTCCAAATACAGTCATATTCTAAGATACTAGAGGTTAGGACCTCAACAGATGAATTGGGTGATGGAAGGACACAATTTAACCCAGAACATTACTTTAGTGTATATTTTTTGTTATTGTTATTATTATACTTTAAGTTCTGGGGTACATGTGCACAATGTGCAGGTTTGATACATAGGTATACATGTGTCATGTTGGTTGATGGGCTGCACCCATCAACTTGTCATTTATGTTAGGTATTTCTTCTAATGCTATACCTCCCCAAGCCCCCCACCCTCCGACAGGCCCCAGTGTGTGATGTTCCCTACTCTGTGTCCAAGTGTTCTCATTGTTCAATTCCCACCTATGAGTGAGAACATGTGGTGTTTCATTTTCTAGCCTTGTGATAGTTTGCTGAGAATGATGGTTTCCAGCTTCATCCATGTCCGTGCAAAGGACATGAACTCATCCTTTTTTATGGCTGCATAGTATTCCATGGTGTATATGTGCCACATTTTCTTAATCCAGTCTATCATTGATGGACATTTGGGTTGGCTCCAAGTCTTTGCTATTGTGAACAGTACCATAATAAACACATGTGTGCATGTGTCTTTATAGTAGCATGATTTATAATCCTTTGGGCATATACCCAGTAATGGAATCGCTGGGTCAAGTGGCATTTCTAGTTCTAGATCCTTGAGGAATTGCCACACTGTCTTCCACAATGGTTGAACTAATTTACACTCCCGTCAACAGTGTAAAAGAGTTCCTATTTCTCCACATCCTCTCTGGCATCTGTTGTTTCCAACTCTTTTTTTTTTTTTTTTTTTTTTGAGACAGAGTCTCACTCTATTTCCCAGGCTGGAATGCAGTGGCACAATCTCGGCCCACTGCAAGCTCCACCTCCTGGGTTCACACGATTCTCCTGCCCAGCCTCCTGAGTAGCTGGGACTACAGGCACCCGCCACTAGGCCAAGCTAAATTTTTTTGTGTTTTTAGTAGAGACAGAGTTTCACCATATTAGCCAGGATGGCCTCGATCTCCTCACCTCATGATCCGCCCAACTCAGCGTCCCAAAATGCTGGGATTACAGGTGTGAGCCACCACGCCCAGCCTGTTTCCTGACTTTTTAATGATCACCATTCTAACTGGCGTGAGATGGTATCTCATTGTGGTTTGATTTGCATTTATCTGATGATCAGTGATGATGAGTATTTATTCATGTGTCTGTTGGCTACATAAATCTCTTCTTTTGAGAAGTGTCTGTTCATATCCTTTGCCCACTTTTTGATGGGGTTGTTTTTTTCTCATAAATTTGTTTAAGTTCTTTGTAGATTCTTAACCCTTTGGATATTAGCCCTTTGTCAGATGGGTAGATTGCAAAAATTTTCTCCCATTCTGTAGGTTGCCTGTTCACTCTGATGGTAGTTTCTTTTGCTGTGCAGAAGCTCTTTAGTTTAATTATATCCCATTTGTCTATTTTGGCTTTTGTTGCCATTGCCTTTGGTGTTTTAGTCATGAAGTCCTTTCCCATGCCTATGTCCTGAATGGTATTGCCTAGGTTTTCTTCTAGGGTTTTTATGATTTTAGGTCTAACAGTTAAGTCTTTAATCCATCTTGAATTAATTTTTGTATAAGGTATAAAGAAGGGATCTAGTTTCAACTTTCTACATATGGCTAGCCAGTTTTCAAAGCACCACTTATTAAATAGGGAATTCTTTCCCCATTTCTTGTTTTTGTCAGGTTTGTCAAAGATGGTTGTAGATGTGTGGGGTTATTTCTGAGGCCTCTGTTCTGTTCCATTGGTCTATGTCTCCATTTTGGTGCCAGTACCATGCTGTTTTGGTTACTGTAGTCTTATAGCATAGTTTGAGGTCAGGTAGTGTGATGCCTCCAGCTTTGTTCTTTTGGCTTAGGATTGTCTTGGCAATGCAGGCTTTTTTTTGGTTCCCTGTGAATTTTAAAGTAGTTTTTTCCAACTCTGTGAAGAAAGTCATTGGTAGCTTGATGGAGATGGCATTGAATCTATAAATTACCTTGGGAAGTATGGCCATTTTCATGACATTGATTCTTCCTATCCATGAGCATGAAATGTTCTTCCATTTGTTTGTGTCCTCTTTTATTTCACTGAGCAGTGCTTTGTAGTTCTCCTTGAAGAGGTCCTTCACATCCCTTGTAAGTTGTATTCCTAGGTATTATATTCTCTTAGTAGCAATTGTGAATGGGAGTTCACTCATGATTTGGCTCCCTGTTTGTCTGTTATTTGTGTATAAGAATGCTTGTGATTTTTGCACATTGATTTTGAATCCTGAGACTTTGCTGAAGTTGCTTATCAGCTTAAGGAGATTTTGGGCTGAGATGATGGAGTTTTCTAAATATACAATCATGTAATCTGCAGACAAGGACAATTTGACTTCCTCTTTTCCTAATTGAATACCCTTTATTTCTTTCTCTTTTCTTATTGCCCTGGCCAGAACTTCCAACACTGTGTTGAATAGGAGTGGTGAGAGAGGGATTCCTGTCTTGTGCTAGTTTTCAAAGAAAATGCTTCCAGTTTTTGCCCATTCAGTAAGATATTTGCTGTGGTTTTGTCATAAAGAGTTCTTATTATTTTGAGATACATTCCATCAATTCACAGTTTATTGAGAGTTTTTAACATAAAGGGCCGTTGAATTTTGTTGAAGGCCTTTTCTGCATCTATTGAGATAATTATGTGGTTTTTGTCATTGGTTCTGTTTATGTGATGGATTACGTTTATTGATTCGAGTATGTTGAACCAGCCTTGCATCCCAGGGATGAAGCCAACTTAATTGTGTTGGATGAGCTTTTTGATGTGCTACTGGATTTGGTTTGCCAGTATTTTATTGAGGATTTTCGCACTGATGTTCATCAGGGATATTGGACTAAAATTCTCTTTTTTTTTTTTTTTTGTTGTGTCTTTGCCAGGCTTTGGTATCAGGATGATGCTGGCCTCATAAAGTGAGTTAGGGAGGATCCCCTGTTTTTCTTTTGATTGGAATAATTCCAGAAGGAATGGTACCAGCTCCTCTTTGTACCTCTGGTAGAATTTGGCTATGAATTCATCTGGTCCTGGACTTTTTTTGGTTGGTAGGCTATTAATTATTGCCTGAATTTCAGAGCCTGTTATTGGTCTATTCAGAGATTCAACTTCTTCCTGGTTTAGTCTTGGGAGAGTATATGTGTCCAGGAGTTTATCCATTTCTTCTAAATTTTCTAGTTTTGTATATAAGTGTTTATACTATTCTCTGATGGTAGTTTGTATTTATGTGAGATCGGTGGTGATATTCCCTTTATCATTTTTTATTGCATCTATTTGTTTCTTCTTTCTTTTCTTCTTTATTAATCTTGCTAGTGCTCTATCAATTTTGTTGATCTTTTCAGAAAAACAGTTCCTGTATTCATTGATTTTTTTTTGAAGGACTTTGTGTCTCTCTATCTTTCGATTCTGTTCTGGTCTTACTTATTTCTTGCCTTCTGCTAGCTTTTGAATTTGTTTGCTCTTGCTTCTCTAGTTCTTTTAATTGTGATGTTAGGATGTCAATTTTAGATCTTTCCAGCTTTCTCTTGTGGGCATTTAGTGCTATAAATTTTCCTCTACACACTGCTTTAAATGTGTCCCAGAGATTCCGGTACATTTTGTCTTTGTTCTCATTGGTTTCAAAGAACATCTTTATTTCTGCCTTCATTTTGTTATTTACCCAGTAGTCATTCGGGAGCAGGTTGTTCAGTTTCCATGTAGTTGTGCAATTCTGAGTGAGTTTCTTAATCTTGAGTTCTAATTTCATTGCACTATGGTCTCAGAGACAGTTTGTTGTGATTGTTATTTTACATTTGCTGAGGAGTGCTTTACTTCCAATTATGTGGTCAATTTTAGAATACGTGCAATGTGGTGCTGAGAAGAATGTGTATTCTGTTGATTTGGGGTGGAGCGTTCTGTAGATGTCTATTAGGTCTGCTTGGTGCAGAGCTGAGTTCAAGTACTTTTTAACCTTCTGTCTCATTGACCTGTCTAATATTGACAGTCGGGTGTTAATGTCTCCCATTATTATTGTGTGGGAGTCCAAGTCTCTTTGTAGGTCTCTAAGGACTTGCTTTATGAATCTGGATGCTCTTGTATTGGGCACATATGTATATTTAGGATAGTTAGATTTTCTTGTTGAATTGATCCCTTTACCATTATGTAATGGCCTTCTTTGTCTCTTTTGCTCTTTGTTGGTTTAAAGTCTGTTTTATCAGAGACTAGGATTGCAACCCCTGCTTTTTTTTGTTTTACATTTGCTCGGTAGATCCTTCCTCCAGTCCTTTATTTTGAGCCTATGTGTGTCTCTGCACATGAGATCGGTCTCCTGAATACAGCACACTGATGGGTCTTGACTCTTTATCCAATTTATCAGTCTGTATCTTTTAATTGGGATATTTAGCCCATTTAGATTTAAGGTTAATATTGTTATGTGTGAATTTGATCCTGTCATTATGGTGTTAGCTGGTTATTTTGTCCAATAACTGATGCCGTTTCTTCATAGCATCAATGGTCTTTACCATTTGGCATGATTTGCAGTGGCTAGTACCAGTTGTTCCTTTCCATGTTTAGTGCTTCCTTCAGGAACTCTTGTAAGGCAGGCCTGGTGGTGACAAAATCTCTCTGCATTTGCTTATCTGTAAAGGATTTTATTTCTCCTTCACTTATAAAGCTTAGTTTGGCTGAATATGAAATTCTGGGTTGAAAATTCTTTTCCTTAAGAATGTGGAATATTGGCCTCCACTCTCTTCTGGCTTTTAGAGTTTCTGCTGAGAGATCCGCTGTTAGTCTGATGGGCTTCCTTTTGTGGGTAACCCGACCTTTCTCTCTGGCTGCCCTTAACATTTTTTCCTTCGTTTCAACCTTGGTGAATCTGACGATTATGTGTCTTGGGGTTGCTCTTCTCGAGGAGTATCTCTGTAGTGTTCTCTGTATTTCCTGAATTTGAATGTTGGCCTGCCTTGCTAGGTTAGGGAAGTTCTCCTGGATAATATCCTGCAGAGTGTTTTCCAACTTCATTCGATTCTTCCCATCACTTTCATGTCCACCAGTCAAACGTAGATTTGGTCTTTTCACATAGTCCCATATTTCTTGGAGGCTTTGTTCATTTCTTTTTGCTCTTTTTTTCTCTAACCTTGTCTTCTCACTTTATTTCATTAATTCGATCTTCAATCACTGATACTCTTTCTTCCAGTTGATCGTATCTGCTATTGAAGCTTGTGCATGCATCTCAAAGTTCTCGTGCCATGGTTTTCAGCTCCATCACGTCATTTAAGGTCTTCTCTACACTGTTTATTCTAGTTAGTCATATGTCTAACCTTTTTTCAAGGTTTTTAGCTTCCTTGCAATGGGTTAGAACATGCTCCTTTAGCTTAGAGAAGTTTGTTATTACCAATCTTCTGAAGCCTACTTCTGTCAACTTGTCAAAGTCATTCTCTGTCCAGCTCTTTTCCATTGCTGGCAAGGAGCTGTGATCCTCTGGAGGAGAAGAGGTGCTCTGGTTTTTAGAATTTTCAGCTTTTCTGCTCTGGTTTCTCCCCATCTTTGTGGTTTTATCTACCTTTGGTCTTTGATTTTGGTGACCTACAGTTGGGATTTTGGTGTGGATGTCCTTTTTGTTGATGTTGATTCTATTCCTTTCTGTTTGTTAGTTTTCCTTCTCACAGTCAGGACCCTCAGCTGTAGGTCTGTTGGAGTTTCCTGGCAGTCCACTCCAGACCCTGTTTGCCTGGGTATCAACAGTGGAGGCTGCAGAACAGCAAATATTGCTGCTTGATCCTTCCTCTGGAAGCTTTGTCCCAGAGGGGCACCCGCCTATATGAGGTGTCAGTCGGCTCCTACTGGAAGGTGTCTCCCAGTTAGGCTATACAGGGGTCAGGGACCCACTTGAGGAGGCAGTCTGTCTGTTCTCAGAGCTCAAACACCATGCTCAAAAACCACTGCTCTCTTCAGAGCAGTCAGACTGGGACGTTTAAGAGTGCAGAAGTTTCTGCTGCCTTTCGTTCAGCTATCCCCTGCCCACAGGGGTGGAGTCTATAGAGGCAGTAGGCCTTGCTGAGCTGTGGTGGGCTCTGCCCAGTTTGAGCTTCCCTGGCCTGCTTTGTTTACCTACTCAAGCCTCAGCAATGGCAGATGCCCCTCCCCTAGCCAGGCCGCCACCTTGCAGTTCAATCTCAGACTGCTGTGCTAGCAGTGAGCAAGGCTCCATGGGCGTGGGTCCTACCCAGCCAGGCATGGGAGACAATCTTCTTGTCTGCTGGTTGCTAAGACCTTGGGAAAAGTGCAGTATTTGGGCGGGAGTGTCCTGTTATTCAAGGTACAGTTTGTCACAGCTTCCCTTCACTAGGAAAGGGAAATCCCCTGACCCCTTGCACTTCCTGTTTGAGGCAATGCCCCACCCTTCTTCAGCTCACCCTCCGTGGGCTGCACCCACACTCCAACAAGTCCCAATGAGATGAACCAGTACCTCAGCTGGAAATGCAGAAATCCCCTGTCTTCTGCGTCAATCGTGTTGGGAGCTGCAGATTGGATCTGTTCCTATTCGGCCATCTTGGAATGGAGTGCCACTTTAGTGTATATTCTTACATACCTCAATCATACACAAATATTTTTACTTTACAAAATTAGACCATGCATCAGATTATGCTATGGTTTGAATGTATATGACAAAATTCACATGTTGGAAGCTTAATCCCCAATGCAACAGTGTTGGGTAGTGAGGCCTAATAAGTGGTGAATGGATTAGTGTAGTTATCACAGGAGTGGGTCAGCTATCTCGAGAGTAGCACTCTCTCCCCCATGTGCTCTCTTCTGCCTTCCATTATGGGATCATGCAGCACAAAGGCCTTTCTCTGACGCTGGCCACATGTTCTTGGACTTCCCAGCCTCCAGAACAGTGAGCTAAATTTCTGTAAATTATGAATTACTCAGTCTCTCTGTCTCAGAGCACACTGACTGACTGTTGATGTGTGTAACAAAGTGTTTACTTTCTTCAAATAACCGGCTCTATAATAGTTCTTTATGTTTCCAGAAGTCTGTGTAGCTTTCTTCAAAGGAAGATTATTCTCATTCTGGGGGTTTTCTTGATTTTAGGATAGTAAAATTTCTTTCTATTTTCCTTTTCTTCTAAAATCAATGCAGATGAGAGTGGATGGGTAAATGATTTTGTTTTCAAATAGCATGCTAGGTATGCTTGTGTGGGTGGAAGGGTTGTTAGTATTTTTTTGTGAGTCTTGCTTAATACTTCTATTAGCTCTCATGGCTGGTCAGCAAAATGTTTTAATGTTTAGCTGTAGAACGTATGACACGGTTGAGTCTTTTTTTTAAGAAAAGTAAACACAGAATTGAAATTGACATGAGCGTGTTGCCTTTTGTTAGAATGACTAAGTTAAAACTCTTGATTTTTATTTGTCCAAGGCAAACATGACATAAGGATTATGCATTACTGAAATAACACTCATAGTCACAGAAACTATGCTGCAAGCCCACCTGGGGTTCTTTTAAATGATCATGGCCATGATGGTGTGAATTCCATCAGTTCAGCAGATGGGTGGGGAAATGAAAATTTTCCCCTAAACTTTTAGGCAAAGGTAGGCTTTTTAAAAATTATGGGTTTTTTTTTTTAACTTTTTGCCTTCATTTTTAAATCTTAAATGCTACTATCCAGGCCACAAACGTGACAGACAATGAGCAGCTAAAGAAACAATGAAAAAGTGTTTTTAAAAACTCCTGTGTTAGCTAACAGGTGTCTAAAGCCATCACCGTGGTCCACAGAGAAGACTGCAGAAGGTAGCAGAAAGACGTTGTATTAACTACCACAGCCTTAAAAAAAGTTGGTGTATCTTTGGACCATAAAATTGTTCCTATGAAGCTTATTTTATTTTTTGGTTAATCAAGAGGTTGTTTCATGGCAAATATTAAATAAACAGTATCCTAGTCTCAGGTATTCTGTTATAGCAACAGAAAACAAAACAAATAACATAAATTAATATGTTAAATTTAAAATTTTAAATGTGAAATATTCATCTAATATGCTTAATGGCTGTATGCCAACTCATTATATAAATAGAACCTTGATACTACAGAGTGCTTGACATTGTAAAATATGATGTATGTCTTAGTTTAATCCCGGGGAGGGTGATAATAACGATACTAGATAATGTTAAAAGGTAAATGATAATGAACACACTCAAAGTCCACGGTAATTTCAAATCTAGATGAAGCAACCCTGAAATATACTTCTTAACTCACCAAATCTGAGGATTTGTTACATAATTGGCACTTAGCCCAGGGGCCAGGGCTTCAAGTGAGGAAAGACACAAGGTCCTTGGCCTCATGGAGCTTCCACACTATGGTGTAAGCAAAGACAGTGACAAGTAAGCAGATAAGTAAAATTGTAGACGAGGCTAAACACAAGGGAAGGAAAAACAGAGCCATGAGAGAGGAACACACAGGACTGGCTTAGGGAGGCCAGGGAACCCTTCATGAAGAAGAGTCCTTTGAGCTGAGACCCAGAGACGAGAAGGGCCAGTCACATGAACAGCCAAGCAGATTGGTCTCAGGGCCACTGCTCTTCCTGGTGAAACAAGAAGAGTTGGACAGTCTCAAGCACTGATAGAAGGCCAGAGGGGCTGGAACATGGTGGGCAATTTGGTTTCCCTTTGTGAAAATCAGGGACTAGAACTTTGGCAAACAAGACCTCGAGTGTGGGTGAGAGAGTGGGAAGATAGACATTGCTCATATTAAACATTTCAAAATATATCACTGGAACATTTCACTGAAGAAGATCTACAGATGGCAAATAATCACATGAAAAGATGCTCAACACCATTAATCATTTGGAAAGTTCAAATTAAAACCACAAAATGTAGCATTGTACCGATTAGAACAGCTAAAATTTAAAAATACTGATGACACTAAGTGCTGGTGGGAATGCTGAGAAACTAAATCACTCATACATTGCTGATGGGGATGTGAAATGATACAGCCACTCTGGAAAACAGTTTTGCAGTTTCTTAAACATGCAACTGGGCACAGTGACTCATGCCTGTTGTCCCAGCATTTTGGGAGGCTGAGGCAGGTGGATTGCTTTAGTTCAACAGTTCAAGACCAGCCTGGGCAACATGGTGAAACCCCATCTGTACAGAAAATACAAAAATTGGCCTTCTGTGGTGGTTTGTGCCTGTGATCCCAGCTACTTGGGAGGTTGAGGTGGGAGGATTACTTGAGGCTGAGAGATGGAGGTTGCAGTGAACCAAGATCACGCCACTGCCCTCTAGCCTGGGTGACAGAGTGCAACACTGTCTCAGAAAAGAAAAAAAGAAAGAAAGAAAAGAAAAAAAATGATAGACTCTTGAATGAATGACATTCAAGTGAACGTGTCTTTAGATAACTCCAGCTCCCAGATGTAAAGCCACCTTCAAACTTGCAACAGTTTAGCAGTTTCTTAAAAACAAAAACAAAAGACATGCAACTACCGTATGACCCGGCAATTGCACTCCTGGGCATTCATCCCACATGAACACTATGTTCACACAAAAACCTGCACATGGATGTTTACAATAGCTTCATTTGTAATAGTACAAACCTGGAAACAATCCAGTTGTTCTTTAACAGATGAATGGCTAAACAATGGCACATCATACATGGAATACTACTCAGAAATAAAATGAACAAATTATTGATATACTCAACAACCTGGATAAATCTCTAGAGAATTATGCTGAGTGAAATAAACAATTTAAAAATCTTACATATTGTGTGATTCCACTTAAGTGTCATTGGGGGAAATGGTAAAATGCACATGAGGTCTCTTAAAACTTTCTTAATAATTGTCAGATCTCTTTCTGGGTTTTATTTCAGTTGAATATAAATCTACAGTGATCTAAAAATAAGGTTTAATTTTAAAATACACCTCTGAGAACAGTGGGAGTTTGGGTTGGGACCAATTTCAAACAGTTGATATATGGCAGAAGGCTACATAGTGCAGGCCTCAGGTGTGCCACTTAATCTCTCATCTCCTGCCTCCACACCTGCAAAATATTGGGGTTGGACCATAAACACATTTCAGGACCTCCTCTTTGCTTCTACAATTCCATGATCCTACTGAGCTATACACATTTGTGGAACCTTAGTTTGGGCCTTATATTTATCAAAGACCCTCTGAAAATCTTTATGGAAACAGCAATAACTACCTTTCTGGCATTACACCAGAAAAAATAAATTCTGCCTTCCACCCTCCTGAAAACTGCTTTGCATGCTACAGCAAGATTACTGGAATTACAAAAGGAGAAACACCAAGCATGGCTTTTTCATGGCTAAAAAGATCCCCAAATTCACTGTGTCCTCACAATGTCCTCTTCCACAAAGAAGGAACTTCTTCCAGACACACACAATTTGGTCAAGTTAATACTTTCTTAAAAATATTCAGATCTCTTTTTTTAGAAACTAGGGAAAGAACTGGGGGGGTTTAGGAACTCTGTTTTGCATTCAATATTCAATCATTCTTTCATATTGTAAGCCCTGGAGATGCCCTCAGTTGTGACATACTTCTTTCTTGACATTTTTTATAAATTCTTCAATGTATTGCTTCCCTTATAGGCATATCCTTTCCAGTTGAGCCATGCTTATATATACAAACTTAGTCCTCAAATCTCAAGCTTGTGACCCACTGTATTTTCCAAAGATGACTGCAAAATCATTCTCACCCACATGCTCTTCTTACAATGCAACTTTGACATTCTTACCATGAAGTGATGGGGACTATGTTTCCTCCCCTTGAATCTGAGCAGAGCTAATAGCACATGTTGGAAGTGACATATGCAACTTCCAAAGATAGGGCATAAAAATACCATGTGCATCCACCTGCTTCTTGGCAATACTCACTATTGGAACCCAGCTGCCATGCTATGAGGAAGACCAAACTCACCCAATTCACCAAGGTAGGGTAGCTACATGGAAAGGCTACCTGTAGATGTTTTGGCCAACCACTCAGCTGAAGTCTCAGCCAATAAATAACTAGCATCAGCTGATAGACATTCAAGTGAATGTGCCTTTAGATAACTTCAGCTTCCAGATGTAAAGCCATCTTCAGCATTTGAGTGCCAGATAAGATTCTAAACATTGTAGAGACAAGCCATCCTCACTATGCTATCTAAATTCCTGTCCCACAAAAGTTGGGTGTAGAATTGATCATAATAAAATTATTTTATACCACTAAATTTAGAATACTTTGTTGAGCAGCAGTAGATAACTATGATTATACTTGATAGAATAAACACCCTAAACTTACCCCCCTCCCTCTCTCAATCTTCTACTGGTGCTCCCCATTGGCCAAACCCAACTGGAATCCAGAAAGGAAGTCCAGTGACATAACCCATAGAAGTCAGCTTTTGGGGGCATGAAATAGGGTGGAGTGTGGAGCTGGCGAAACTAGCAGATATCCAGTATAGTTTACACTCTGCCTTATTTCAATGATGATGTAAAGTAGATGGCATGAAAGTTGCAATGCCTAAATTTTGATCATTATGGAATAAATAATAAACACCAATCATTGAATCGTCCTTTCAGATTTAACTTCCCTTTTGGCTGTGGCTCCATCATGAAGAAGAAGTAGAATTTATTAAGAGCATAGGTTCTGGAGCCAGTCTGCCTGGGTTCAAATCCTGGCTCTGCTACCAACCAGCTGTAAAAATTTGGGTAGCTCCCTTATCCTCTCTGTGCTTCACTTTCCTCATCTGTAAAGAGGGATAAAAATATTGCCTCCCTTATAAGTTTGCTATGGAGATCAAATGAGTTAATAAAGGTAAAGCACTATAGCATGGTGCTGGGTAAGAGTAAATACTCCATAAGCATTAGCCATTGTTATAACACATAGAAGGAGAAGATTGCAAGGTGCAAACTGTGGCAAAGAAACAAGATGGAAAAGTGACAATGTATTTATTTTTGGCTTTATTTTTTTCTGAAAAATAGCAATAGCTGATGCAACTATCTCTGATACTTAGGAATTCTTTAAAAAGAATGACTTTACCAGGATAGAAAAAAGTTCAAGGGTGACTGCAGTAGGTAAGAAGGAATAAAAGCTATCTCATTTCATTTTTTTATGAACTAGAGGTGTGATCTGTTGAGTTCTCATGAACCAGTGAGACATTATTAGAGCATATTAGCTTTGAAGTAGGTCTATTACATTGATCTTCTCTTCCTAGCTTCCATTCAAAAAAAATTAAAATCCAAGGCAATACTTCTATAAACAACTTCTAGATAAATACCATTAGTAGCAATAACATTCAAGGAGAAAATACATGACATACTCAAATTGTGTTATGGAGAGTTTATTAAAGAGAATATTTACAAAAACATGAGTAAGGCATAAAGAAAGAAACTGCAAGGGATAGTTCATTACTCTGGGAGTGGCAGCTGTAAGAGTACTACTGCAACCCCTAGACCTGAAGGTAAAAGAGTACAGAGTCATTGGCTAAACCTGGAGGGAAAATTGTATGAAGACCACTGCGGAGAGGAGCTGTGTGTGGCATTGGTTGTAGAGATGCAGCTGATTCACATAAAGAGCAAGCCAGGGGAAATCAACATCCCAACCTTCCTCTCCATCACACCTCCAGCTTGTTATCAGAGCTCCCTTTTGGGGAAACCCAAAGAGAAGCCAGAGAGAACAAAAGTGGCTGTTGAACTCCATACAGGGTACAGGGCAAAGCAGAGAATAGGTCTGGAGAGGCAATGGAAGATATAGCGAGGAGCATGCTTCAGTACTGTGTTGGATAACAGTCATCCATCCCCATGGGCTTGGCTAGAAGATTCCAAGTATTTAGCTAAGTTCTAAAATGTTTTCTGTTACAGAGTGTGTAATGGATAGCTGTTTGGTTGGTTTTGTTTTACTGTGTTCCATGTCCCAGCATCCATTTGAGGTTTTTTTGTGTGTGTGATAATAGCACCCCAGTTTTCCTTTGCATAATTACTCTGCCTCCATTCTTAACCCATGCAGTTCATGTGGGTCTTACCCCACTCCATGGATTCTAGGGTAGATATGGGATTCAATTTGGCCTACCAAAGCATTTTCTCCTTTGTCTATAGGGAACTCTTGATCCAAATTAGCCCAGTGAGCTTCAGTCTTGAAGCTATTGCTTCAGAAAAGAGTATCTTTCTTTCTGTTGTGATTGCTAAGCTTATAGAATCTAAGCCCAAAGTTAGGGCCATCTCTGCCCCCAGATAATGAGAATCTGAGAACACAGACAACAGAGAGGGAAGCAGAGATCAGTGAGGGAGAAATTGAGTCCCAGAGTCCCAGTGGAATTGATGGAACACCTTGACCCCACTGTGCCTAAAACCAAGATACCTCTGGATATTTTAATTGTCTTTTTCCTACCTCAGCAATGAGAAATCTTTGGGTTGCAATAAGAGAGGAGGCAGGAAGGTGCCAGGAGATAGGTTGAAAGGAGTCCTCGAATGGCATCAAGCTGTACTTATTACCAGATATTTTAAGGAAAATTAGCCTTCTAAGTAGAAGCAAAAAGGCCTTAAGCTATAATTGGATATTTTACTTCCTCGCTCTGCTTTATATAATGTAGTCCTATAGAGGATGCTAGCTATGCAAAGTACTTCACTTTCAGCAAGTGTTTTACAGCAGCATTCAAAGTTTATGTTTAAAGATAATAATGGGTATTTTTTCTGTTTCAGCCATTAAACAGTTCTTGTTTCTCTTTAAAATGGTTTTGTGAGGAATATGATAGTAAAACAATCTACCGTTAAAACAGAATGCTAAAAGAGTTTCTTACGGTATCTTCATTCTTGGAGAATGAGCACAGTTTGATTGTGCTTAGCTGTCTGGTTCCTGTTCCAATTTCAAAAAGAGAATAAATTAGCATCTAGAAAAGGGAAACCTGTTTTTTCCTTTTTAAAATTTATTTATATCACTTCTCTCACATATTCTCTAGTCTACAGAGCTTAGAGCCTAATAAGGAAGACACACAGTGGGTGCAAATCAGGTTTTTACCACTGTCACAGTTTCTTGCAAAATGGTTATAGGAGAGAGAGAAAAGCAAGCAGTTGAGCAGTCCTGCCAATCATGATAATCACAGCTAGCATCTATTGACCTAGACACTGCACCAAGCACTTTACAGGTGCAGGTTTGTTTATTTCATTGCACATAGAAGTTCAATTTTGGTTGAATGAAAATTGACTAGTTTAAATGGTCATCTTCTCTGGTTCATTTTATCTCTTCCTGGAGAGAGAAACCTGAAAGCTCATTAAGACTTATACAATATTTTTTGCAGCTGTTCCTCTCCATTCTCCAAGAACACCAAGATGTTCTTTCATTTCCTTCATGATTTCCTCTATATTTAGTTGTTAACTCATGGGCTCAATGATGTTGAATAACATTGGACACACAGTACAGTGGGAAGTAAACAAGGGCAGGTGGGAGGATTACTCATTCAGCCTTTTCATCTGTGGAAAAAGGCAGAATTCCTCTCAATCTCAGCCTTGCCTTCCCACCCTTTATCAGCATCACAGGCATTCCTGCAACTCTTGGGCAGGACACCTGTGGCTCAGTTCATAACTACATAGGCGATTCTGCAAGCTTTCACAAAAAGAGACTGCCTCAGATCTCTGTTTCTGCTCAGTCTCCTGAAAGAGTTGTTTTGTTTGTTTGGTTTGGTTTGTTTTTTTTTTTTTTTAATCAGTGAAGAATGACTCATTACTTTATTTAACTTGAGGGTGTAACAATGAACTGTTGAAAAATTTATTCAGTGTCTTTTTTTTTTCCTACAGCTGAGGACTCTTCCAGGAAAGAAGAAATCAGAAAACATCACCTTTTCTCCACACCAATCCCCAACTTCCACTTCCGTACTATAGAAGCAAAACTGATTAGGCTGGCTAATTTGAAGAGAAAAAGACTATAGGGGCTTTGTGCTTTAGAGGTAGAAGAGGGTAATAGTCAGGTTCACTCTGACAAAGCCCACTAGAGACGGTAGACCCAGTTGTAGACATGGCTACCTGGATACCCAAGGAGAGCAGTAATCATCCCATCCCACGTCTGAGCTCAGTACTGGGGGAGGGGATAATCAGGTCTCACCAAAGTTGGCAGCCTTCTACTGCATGTGTGGGCAAAGACCAACAGCAGTGGTGTTGGCGGTGGAAGTTAATCCAAGTCAAATGGCAACAAGATATGTTACCGGCAGCAAATCCATATGGGTCTGCAGCAATCTCAATTCTTGTCTCCTGAGAGGAATGAATTTGAGGGGCATAAGGCAGAAAGAGCTCTAGGCAAGCTTTAGAGCATGAGTGAAAGTTTATTAAGCTTTAGAGCAGGAATGAAAGTACACTTGGAAGAGGGCCAAGTGAGCAGCTTGAAAGACTAGTGCACAGTTTGACCTAGTTTGACCTTTATTTTATTTTATTTTTTCTTTTGAGATGGAGTCTAGCTCTGTTGCCCAGGCTGGAGAGTAGTGGTATGATCTTAGCTCACTGCAACCTCTGCCTCCCGGCTCAAGCAATTCTCCTGCCTTAGTCTCCTGAGTAACTGGGATTACAGGCATGCACCCAGAGTTAGTGTATCCTGATTCCCAGTGAAGAGATTGGCCAATTAATTTCAGTCATAAAAACTACATGCCCAGCTAACTTTTTTGTATTTTTAGTAGAGACAGGGGTTTGCCATGTTGGCCAGGCTGGTCTCAAACTCCTGACCTCAAGTGATCCGCCCATCTTGGCCTCCCAAAGTGCTGGGATTTTGACCTTTTGACTTGAGGTTTTATACATTAGCGTACTTCCAAGGTCCTGCATCCCTTCTCCCATAATTCTTCCCTTAGGGTGGGCTGTCTGCATGGTAGTGGCCTGCTAGCACTTGGGAGAATGCACAGTGTGTTTACTGGAGCTGTACACATGCTCACTTGAGGCATTCTTCTTTTACCAGTTGAATGTCCCTGGAAGGTCATATGCCAGTTAAACTCCACCGTTTTACTGTGCATGCTTGAGCCCACTTGTCCAACTCCTGAGATCTTATTGGGAAGCTGCCGATCACCAGTTTCAAGTGTTTCTGTTTATTGGGGGATTGCCTGTCCCTGGCAGCAGCTGCAACCAATTATTATTTCAGAGAGACAGTTAACAACTGCCTTACCATCGCCTGATGGCTGCCTGACATTCCTGGTGTGTGTGGTGGGGGCAGGGGGGAGTCCCTATCCTGCTCTGCTCATATATGACTAGCTACCTACTGTAACAGTGGCATCCAAAAGTGACTCAAAACCAAGACTCTCTATTATTGTCCTTGACCATTGGGTCAGAAGGGCCATAAAAACAGGAAGATGCTGACATTTTTATCAACCTTGAAGAAATTAACTTGCTATGATTATTTTTAGAAAAATGGACACGATATTTTTTACATTCAGTATTATAAATTGATTATCTCTGTTAACTTTATGTAATTTATACGCCAGATACCTAAGGTATCTAATAATAATACAAGATAGAAAAAATTGTCATAGACTTAATGAGGGTTCTGCAAGACCTAACTATGGTATTTACAAGAAACATGCCATAAATATATTTTTAAATAATTTCAACTTTTATTTTGGATCCAGAGGGTACATATGCAGGTTTGTTACCCTGGTATATGGCATGATGTTGAGCTTTGGGCTATGATTGATCCCGTCATGCAGGTACTGAGCATAGTACCCAGTAGTTAATTTTTCAACTGCTGCCTCCCTGCCTCCTTCCTCCTTCCTCTAGTACTCCCCGGTGTCTGTTGTTTCCATCTTTATGTCCATAAGTACCCAGTGTTTAGCTCCCACTTGTAAGTGACAGCATGCGGTATTTGGTTTTCTGTTCCTGTGTTAATTTGCTTAGGATAATGGCCTCCAGCTCTATGCTTGTTGCCGCAAAGGACACAACTTGTTTCCTTTTATGGCTGCATAGTACTCTATGGTATGTATATACCACATTTTCTTCACCCAATCCTCCACTGATGGACACCTAGGCTCATTCTATGTCTGCTGCTGTGAATAGTTCTGTGATAAACATGCAAGTGCATGTGGGTTTTTGGTATAAAAATTTATTTTCTTTTGGAAGTAATAGGATTGCTGGGTCAAAGAGTAGTTCCTGTTAAAGTTCTTTGAGAAATCTCTAAACTGCTTTCCACAGAGGCCACACTAATTTACATTCCCACCAACAGTGTATAAGCCTTCCCTTTTCTCCACAGCATCACCAACATCTGTTATTTTTTTACTTTTAATAGCGGCCATTCTGACTAGTGTGTGATGGTATCTCAGTGTGGTTTTGATCTGCATTTCTCTGATGACGTGATGTTGAACATTTTTTCATACGTTTGTTGGCTGCTTGTATGTTGTCTTTTGAGAAGTGTCTGTTCAGGTCTTTTGCCCTTTCTTAATGGGGTTATTTTCCTTTTGCTTGTTCAATTGTTTAAGTTCCTTATAGATTCTGTATATTAGACCTTTGTTGGATGCACAGTTTGTGAATATTTCTCTCATTCTGCAGGTTGTCTGTTTACTCTGTTGATAGTTACTTTTGCTATGCAGAAGCTCTTTAGTTCATTTAGGTCCCAGTTGTCAATTTTTATTTTTGTTTCAGTTGCCTTGGAGGACTTAGTCATAAATTATTTCCCAAGGCTGATGTCCAGAATGGTGGTTCCTAGGTTTTCTTCCTGGATTCTTAATTTGGGGTCTTACATTTAAATCTTTAATCCATATTTCTTTCTTCTGCATATGGTTAGCCAGCTATCCCAGCACCATTTATTGAATAGTAAGTCCTTTCCCCATTGCTTATTTTTGTCGACTTTGTTGAAGATCAGATGGCTGTAGGCGTATGGCTTTATTTCTGGGTTCTCTATTCTGTTCCATTGGTCTATGTGTCTGTTTTCGTACCAGTACCATGCTGTTTTGGTTACTGTAGCCTTATTGTGTAGTTTGAAGTCAGGTAGTGTGATGTCTCTGGCTTTTTTCTTTTTGCTTAGGATTGCTTTGACAATTCAGGCTTTTGTTATTGTTGTTCCAAATGAAGTTTAGAGTACTTTTTCTAGTTCTGTGAATGCTGCTTTAAATATGTCTCAGATATTCTGGTAGGTTGTGTGTTTGTTCTTATTGGTTTCAAAGAACATCTTTATTTCTTCCTTCATTTTGCTATGTACCCAGTAGTCATTCAGGAGCAGGTTGTTCAGTTTCCATGTAGTTGTGCAGTTTTGAGTGAGTTTCTTAATCCTGAGTACTAATTTAATTGCACTGTGGTCTGAGAGACAGTTTGTTGTGACTGCTGTTCTTTTACATTTGCTGAGGAGTGCTTTACTTCCAACTATGTGGTCAATTTTGGTATAAGTGCAATGTGATGCTAGAAGAATGTATATACTGTTGATTTGTGGTGGAGAGTTCTGTAGATATCTCTTAGGTCTGCTTGGTGCAGAGCTGAGTTCAAGTCCTGGATATCCTTGTTAACTTTCTGTCTTGTTGATCTGTCTAATGTTGACAATGGGGTGTTTACATTTCCCATTATTATTGTGTGTGTGTGGGAATCTAAGTCTCTTTGTAGGTCTCTAAGGACATGCTTTATGAATCTGGGTGCTCCTGTATTGGGTGCATATATATTTAGGATAGTTAGCTCTTCTTGTTGAATTGATCCCTTTACCATTATATAATGGCCTTCTTTGTCTCTTTTGTTCTTTGTTGATTTAAAGTCTGTTTTATCAGAGACTAGGATTGCAACCCCTGCTTTTTTTTGCTTTCCATTTGCTTGGTAGCTCTTCCTCCAATCCTTTATTTTGAGCCTATGTGTGTGTCTGCACGTGAGATGGGTCTCCTGAATACAGCACACTGATGGGTCTTGACTCTTTATCCAATTTGCCAGTCTGTGTCTTTTAATTGGGACATTTAGCCCATTTACATTTAAGGTTAATATTGTTATGTGTGAATTTGATCCTGTCATTATGATGTTAGCTGGTTATTTTGTTCATTATTTGATGCAGTTTCTTCCTAGCATCAATGGTCTTTACAATTTGGCATGTTTTTGCAGTGGCTGGTACTGGTTGTTCCTTTCCATGTTTAGTGCTTCCTTCAGGAGCTCTTGTAAGGCAGACCTGGTGGTGACAAAATCTCTCAGCATTTGCTTGTCTGTAAAGCATTTTATTTCTCCTTCACTTATGAAGCTTAGTTTGGCTGAATATGAAATTCTGGGTTGAAAATTCTTTTCTTTAAGAATGTTGAACATTGGCCTCAACTCTCTTCTGGCTTATAGAGTTTCTGCCGAGACATCTGCTCTTAGTCTGATGGGCTTCCCTTTGTGGGTAACCTGAACTTTCTCTCTGGCTGCCCTTACCATTTTTTCCTTCATTTCAACCTTGGTGAATGTGACAATTATGTGTCTTGGGGCTGCTCTTCTCGAGGAGTATCTCTGTGGTGTTTTCTGTATTTCCTGAATTTCAGTGTTGGCCTGCCTTGCTAGGTTGGGGAAGTTCTCCTGGATGATATCCTAAAGAGTGTTTTCCAACTTGGTTCAATTCTCCCCTTCACTTTCATGTCCACCAATCAAAAGTAGATTTGGTCTTTTCACATAGTCCCATATTTCTTGGAGGGTTTGTTCATTTCTTTTTGCTCTTTTTTCTCTAAACTTATCTTCTTGCTTCATTTCATTCATTTGATCTTCAATCACTGATACCCTTTCTTCCACTTGATCGAATCAGCTACTGAAGCTTTTACATGTGTCACATAGTTCTTGTGCCATGGTTTTCAGCTCCATCAGGTCATTTAAGGTCTTCTCTATGCTGTTTATCCTAGTTAGCCATTCTTCTAATCTTTTTCAACATGTTTAGTTTCCTTGTGGTGTGTTCGAACATCCTCCTTTAGCTTGGAGAAGTTCGGTATCACCAATCTTCTGAAGCCTACTTCTGTCAACTCATCTAAGTCATTCTCCATCCAGCTTTGTTCCGTTGCTGACGAAACACTGCCATCCTTTGGAGGAGAAAAGGCACTCTGGTTTTTAGAATTTTCAGATTTTCTGTTCTGGTTTCTCCCCATCTTTGTGGATTTATCTTCTTTTGGTCTTTGATGATGGTGACCTAGAGATGGGGTTTTGGTGTGGTTGTCCTTTTGGTTGATGTTGATGCTATTCTGTTCTGTTTGTTAGTTTTCCTTGTAACAGTCAGGACCCTCAGCTGCAGGTCTGTTGGAGTTTGCTGGAGGTCCACTCCAGACCCTGTTTACCTGGGTATCTCCAGTGGAGGCTGCAGAACAGCAAATATTGCAGAACAGCAAATGTTGCTGTCTGATCCTTCCTCTGAAAGCTTCATCTCAGAGGGGCACCTGGCTTTATGAGGTGTCAGTTGGCCCCTACTGGGAGGGGTCTTCCAGTTAGGCTACTCAGGGGTCAGGGACCAACTTGAAGAGGCAGTCTGTCCATTTGCAGATCTCAAATTCCATGCTGGGAGAACTGCTGCTCTCTTCAAAGCTGTCAGACAGGGATGTTTAAGTCTGCAGAAGTTTCTGTTGCCTTTTGTTCAGCTATGCCCTGCCCCCAGAGGTGGAGTCTACAGAGGTAGGCAGGCCTCCTTGAGCTGCAGTGGGTCCACCTAGGTCAAGCTTCCTGGCTGCTTTGTTTACCTAGTCAAGCCTCAGCAATGGTGGACACCACCCCCCAGCCTTGCTGCCACCTCACAGTTCCAGCAAGTCTCCATGGGCATGAGACCTGCTGAGCCAGGCACAGGATATAATCTCCTGGTGTGCTGTTTGCTAAGACCACTGGAAAGGTATGGTATGAGGGCAGGAGTGTCCTGGTTTCCCACGTACCATCTGTCACAACTTTCCTTGGCTTGGAAAGGAAATTCCCTGACCCCTTTCACTTCCTGGGTGAGGCGATGCCCCACCGTGCTTCAGCTCACACTCTGTGGACTGCTCCCACTGTTGAACCAGTCCCAATGAGATGAACCTGGTACCTCAGTTGGAAATGCAGAAGTCATCCGTCTTCTGTGTCACTCATGCTGGGAGCTGTAGATGGGAGCTGTAGACTGGAGCTGTTCCTATTCAGTCATCTGGGAATTATCCCAATTTCCCTTTTTTAAAATTTATTGAGCCTTCTTTTATGGCAAGCATGTGGTCGATTTAGGAATATGTTCTATTTGCAGATGAGAAAAATTTATAATCTGTAGTTGATGGGAGGAGTGTTCTGTAGATGTCCTAGGTCCAATTGATCAAGTGTTGAAGTCCACAATTTCTCCATTGGTTTTCTGCCTTGATGATTTGTCTAATGCTGTCAGTAGGGTGTTAAAATTCCCCACTATTATTGTGTGGATGTCTAAATCTTTTTTCATAGGTCTAGAACTACTTGTTTTATGAATCTGGGTGCTCCAATATTGGGTGTGTATATATCTAGGATAGTTAAGTCTTGTTGAATTGAATCCTTTATCATTATGTCATACCCTTCTTTGTCCTTTTTTACTGTTGTTGTTTTAAAGTCTTTATCTAATATCTAAAGTTTTATCTAATATCAGAGTAGTAACACCTGCCCTTTTTTTTGTTCCATTTACATGACAGATCTTTCTCTGACATTTACTTTGAGCTTCAGGGTTTCCTTATGTGTGAGATAGATCTCATGAAGACAGCAGACACATGGGTCCTGTATTTTTATTCAACTTGCCACCCTGTGCCTTTTAAATGGGGCATTTATACCATTTACATTCAAAGTTAATATTGACATGCAAAGTTTTGATCCTATCATGAAGTTAGCTGGTTGCTTTGTAGTTTCTATTGCGTGGTTGGTTTATAGGTTCTGTAGGCTATGTACTTTAGTGGGTTTTGTGGCAGCAGGTATTGTTATTTTGTTTCCATGTTTAAAACTCCTTTGAGGCTCTCTTATAAGGTTGCTCTAGTGGTAACAAATTCCCTTAATGCTGGCTTGTCTGGAAAAAGATTTTATTTATCCTTTACTTATGAAGCTTAGTTTGGTGGGATATGAAATTCTTGGCTGCAATTTCTTTTCTTTCAGAATGCTGAAAATAGGCCCCCAATCTCTCCTGGCTTGTAAGGTTTCTCCTGGGAAGTCTGCTGTTAGACTAATGGTGTTCCCTTTGTACATGATCTGAGCTTTTCCTCTAGCTGCCTTTAAGTCTTTTCTTTAGTATTGACCTTGAACAGTCTAGTGACTACATGCCTTCATCATATTCATTTTGTATAGTATCTTGCAGGTGTTTTCTGGATTTCTTGTATTGAGATGTCTACCTCTCTAGCTAGATAAGGGGGATGTTCCTGAATTGTTCCCTGAAATATGTTTATTTTCTTTTTTCCATTTCTCTCAGGAATGTCAATAATTCATAAGCTTGGTTGCTATACATAATCCCATGTTTCTCAAAGACTTTGTTTATTTTTTTAAATCCTTTTTTCTGTATTTTTGTCTTACCGAGTTGATTCAAAAGACTAGTCTTTAAACTCCGAAATTTTTTCTTTTACTTGGTCCAGTCTATTGCTAAAGCTTTCCATTGTATTTTGAGATTCCTTAAGTGAGTTTCTCAATTCCAGAAGCTCTGGTTGATTTCTTTTTAAAATATTTATCTTTTCCTTCATTTCCTGGATTTCCTTTGAAGTCTCTTTGTGTTTATTTTCAACCTTATCTTCTATCTCATTGAACTTCCTTACAATCTATCCTTTGATTTCTCTATCTGTCATTTCTGAGTTTCCATTTTGGTTAGGATCCTTTGCTGGAGAGGTTGTGTGATCCTTTGGTGTCACCACATTCAGATTTTTCATTGTGCCAGAATTCTTATGCTGGTTCCTTCTTACCTAGAGATGCTGGCGCTTCTAATATTTGTAATTATTTTCATGTGAGTAGGATTTTTTTGTCTTTCTTTCCCTATAATAACATTTTTTGCCTTTTCTTTCCCCCACTTCCTAGGGAATGTGACTGTACAGAATACTAGGTAGGGTCCTTTGGCTTTGCTTCTATAGTCCTGTGCATTTCTGTCAGCAGGTTTTATATGACTCTGTGCAGTTCAAACTACAAGTCATAGATGGCACTTATGGGTAAGAGCCAGCTGTGGCCAGTACAGCTGGGTATATGTGTGATCCTTGTTTACTGAGAGAAGCTCTCTGTTGCCTTGGGAAATGGGCTTATTTGTGGAGTGCACAGTGGTCTGAGCTCCCTCCTTATCCTTGGAGAGGCAGGGGGCAAGATGAATGGGGCTGGACCAGGCAGGTCTGGACCTACAGTTCCCCCTGATGGCAGACACAAGCACCAGCACTGAGGGGAGAATCCAGTGGCCAGCCACCAAGCCCTCAGAAATATGCCTAGGCATGGAGCTGGGAAACCTCCTCAATCCCAAGTTCTCTGCATGGGGATGGGGGTGGTCTAAACTTCTGATCCAACAGAGTGCATGGTGCAGATGCCTGGAGATCTGCCTGGAGGTGAAACAGAGATGGTCCCACTGCACCATAATCTATGTACAAGAAGCATGAGGTGGCTGAGACTGTAGATCCAGGCCAGGGGGTACTCTGAATACCTGGAGATCTCCATGGGCATGGAACAGAGAGGGCCGCACTGCACCACCATCTATGCCCATGAAGAGTGGGGCAGCTCAGGCTCCTGGTCCAGGCAAGGGGATGGTGCTCTGATTCCCTGAATTTTGGCTTAGGGGTGGAGTGGAAAGGGACCCTACTGCATCACAGTCTTAGGGTAGCAGATTGGTGTACCCAGCAAAGACACATACACACCTATTCCAGGTCACCAGCTGTCCCTAGCTGTAAGTCTCATTGTCTGAGAGAAACTACAGCTGTAACAAGAAACTACACCTGTACAGAGAAACTACACCTGCTCCAGGTCTGTGATGGGGGAGAGCAAAATTCCAGCACCTACTGCTGAGGTACTTTTCACAGTTCTGGCTGTGGAAGCTTCTACCCCAATCCAGAGCAGGTGCTCCAAACTGTGGTCCAGGACTGAAGTTCCTGAGCAGCCATGCTGCTGGCTTTCCAAAGAATGGCAGACTTTGTATGTGCCTGGGTTAAAAATTATGTCCTGCCCTCGATTCCAGGCCTGGAAAAATGCCTACAGCTTTTCTCAGTGTCTTTCCCTCATAGCATCTTCAAGCCTCTCCCCAAGATAGCTCCAGGGCTTGGGAAAAACAAAGTGCTCTCCCTTGGCCTGAATTGCTTGGATCCCCAGTGGAAAGGTGAGTCACAGAGGGAGGCTCTCTGCCTTTCTTGCGTACTGGGGTTTCACTCACTTTAATAAGCCCCATGTCATCACAGGGGCTATTTGCCCACCCCATCTCCTCGCTGGGATCTGGAGTTTCCTTTGTGATTCTAGTGGATTCCCATTTTCCTTCTTGAAATGAAGCTCAAAGAGTTAATCATTGTGTACTACCTTGTTATTTCCGAGTGAATGAGGCATGCTGAACGCCTCTAATCCACCATCTTGGAAAAAATAAATTTTTTTAAAAATAATAAAATTCAAATATGTAGGATAAGCAAGTGGAAATATCTAGTGTACAATGTAAGGACTATAGTTAATTGTGTTCTAAAAATATGGATTTTGCTAAATGAGTAGACTATGACTGATGCCACACAGAAGAGGAATAGGAAACTATGTGAGATGATAGACATGTTCATTTGCTCCACTATAGTAACCATTTTACAATATATATGTATTTTATAACATCACGTTGTATACCTTAAATATATACAATAAAATTTATTTTTTTAAAAGAAATCAACAGAACAGTTCCCCAGATTTACTCATGAAGTCATTCTCTTTCTCTACCACCACCAACAGCATTCCCTCATCAACTGTGTACTCTATTTTTTTTTTTTTTTTGGCAGCCAATGCAATCCATGAGTAGTGAGATTATTATTATATAATAAAATAATATGTTCAATTTTTTAAAAAACAGGTAGTTTAAAGAAAAAGAGAAAAATTATTATAGCTTATAAACATTTACCTTAAGAAAACTAGAGTGATGTTTCAGGACAAGAAATAATACTAGAAATAAAGAGAAATATCTCATGATGATAACAGAGTATTTCATCAAGAATGCCTCATAAATGTGCATGTATCTAATTACAGAGCTTCAAATACACATGAAGCAAAAGCTGACAAAAGAGAAATAAGCCCACAGTAATACTTGGGAATTTCAACTCTCTTCTCTCAGTAGTTGGTAAAAAAAAAAAAAAAAAACTCAGTAAGAATATAGGAGAATGGAATAGCAGTATCAACCAACTTGATCTAGACATTTACAGAACAACATTTCTAGGATGCTCCATGGAACAATAGCATATATATTATTTTCAGATGCACATGGAACACTCATCAAGACAACATACGCAGGACTATAGTCTAAACAAATTTAAAAGCACTAAAATAATATAGAGTATGTCCTCTGACTACAACAGAATCAATTAGAAATTAACAAATATTGGAAAATCCACAAATGTTTGGAGATTAAACATCTCTAATCATGTATTATAGATCATATCACAAAGAATATGAGAATATATTTTTACCTGAATAATAATTAAAATATAATACTTCATAATCTGGAGGATACAGCTAAAGCAGTGATTGGGGGGAATTTAGAGCTTTAAATGCTTACATTAGAAAAGAATAAAAGTCTAAAACTAATGATTAATGATGCAAAATTTCACATTAAGAAGTCAAAAGAACAGGAAAACAAAGTGAACCCAAAGTAAGTAAGTAGAAGGTAAGAAATAAAAATATGAATGAAATCAATGAAATTTGAAAATAGATAATTAACAGGAAAAAAGAAACAATGAAACCAAAAGCAGGTTTTTTGATAAATTGTTAAGTTTCTAATTAGACCAAGGAAAAAAGGGATATGAATACTAAAATCAGGAATGAAAGAGGAGACATCACTGCAGGCATTAGAAAGATAAAAGCAGACTATTGTGAACAAATTTATGCAACAAATTGAGTAACTTAGAGGAAATGGGCAAATTTATTGAAAGACATAAGCTACCAAATTAACATAAAAAGAAACAGGGAAACCTAATAGCACTGTATTTATTAAAGAAATTGAATGTGCCAAAGTAATTAAAAGTAGAAAACACTTTTTCATTACATAGTGCTTGAACCACTGGATACTTACGTGAAAAAAGCATGAACTTCAACTCTTACTTCACAGTAAATGCAAAACTAATTATAAATAGAGCAGCGACCTAAATGTAAAAATAAAAGTTATAAAATGTTTACAATAAAACATAGGAAAATATCTTCTCAAATCTGGAGTAGACAAAGATTTCTTAGATATCACATAAAATATAAAAGAATAATATTAAACATTCCCTATTTCAAAAGTCTCCTTTAAAAAATAAAACAACAAGCCCCAACAGAGTGGTTGTTTGTGTTACTTGTATCTGACAAAAGACTTGTATCCAGAATATATAAAGAACTTTTACAATTTGATAATGAAGACAACCCAGTTTTAAAATCAGGTAAGTCATTTGACATTTTAAAAAGATGAGAATGGCCAATACATGCATAGAAAGATGTTCAACATTTTCAGTCATAAAGTTAAAGCCACATTGATATATTTTTACATAGCCATAGAATGGCTAAAAATAAAACCAAATAACTGAGAATGTAATGGGTGAGGTTATGGAGCCACTGAAACTCTCTCATATTGCTGAGACAAATGTAGAATGGTACAACCACTTTAGAAAACAGTTGAGCAGTTCCTTACTTACACTGCCATATATCTGTCAATTCTACTCCTACATATATACCAATGAGAAATAAAAACATACATCCATTCAGAGACTTATACACAAATACTCATAGCAGCTTTATTCATAATAACCTAAAACTAGAAACAACCCAAATGTCCATTAACAAATGGTTAAACATATTGTGGTATATCATTACAATAGAAGACTATTTCATAATAAAAGTCAACAGACTATTGATATACAGAGTGTGGATCTCAAAAACAGTACTGAGTGAAGGAAGCCAGACAGAAAAGAATACGTGCTGCGTAATTCCTTTTATGTGATATTTTCAAAAAAGGAAAACTAACCCATAGTGACAGAAAAGAGGTCAGTAGTTACTTGTGTCTGGTGGTTGGGGGTGGTATTGACAACAAAGAGGCCTAAAAGAACTTTTCAGGATAATAGAAATGTCCTATACCTTAATCAGGGTGGTAGGTACACAAATGTGTACATGTGCCAAACTCAAACTGTATATTTAAAATGTACACATTGTATGTATATTAAACCTCAATAACATTGATTTATATATCATTGTGATAATCTTATACTAAAATATAAAGTTGAAGAAATGGTTTATATTTTCAAAACATAAAATATGAGAAAAATTCAAAGATGAATCCAGATTAGGTCCACAATCCAAGAAAATGGGAAACAAGATTGGGCACAGTGGCTCACATCTGTAATCCCAGCACAAACCCCTGAGGTCAGGGGTTTATGCCCAGCCTGGGAAACATAGAGGACCTTGTCTCTACAAAAAAATTAAAATATCAGCCAGGCATGGGGGCACATGCCTGTATTTCCAGCCACTCAGGAGGCCGAGAGGAAGACCGCTTGAGCCCAGGAGTTCGAGGTTGCAGTGATTTATGATCGTGTCACTGCTCTCCAGGCTGGGCCACAGAGTGAGACCTAAGATCCTGTCTCTACAAAAAAAAAAAAAAAAAAAAAGAAAAATGGGAAAGAAGGAAAGGAAGAAAAAAAACAAACAAAATCCTATTATTTTCCTGAGTGTAAAGAAAACAGAAATCTTCAGTTTGGAATGTTGTTGATTTATCCATTGAATTCATTTATTACTTGGTTCCCTTATACTTCCATTCTATTAATAACAGGGCCACTACAATGTTTCAGTTCTCTAAGTATCAATTTTAACTCAGTCTCCTTTCCTTAGTTCACATTTGTTTGTGTAAATGGCCTGTGGAAAGGCTAGGGGAATCATCCCAGTGTACACTTGTATGGCTGTTGCAGGGGGCCTGGAACCTGGCCTTTTCGTCCATCTTTGGCCTCTGGAAACTGGACAATGGATCATGACCATATATTGAAAACACTGCTGTCAACCTCCCAATCAGCCATCCTTGATTTATTTTGCTCGTATAGATGGAGTCATACCCTTCTTGGCTGCCTTTCTAGTTTTTCCTCAGGGACACCGTTTTCTATTAATCAGCTCTACAATTCTCTGCAAGTCAGATCCACTCATTACGTTTTGTCCTTGCATTAAGATAATTGCCATTACCTGGCTTCTGATGAGTAAGTACCACCACCTGTTTTCTATTGTGTGCACTGAGCGGGGCAGGTCCTATTATCAGTAAGCCCAGCTCTTTAGTGGCATTTTCTACTGACAGCCTGGCCTGCTGAGGAGCACTGGCACTGAACTTCTTACTGATGCTGGAGCTTCTCACACCAGGACAATTCTTATTGCTTCAGTAACAGATGGCTAGTGGGCTTTCCAGCCTTACCTAGTATACTCACCCTGGTATGTGTACTTCGCTGAGCCTTTTATTCTTTCCTACCATCTACCTTGGCAACTCTGGTATTTCTACCTTACTGAGTGTGAGCTATTGCCCTTTCCATGGTTCTAAGAGCCATCTTAGGAGTGTGTTTGTACCTTCTCTTGGTGTCCTTGCTAGAATTTCAAGTCACATACCCTAGAAGTGTCTCCCAAACTGGTAAATTCTCTTTTTAAACAACATGCTCTGACTCCTTGATCCAGAACCCTTAGAAACCAATACCATCTATACGCTTCTAGTTCTTGTTTATAAAAGATGACTAGGTCCTGAAGTTCCTTTATCACATCTAGCATGCCTTTGGCTGTTTTTGCAGCAACTTAACCTTAGGTATAGGCCCATGGCCAAGTATGTAGGTGGCCCTTGATCCTGAGATGGGCACCTGTTATCTTGAAAATGAAAAGCCTCTGCATTGCCTTTGAGCAAGGGGAGAGTGTTAGCCCTCACTAGGGAGGAGTGAACTACCTCTAATTTTTTTTTTTTTTTTGGATTCTCACTGTGTCACCCAGGTTGGAGTACAGTGGAGCAATCTCAGCTCACTGCAACCTCTACCTCCCAAATTCAAGCAATTCTCCCACCTCAGCCTCCAAAGTAACTGGAACTACAGGTGTAAGTCACCACACTTGACTAGTTTTTGTATTTTTAGTAGAGATGAGGTTTCACCATGTTGGCCAGGCTGGCTTCAAACTCCTGACCTCAGGTGATCCGCTCACCTTGGGCTTCCAAAGTGCTGGAATTACAGGAATGCACCACCGACCCAGTTGGAGTAAACTACTTCTGTAGAAATCAGAGGAAAACGAAGATTCAAGATATGGGGGGCATCAACTGCAATGTCCCCATACCACATGTCAGAGTCTTATTTTTACTTAACCAAGGCCCTGAGACTGGCATAGCAGATCCGTCTAGGTTACGAGTTGAACCTCCTTTGGGATTCATTACTCTTATTTTCTGGGCTTGATCCTCAGCCTTTTTGGACCTTCTGTGAAGGAAACAAGAGCTGCTTCTTATGCTACCAAGGATAACTCTGCCTTTCACCCCTAGCTTATCTTTTTATTCAAGGCCTTAATCGAGCTTAGTGAAGCCACCGGATTCTATTGCCTCTCTAGTTAGTATTTTCCTCATATTTCTCCAATGTCAGATATCAGCATTTTCTTCCACCAGTGTACCATCCAACTTCATCACCTGTGATTGCTTTAACAACTGCCCAACCATCTCATGTCAGGGTTGTATGTCCTCTGCCTACCACCAGCAGCACTCTCGGCCACAGATTGGACTCTCTAGGAAGCAGACTCTAGATAAAGACTATCACATAGGAGGCTTATTAGGGGGTTCCCTTGGCTCCAACACCTAGGGACAAAAGGGGACTGAGGGGAGAGAGGGGAAGAAGGAGACTGGGCAGAGGAAGAAATTGAAATATGATGCAGACAAAATAAAGCTTCAGTTGACCCTGTGGCCGTTTCTGAAAATGGAATGACCCTTCAGAGCTATTCCTAATTGGGGTGAGAAGGCTGAGCCTTTATATTCCCACGTTAAACAGTCATGGGAGGTAGACCACCCTGAGAAGGGTGGCTGTTTTCACCTGGAGGCACTCCCAGTAGCTGGGGCAACAGCTTCTTCATTCTGGGGAGAGCTTGAGTAACACATTACAGCAACCACACAGCAACCATCCCCCTCTTTCTTCCATTCAAGGACTAAATTATGCTGCGTGCGTGTGTGTGTGTGTGTGTGTGTGTGTGTGTGTCTGTATGTGTGATTGAAAATAAAACCTGACACTCTGTGTGCTTCGAAATATCTTGGAGCTCCAATGACCCCTTCACTTCCTAGAACTTCCTAGTCATAAACACTGCTAGTCAACAACCACAGCAATGAGGTTGTTTTCTTTCTTTTTCCTTTTTTTTTTTTTTTTTTGGTTGTTCTTTTTTGCTTTGGATATGTAAATACTATTTATCAAACATTTACTACAAGCTAGGCCCTGTGCAAGGGAATATATATGGATAATCTTTCATAATGATCTCATTTAATCATCACTTCAATTCTATTTTGTAAACATGAGTAAGCCTTTAGTATGAAAATATAGATTGAGGTTGAATTGTGTTTTCAAGTCACACTACTAGTTCTTATTGGAATCTGTGTGGAACCCAGATCTGACTCCAAAGTCAGTCCTAGTAATGACACTGCAATTGGCCACCTGCTTCTTTATCTCCAGCAGCCTCAGCCAAAGTTCAGGTACACTGTGGGCCACTGTTCTTGATCAAGCCCTGTTCCCTGCAGCATAAATTCCTAAACAATGCCTTTTGAGGTACAACTTATATAATTGTTTTATTAAAGTTCTCACCTTTTATTTTAATACATTCCCACTGTGTTCAAACCTAAGACTCAGCTGTCCTCCCAGGCTCAATTGAAGTCTCCTTTCTAGCTGTATTTTTCTTAGGTATTCCAGACCAGAATAGCCTCACAGTGCCTAACAAAGCTTTCCCACTAGTGAGGATTTAGCCACATTTTCACCGCTTAGTATCTTCATGTATGTTTCTGTTCCCTTCAACAGATTGTAAACATCATGTACGGTCTTTCACACCACTACCTTATATAATGTATTGTACATAGGAGACATCTTGAAGCAGATTACGTTAATTTTGTATTAATGTCATGAGTTACTTAGTGATATGCCCTTGGGCTCTTTTCTGTTTCCTCATTCTCTAATAATGATATAATTCTTATATTTTCTTAGGTTTCCCATGATGCTGAAATCCTTATCTATGCTATATATTTGTCATTCTGCACTTCCTCTCATGCATAGCTCTGCCCTGGGAACCCCAGGCAGTTAAGTTTATTAGTGATGATTAACCCAAGCTGGTTATGTTCCATTTAAGGCTAACAGTTCTCACGGTTATAATTAAACTTCTCTGTTTTAGGTATGATTAAACCCACAGATTAAACCTTATATTTTTCAGGGAAAATATCATATGATCTATTGTACCTAGTGGCTAAAGTGAAATTTTAGAATGGTTTGAAACCTTGCTGCACAAAGTGTGGACCGTGGACCAGGAACAGCAGTGTTACCTGGGGGCCTGTTAGAAATGCAGAAAATCGTGCCCCACCCAGACATGCAGGATCAGAATCTGCATTCTAACAAGATCTGCAGGTGATTCCTACCAATATTTAAGTTTGAGAAGTTCTACATTAAAAGATAATTTAATAGCAGCTCTATATACAAGTGGTTCTCCGTTAGTGCCTTCCATGGGCCAGCCACATTTTTGATGCTTCATACTGTTCTAATTATCCCAACAGTCCTGACAGTGCTATTTCTGCTTACAGATGAGAAACCTGAGTCTTAGAGGCTAACTTAGCCAAGATCATTCTGCTTATAATCAGTAGTGCTGATCTTGGAGCACAGCACCGTCTGCTTTGAAGACTGTCTTTCTTTCTGTTGCAGATGCCGCAGATGCTCTCAGACTCTGCCTGTATGTCCCTGCCCCTTACCATTCCAGAGTGCACGGGCTGGACTGCCTCCCCCACAGCAGTTCTAAAGCAAGGACTGATGGGAGTTAGTGTCTAAATTCCCTAGCTCCCTTGGCTCTCAGGTGAGAGAATTCTGTGCTGTGTTTACACTATAGCTCACAGTTTCCCTGCAAGATTGATGTCCAATGTACTATGCTGGAAGCTGACTTAATAATGCACCTTTTGTTAATCTCTCCTCAACTCTACTTCCCTGCATTTCTCAGTACACCATAATTAAATCCTTATCTCAGGCTCCACTTCTGGGGAGACCAGAATTAAGACAGAAGAAGAGTAAGCTTGGCTCCTATGAGAAATGCCTCATACCACAATAAAAGAAGCACTGAAAAGTGAACAATTAACCTCCCTTGTATACATGAGTATAACACTCTCAAGAATAGTGGGATCTTCTTATGAGACTGCTGACAGTTGAAAGATGAGATTCTATGATATTTATTAAAATGAAGACTCATAGGGGGATATACAGAAAAACAGAGTTAACTTCTTCCTCATAGGAATTCTCCTCCTCGTTGTTAGAATATATTGTCTTTTTTATATAACTATTTTCTATGGGAGGAATGAACAAGTGTCTTTGGGACATACATCCTTTCTATCCCTCAACTCTTCATGTATAAAAGTGAGGGAAACCTCATCGTGTAAATGAAGTATCTCATCCTGACTGTGGCATAAAGTCTTTTCAAATGCTGATGTTTGTACTCAGGGCCAGTTTCATGGGCATGTGACAGAGGGCCCTGCACTTGGTTTGATACTCTGCTGTCACTACCTTGAAATTCTTAATAATAGTGAACAAAGCACCCCCCCACATTTTTATTTTGCACGGGATCCTGGAAATTATGTACCCACTCCCATTTGTACTAATTAAAAATTCTTTAAAGTGTGAATTTTCATGACACAAGCAAGAGAAGTCAGGTTAAAAGAATGGTAAGAGGAAGAGCAGAGTAGCTTCCAGGAAAACTAGCTCCAACAAAAGTTAGAGTTTCTAGAAACTTCTGGCAGTTATGAAAGATTTGCTGCAGAGAGAGTGGGAGGAAAGCCATGGCATCAGGACGTTCCGTACTATTTCTGAAACGTACATATGCAGAGGCACAGGCACAGATGTGATGGCTGAAACAGCATGTTTGACTTGGAGCCAGCAGGGAAAGTTCAAGTGACCCAGGAAATTAGAAGCAAAAAGAATGAGCCACTTGAACTAGCTGTTCTGCATTAGTCAAACAAACAGATTCTGTTCCTAATGATATCCAGCATTTACCAAACATTTACTCTCTACCTGGAACTGTTAAAAAGGGACTTATAGTCATTATCTCATTTAATCTGACAACAACCCTTTAAGGCATGTGCTATTATTGTCCCTATATCACCAGTGAGGAAAGCTAGGACAAAATAAGATTAAATCATTGCTCAGGGCACCTAGCAAGTGCTGGAGCCTGGACTCTAACCCTGACAGACTGTGGAGCCCAAACTCTTAATTATGACATATAGCTCCTCTACCAAGTAAAACAGCTCTCCACTCTGAGACGCGTGATGAAGCAGATATTGTGCGGAAAGGACCCTAGTGGAGAAGTGAAAAGAGAAAGGCTGTGTCCCTGTGGTGCAATCCTTTGTGGAGCAAAGTTCCCCATTTCTTCAGGGGTAGGGGTTAGGGTGGGGGCAACCAAACATAAACATCCGCAGACCTTGGGGAGCCCACACGGGATTTTCCTGGACCCATTTTGCTTCACAAGCACATTTTCCATGGATTTTTCATTAGGCTGTGTCAGGGTGTCAGTGGTCTTCAAACTGTTCTATTGAGCCCTTGGTTCAACTTTTGTAGCTCATATGTCTTCCACAATGAGAGGGAACTGAATGGAGGGGCTCAGACTCCTGCTTCACTTGCACAGCTTCCCTTTCACTTATTTTAATCTGAATATAGGGATTATAGATAAAAATTTGTTTGCAAAAAGAAGACGAGGTTCTACAGCTAAAAATACACATATAAAAACCATTGCTCTGGGCAGTCGCTTCAACTGGGAGAAGATGAATAAGCTGTAGGCAGATCACAGGGCTCTTTCTTGCACACACATTCCTCCCTCCCCTACCCCAAACACAACTCACATTCAGCCTGGGTCAACGAAGAAAGGGTAATACTGGTATTTGGTGTTTGTAGAATCTTGGGCAGAAAGTATTTGAATCTTCTCTGTGCCACAGACTTGTTCACTAACTGTGAGTTTGTTCCTCACTTAAGAACAGTTTTTAAACATAAAGTGTTTGCACCAGGGGGGAAAAAAAAATTATATATAATCTTTGCAGGGTCAATTCAGATGCCTTTACAATGATAGTGGTTCTGACCTTCCTTTCAGGCAGGAGCCAGAATTAATTGTTCTTTCCTCTGCTTTCCTGCGGCAACCAACAATTATTTGAGTATCTATCAAGTGTAAAACAGGGTGGATCCTGCCCTCAGAGGACTCACCATCTAGCAGTAAAAGGACCTAAATAATTCCTGTGCCTGTTGTGACAATGGTCACTTTCTACCTCATGTTGCAGAGGCAATAGAAAGTGCAGACAGCTGAAGGACATGGAAAAAAATTGATGGAAGACTGGCAGCCAGGTTTGGCCTTAAAGAAACTGCATTTCCCTAGGTGGATATGTAATTAGTTTTCCAAGAGAAAATGATATAATGGCTACATAAAGGTAACATAGCATAAACAAATCCTACAAACCTGGAAAAGCCGCCTTGAGGGTAGGAACTTGGTTTTCTAATATTTCCCTTGAGGCCTCTCTTATTCCACACACTCTTCAACATCTGGACATATGTGACAAGTTTCATAGACTAATGATTCAAATGATATTCTGTATAATTCTGTTCGAGTATGGTTATGAAGGCACACATTCCTATACATATAATTCTAATAAAAGTATGTGTCAGCAGGAAGTGTTGGTGAACGCACAAATTTCTTCTGTCCCACTTCAGCAAATGGCCATATGGAAGAAACTAAAGCTTAACTAGAAAATACACGTTTAAATTTTTCTAAAACATCCAGGATTAGAAACGTGTGTCCCTACTTCTTGTTTACCAGTTCTTTCAGGGGTTAAGAACATAACTGTTACGAAAGCAAACCATTGCACAAAACTTTGACTTGCTAATTGGCAACACTCCTTCAGATTATAGGAACTAGAAAAGAAACAAAGTGTAATTTAAGACATTTCAACTCTAAAACTATTGCTGTTTTTATCTCTTGGACCATATATTTTTTTTCTCCTTTTAAAAATTAGATTATAGCGATAAAATTTTACATAACATAAACTTTACCATCAAACCTGTTATAATTTCTTTTTTAAAGTCCTTGAAGTGCAAAATGTGAGTATTGAGGATCCTGAAATTTCCTTTTCAATTTGTAGCTTTTGTTTCTCTTAGTAAGACATAAAATACTAGGCTACTTCAGAGCCTCCTGTCCCCTCACCCCGCTAATATTAGAGTGCACTTCCTTGGCTCTTTTAATCGTAAATTACCCTCTTTATAACAAGGAGTAAAACTCATTAACCAATCACTACAAAAAGTAACAACACAACCTTAAGAATAGTTTTAGATATCCAACCAGTTGTACTTCTTGAGTTAGGTTACAAATTATGTTATTTAAGGTAATTTTGGGTGTCAGGCCTCTGAGCCCAAGCTAAGCCATCATATCCCCTGTGACCTGCACATATACATCCAGATGGCCTGAAGCAGCTGAAGATTCGCAAAAGAAGTGAAAATAGCCAGTTCCTGCCTTAACTGATGACATTCCACCATTGTGATCTGCCCCACCCTAACTGATCAATTGACTTTGTGACAATACATCCTCTCCACCCTTGAGAAGTTACTTTGTAATATCCTCCTCCACCCCCCCCCCCCCCCCCCACCCCCCCTTAAGAAGGTACTTTGTAATATTCTCCCTGCCCTTGAGAATGTACTTTGTAAGATCCACCCCCTGCCCACAAAAAATTACTCCTAACTCCACTTCCTATCCCAAACCTATAAGAACTAATGATAATCTCAGCACCCTTTGCTGACTCTCTTTTCGGACTCACCCCGCCTGCACCCAGGTGATTAAAACCCTTTATTGCTCACACAAAGCTTGTTTGGTGGTCTCTTCACACGGACACACATGACATTGGGATTCCAAGACATGTCCCAAATCTTCATGTAAAGTTAAGAGTAGCAACTCTCCCCACAAATACTTACTGGTGTTGTTTCAAGCCCAGTCAGAGACTTTTCACAAAGGGAAAGAAGATGTTGCTCCTATGTGAGGAACTCTGTTAACAACTAAAGCAGCATGAGGTTAAGATAGGAGTTTGGCAGGATTGGTTTCCCAAGGTACGGGTCAGAAAGACCCCTCTGATAAAACAAGATGCAGTAAAAAATGGTGGTCAAAACCCACCAAAACCAAGATGGTGACAAAAGTGACCTCTGGTCATCCTCACTGCTCATATGCTAATTATAGTATATTAGCATGCTAAAAGACACTCCCACCAGCACCATGACAGTGTATACATGCCATGGGAATGTTCAGAAGCTAGCCTGTATGGTCTAAAGAGGGGAGGAACCCTCAGTTCCTGGAATTCCCCACCCTTTTCCCAGAAAACTCATGAAAATCCACTCCTTATTTAGCATATGTTCAAAAATAACCATAAAAATAGCCAACCAGCAGCCCTCAGGGCCACTCTGCCTATGGAGTAGCCATTCTTTTATTCCTTTACTTTCTTAATAAACTTGTTTTCACTTTACTCTGTCCACTTGCCCTTGGCTCTTGAATTCCTTCCTTCATGAAGCCAATAACCCAAATGGACTCCCAGGCTGAACCCCAATTCTGGGGTTAACCCTGTGACATCATTTCTGGTAAACACAAAAGGACAACGGAGACCTCCTCTTGGACTTCAAATTAAGACTAATCAGCACCATTCAGACCTGACAGATGGGCGTGTGTCCTTTTGTTCAGATTCAACCCACTATCCTTTTTTATCTTCGATTTTGGCTCCTCTGTCCTGTCCTATATTCTTTATTTTGGACAGATGGAGAAGTGGCCATGAGACTTCTGGCGCTTGGTAGCCTGTTTGCAGTCTCCCATTGTCTGGGTGCCCCATAGCAGCACATCTGGCCAACCATGTTCTTTATAACCCCCTTTGTCACCTCTTCTCTCAGACCTTTTCTCTTTAGTTTCTAACAACCAGCCATTTTACTTTTCTCCTCTCAGTGCCAAAATGTATGCTTATGCTCATTTCATTGTGGCATTTATTGTCTTCTTTTGCTCTTTGGTCAATTGTTTAAGGCAGGATGCTTTGTTATGAGAGGTCCCCCATTCTGTTTTCCCTAGGATGCCAGAGTCATGTTGTTCTGTGGCCCCACTTGTGTTAGGTCTCATGCCTCTGGTGTGTGCTGTTGGCCACCCTGGTGATGCTCTGGGGTTTTTGGCATTTGGTGTGAGGATCTTCATTGGCTGATACTTGGGTATTTTGGGTTTTTCGGCATTTGGTTCTGTTTACTGCCCCCTAAATGCTCTGTGGTGTTCGGAATTGGCATTATCTCTAGGATTGTGGGTTACAGTCCCACCCCAGGGGAATCTTAGTTTTGCCTTTTCTTGTTTTCTACCCTAAAGTTTTCATTTTTCTGTAACAGTATTTTCTTTTCTTATTGTCACTTTATTTAATGTTTTGCTATAGGAGGTGAAAAATTGGCAGGGAAAATAACTGGGTTCTTGACAGACTTAGAAAAACTTCCATATCTAGCAGAGATCCTTGTTAGACATGGGGACAATGGTGAATCCCAAAGGACTTGCCTTTTAAGCAATTGGAGCAAATTCAAATTAGAAACAAGTTTAGCTAGGTACTGAAGGAACATACCTTGAAATAATAAGAGCCATCTATGACAAACCCACAGTCAACATTATACTGAATGGGTAAAAGCTGGAAGCATTCCCCTTGAAAGCCAGCACAAGACAAGGATACCTTCTCTCACCACTTCTATTTGACACAGTATTGGAAGTCTTGGCCAGAGGAATCAGGCAAGAGAGAGAAATAAAAGACATCCAAATAGGAAGAGAGGAAGTCAAACTATCCCTGTTTGCAGATAACATGATCCTATACCTAGAAAACCACATAATTTCAGCCCAAAAGCTCCTTGAGCTGATAAACAACTTTAGGAAAGACACAGGATACCAACTCAATATGCAAAAATCACTAGCACTCCTATACTCCAACAACTGTCAAACCAAAAGCCAAATCAGGAATGTAATCACATTCCCAATTGCCACACACACACACACACACACACACACACACACACAGTACCTAGGAATACAGCTAACCAGGAAGGTGAAAGACTTCTACAAGGAGAACTGCAAGATACTGCTCAGAGAAATCAGAGATCACACAAACAAATGGAAAAACATTCCATGCTCATGGATAGGAAGAATCAATATCATTAAAATGGCCATACTGTCCAAAGCAATTGATAGATTCAATGCTATTCCTATAAAAAGGACATTCTTCACAGAACTAGAAAAGACTATTTTAAAATTCATATGGAACCAAAAAAGAGTCAAAATAGCCAAGGCAATCCTAAACAAAGAGAACAAAGCTGGAGGCATCATGCTACCCAACTTCAAACTATACTACAGGGCTACAGTAACCGAAACAGCATGGGACTGGTACAAAAACAGACACATAGACCAATGGAACAGAATAGAGAAGTGAGAAATAAGGCAGCGTGCCTACAACTATCTGATCTTCAACAAAACTGACAAAAACAAGCAATGGAAAAAGGACTCCCTATTCAATAAATGGTACTGGGATAACTGGCAAGCCATATACAGAAGACTGAAACTGGACCCCTTCCTTAAACACCTTATAAAAAATACTAATTCAACATGGATTAAAGACTTCAATGTAAAATTCAAAACTATAAAAACCTGGAAGAAAATACAAGCAATACCATTTTGGAACGGGCAAGGATTTCTTGATGAAGACACCAAAAGCAATTGCAACAAAAGAAAAAATTGACAAGTGGGATCTAATTAAACTAAAGAGCTTCTGCACAGCAAAAGAAACTATCAACAGTAAATAGACAACCTACATAATGGGAGAAAATTTTTGCAATCTATGCCTCTAACAAAGGTCTAATATCCAGTATCTATAATAAACTTACAAGAAAAAAAAAATCAAACAACCCCATTAAAAAGTGGGCAAAGCGCTGGGCATGGTGGTTCATACCTGTAATACCAGCACTTTGGGAGGCTGAGGTGGGTGGATCACCTGAGGTCAGGAGTTCAAGACCAGCCTGGCCAACATGACGAAATTCCATCTCCACTAAAAATATAAAAATTAGCCAGGAGTGGTGGCACACACCTGTAATCCCAGCTACTCAGGAAGCTGAGGCATGAGAATCATTTGAACCTGGGATGTGGAGGTTGCAGTGAGCCAAGATTGTGCCACTGCACTCCAGCCTGGGTGACAGAGTGAGACCCTATCTCAAATAATAATAATAATAATAATAGTGGGCAAAGGACATGAACAGATACTTTTCAAAAGAAGACATACATGTGGTCAACAATCATATGAAAAAAAGCTCAACATCATTGATCATTAGAGAACTGCAAATCATATGAAAAAAAGCTCAACATCATTGATCATTAGAGAACTGCAAATCATTCGAGAACAATGAGATAGT